>NC_051325.1:56553721-57163793 GCF_015220235.1 Choloepus didactylus
TGAATGATAAAAAACTATGTTCCTTCTTGAACATGGATGTGCTAATTCTTTCTAACTTAAATTAGAACTATTAATCCAAATGAGTTTGAATGAAATGAAATGATTTTTATTTAGGCAGGCCCATTTGAAGCAACTGCAAACTGGATTCATTTCTATATATAGGAGACCAAAGAATACAAATAAATAAATAAATAATATAAATACATGCACACATATGTGTATCTATGTATATATATGTATACATATGTAGCTTCCTTTAGTTTAGATAATAGATAAATTCCTTAATTTATGGTCTTCAAATCATTAGTAATCATTCAACCAACTTGGCGTCTGCAAGCTGAGGAAGACATCCATCACCCCATGGTGTCATATGTCAAGGTAGAGAACATTAGAGCCCAATAAATGCTGCTATTGTCCCACAAGCACACTCAATCTGGTCGAGATTGAGACCCACATATCTGTGCAGATGAATTTAAGCATAGGGGCCCGAATTTGTTTTCGTTCAAACAAATTAGGCTTGTAAATACTTAGACATTTTAAACACCAGATAAAGCCTTTGCTCTTTTCTGAGACAGGGAAGACAACACAAAACTGGACAGACGATGGCAAAAGCCTCCTAACTGGCCTCCCTGCTCCACTCCTGCCCTCCCACAAGCCATTCTCCACGCAGCAGCCAGAGGGATCTTTCAACAGGTCTATCAGATCGCGTCACTCTCATCTTCAGGACTTCCACAGCAGCTTCCCTTCTGACTCGGAAAAAAGTCCAAACTCCTCACAACAGCCTTGGAGCCTATGCGAACTGGCCACGGCTTGCCTCCCCATTTCCATCTTGCCTCTCGTCCCTCCTGCCCATGCTTAGAAACTGCACTTGCTTCATGTTCACGCCTTTACCATGCCAAGCTTGTCTGTGCCCCAGGGCCTTTGTACTTGCCATCCACCCTCCCAGGAACACTCTTTCCCTACCCTTCCTGTGGCCGGCTTCTCTCTGTAAGGCTAGATTCAAATGGAATCTCATCTAAAGAAGACCTTCCCTTACCTCTTTGGCCCTCTCTTACATTATGCTATTTTATTGCCAGAAGAGCACTTTTGCCACTTTCTGAAAATTTTTTCCTTATACTCTATGTGCTACCCTATTCGTGGCTTTCTCTCTCACTTGGGTGTCACCCCCATAAGGGCAGTGTCCTTTCCAATCTCATTTACTGCTGTATCCCCAGATTATATGGCATTGATTGGTGCTTAGTAGTTACTCAATAAATCTTTTTTGGAAATGAATTTATTGACTGGATTAGCTTATGCCTCCCTCAAAGCCAAAGCTAGTATTTGGGCACACCATGATGACCATTCTCCCAGGCAAAGGTTTTAACATATTCAAATTTGCTACAGGCAGAATCCACATAAACACACACACAAAGAGCCATGTGGTGACTGGCAGGCCGGCCCATGAGTCAATGGGCTTGGCAGGCAGCAATTAGTTATGCATTCTAATGAGGTGTGGTTTTGGTTGTCCAACTCCTCTAACAGCTTTGCTGAGATATAATTCACATACCATGTAACTCACCTATTTAAAGTGCACAAGTCGATGGTTTTTAGTACAGTCACAGAAGTGTGCAACCATCACCACTATTTAATTCCATAACCTTTCCCCTCCAAAAAAAAGCCCCATAACCATTAGCAGTCACTTCCCATTGCCCCCCCACAACTCTGTCCTCCTTCCAATCCTAGGCAATTGCCAATCTTCTTTCTGCCTCTATGGATTTGCCTGTTCTGCACATTTTATACAAATGAAATGATCCTTTGTGACTGGCTTCTTTTACCTAGCACAATGTTTTCAAGTTTCATCCATTTTGTAGCCTGTATCAGAACTTCATTCCTCTTTGTTGTTGAATAATATTCCATTGTGTGAATGTACCACAGTTCATTTGTTCACTCGTCAGCTGGGGGCCATGTGGGTTATTTCCACTTTTTGGCTATTACGCACAACTGCTGCTGCGAACATTTGAGTCCAGTATTTTGGGTGAGCTAAGTTTTCTGTTCTCTTGGGTATAGATCTAGGAGTGAACTTCTGGGTCATGTGGTAACTCTATGTTTAACCCTTTAAAGAACTGCCAGACTTTTACAGAGTGTCTGTGCCATTTTACAATCCCACCATAAATTAGCTCTTGAGAATCGGCCATTTTTTTTTTTTTTGGGTGCAATTTTTTTCCTTTTCCTTGACTTTTTAAGTTTTATTATGCAGTATTAAATGCATACAAAAAGATTAAAAAGATTACAAAGAACACCTGTGCACCCACCCCCCAGCTTAACAACATCACCAGTACAGCTGAAACGCTCTGGTTATATGCCTGCCCCTCAGAGGTCACTATTGTGATCTCATGCATTTTTCATATATGCATGTTTCCCCAGACAAAATATAATGTTGTTTGCATGTTTTAAACATTTACATAAATGATATAATACTATATATACTCTTAATGAACTTGTTTCTTCCCTTTAAACATTACATTTGTGAAATTCAGCCATGCTGAAGTTCAGAGTTCAAGTTCATTCATTCCCACTAACACAGAGAATTCCATAATATGAATACCAAACAATTTATTCTCCTGCTGAGGAATATTAACGATGCTATCCAAAATATTCTTTAAAAATCTGTGGTTGTACATGAGTGAGTGCTTCTTCAGGGTACAGACCCAGGAGTAGCACTGCTGGATCAAAGGATGTTTACATCTTTAACTTTATGTCCCCTAAAGAGTAGGAGTTCCTGATGTCCTATAATCTTGCCAACACATAGTTTTGTCTGACTTTAGTTTCTGCTAATGGGAAAAGTATGAAATGGTATCTGGCAGTTTTAATTTGCCTTTCCCTGATTACCAAAGAGGTGGGACACCTTTTCACAGTCAAGCACCTGTGTTTCCTCTTCTGTAAATACCTCGCTTCATTTTCTGATTAAAGCTGCTCCACTAATCAAAAATAATATCTGGCTCGCCTATTTTAATGAAAGACGCTGTTGAAGCCTGGTTATCCGTAGTGGACAAAAACCAGTGAACTGGCCAAATTTAAGTGCAGCACAGCATGTCTCGGAGCCAGACACAGGGCTGATGGAGAATGAGAGCTAGGGTTGGTGAAGGAAATGGGACTTATCACTAGACAAAAAACATGATTGTTGTAATGTGAATGGAGATTTGGTGATATGTCTGTGGCATGGGAAAGAATTTTATTGATAAAGGGACAAGGCATTAAACACACTGAATATTAAATTGAGAACATAGTGCCCTTTTCAACATCTGATCCATTCCGTGATTACTCAAAGAAGAAAGTCTCATTTTAATGCGAACGTATCTTTCACACTTCTCCAATACCTGCTAATCTCCCTTTGTAACCAACCCAGGTCTTAGGCTCATCCAAGCCTTCAGCAGACAATGCTATCTGGACAGAATTTAACATTAGGTTTTGTATCCTTTTTGAGGGTTACATTCTATTTATGGAAAGTGATAGTGATTTTTCATTTATGGCAGTGGTACAAAGTTTCCTTTAAAAAATGTATTTAAAATGGAAAAATGTCTATTAAAAATAAGTAATAATCTTATGTAGTCCATGAGGGAATTTGAAAACAATTAAGGGCCTTAGCATAGTAATAGCAAGGTGCCATTTTTGATCCCTTTACTATGACAATCACATAGTTTTGAGGCTTTTAACAAAGATCAACTTCATTCAATCCTCAAAATACTCATCATACAGATGAAGAAACTGAGGCACAGAGAGGCTAAGCCACTTTCTCAGAGTCACACAGCTAGTAAGCAGCAGAGCTGGGAAGTGTACACAGGCAGCCAGTACTGCCTCTCCTCTTTTGAAGGTGATATGAAAATCATTGAGGTTTGGAAAGCCCAGGTGTAGTGGATACATTTTGGAAGGTCTTCCAGCTCACAATGACCCCTTAACTGCCCTCTCCTTTTCCCCTTCCACAGAGAGGGCTCTGCCACCTGGCTTGTACCAAAGACCCTGCTCTTCCAACAACTGTTGAATGACACAGGGGCAGGGCATGATCCAGACTGGGCAAATCCAACGCTTCCCTGAGAATTTGGAATTAGGACTAAAAGAGAAGTGGCCTCCACAGTGGGACTGAAACACAATGGAGAGCTTTGGGCGCTTGTATTTTCTGCAGAGGAAGCCAGTCTGCAAGAAGGGGAAAAATGAAGATGTGCAGAGAGAGGCAGCACTGAGAAAAGGGGTCTCCCGGGGCCCCCTGTGGTTTCCAGTTCCTAGTCCTGATCTTTCCTGATGCCATGTTGGGCTGCACCTCAGGCTTTTGGTTCTGGGGTGGGCCCTTGTGCCCCTGTTCTTCTGCTTCCTGCAAAAAGAACAATTTTAAATAAGATACATAAATACTATGTGGAAGGAAAGGGGAAGGTGAGGAATTCAAGATCTACAGGAAGAGCTTTTGGGAAATGAAATGGGTGTCCTCAAGAGTGGATCACTCATTGCTTAATGGACTAATAAATCAATTGACTGACTTATTCATCCATCCCAGCTCATCTATATCAAGTACCAACCCTGTGCCAGGAACTCTTCCCAGTGACACAGCTAGGGGTGAATGCGACAGAAAGGCCTTGACTCTTGTGGAGCTTACATTCTAGGGCACTTGGGGATAATATCGAAGAACATGCAGATGCTTTGGCAACAGGGAGCCATTCTAGGCTTTGGGGCAGAAAGGGACTTGATTATTCCTCCATCGCAGGAGAATCACTCCATAGTGGTGTTTACAAGGAATGGAGGAGAAATGCCCAGGGGCAAGAAAATTAAGAAGTTTCTAATCAGAGGTGGAAAAGCCCTAGGATACTATGGTGCATCCATCAGAGGCAGCAGCAGGAACACTAAAATTCACAGAGAGCTTATTACATGCCAGGCATTAGGTTAAGCATTTTACTTTTATGATCTCAATTTAGACTCATAACACTTCTGTGAGGTAGATACTATTACTATCCATATTTTAGATTACCAAAATCCAAAGGATTTTGCTTGAAGGATTACCAACATTTCTGTACATAAAGGAGCAATCCTGGGCTAGCAGTTGCTTCCTGATCTGATAGAGCCCAAAACTTCCCTGACTTTAGCACTGAAAGCCCTGTATCTTGGGAAAACTGTCAGTCCTGTGCAAACTGGGACAGTGGGTCACCCTACCACGTTGCCACCAATATTTGGGAATTCCAGAACAATCTGGTGGTGAAGTCCCAAGACTGGGTTAATGGTTCACAAGTGCAGACTGAGACTGAACTCCGTCTGAATACCTGGAGCTCTTGTCACAAATGAGGATACCTCGTCCCCCCTCCCTTCAGACTGACTAATGAATCATTCATTGGGATATGACCCAAGAACTTGCATTTTTAACAAGCTCCCCAGAAGATTTTTATGCACACTTAAGTTTGGAGAACAAGGGTTCTCAGACTGTAGAATTCCAGGCCCAAGGTGGAAATCATAACAGCCACTGTGGTCAGGGGTGTGGATGAGAAAAGAGGAGCAGAAAGAACCTGGCTTTGGAGTTAGGCAGACACGGCTACCCATCCGTGGCTGGATAAATAAATGACCTCCTGAGCCTTACTTTTCTTTTTATAAAATGGGGATAATTAAAGGAGTTAATACATGGTACCTAGTAAATACATGATAAATTTTAGTTCCTCCTCCTTAGATTTAAATGAAATAGGGAGTAAAAAGAAATATGTGGTAGAAAAAAATATGGTGTAGAAAGCAATACTACATGTGAACAAATGACTGGTCAGAATATTTGCAACTCCAGTTTAACAAATCCCCCATGAATCATCTCTCAGAATTTAGGGTCTGAAAAATAAAGTTGTACCCCCTCCCCACCCTGGGAATTTGCCCTGTTTCTTTCCAGATTTGTCTTTATGGCTTGGTTGTTAGCATGCTCAAAGTCAAACTAGAAATTTAATCAGTTTTAAAGCCACCCTTGAGTGGCATGTCTGTATAGTCCTCAATTTTTATGGACTCCATAGTTATTGGATTGTTTTTAATTGCATAGACATTATTGATTTTTTAACCTTTTTATTTTGAAATAATTAGTTTCATAGAAAGTTGCAAAGATAGTAGAGAGAGGCTGCCTGTAACCTTCACCCAGATGCCCCTTATGGCTACATCATGTATAGCTATAGTACAATATCAAACCAGGAAAATGATATTGTTACGACGTGTATATAGAGCTGTATGTCATTTGTTACACATTTTGATTTGTGTAATCACCACCACAATCAAGACACAGAATCGTTCCATCTCCACAAAGACCTCCCTCACACAAGATCTTTTGAGTCTCCTCCCCACCATCCTAAACCCTGGCAACCACTAACCTAGTCTCCATCTCTATAATTTTCTCATTTTAAGAATGTGATATAAATGGAATCATACAGCATGTGATCTCTTGAGATTGGCTTTTTTTCACACAACATTACTGCCCTTGAATCTGTCCAAGTTGAGTGTATCGGTAGTTCATTCCTTTTCAGCTGAGTGGTGGTCCACATATGATTGATTTTGTCACCTCAAATTATTATGTCAAAGGTGGTGCCATAGATATGATATTTTACCAATAACAGCCACCTGTGACCATGTGCCAGTAGTGTTCATGTGTCGATTTATTTGATCCTCAAAAACACCCCGTGAGGTGGTGGCTCTCATTTATCTGCATATTGTAGGTAAGGAAAGTGAGGCCCGCAATGGCTAAGCCACTTGTCCGGAAGCCAGGCAGTCTGGCCCCAGGGCCCGGGCTCTTGACTGCGTCGCCACCACTGTCTGCGCTACCATCTGCTTCTGACCTAATCCGAGCATCTCCCGAGTGTAGCCGGTAGGACCGGCTCTCCTGGTGGTTCATCACGGCACAACTTTCCAAGCTGAGGATCTTTGGTGGATACGATTCAATACCTTCAAACCAAGCACTGGTAGTTGAATTCACTGGATTTAGTTTCCTAACTAAATAGCAGGTTTGTGAATACAATAGCAGACACTAAATAATAAAATTTTAGTTGAATTTCAAGGTTCACAGAACAAGAAGTAAGTGGAAACACAATGAAATATGTCAATCAGATGGGCACCACCTGTTTCCACAGAGTTATAGCAGGTCCAATTTTTGAAAGAACATTTCCAAGAAGGAAGAGAAGGCGATTAAAAAAAAAGCAAACCACACCTAAGCCTCACAGGCCAGCTAAGAATAGGCATTTTGCACTGATTACATTTTCCACCTTTCCTATCAGGCATTCCATCTGTACTTGTGCTGGTTAATATTCACAAAGAGAGACTTAGAAAAATATGGGTTGGGGTTTTCTTTTAAGGCAAGTCTTTTTCTTCAGAAATCCTGATGACATACAATTTCTCTAGAACTTGAAACTATATTTTTAAACCATACTTGATACTCAAGCTAAAATAAGTTCCTTTCCTGGGTGTATTTCTGTTTCAATGTTGGAGGACACACACGAATAGTTACACTCAATCGCTCGCTCAACAAATATTAGGCACGCTGTGTTGATACAATTCTTTTCTTAGGGGTGTGTTTGCTTGAGTTGTCAAATTGCTGGGCAGATCACAGTTAGTAAGTCAATTTTCCTCATAGACTTCACCTTGTAAGAAGGTAAGGTCCTAACTATTCTAAACAGCCTACGTTTGCTTTCGCCACAGATGTGACTTTTCTAAGATTATAACTCAGCCACCAAGACATGACTGAGGATAAAATTCTTTATAAATCAAAATATTTCAGGAATTTTAAATATTCTATTTAAAGATAGGGTAAAATGGCCTCGAAATCCAAAGAACCAGAGAATGTAGTGAGCACAATTCCCTGAGAAAGAAAAAAAAACCCACCCTTCTTCTGTCCCCCTGTGCGTTTTGCCACATGTACATCCTTGATTTGAAAGTTTCTCTGCACCAGTTCTGAGAAGCAATTTGTCATTTTCTTCTAAGCCCCTCAGTTGTTGCAAGACTTTCTTCCCAGTTGAATCAGTCTGCTGCAAGAATGTGCTTGCGTGGTATTTAATCCCTTACAGGGAGCCCGGATAGGGTTTCTTGCCAGAACCAGAAATTGCCTCTTTTACAAATTCCCCTTTCTAACTAAGCTATGATATCCACATTTGGGGCCCGTAACACCCTATCAGTGCATTTTTAAACAAGAGAAAAGGGTCCCACCTTGCTTTGTTAATTACAGTAATACTGTCTGTAACCACAGAGGTATGGTTTACATTTGCAGAAACGGTCTATTTCAGGATCTAAGGAGGGATAAGTCTATAGCTCAGAAAGCAGAAATTTTTATAGAAGAAACATATAGTTCCCAGACCTGTGGCGTGTGAGTCAACCGACTGGGGATGGGTGTGGGGTTGTCTTCTTTGCCTATTTCCCTAGCATAACCTCTGTCACCGTGCCTGCTTTTAGATTTCCAGTGTGATGTTTCTGGAGATAGATTTGGGAAGAGATGCAAAAACAAATCTGACTCTGGAGAGCCAGTACGAGAGGTCCAGCAAATGACATTCTCAAACCTTCCTTTGACTCAAGATAGAAGAAGCCAAATCTCCTGAAACAGCAACATCCCATCCTTCTTTCTTGGAGACAGTAAAAAACGAAGTTTCGTTACACCCATTATTATCTCTGGCTCCATCACGAAATCCCAGAGGCTCTGCTAATTCTTTCCAAGTAACAGACTTTACTTAAATTGTTCCAAAGTTAATATTAAACCTTAACCACAGTTCTGATCCAGGGGATAAGAATCCTGAGAAATCAAATGCTTTTCATATTAAAAAAAAAAAAAAAAAGAATCTCACAAATACCTCCCCACTGTGGAGTTAATCCCATTTGAAAATAATTGTCACATGTACTTTACTTCTTGAAGTTACTTTAACAAAACGTTCTTGTCATGTTGATGTCATCCTAATAACATGTTATTGGTATTTTTTTGCTCTCCGAATATGGATGTTTCCCAGGAAACTGACCAGTGAGAAGGAAGACGGGTGGGGAAGTGAAAGTTTATCAGAAACTGCAAGTTAAGATTCTGGTTAACTCTTTTAGGATGGCTAAAATTATCTAGGGAGACAGAGTTTTCAGATTTCCTAGAATTGGCCCCAAATTCCCTTCTCTGGGGTCCTCTGGGCTTCCTGAGCATCCTGGACATGTCCCTGTCACAATTCTGGAGCATATGACTTAATTTCTTTATCTGCCTATCCTATTAGACCTGGCTCATCATCAAGTAGCTGGCCTCTTTTCTCCAGTGCCTAAAAAAGCACCTGGGTTATTAGTGGAAGGGAGGACATGAATTATTTTCAGAAATAAAACCATATCATGGGGCTTTCAAGATTCTAATGGGCTCGTCTTTTTCCTGAATCATCCCACACGGTTGAGCCTTTTCTGAGGCCACATCATTATGGATTATTTAGCAACCAACTCCTTTGAAAGTTGCATAAGAGGGGGTGGTTTGTACAAACGGCTTAAACAAATGACGAGGTGGTGTCTTGTGGGTTAGGGCGGCAAGGTTACTAGTGTGGACAGAGAGAGAAGTGTGGGGTTGAATCACAGCTGGGTCACTCCTACCTGAGAAAGTTGCTTAACCGTTCTGAGCATCAGCTTATTCATCAGTGTCATCTGGGGGCACAGCTAACGTCTAGGGATGCTGTAAAGATTCAACGAAATTCTAAGTACATATACTTAATGGGCTGCTGGGTCCAGAGTAAACCTTACTCAGTAGATATGGTTCCTGTCCCTGCCTTCCTCCATCCTTCCCCCCTCCCCTCTCTTTTCAAAAGCGTGGTTGAGGGTCCTGGGTGCCATTCTCACCCAAAACACTGATGGCGTGGGTTACAGAACAACCTGTTGGAGCTCTTCTCTGCCCACCCTATCCAAAGCAACTCCCCTCTCCCCCTGTCACTTTTCAGCCCTTGGCTTTTCTCCTCAGGAGTTATCACCACTATCTAAATTAGATACTGATTTGTTAATTCTCTATCTCCACTTACTACAGTGTCAGTTCCCCGAGAGCAGGAACTTGGCATTGGCTGTACCTCAGGGCCAAGAACAGTGCCTGACATATAGTAGGTGCTCAATAAAAGCATGTCACCTGATAAACGCTGCCATAATTCCCTCTGCTTGTCTACTACCCTCTCCACCTGAACCACTCCTTGGGGCACAACCCAATTTTTTAGAAACGTGCCTGTAAGTCAGGGAAGAAAAAGGCAGGCAGCCCTGTCCCAGAATCCTTTTGGCAAATAGCCGCGGGGTGTGCGTCTGCAGCCAGTGGGGAGAGCCGTGTGTGCATTCAAGCTGTTTGGTCTCGGGAATCGTAAAGGCCGTGGCTCGCCGACTGTGGGCCTTGCCTTTCTGAGGACTTGGTTCGACACAGCACCCTGAATCGTGAGGTCGGGAGCCAGCTCTGAGTCACACGGGCTCACCAAGGTGAGTAAGCCTTCGGGAGGACAGAGCATGGCACGCGACCGTCTCATTTCAAAACAAAGCAGCCTCTTCCGCCTCTCCTCATTGTTTTATGCAAAAACATTGCCTTGTGGTGTCTGCTGGCTCAGCTGACTGCTTGATTTATTCCTGGTGTATTGATTTGGAGAATTTTTTTTTTTTTTTTTTTTTTTTTAGTCTCCTAGAGGGTTTCACAATAATCCTCAGTTGCTTATGTCCAGACAGGCTGCAGCAGGCAACGCGACAACCCTGCCTCCTTCAGGCACACTGAGGAGCAGAAAACCCCAAGGAGCCGGCTCCAGGTGGAGCGTGTGCTCCAGGCTCCTTCACTCAAACCCGGGTTAAGTCACTTTGTCAGAGGTCAGAGGGCCTGAGACGAATGTCCTGTGCTCACACAAAAACTTACCATTATTTGACAGTGTTTTCACTCATTTGTGCAAGTTGGAACACAATTGTCTACTTGTTCTCCAACTAGCCGTGTAAACTTGCACTACACCCTTCAACCCGCTGGGCCTTGTTTCCCTCCCTCTAGAGTAACGTGGTCAGACTAACAACAACAAAAAACTACTAAAGTAAAAAAAAAAAAAAGGTGGCCCATGAACCCTGACACAACACCCACAGACTTGATTTCCACGGAATTCACTCTGGAAAGGGGAATTGCAGGGAAAACCCAGGTGTCCCAGTTTTGCTTGGATGTTCTCAGCTTGGATGTTGCAAGAGCTCCCGGATCCATTCAGATAATGGAAAACAGGACGTGGAGGATCTTAGGGGAGAGGCAATAAGAGGCACAGTTTATCTCAAGGCAGTGGTCATCAAGCAGGAGAGGGAGTGGGTTTTTACCCCCAGGGACACATGGTGATGTCTGGAGACCCTTGTCACAACTTGGAAGGGCTGGTACTGGCATCTAGTGGGCACAGACCAGGGGTGCTGCTGCATGCCCTGCCATGCATAGGAGAGCCCCCCCCCCCCCAGTAGGGACTCCTCCAGCCTCAAGTCCACAGTGCTGAGTGCTTTTCTGTCTGTAAGCCAGCTGCCCACTTTGTGATTTCAGCTTAGGGACCAGATCCCAGGCCAGGATGCCACCAAATCTCCCCCAAACAGGAATCCCCTCCTTACCCGCATGCTGCTCCATGCCCCTCCAGGGATGCTTGTGGGCTAACAGAAGTGAATCTCCCAGGCTCAGCTGTGATTTGCTTGCTTTTATTCATTCACTCAACAAATATTTACTAAGCACCCACTCTGCACCTGATCCTGTTCCTGGCATCTGGGAGACGGGTGTACATGGCAGAGGGGCTGTTGCCCTTGGGTCCCTTAACCTTCCCCAGATGGACGTTTAAAGGCCAATGGGGAGGGGCCGTGGTCACTGTGCATTCTTCCTGCACAGCAGATCCCAGAGAGACGCCTTGGTGCTCCCTGGAGCACCACAACCCCCACCACCCAGGATGTGTTATTTTTTTACTTTATTGGATGGGATTTATAGACCCCACAGAAGATTTTGCAGGGGAGCTGGGGGAGGCGAGAGCTGCAAACCCTTCTCTTAAATCCCCCTCAGACTCTTCACTTCTCTGCGGCACTTCTTTGCCACAGGTCCTTTTCTCCTCCCTTTCTCCTTTTCCTGCAGGTCCCTCCATCTCCCTGATTTTGCTCTTCTTCCCTCCATCTCTGTTTTCCTTCTTAATTCTCCTCCCTGGTCTCCATCTCCAGAGGAAAGTGGAGTTTCCTTATTTCTGAATACAGAGTAGCTTAGAGGTCACTTTCTTTAGGGGTCCCTTGGAGCAATCCTTTAACTCCTCACTCCCCCTTTCTGACCCCACTCCTCCTGCTCCCCCCAGCATGGTCCCCAATCTGCTGCTTCTTCCATCAAAATATGTATTCCTGGTGGTCCCTTCCTCACCATCCCCTTGATCCTACCTGGGCCTGGCAAAACTTCCTTGGCCACTGCCGCCTCTTTCCCCCTTCCCCCTTCCCTCCTTCCCTTCCTTTTATTCTTTCCTTCCATACCTCTAAGATTAGAGCCTACTTGTTTCCTGCCCCATAAATTATCAATTGCTCTGTTTGTCCCTCCACCTGCATCTACTTCTTATTCACCCATACCAGTCTTCCCCTCATTTAATAACTGAGCCCCTTCTGAATACGTGCCTGCATATGCAAGGCGCTGCAGGAATCAGTTCTTTCTCTCAAGGAGCTTATGGTGAAACTGGTGACCCAGATGTCAATCTGGGCCTACAGACAGGGCTGGCTTCAGGGGTGTGGGACCCGTGCAGCTACACAGGGCCCACTCTCAGGCGGACCCTGTGCTTGATTTAATGCTCTGCTGTTGATATCTTAAAATTCTTAATAATTTTGAACCGGGGACCCTGTTTTTTCATGTTGCACTGGGCCCTGCAAATTATGAAGCTTTTCATAGAGTTGGCTTGCCCAATTAATTATTCTTTTTAAAATTATTTAACTGCATTAAAAATTGGGAGATTTGTCACATGAAAATCTAGCTAGCTATCTGGCTCCTCTGAAGATATCAGAAGGTCTGGCGATGCCGAGCTGGTTTTCTGCACAGCAAAAACTTGTGTGCGCTGAGCACCACCCTTCTCTTTAAACTCCCTGCTGGTTTCACTTCCTTACTGTACTGTCTGGCCCCTGTGGGCTTTGGAGTTCATGCCTCCAGATTTACTTTTCACAGTGCTCTGTGCAAGCTGTTTTGCAGGACAGAACACTGTGCAAAATGACCAGCCCCTACCCTTGTGGAGCTTATACAGAGCCTCAGCTTCTCATTAGACCAGTTCTGCTTGCTTGCTTTCTTTTAACATTTTTTATTGTGGTAGCATATATACAGTATAAAATTTTCCATTGTAACCACAGTGGTTTAATTACATTCTTAATGCTGTGCTACCATCCCCACCATCCATTACCAAAACTTTTCTGTCACCCCAAACAGAAACGGTACCCATGAGGCATTAAACTTAGTCCTTTCTGTGTGGTTCACAGACTGGGCCAGTCTACAGTTTGTTACCAGTTTGCAAGGAGAAATTGAGAATAAGCTGTTTGAAACATTTATAGGAATTCAATAGAGTAATTTTATGTCTATTGAATCTAATAAAAAGTTGGGCTTGTATTTTGATATGCTTTTTTTTTTTTTTCCATTTTTATTGCGATTGTTCAGATACCATACAATTATCCAAAGATCCAAAGTGTACAATCACTTGCCCCTGGGTACCCTCATACAGCTGTGCATCCATCACACTTAATTTTTGTTCAAGTTTTAGAAACTTTTCATTACTCCAGATAAGAAATAAAGTGAAAGATGAAAAAAGAAAAAAAGAAAAGGAAACTCTAAACCTCCCATATCCCTAACCAACCCCCCTCAATTGTTGACTCCTAGTATTGATATAGTATGTTTGTTACTGTTTATGAAAAAATGTTGAAATACTACCAACTGTAGTATATAGTTTGTAATAGGTATATAGTTCTTCCCTATATGCCCCTCTATTATTAACTTCTAATTGTATTGTCATACATTTGTTCTGGTTCATGGAAGTGATTTCTAGTATTTGTACAGTTGATCATGGACATTGCCCACCATAGGATTCAGTTTTATACATTCCCATCTTTTGACCTCCAACTTCCTTCTGGTGACATATATGACTCTGAGCTTCCCCTTTCCACCTCATTCACACACCATTCGGCGCTGTTAGTTATTCTCACATCTTGCTACCAACACCCCTGTTCATTTCCAAACATTTAAGTTCATCCTAATTGAACATTCTGCTCATACTAAGCAAGAGCATCTACATTTCTTCCACAAAGCAGGAGGGAGAGTCAAAGAAGGTAGAGAGGCAAAAGAAAGAGGAAACAAAAAAATGACAGCTAGGAAGCAGCTTGATATGCTTTTTAATTTCATTTTTCTAGCATTTAATTTTATTGTATTTGGCAAAAATTTCTGCCTGTGACATTGGAAAAATAAAAAGGAACAAGTCATTTAGCCCAGCTAGTTCAATTCTCCATGTTTTCCTCCAGTGTGGCTCCGGACTGACTGTGATGCCCAGGTGGCTCTCTTGCACCTTTCTAGCCACAGGTGAAAATGCAAAAAGGTTTAGAAGCAACAAACTAACAGAGCACAAACCTTCTGGAGACTGAGCCCCTACTAGATTCCAGGAGGTACTTGCAAGCCCTGGAGTGAGAGTTTGAAAGCATAAGGTAGGTAATGTTATTCCCATTTAATGGATGAGGAAACTAAGACCAAGAGAAATCAAGTAAGTTGCCTAATTTGCAAAGCAGAGTCTAGTGAACAGATACTGAAGCAGGCACAGAAGCCGTAGCTTCACTATCACTCCTCACAAAATGTCTGTTGGATGCAGAATGTGACACTTTTCCTCCCTAGATAAAATGATTCTGGGTGATCAAAGGTGGTAGTAGAATATAGAGGTTAAGATAAAAGGATCTGGACCCAGGCTGCTTGGGTTCAAAACTCAGTTTTGCTACTAACTAGTAGTAAGACTTTGGGCAAGCTGCTTAACTTCTCTAAGCCTCAGTTGTGTCATCTTTAAAACAGGATAATGAAAGTTTCTGCCACATAGGGTCGCTGGGTAAGCACTTGATAAATCTTAGCTATTATTGTCATATATCCTGCTTGGAACAACTCAAAAATAGCCAAACACAGCCTTGGTAAGAACTTAGGAGCATTGCTATTTTGTTCGTTCATTCATTTTTCCCTTTTAGCAAATATTTTGCCATCTCCTCTATGTGCTAAGCTCTGTTGAGGATTGAGGAGAGAATGAAACAAAGACACCTCCTCATCCCCACCTCCATGACAGAACCAGCATCTTGGAGGGGAGGTGGGGAGACAATCATCAAACAAGTAAACAAAGAAATAGGGTAATTCGTGAGTAATAAGGGAAGAGGGAGACAGAGAGAGAGAAAGAGGGAGAGAGGGAGAGAGCGAGAGAGAGGAGGGAGGGAAAGGGAGAAGATGATTTGTTAAGTGCAGGAGTTCGTAAACCCTGGGATTCACAGACCCCAGACAGATTCAAAGATCTGTGAACTGTGAACTTGGATGGGGTAAATTGACACCTTTATTTCACTAGCCTCTTACCTCCATTTTAAATGTATCACTTGTTATATAAATATAGTGTATGTGTTTTAAAGATTATGACTGTATTTCAAAACAATTGGCTCTCTTTGTAATCTTATGTATCTTACTTTATGTACATAAAAACCTGATCCTGAAAAAGGATCTGTATCTTCAAAATGACCCATGGCACAAAAAAGGTATTGGGAACCCTGTATTGCGTGAAACTCGCGTGGGGTGGGTGACTAATTCCCACACAGTGGATGTGGAGGGCTTCACCGAGGGGGTTCACCTGAGTTGAGATCTAAATGCTGAGAAGGACCCAGCTGTGCAGAGAGCCAGGGGACAAAGGCTTCAGGAAGAGGGAGAAGCAGGAGCAGCGTCCCAGAAAGGAGCTCTGATGCAGGATGCACTGCACGTGCCCAGGCACCAGGAAGGTCTTCGCGGGCCCAGATCAGAGCCGCGCCTTTCCCTCTGAGGCATCCTATTGGCTGAGAATGGAGCCAATCACCAAAGAGTACAGAGTGTCGCGGACTGGAAGAAACTAACGCGAAATGAAGACTGAGGGCAATGTGGAATCCTGGATTGGATCCTAGAACAGAAAAAGGACGGTAGTGGACTGGGCTTTCTCCGCAGCTCCCCTGTAAATCTCAAATTATTTCAAAATAAAACTTCCAAAAGAAAAAAAAAAAAAGTAGGACAATTTAGAATATTTCCCATTCTCCATCAAGATAAATCAATATTATGATAATCATACCTTTCATTCCAGTGTGTGTGTGTGTGTGTGTTATTTAAACATTAAAAAATCCTATTTATTTGAAGAAAAAATGAACACTTGCTATGAAATCAAATTAATAAGTGCACAATAGGTTATTGTCTCCCTGTCTGGAGTGATCCAGCTCCTTCCCTGGAGAAAACCTGTTATAAGTTTCTTGTTTTTCTGTCTAGAGTTAATGTATGCAGAAACAAGCAATCTCTGTTGTTTGTGCTGTGTGTGTTTTTGTTTGTTTGCTTGTTTTATTTAACAGTGTATTTATTTAACATTTTCGAGATTGTTTCATGTCTGTGAAGACTATCCTTATTCTTTTTTATGAGTGTGTAGTATTCCTTCTAATTAATTAATTTCTATAACCGATCTCCCATGGATGTGCACTTAAATAATTTCGATTCCTTTGCCCTTACAAACAGTGCTACAATAAATAACCTTGTACATTATTTCACATGTGTGGGAATATATCTGAAGAATAAATTCCTAGGAGTTAGACATACATTTTAAAGAAAACAAGAAGCAAATAGCCAAATTTCCCCATTTGAGATTTGAGAGGCGCTAAAATATTCTCCAGCGCCAGCATCTTGTTCTGGAAATGCCACGTTCAAGGAAAAGGTTTCCTCCACAGCGCTACAGAGGCAAGAGGTGGGCTTCAAACAGCTAATCTGGCGATAATGACCTCCAGAAAGCGGGGAAGCAAACAATAGTACCAGCAGAGTTTACACACTTGAGAAATCACTTGAACATAATCCGGGCTGGGAGCCATCTGCCGGGATCTCCCTTTCAAGAGCCAGCGCGTTTAATCCACCGCAGGCGCCAGAAGATCCCCGCGTAGGCATCAGCAGCGATCTGCAAACTCACAGGCGGTGCGGGGAGCAGGAGGGGATGTCCAGCTCCCCAAAGCGCTCATATTCTCTCCAGGCTGATCTGGCCTCATAGGAAGACACTTGGCTCCTCATCTCCCCATCTCGCCTGGCTGCCCATGGAAGAAGGGAGCTTTTTTTTTGGCTTGTTAGCTTTTCAAAATGTTCTTAAAAAGCTTTTCTTCTTGGCTTGGTAAACAATGACTATGGCTTGTGAAATCCAATTTTACATTTCACTTGGAAAGAAAGACTTTATTTCATCCACTCACGAGCTTTTTACACCAATCCCAGCTAGGGGTCATCGCCTGCACTATTTTCACAAGTCTATTTATTTGGCAAAGCCCAGAGTGAGGACCTGCCACCAAAAGATGTAATGATAATTAATAATGATACTAAAATTAAAATGCTTACCATTTACTGAGAATTTATGGTTTTTCCATTTACATCGACTTTAACTCGACAGCAACCCTGTGAGATGGAAACTTGTTATGTACATATGCCAGAAAGAAAACTGGTCTGCAGGGGTTAAATTATATGCCTAAAGTTCCACATCTAGTAACTAGTAGACAATCTGGATCTGTCTGTGCTCAAAACAAATACTTTGAACATAGTGTTATGCTAATGGTTCTAATAGTGGTTCTGAAATAGCCTGGGGAGGGGGGGGGGGAGAGAGAGAGAGAGAGAGAGAGAGAGAGAGAGAGAGAGAGAGAGAGAGAGAGAGAGAGAGAGAGAGAGAGAGAGAGAGGGAGAGAGAGGGAGAGAGAGGGAGAGAGAGAGAGGGAGAGAGAGAGAGAGAGAGAGAGAGAGAGAGCTCTTTAACTCCCTGGGGACATTTGGCAATGTCTGAAGACATTTTTGGTTGTCACAACTGGGGAGGGGTTGTATTACTGTCACCTAGTGGGTAGAGACCAGGGATACTGCAAAATAGCCTACTATGCACAGGACAGCCCCTCGCAGCAAAGAATTACCCAGCCCCAAATATCAACAGTGCCAAACTTGAGAAATCTTATGATATATGGACAAGTAGGTCAACCCAAGCATTTCAGACTGAATTTGGACTCATGACTTCTCTGGGAGACATTAGTTCAAATTATATACAACGTGATCAACATTGTGAACATTTGAATTATATGAATTCAAAACAGTTTTACATAAAAATAGTTAAAATGTGTAAAAATTAAATATATTGTGAATTCCTGTTCAAATTACCAATTTGTCAAGAAATGCATCATTTTGGAGCTGGTGGGGTGAGCGAACAATGAACTATATATGATATAGACACATGATGCCAGTCGAATTGGTGAACAGAAATGTTATGAGTTATTCAGATGCACGTCCCTTGAAAAACCATGTCTGTTCTGTACTGAGAACTGAATGAAAGAATGGCATGTGGAGTTTTCTGTGCCTCTAGGTACATAAATATTTTTGATTTGTCTCAATCAATATAAATCTGCTATAAGATATTCTTTAACTAACACTCTAGACATGTGCATAATTCTTCACAGAAACTATTCCCCAGATTATTTGTACTTATCATACTTGTAATTATCCCAACAAATAGGAAGTTGCCTCTGAATGAGAATATTTCCATGGTGTACAAAGCTGGGTAATTTTAGAATGTTCTTGTGTATGTGTCTCCCGGAACGTCTGTGCACATCTGGAGGTGAAAAATACGTTTTCTCTTTGGGGAAAATGATTGCCATTGTCATGAGAGATATGGAAGGATGACATCAAATTGCTCAGCCCTTGCAACGGATCTGAGTGGAAATGCCTCTTCAATCTCAGATGTTCCTTGAATGGTCTTTATTAATTGGAGCTAGATCAGGTATGACAAGATACACTGAAATCATGATGTTGGATTGTTCATTGGTTTACTTATTGTACTTGGGCCAATTCTTATCTCAGCAAATGAGTCACAATGAGGTACAATTTGTAGTTCCAAAGACAAAAAAGGGGTAGGGTAAACAGGTCAGCAAACTTGTTCTATAAAAGACCAGAGAGTAAATATTCTCTGCTTTGCCTGCACAGGTCATTGTCCCAACTACTTAATTCTGCCATTGTGGCGTGAAAGCAGCCATAGACAATATGTAAACAAAGAGCATAGCTGTGTGCCAATAAAACTTTATTTGCAAAAAGAGCTTTGGGCTTAGTTTGATGACCCCTGAGGTAAAAATATGGTTATTAATAGTCAGATGTATACAGATATTTGATGAGTGGAAGAGACTGTAAATCACCTACCCATACCCCATTTCTTCCTCTTTCTAAGAACAGAGCCTCTATATTGTTGGGGCCAGTAAAGTCCCAGTCTCCCAATCCCCCTTGCCAATAAATGTGATTCTTGAAGCAAAAGCAGAGGACCTGGAAGAAACATTTGGAAATGCTCTGTAAGAGGCCTTATTGAACTGGCAGGTGCCCCATTTTCCTTCTCCCTTTTTCTTTTTTCCTGCCTGAAACATGGGCATGACTGCTGGAGCTCAAGAGGCCATTTTGTGACTTAGAGGGCAAGCCCAAGAAAATGGCAGAAACTTAGCCTTCATATCCTTAAGCCAATAAGCCCAAATCAGCAGAAGCTGACCGCTGTAGGATACTTAGACCACTTATACTTAGACCACTGTTTAAGTTGGGTTTCTATTGCTGCCACGTCAAAATTCTGATACATTTAGCCATGGATAGCAGACATACAGCTCAAATCACAAATACTAGAAGTAATAGTAAATTAAGGCCACGTTAGCTATAGAAAGGCAGTATTTATGATTAAAGACTGAATCCATCAGACCTGGTATCAAATCCTAACTACTGTCCTTGGATAACTATTTACTTTCTATGCCTCATTTTCTCCCCTGTAAAATGGAGATAATAATAGTACATGACTCATAGTATTGTTGAAAGACTTAAACACAATAACACATGTATAAAGTACCTGGCACATTGTAAGTACTCAATAAATATTAGTTATTATCTTTACTGTTACTATTTTTATTTTGTTGATTCCTATGAACTACCTACCATTTGCTTCTTTGAAGTAAGGATGTAGCAGAGCACTATTGGTGATGATATTTTGTCCCCACCCCTCATTCATTGATTATTCTCCATTGCTAGGACAATACATGGAAATCCACCCATGTCCTTCAAGTGTGGGTTTTTAATAGCCATTATATATTGGACAGAGTGCTAGGCTCTGGGCGTTCCAAGATGAATGAATTAGCTGCTGTCTGCGATGCAATCATAGCAGAGCAGGCAGGGACAGGCCAGAGAACAATTAAGTTAAAAAAAAAAAAAATTGGTGGATGATGAAATATAAACGGGACACAGAGGGAAGGAACCAAGAAGGAGTTCAGTTCTAAATTGCTGAGTGGAAATGGTCTTGAAATAGTTTATAGGGGAGCTGGGATTTAAAATATTGGTGAAGAAGAGAGGTGATTAGTATTACCTATTATTATTAATAGCAATTATGATAATATGAGGAAAACTTCCCAGATCAATGGTGGTATGTTGAATATTTTCCATTTTCTCCTCTCGAACTATCCTCCAGTCTTCTTCTTCCTGCTCTGTGGCTGCCCCTCTGGATTGCTTTAAAAGGATCCTCTACTCTCCGGTTTCCAGCTGGGTTTGGCCAATGGGAGGCACCAGCAGGAGATTGGTGGGGAAGGAGGAGGGTGAGATGGGGTATTTAGTTCCCCGACTCCCTCCTTGCCGAGTTGCCAAAGGTTGCCTCCATCCTTTTTCTCAAGACAAGAGCTTTTATCAACCCCCTTTCCCTTGCCTCTTCCGACTGGGGGCAGCCATGGCTCCTAGCTGGTGCTAGCCTCGAGCTGTTCACTATCTCTTGCTGCTTTCTCTTAACCCTACCCACATCTTTGAAATAGTCCTTTCTTTAACTCCTCTTGTATATCCTGTTTCCTGCTGGGATCCTGACTGACAGACTCAAATGCTAAAAAAAGGCTTGCTAGCGGATGTGAATAGGTGTGGCTAGTCTAATACAATAGGGCAGGGTGGAGACTGCGGTAAACTTGGGAGCACTGAATTAGGCAGCTGCTACTCAGCTGTGGCTGCTTGAGCCATTTGAGAATATGGTCCAATTGTTGACAGATCTCTTAATTTTTCAAGAGAAGCTGAAAATATACATTCTCAAAAGAAGACATTTCTGCATTTATAAAACATTCTTGGCTGGCCAAAGAAAACACGCTTGAATTTGGCCTGAGGCTACCACTGTAACCAGGCCAGCTCCCTTGGGAGGAAGGGAATGGGCAACAGGATGATGATATTGATTGCCAACCTTGTGCAGACACTTTACATGCCTTTTGTCATTTAATCCTTTCAACAATCCTAACTTGAGGGAGTTTCTATTATCCCCACTTTATAGACGAGGAAATTCTTTAAAGGTTAAATAATTCAACTTAGATCACACCCGGGTGAGAACGCAGTTGGGTTCTGGAGCGGGAGCTCTTCAAGTGTGACCCTCGACCCCCTTCTCCTGTGCTAACTGGGTCACCGTGAGTGAGGCGTGGGGCCTCCGTCCTCATCTGTTCATGTCTGTGCCTGAATCAGCCAATATCTTTCACTGAGATCTTCTGATCTTAATCTGGGGTCCACAGAGCTTAGATGACATTCAGATGGATTGCAGCGGTATACAAAACCCTTGCAACCATAGACCAATTTTTGTATGTGGATTTGTGCATTTTTCATTAGGTTCTCAAATAGAGAACTACAAAAAGTTAACATGATTTGTCAGGGTGGTGGAAAGCAAATTAAAGAAAGAAATGGAACCACTAGGGTGGCTCTAATAAAAACGATGGAAATAAAAGGCACTGGTGAGGCTGTAGAGAAATTGAAACCCTCATACGTCGCTGGTGGGAATGTAAACTGGTGCAACTGCCATGGAAAACAGTTTGGTGTTTCCTCAAAACAGTTTAACACAGAGTTACCATATGACCCAGCAATTCCACTCCTAGGTATACACCCAAGAGCACTCAAAACATGTGCCCCCCAAAACTTGTACTGTAATGTTCACAGCAGCATTATTCATAATAACCAAAAAGTAGAAACAACTCAAAAGTCTGTCACCTGATGAACAGATAAATAAAATGTGCTACAGCCACCAAGGGAAGATTACTAGGCCATAAAAAAGAATGAAATACTGGTACATGCTACAGTGTGGATGAACCTTGAAAACATGATACTAAGTGAAAGAAGCCAGGCACAAAAGGCCACATATTGTATGACTCCGTTTATATAAAAAGTCTGAAAGAGACAAATCTATAAAGACAGAAGGTAGATTAGCAGTTGCCAGGGGCTGGGGGTGCGGGATGGGGTTGGAATGAGGAGCGACTGCAACTAGGTATAGGGTTTCTTTCTGCGGTCGTGGAAATGCTCCGGAATTGGATACTGAGGATGGTTGCACAACTTTGTAAATATTCCAATTAATTGTAAACTTTAAAAGGGTAGATCTTATGGTATGTGAATTATATCTCAATTGGAAAAAAGGAGGAGAGAAAGAAATGGGGAGTTGTATCAAGTGGTCTGTCAGGATCCCAGGGATGTTGAGAGAGAGTCCAAATTGAGAATTTGCAAATTGAGAAGGCAGTTTGGCCTCTTTGGTAGATCTTGTGAAGGCGGAAAGCCTCATCCATCCATCTCTAACCCAATAAGAGAACTCCAATTTCATTCAAAGTGACTCGGTGCCCAGGTCCAGGGAATCCAAATTGGTCTAATAATGAGGTAACAAGCACAATCTAGAAAAGTCTGCAGGTGAAACATGGCAGAGCAGAGCAAGAGAACGGTCTGGGCCTGAGCTGAGGCCAACAGTGGCACACACATTCCTTCAGTCCTCTTGCCGAGTGAGATAATTAAAGGCCTGTATTGCCTAAGCTATTGTTAGTTGGATATTCAGTTAATTGCAACTGAAAGCATTCCTAACTGATGCAGCATCTGAAATGGAATTGCATTTTATAGAGAAGAGAAAAAAAGTAGGAAAAGACAGAGGGCAGATAGCAGAAAGTAACCGAAGCCAGCAAGCAGGCATTGTGAAAATCAGACTTCATTAGTCTCATTTTACAGGGAAGGAAACTGAGGTTCCAGAGAAATAAAGTAACTTGCCCAATATCTTGAAGCTAGTCAGCAAATTCGAACCTAGATGTATTGGATATCAAAGCCCATAGTCTGAGCACTATATACATAAAGACTTTCATGGGTGGTAAGGGAAAACTAATGGTCAATGATTGTTTACTATGTGTTTGGGTATGTACTTTATACTTCGGTATATCACTTTAAAAATATGTAAATATATTTAGAGACTTATCATAGGAATTGGCTCATGCAACCCTGGGGATTGGCAAGTCTGAATTCTGTAAGGCAGGCTTCAAGCTGGAGACTTCATAAAAGGTCATTCTGAAATCTGCATGTCCAGACTCCATAGGGCAGGACACAGCTGGAAACCCCAATGCAGGTCAAGTTGTATTCCTCAGGAGAAGTGGGTTGGCTGAAGAAGGGGCAGAAATTTTTCCTTCTGGCATATTATTTTCAATGGCATATTACTTTCAATCCTTAAACACCACTCCAAATTTAGTCATCATCCTCAACAATATTCTATAGATAAGAAAACAAAAGTCCAAAAAATCAAGCAAATGAAATAATTGAATCGGTTAGACCAGCAGAGTAAAGAGTTCTCCATTCCGCCTGCGGCAGACTGAAAAATTCTTCTGATCCCTATATGCCCACACCCTTGCAAGTGAGGAGTTACAGCTCCTCTCTTCAGAAAGTGGAGTCTCCTTTCCTACTCTTTGAATCTGGGCTTGGCCATGTGACTTGCTTTGGCCAATATGTCATCATCAAATGTGATGGAAGCGGAGGCTTCAAAGGCCTGTGTGCATTGTGGCTTGCTGTGTTACTGCTCTTGGGAAGTTTGTGAACTCCTTGATATGAAGAGGCTCGAGCTAGCCTGCTGGATGACAAGAGAAGTGATCCAGGTGCTCTTGCTGCCCCAGCTGCCAACCCGCCAACCATGCATATACAAGCGGCACACATATAGAATTGTCTGGCCCCAAGCTGACCCGCTAACTGACCACTGACACACAGAGTGCCCGTCAGAGGTCAGCAGAGCTGGCCCTGACTGGGAGAACCACCCCACCAACCCATAAGGTCGTGAACTCAAGAGATGGTTGTTTTAAGCCACTAAGTTCTGGATGCAGCAGAAGCTTGCATCCTACAAGACACGTATAAGATATGCCACCTTTCATCATATAAGACACATGTTGCAGATAATTAACTGAAATCGATAGGCATTAAGGATTTTCGATGTAAAGGTTTACGTTGAATCCAACATTTACACAAAACACATGCCCGTGTTGTGTCTCCCTTTCTATTGGCAATAAAAGCCTTGGCATTAAAAGCTGTTAGTGAGGGAGAGTACCAGGGAGGAGTTCGATGAAAAATACACCCTCTTTTCACATTGTTAAATGTCGTGAGGATGCTGAAAGTGATAAATGTTAAAATGAGCTCCACTCAAGTGCCCACCTCGTCCTGGCTTGCCTGGCAGTCTCTCTGAAAGGCCCATGTCCAGAGAAACCCCTGGTCCTGGGCAAACTGGGACAGCTGGTCATCCCAAGCTCCATTTCAGTTTTGTCCAGCAGATAAGGATCTTCTGAATTTTTTATCAATTCTCTATAATAGGTGTTTAGGAACTGACTAATAACTCATACGGTGAGGTCTAAGTTAAAACTTTGTCCTGTTTTTGATAGAAAATTGCTCCATGAGTTTATGCAAAGCGATCCTGGACAAGTCACGTTCCTTTGGGAATTTCCAAATCATAGATATTCTTTGATATGTGATTTGTATTTTTGGAAACTGACTGACCGCCTGTTTACAATCTTCTCCCTGACTATCTTACCTGCAACTCATGCCTTATGTTTATGAACTAAATGTTAGATAAATCAGTGTGTCACTCATGAATTTACTCTTTCATTCATGCATCCATTGCAGGCCCACTAAGCATCACGTACTGTGTGGAAAGATGAGGATACAATGTTGAGCAAAACAAGCCCTGTTCTTGCCTTCCAGGATCTTCTAATAGTGTAGAGGAAAAGGTCTTTGTCAAATAAACAGATAAATGCCAGACTATAGCTGGGATAAGCCTAACAAAAGAGAAGCATGGTGGTGTTACAAAATTACGTGCTTATCAGAGGAATCCGACTTAGTCTGGGGTTGGGAGCCTTTGAGAAAGGCATCTCAGAGGGACAAGGGAGCCAAGAGCTGGAGGTGAAGTAGGAGTAGAGGTTGGAGAGGGGGAGGGAGAGAGCACTCTGAGCAGGGGAAGAAGCAAAACACACGAGCAAAAGTCCTGGGGCAGGAGGCAACTTGGCTGGTTTGAAAAAGGCCTCTGTGGATGGAGCCAAAAGATAAGGCAAGGAGTGGTGGGAGAGAGGCCCGGAGCGGGAGGCAGGAGCCTGACCAGACGGGATCTTCTAGGCCATGGGGGAGGGGTGCAGTGGATCTTGGTTTTTGTCTCAAGAGCAATGGGGAGCCATGGAAAGAATTTAAGCATGAGAGGAAGGGAGTGGCGGCTTGGTTTAGTCTCTCTGGCTACACTGGGGAAAATGGGTGGGGCAGGGGCAAGAGTGTATGCAGGGAGACTAGTTAGGAGGCTGAGGGACTAGCTAGGACATCGAGGGGGTACCAGTTAGGAGGCTGCAGAGAGACTTGTTAGGAGGTTGATGTGGTTGCCCAGGAGAGAGATGTCAGTTGCTTAGAAGAGGGGCTGGGAGAAAGATGAAGCCGAGAGAATGGATTTGGGTTCGCTCAGGGGGATGGATGGCAGTCCTAACCACTGAGCAAGCAAATCCCAGGGCAGACCAGACTCCACTTCGCTTGGAGTCTGACAGCCAGCAGAATGGTGTTTGGGGAATTAAAAACAAACACAATAAAGCTTCTTTTTAAATTATACGTATAGGACCATAATGAATACATGCTGCAAAGCCTTTTATTTTTACAGAATAATATTTCTGGGGATCAGTACGAATCAGCACATAGAGATTGATCTCTTTCTTTTTAACGTCTGCCTGTCAATCCATTATTTATTTAAGCCATCTCTGATTGGTGCGTTTAGGTGGTTTTCAGTTTTTAAATTATTTCATACAGATTTCTCAACAACTTTTTAACTTGATCCACTAAAAGAAATATTTTCCGTACTGTTACACGGTATACCTATATACATACACATGTTTATAAAGCAAAAAATGTTTCACTAAAGAATACTTACCTTTCTGATCTATTATTCTCTTTTATTAAAAAAAAAGGGGGTGTGTGTAGTTTGTGACTCACTAGATTGATTTCACCACTCACAGGTCACAACTTTGAGTTCGACAGGTTTGAAAAATACTTTCAATGCATATTTATTAAATGGAAGGGGAAAAGTGCTTGCTTATACTCTGGATTGCTTTTAACATTTTATGAATAGTAACTCATTTAATCTTTACAGAATCTTAATGAGCAGGAATTATTATTATCCCCATTTTACAGATGAAGAAACTGAGGTTCAGAGAAGTTGAATGAATTGCCCAAGGTCATAAGCCAGAATGTGGGCACACTGGGCTCCAAACCAGGCAGTCTGCCCGCAGCTAATCTCTTACCCATCGGCCCATGGTACCTTCTTTAGACTTAGGGAGTTGATGCGAGACTAACAAAATATTTAGACGTGTCGAGTTCCAAATAGCTTCATTCAGTGTTTCAAACCCCAGGAGGCTATATTCCTTTTCAAGATAGTCAAACAGGGCATGGCAAGTATACTGTGCTACTCACACATCTTGAAAGCTCTAAAAGCTAAACAAAAACTCCCTGTATTTAACAATCTGCAGAAACTCAGCTTTAGCCACACACACACTTACTTTTCCAAATCCCTAAAACCTCAACCCCCGGAATGATCAGTGATGACACTATCAGTGCTGGTCTTGTAATAACATTACAGGGCAGCTTCTTATTCAGAGGTGGTGCAGAGCTTCCCCATTATTTATTGATCTTCACCTAACGTTATCAAGTTCTAAAGCCTAATTATTGGTGCCATAGTTAGCTGAGATGTTATGGGAACTGTAAGTCCCTTTAGCTAATGCATGGCATATGTTAGAGGGATTCAGCTAATTCACTTCTCTGTCTGCACTATTAATAGAGAAGGTTACATGCCAATTATCCAGGGTTCAGTCAGCCTGTTTGGATACAATAGAGGCAGTGTTCACACACTTGATGTGCCACATTCCTTCCCGACATCAGAAGCAGCTGGTCCAGATAAAGTCCACTGGGGTTTTGATATTTAGGAATCACATCCATGGAAGGGCTGGAATTGAGATTTGATGACTACATGGGCTGCAGGTATCTTTAACCTGGATTCTTTTGAAAAATGCCTCCTGGGTTTGCAGTTCCCAGATCTTTAACCGCTCCTGCTCAGACTTGTTGGGTGGGTGGGTGGAGGTGCTGAGGAAGAAGAGAGAGGCAAGGGCACAAATAGCTTAAAAGACAAAGGAGAGAATAATAGGAACGGTGAATGGATTCCAGCAAGATAAAGAACACATGCATATTCCTTGCCCAGTTTAAAACCCAACAGACTAAGATAATTTTCCCCTAAGAATTTGACCTTTTGCTTGAAAATACATAGAAGTATATTTCACCTCCATCCCCCCCCCACCCCTTTTGCTGGTTCTGTCTCTTTCTTTTTTTTCTTTTCATTTCTTTTTTACTCTGTTTCAAAAACTGGACTAGAAATGTGGCGGTATCATAAGAAAATGCTTCTTCTGGTGGTATTTTTACCCGGGAAGAGAAGCAGAAGTGTCTGGAATCACCCAAGAAAGCCCCTGCTCTCTTATAGCTATTCTCTGATTTTGCTCACACACAGCACTGAATCAGTGATCAGTGAGTTAAAGTGGCAGATGTTGGGGATTTGGGGGGAGGGGAGGCAGATACCTGAGACGCTCCAGTAACCTTCCCACCACCCTGTTACCTCCATTTCTCAGATCACAAGAGTCAAACAGAGCTGCTACCCTCTTGTCTAAGGTCACACAGCCCTAGGTTGGCATAACTGTTGAAAAAGAAATACTAACAACCAGTCCTCCCAGGCTGTATTGTTGCCGCACTGACATTACTCAAATACAGCAACAGATCGCGCTACCTTTAAAAGAAATCACCGAAACCTGATAGACAACAGGCAGATACGGCACACCAGCCGTTGTTTTGTGCGCTATCTCAGCGCAGTGTGTATTTTTTTCCACCCTCCCAGATGAAAATACAGTAATTAACTCCATGCAGGAGGGGGTGGGGGAGGAAACTTTTTTTTTTTTTCTCCTAGACTTGAAAAGAAATTCTGGCAGATAATTTGGCTGAACATGAAAAGGGAGAGGCTGCTTACAGCGCCCAAATAAAGTGCTAGGTTGGTGAGGCTCCGCGGACTGAGTTATTTCGCGGCATGAAAAGCAGACATTTATCTGTTCCCATGGAGATGTGTTTTCTCCTACTCAATCAGGGACTGGGGAGGTCAGACAATAGCCAGTAGTTCCTTTTTTCATCTTCAGAGACGGTCGATTCCCCCTTTCATTTTAACACTTCATCTAAATTTAAAGGAAGCTCAATGATTTCTCAGAAATACCTGTAAACCCAGCCAGTATATTTTCGCGTGATTACAGTTAATAAGGAACTGCGGCTGCCTCTGGGGTGGGGGATGTGAACGCCTCCCCTCTCTTTGCAATTTCAAATAATAGGTTGTTCCATCACGATCCTTATTTGCATAAATTTGGCTTTAAAACTTGTTTCCTCCCTCCCGAATAAAATAATTAATCAGGTGATAGATGTCGACACTTTCCAAACAACTGTTGGCGAGCAAGCGGGGGGCTTCAAACACAACATGGAAGCAAGAAAAAGCTGCCCAGAAGAGAGCACAACCCCGAACTGCTTTTGCGGGAGTTTGATAGCTTGTAAAGTTCGTTCCCGGCATGTCCTTACCCTAAAAGTGCACATGCAGCAACCATTAGGACTGTTATTTGGCCTCATGAGTTTGTTATCAGTCCCAGAAAACAGATCATGTTTGCAAACTCTGTTAATTTCGGTAGGTGAATTACAGCAGAAGCTCCTGGCCCTGAGATTCACATGAAGACTTTTTAAACTATCCTCCCACAAATGTATTTTTTGCCTATACCCTTTTTACACACGCTCAAGGCCGAAGAAAATGCAGCAGAGTCTTTCTAGAGCTAACTGAGAAGGGAGAATGTATTTCTATGGGACCGCATTTTAAAATGCCATTTGGGCTGCTGCTCCGACTCCTGGGACTATTTGAGAGGCAGACCATCAACTGGCTTCAACAGCCTCAGTCAGAAGGTATCCTTGAGTAACTTCATTCTTGTTAATGGAGTCACTCAAGTGCAGCTCAACCAGGCAAGGAAGCAAGGAAAGTAAACAGAAGCGCAGCGCTCGCTCGCGACCAGCCCGGCCTCCCGGTAGCGCTGCAGTGAGGACGCCTGACTGCGTTTCCATCTGCCTGAAGACAGGGGCTCCCGCATCTCCAACAACAAAGAGAGCAAGGGGAACACCTCGGCAAGCAGCTGGGAGCACTCCCAGCACATGGTGTTTAGGGGAAGGGAAAACGCCGACGTACCCGACTCAGTATAATATCCCCTTGATGAGGAGGCAAAAGAAGAGCAAGTGCTTGCTTACCTGGGATGTTCTCGGGGTCTGATTTCCCTGGAAATAGATTGTGAATCAGTGTTTGACAGTTTCTTTCTCTCATTTTCTCATTTTAGTGCTTTCTTTTCTTTTTAAATGGAAATAATACTTAATCTCTCTCTAGCAGATTCAAACTGTAAAATTAAGGTAAAAAAGTTAAAGCCCCCCCATTCCCTTTTGCTCACCCCCACAAACTCAGGATTTCGCTAGAGATAGCTGCTGTTTCACAGGATGACACGTGTCCTTCCCAACATTTTTCATAAATATGCATGAATATGTATGTATATATAATCACACACACACTCCAGTTTTAAATATATCAGTGGAATCACATCGTATTATAGACAGTATTATACAATCTGCTCTTTTCAAGTAAAACATCATGGGCAAATTTCTATGTCTACAAGTATTTTTTTAAAAAATTTGTTATACTTTCTTTTTGGAAAAAAGTAATACATGCTTCTGGGAGAGGAGATTCTAAGGGGGGAGGGTGTTTCAAACCAAAGGGTTTATGGGGAAGGGTGTCTCCCCCTCCCCCAGGCAATCACTGTTTGCAGTTTTCAGTGCATCTTTCCAGAAATGGTCTTGGCATAGAGAAGCATGTATGTATATAAAACACTCACATGTTTCTCTGTCTTTACACAAGTATCTTTTGCCTTGCATTTTCATTTAGCTATCTCGGAGATTGTTCCGTGTTAGGAAAAATGGACGTTTTTAATAGTGGCATAGCCTTCCTTTGTATGGTGTTCCTTGATGTATTTCATTTGTCCTTTTGATGGGCTTTTAGGTTGCTTTCGGTCTTTGCTTCTACAGAGGGAGCTGCAATAAATACTCTAGTCTAGTTCGTATCCTATGATTCTTTTCTCAATCACACTCACCCCTTTATGAAAGCGACTCATATTACTACACACCTGTCCTCAAGTTGCCTTAATCCGAAGGAGAATTGATTGAATTAACATATTATTTTTTTAAAATGAGGGTTCTGAAGAGCGTATTATTAACCCATTAAAAGTCTATTATGAACGTGTGTCCCTTCCTGTAGTTTTTAATCTTTCCTCCAGCTTGGGAGTGAAAGGCTTATGAAATGCATACTTCATCCCGAGTAATTCCTTTCCGTCAACGCCTTTCATCTTGAGCTCAGAGAGAGATGGCACTTCACTCTTACAACCGAGGTGCAGCTTCCTGAGCTTTTTTGTGTGCCAGAGGGAAGCCATTGGGGATTTAGAACAAAGTGTGTTCTTGGAAAGAAGTGGGTGGGATCATCTGTGCACAGTGGGTGGGGGGAGGCAGCCCTCTCCCTGGGGGAGGGGTCTGATTTCACCCTACAGTTGGAAACCTGCTGAAATCATGTATACCACTGAATCTTTTTGCTCCACTAGTGAGGTCTTTTTGTTCTTTGTCTCGCAGTGTGTATAGAAAATTTCTGTCATACCCAGGAAGAAGGAAATTTGAGTTAAAGGGGAGGGCAGCTCTGTAACGCCTTGTAACAAGGAAGCTAATTGAAAAATTTAATTCAGGAAGCGATTCAATGAGGTCTGAGTGAAAGAGGAACCAGGCCTGTCAATGTTCAGAGCAGAAGAATTTAAGAACCTTCCCCAAATTAAGAATTATGCAGGCTGGAAAATATATCACCTGTTGCGTTTGTCACTGAGACTCACAGTCTTGTTTGCTGTTTATCTTGAGGCTCCGGGGAGCTCTCCTGCTGGTTAGGAAAAAAAGGAGGCGAGGTCTAGGAAGAAATGGTAGTAATAAGAAAGGGAGGGATTAGAAAACCCCCTTGAGAATGGGAGGTGTAAATAATATGTGGGCATTTAACAATTACCACCAAGAAATGGGAGACGAATCCATGTGCCTGATGCCAGGAATCTTAAAAATGTATGTGGGAAACCCAGACATAAGGAAAATGTCCAAAAAGGAAAAAAACAACAACAACAAAATCCCAGGAGATCTTTTCCCTCTGGGATATTGCCTAATGGAGTACATGTAAGTTTGTTTTGCCATTACACTCCTGTGAGTGATGCCGCATGCAACGGAACCATCTCCACAAGATGCCTTCGAAGGCTCTCTCCACGCTGGGGTGAGATTTAGGACAAGACAGGCAAACTTAGGGGACAGTTTCCTCCTGCGGAAAGGGGTTGGGGTTGGGGCAGGGGGAGAACTTAGTAGAGCTGTGTTGCCCCTTTCCCCAAATGGCCCAGGCACTTTGGGTCGTTTGCACACCTCTGCCCCTCTTATTTTTTTTTCTCCCAGGATTCTGCCTTGAATGAAATTGCTTAGGAAAGGGGGAAAGACATTTTTAGCCAAAAGCCAAGCTGGGACCAAGTTAAATCTGCTGGACAATGGAAGCCTCTTCCGGAGGGAGCCTGGTGCAGTGGAGTATGAATAGTTCCTAATTGTGTGATTTGGGGCAGATTGCGTCATTTCTCTACTGCAAGAAAAGAATGATAATGATAATAATAATGATAAGAAGTAATATTTATAGAACCTCACATGGGCAAAGTGTACACCCAATCCATTTTAACCTCAGAACTTAATGTGGTGGTATAATTTATCTCCATTTTAGAGATAAATGCAGACTCAGCCAGATCACCCAGCTAGAACACAGTGGAGCCAGGAGTTGGCAGTTATAGCCCTGGGACCAAATCTCTGTTTTTGTGTGTGTGTGAATAAAGTTTTATTGCCACATCCATTTGTGTACCTATTGTCCTGGCTACTTTTGATCTACAATGGCCCACAAAGCCTAAAATATTTATTAACTATCATTTTACAGAAAAAGTTTGCTGAGCCCTTCTCTAAATCAGCTAAGCCTGTGCTCTTAACCCCACGTGTTCTTCTGCTTCAAAAATGCCTCATTTTTTTTAAAGTTGAATTCAGTTTTATTGAAATATATTCACATACCATACAATCATGCATGGTGTACAATCAACTGTTCACAGTATCATCATATAGTCATGCATTCATCACCCCAATCTATTTTTTGAACATTTTCCTTACATCAGAATCAGAATAAGAATAAAAAATAAAAGTGAAAAAGAACACCCAAATCACCCCCCCTCCCACCCTAGTTTTCATTCAGTTTTTGTCCCCACTTTTCTACTCATCCATCCATACACTGGATGAAGGGAGTGTGATCCACAAGGTTTTCACAATCACACTGTCCCCTCTTGTAATCTATATTGTTATACAATCGTCTTCAAGAGTCAAGGCTACTGGGTTGGAATTTGATGGTTTCAGGTTTTTACTCCTAGCTATTCCAATACGTTAAAACCTAAGAGGTGTTATCTATATAGTGCATAAGAATGTCCACCAGAGTGACCTCTCAACTCCATTTGAAATCTCTCAGCCGCTGAAGCTTTATTTCCTTTCATTTTGCATCCCCCTTTTGGTCAAAAAAAGGCCTCAATTTTTTACAGGATGCTGAACAGTGAAAACAAAGCCATTCTGACATTTTAATGTTAGAAATGATAAAAGTTACTGGAGAAATGAATCTATCAGAGGACCAAGAATGTTTTTTAAAAAAATCGACTTCATCTTTTTTCTTTTCTCCTTTCTTGTCTCAAAATGTAAAAGTGTTTATATCCTAAATATAAACAAAAAACCTTCATTGCTTTATCAGCATTATCAAAACCTATACAAATGCTATCTAAAAACAAAGAGTATATGCTAGGAAAATTTCCAAAATAATGAAGAAAGGGAATATGGTTTCCCAGGAGACATAAAAATGACTTTTCCATAAATGTTATTTTCAAACAACAAGTAGAATAAGTTGTTAAAATAAGAAGATATCACATGCGAATCTGATTTTTACAGATTGGCAAACTGAGCATCAGAGATTTGGAAACTGATCTGTGTTGTCATGTGAGCTATGTTTTTTCAGTGTTGTGATGTGCTTTAGTTTTTCAGTTTCCCAGGATTGGTGAGTGTTGGAACATAAAATACCTGGGTTTAAAAAAAAAGTCGATAAACACAATTAATAAAATATCTTGTATGTCTCCTATATTCTAGGCCCTGGGCGGGGAGTTTTGCATGCATTGTGCCAAGTCTTCCTGATAATTCTGCAGGGAAGGTGTTATTATTTTCACTTTATGGATGAGAACATCGAGGCCCAGCTGTTTAGGGTCCCCATGCTAATCCAAGTCTGCATTTGAAGGACCCCCCAAATCCATCCTCCTTCCTCCTCATGCTTGTTCATCCTTCCATTCAGCAGACTTGTGCCTACTTTGGTGCTTGGTTCTGGGATATGGCACTGAACAAAACAGGCAATAAGTAAGTCGACAAGTCAATGAACAGCACATTTCCAGATGACGAGGGCTGCCAGGGAGGAATTAAACAACAGACAAGATGGAGAAGGTTGGGTGCAGCACTGTGGGACAGGGTGGCCAAGGGAGGGACTTGAATGATGAGTTGAAGCCACTGGGTGATTCCAGAAGAAAGTTCTAGACAGAGGAAACAGCAAAGACACGTTCCCAATGGGAAAAGAGCTTGGTGTGTTTGAGAAGTGACCTTGCTTCTCTCTGGTTTTTACCCTTTCAGCAGTTACTTAAGACCTCCTCATGCTGGAAGGTCTTCGGGGCTGCTTTCTGGGAGTCAGGGTTAGCTAAGGATTTAGCCTCAGGCTTTAGGCCTCTAGAGCTGACTTCCTAACACTGTTACCTCATTTCCCTTCTCGGGAGTATATGGAGCTCCTCATTTGTTTGTGATTGGAAATAATAATAATAGTTACCAATTAAGGAGTACATGTCATATACCAGGTACAGGGCTAACTGCTTAATTATATTATCTCATTTAATCTGCAAAACAACTTAACAAAATATTCAAGAACAGTAGTCCTTAAACCAAGCATGCTACACTGGGAGTCTTAACGGAATGAATTTCTAGAATTTATATGTTGATATTTACTTTTTCCTAAAACTGCCTGGAAATGCTCCTACGTGTCTAATTTCACAATAATCCTTTTCCTACATTACAAAGAAGTATGTGTGTGTGTATGTGGCGGGGGTGGGGTGGGGGGTACCGTAGCATCTTCCTATGGGGCACTGTCAAGGGGTGGGGAGAGTAATAATCTCCAGGACACCAAACGAAGGGATTAATCAGAATATTGGCTTTGGGAAATTCTCCTTGAATGATGAATCAAGGGACCTAAATGTGGGCATCCTGTATTATTTGTCTTACATGCATTTTTCTCTAGGGAGCATTCAGAGTAACTAAAGCAGTGCAATGGCATTGCTAATTCTTATAAATGTAACTGAATTTTTTTCTAGAATAATCAGATATTTCAGGATATACTGGATATGCTCCAAAGATAACATTTTTATATGATTTTCTTTCAGGGTTAGTGTTTGCTGTTCAAAAATTAGTTAAAACTTGTCATGTACTCATGTAATATAATATGGATTCCAATTACAGGTACTCATAATCATATTATTGTTATTTTAACAAAATGTTTACCATTTTTTTACTTATTAACAAAAAAGTGAACTACTTCAGATTATGGTAAAAAATGTAACATGTAGACTTAAAAATAAACGAGGTGCTACATAGTTTTTAAAAAATTATGTAAGAAAAAAAGAGAAACTATTAGTGTAGCAAACCATAGGGGTTTCTGGGGGTTGGCTCTCTAGTAGTTATCTAATTCTTTTCTTTGCTGATAAAAGCCAATTTACTACATTAAACTATATATTATTTAATTTTAATTTTAATATGGACAGTCTTGTGCTTCAGGGTAAGCTGGATCCTCCCTCAACAGCCTGAGGGAATGATTTTTTTTTAAATGCTATTTTATTGAGATATATTCACATACCAAAGGGAATGATGTTTTGATTAGTCAATACCAGGGGTTCTTAACCTTGCCTACAAAGTCAGATCATTTTCAGAGCTTTTAAAAATTGTCAATGCCTGGTCCCCACCTTCAGCTATTCTGATTAAATTTGTCTAAGCCAATTGAGATAATTCTATTTCTGTTGTCAATAATTGGTAAAGGAACCCATATGACACAATTTTGACCAGTGATTGCGGTAGTTAGCTGCCTGTGGGCATGTCTCTAGGAAAGTTGTCCTTCCTATTCTTCAAAAGGTAAACAAGGGAAGGTATGTTCTCTTCCAATAGTTAGATTTTTTTTTTTAGGTGAACATATACTACCTGGAGCTATGGCAGTCATTTTGCAGTCATGAGAGGCAGACCTGATGTTAAAAGACAATACACTGAGGTGGGCTGAACAAGATGACCAAAAGAATCTGGGGCTAGAACAATTGAATTAGCCAACCCTGGAACTGCCCTAGCTGGAAAGACATTTATGTCATTTTTAGTTGTGTTCTCTGATCCCTGCAGCTTTAAGTAGTTTAAACTTTACCAAATAAGGAAACCTGAGCACAGAGAGGTGAAGCTACCTGAGAGTAGTCAAACAGCTTGTAAGTGGCAAAATCAGGACTTGAATCTGATGGTAGCTCCTGTGCTGTGAATCATTACAGTATAAAACAGGATTGGCAAACTGTGGCCTGTGGGCCAAACCCTGCCCATCACCTGGTTTTGTATTGGAACAAATACAGCTAGGCCCATTTAGTTTATTTGCTATCTATGGCTGTTTTCACACTACAACAGCAGCGTCCAGTAGTTGTAACAGGGACGGTATGACTCACAGAGTCAAAAATATTTACTATCTGGCCCTTCACAGGGAAAGTTTGCCGACCCCCGACCCCTTCTGGTATAAAGCACTCATAGGAATCCTATCTGTCCTTGTCAGTGATTGGTTTAGGGGTGACTGTATGAATCAGTTCTAACCAATGAGACTTAAGGAGAATTTTCATGGGAGGGGCAGGGAGGCTGGGATACTTCTGAGGAAGTTGTTCTCCTGATCAAAAGAGATGAACAAGAAAGTAGCCACCTCTTTTCTTCCTGCCTCTGAATAAGGGTAAGATGATGGCCGCAGAAGTTGCCATCTTGAAACCACAGAGGTAGGCAGTACAAGTACGGGGAAGATGGCAGCACAGAACAGTCTATGGAAGGAGGCTACAGTTTTGATGAGCCTGTTGACCCTCTGATTCAACCCTGGAATCTCCATTTCCAGATTTCTTGTTACGTTATAAAATAGTTTAAGCTGCTTTTCACAGCTATTCCATTACTTGCAGCTGAATTTATCCCATCTGATACAAGCTTTACGTGTCTGCAATGATTATCTCTATTTTATACTTAAGAAATCAATAGTTCAGGGAGATAAAAGGACTTGCCCAAAAGGCTTTGTGTGTTGAGATAGGTCTGTCTAGCTCCATTGCCAGCCATGATTCCATTGTGCCATGATAATAATAATGTACAGACTCTTGGTATTTGGAGCCTTGTTTATATATGTCAAAATTCTGTCACTAGAGGAGAGTGGACACTAAGGCCAACTTGGGTCCTGACCCAACAGTTATTACCCCTTCTTCCCTACTGGGAGAATCTTGATTTACTGCGGCAGCAATGTACCCAGCCCCAAGGGATGAGGGATAATTGTTCTAAGCCAGTGATGGAATTCTTTTTCCCTACTGTGGAAGGCTTGACTCTCCAGCAGGCTGATTCGGTGCATCTGGGTGGGGGCTGAGGTTCTGCATTTCTAATGAGCTCCCGGGTGATGCTGATGCTTCTGTTGCACAGAAAACACTTTGACTAGCACTATTCTACACCAGGGGTGAGAAAACAGCCAGAGAAGGTAAACGAATGGGCACAGCTGTGTTCTAATAAAACTTTATTTATAAAAACAGGCAGTGGGCTGGATTTTGCCCTCGAGTCTTAGTTTGCTGATCCCTGGTTTAGACCAATTGTGGTTCATCTCCTGGTCCTGGACTCATCTTCTCTGAATACACGACTGAGCAAGGACTGAACAATATGGTTGACTTAGAAAGGAAAACATGAGTGATGGCATTGGGTGGCATGCAAACTGTCATGAGCTAAGCCAATCTGGCATGGAATGATTAAGTTATATTTGGGTGGTGAGAGTTAGCTAGTCCCAAACAGCCTAGCTACAGGATATAATAAAATCAAGACTCCAGTCAAATTCTGCGACTCTTACAGCCAAACATTCATTAGCAAAGCAGACTCAAAACAGTTCATACAACCTGTTCTGGAAGCTTGGTGAAGTCCTGGGACTCCATTCTTTAGGTTCAGGGCACACCCTCTATGAAAGATTCACTCAAGGCAGGCAAAGCCACATTCCAAAGGCAGGATTCTGGGCTCTCTGGTTGGCATGACACAATCAGAAATCCTTCTCAACAAGTGGCGGGACACAGGATCAGTTAGGGATCAAGGAGTAAAGAGTATATGCTAAAGGGTGGGTTGTTATAGACTATAATGCATTTTTAGTCCGTCCATATTTCTTGAAAACCTTATATTTCCCCAATGCAAATCCATTTCTAATATCATCATGCTAATAAACTGGTCACTAGTTTCACCAACAAAGACCCATTTCTGAATTGCAAGAAGCACTTGCAATAGCTGCTGCTGGAGTGTGGACCTTTCTGATTTGGCTCTTGCTGACCTTTGCTGGACACCAATCAGCTGACCACCTCCACAGCAGAGGCCTAGACCAACCACACAGACAGCTTATCACACTGATTTTACGGAAGTATTTTAAAGTTAAGCACTGGTGTCTGTTGCTTGCAACCCAGAATTCTGATGAGGAAGCCATCAACAGCACCATAAAATCATGGAAATCACCGTGGAAAAACCACCTGATAAGGCAGCTGATATGACAGAGATCTCAGTTGTGCTAATTTGTGTTCTTTCAAAAAGAAATCTTCATTTCTGCACTTGAATTCAATTGAGACACGTAAAGAGTGAGAAGTCTACCAGACTGAGTTGAGAAAAAAAAAAAAAAAGAGAGAGAGAGAGAGAGATTTGGGACAGACATAATCAGTGCCAAGAAAGGAATGAGACAAGGCTCTTTGAAAGAAATACCCTGAGTAAAAATATGTCATGGCCTTAAGACTGTTTACATAATTTGTGTGGCCCAATGCAAAATGAAAAATTGGGGCCCCTTGTTCAACAATGATTAAGAATTTCAAGATGGTAGCAGCAGAGCATTAAACCAATGACGGGTCCCTTAGAAGGACGGAGCCCCGTTTGACTGCACAGGTTTTATGCCCATGAAGCCAGCCCTGGGTGTCCTTAATCCAACTTTTGAGTTAATAAAAACAGCCTCCATTTATTGAGCACTTACTATGTGCCTGGCACTGTGCTGTGTCTTTGTATACACGTCTCATCTGTTTCTCATGATGACCTTTGATGGATGAACATGGTGAGGCTTCAAGGGCACAGTGACTTGCCAGAGGTCCCTTGCAGAGGAGGCAGAGCAGGGGCTGATATAGAGGTTATAGGACTCCCAAGTTCATGCCTTCACCAATGTTTTATTCTGTCTGTCAGAATAATGAAGCTTTCATAAAAGGCTACATTTTCAATGCAGTGAAGACAGGTAAATTGTCCCAATATTATCAACATTTAAAAAAAGAGTTTCTAATCAATGGTGTAGGCTTTTTTTTTTTAATGCAATTTTATTGAGATGTATTCCCACACCATATAATCCAAAGTATACAATCAATGGCTCACAGTAGCATCATACAGTTGTGCATTCATTGCTACAATCAATTTTAAAACATTTTCATTACTCCAAAATAAAGAAAAAAATAAAAGTAAAAATGAAAAAGAACACCCCAAACAGCCCATACCCTTTAACCCCCCTATTATATAAATATAAATAAATAAATAAATATAAATATAAATATATATATATTCTTATTTTATTACTCAATGATTTAGACAGTTGATGTCACCTAAGCATTAGACTTCTGGGTTTCTTGCAGAAAAATCCAGGCTCCCCATATCCCTCTGAGAACACTCCTACTCCTTCCATTCCAGAATTCCTGGATGGTTTTGGCCAGCCCTTAGTACCTGACCTAGGACAGCAGAGGAGACCCTTTCAAGGTGTTTGTGAGGTCAAAATTATTTGGTAATAATACTAAGATACTATCTACCTTTTTCATTCTCAGTCTCTCACAAGTTATAGTGGACTTTTCCAAAGGCTTCTGGAGATATCCTTTGTGATATCGCAACAGTCTGAATGAAGAAGCAGATATAAAGCCAAATATTTAAAGGCAATTGCAAAAATGTAAAAAAAAAAAGAAGCCACTCTAGTCACTAAATTTTAGGGGAAGAAAATAATTATTTTTTATAAAAATGTATAATTAATGTTAACACATAACGGGTTTATTATTACTACTATTAAATGAAGAAATAAATATTTCAAAAATCTCTGTTTCAATTTTGAATAGGGTAAATACATATATAGGTAGATATAACTCTCATAAGTAAAAGCTCTTTGGGGTCCTCAATTATTATGAAGAGTGTGCAGGGATCCTGAGGCTAAAACATTTGAGAAATGCTGACTTAGGCAATGTCATTCCTCCTTTCCTGGAGATTTTGGAAAAGAGAGACTATTTCCTGCAAAACAAGAAAAAAAAATTGTGGCTAAGAATACAGGCTCAGCATTCTGAAAGCCCGAGTTCAAAACTTTATTCTACCACTTACAAAGTAAGTGATATGTGGCCTTCTGTGCCTCGGTGTCCTCATCTGTAAAATGGGGTAAGACCCACTTTCCAGGAGAGTTTTGGAGAGTAAATGTGGTAAATGCTTAATGGCCTTTAGTAACGCAAAGCCATGGTCTGTGGAGGAAAGGGGCGGACTAGCCAGGAGCTACTCAGATTTTAGACCTAGGGATCTTGTTCAGTGCAGATTCTGATGCAGCAGATTTGGTGTGGGGCCCTGGATTCTGTATTTCTAAGAAGCTCCCAGGTGGAGCTATTGCCCTGGTTGCTGGCCTTGACAATACCCTCAAGAACTCTTTAGTTCTCCTCATCCCTAAAGTCCAATCCATTTTCAATATCTATCTCTTTCAATATCAATGTCTATCTTTCAAAATCAATTTCTAACTTTCAGTATCTCTATTGTTATCTATTTATCTATCACCTACCTATATCTATCATCTATCTTTTTGTCTGTCTGTCTATCTATTGATCTATCTCTAGCCGTTTTTCCTTTTTTGTTTCTTTTATTGAATTTGGAATCACTGTCTTTTCTAACCTGGGTTTCTGCACACTCACTGGCTTCCCCATCTTCACTCTTCATTTAATGAAGATTAATTGAGCATCTACTATGCACTGGGCCCTGTGTTGAGCCTTGGCCCTCAGGGAGCATAGAGGTTGCTACGAGGGTTCTCTAAAGTATAAATCTGCTTAAAGCATTTGCAGCTTCCTGTTACTTTTAGGATCAGGTCCAAAGTCCGTGCACAGATAAAAAGCCCTGCCAGACCTGGCCCTGATCTAGACTCACCAGGAGGAACTGATCCTCCCCTGCTGGCATCATTCTGAGTTTCAGATGAGATAGTGCCCATAAGACCTGGAGCTGAGAAAGGGAGGAACAAACGCAGGTTCTGTATAGCTAGAACCCAGCCTCGGTTTTGCTGAGAGTTAGGGAATTGGACTAGTCCAGATGTGCAGTGGTTCTTAACTGGGATGATTTTGACTCTAAGGTAATTTTTGTCAGTGGAGAGGCTTTTGGTTGTTAGAGGGAGAGTATCACTGGCATCTAGTGGGTAGAGGCCAGGGATGCTGCTAAACATCCTACAATGCCCAGGACAGCCCAACAACACAGTTATCAAATGTTCATAGTGCTGAAGTCCAGAAACGCTGGACAAGACCAGAAGAAAAACCTTCCCAAGCCTAGACACTCCCTCCCCCACACACCAGATCAAACCCATCACCATCTCATATTGTTCTACAACTGAAATAGTTTTAGAAACTGCCAGCCTTGTCTTAATTTCTTTAAAAAATGTCTTTCATTCTAATTTGGCTCACCAGCATCTCCACCAGATGGTCTCCTGGCCTTCGAGATCGCTCTCTTCCATTCACTTGTTCATCTCTTCCTTCATTTGCCAGATCCTGATTGAGCTGTATTAGTGCCAGGAATTGTGCCAGACCCTGTGGACGGAGCACAGTGAGGGAAAATTTTCTGCTGTCAGCACTTTTACAGAATAGCCAAAGAGTTCTGTGGAAATGCAAATCCGTTCATATCACAATCCTGCTTAATCCCTTCAATAGCTTCCTGCTGTTTCTAGGAGAAAGTTGAACTCCTTAGCACGCCTTATTTCTTCTGCCATTATTTGCTCCATCCACTCTGAATGCCTACTTTTGCCTCTTCTGACACCATTCTGGCCTCAGGCCCTTTGCACGTGCCGTTTGCTATTCTCTCCATTCTACCCAGCACTGCTTCCTCTCTGAGGGCTTCTCTGATGCTGGCTAGGTTAGGTGCCCCTGCCAAGAGCTCCCATCTCATCCTTCACACAATTATGCTTTCTGGTGATATCAGAAAGCATAATATCAGCTAACAGATGTTGAGTTTTTACTATGTGCCTAGCACTCCTTAACACTTGGAGTTATGAGGTATACACTATTATTCTCAATTTACAGGTGAGAAAACCAAAGCTCTGAAAGACTGAACATCCTGCTTAGATTATCCCACCCAAGATGGGTGAGTGACAGAGCAGGTACGAGTACCCAGGCATTCAGCACTTCAGAGACTCTTTCCTCTCAGTCATAGCACCACCATGTCCCAGTTTTCCATCTTGCCTGTTGATTACAAGCTCCCTGTTTTGACTGCACATAATGGAGCCAGTGAAAGCAGCACCCCAGGGTGACAGCATGGCTGGATCACTGGACTTCAGTCCCATCTGGCTTCCTCTCTGGGTAATCATGGCTCGATTGCCTCACCTCCCACCCCCCAAATGGGGAAGACACCTTCACTCTACTTGCCTCCTTAGGTTGCAGTGATGATCAGATGAGCTATCGTAGGGAAAAGTGCTTCAGAAACAGCAAAGCCTGAAACAAACTCCAGGGATTATTTTATGATTTTTCAACTCCAAAGTGTTTCCCAAACTTCTAACAATTATAAACCATCTTTGAGATTTTTTGACATAGAATATTAACTGTACCATTAGTTAATATTTTTCTAAATGGGATTCTTCTCACCCCCCTTTTAAAAATGTTGCCTTGTCTTAAACCATACTACTCAATGAAATCACTGTCTTCATGAATTAGATATACATTTTCCCCAAATCTTAATAAGCTAAATTTGTAACTGTTAAATTAAAATGCAGTAGTCTGTGTCCCATTTAAATCATCCTGGCATATACCAGCAGTATGGGAGCCACTCTTTGGGACACTGATCCAATGTTTAGGGAGCACATACTCAGCCTGGTGCTCTCAAACACCACACACCATTAACCAAACATTATGGTCTCTTTCCCAATGAGGAACTTCAGGAGCTCTATGGGAATTAACATTCACAGAATCCCACTATGCTTTTAAAGAAACTGCCATGAGACATTCCAAGCATACGAAATATAGGAGATAAGGTAACAAGCACTCATTCCCACTACCCAACTTAACAAATCTTAAACTTTTAATATAGTGACTTCAGATTTGATTTGATCTTTTCGTTTGAAAGAAAGACAACAATATACATATACCAGTGACTCCCAGGTTGTTGCTCTTGGATCCTTTGCCATCCCTTCTTTCTTCCCTGGGGATAATCACTACCCTGAATTTTGGAGGTTTATCATTTCCTTGCCATTTAAAACATGCAATGCGCCTGCAAACCATATATTGTATTTTGGGGCCTATTTTTTCATTATTTTGAAAATGATTTAATAATGATGAAGGAAAAACTGAGTTGCCCTCAGGCTTTTGATCTGAGGCTTCTCTTATAGCTTTTGGGCCTCTCCCTTTGCAGGAGAATAAGTTATGATGAGGGTTTAATCAGACTGAGGACTGCACAGGGATTGGACCTTGTCTGATGACTCTGAAAACCCTCTTATGAGTTCCTCTCCTCCTAGGAGGGCTGGAGAACTGCTATTCAAAAGTGGGTGCTAGCAAGGGAAGCCAGAAAGCTCAAGCCACCTGTCTAGACTCATCCCCTCTGGCTGGCAGTTCTCTCCTCTCTGACCCAGTCTCCTCTTGGAGCCTGTCAAGGTGGCCTTTCTCCTTTGCCAGGAACTCTCCTCTTGTAGATCTTCAATGGCAGGTTCCTGCTCATCCTTCCAGTCTAATTCAAATGTCCCCTCCCCAGGAAGGTCTTTCCTGACCACTCTCTACAAAGCTGGCCCTGCTCCTGGTCGCCCTCAACTCTGTGATCATGGTAATGCCAGACACTTATTTCAACAGTTGATTAGTTGGTTGTCTCTTGCACTAGAATGTGAGCATCATGAAGAGCTAAAGCTGCACCTGTCTGGATCAGGGGTTGGCATGCTACAGCCCACGGGCCACCTTTGGTTCTCTGTCTGTTATTGTAAATGAAGTTTTATTGGAACACAATCACACCCATTCCCTTACCTAGTGACTATGTACTACAACAGCATGGTTGAATAGCTGCAACAGAAAATATGGCCTACAAAGAGAATGTATTTACCCTCTGGTCCTTAAAAGAGCAAGTCTGCCAACCAGTTGTCTTGAGGTTGGTCCATCGTTCGTGTGCAGTGCCGGGCATGTGCTGGGCACTCAGCAAATACTTGTTGAGTGTTTATAATAAACACTTCACCTTTTTAACTTATTTAATCTTCCTCACCACTCCATGAGGTAGATAATATTAAGGGTCCACAATCCTGCATCCACAATTCTGGAAATCTAAGCAACTATTATTGAAAAATGAACTTGTCAGCAAACGCTGATCTGTTCTGATCTGACTCATTTGGCTGCAATACATGCCTTGAATGGATGTGAGGCTACTTAACAATATTTACCTTACTTAATATGGATCTTTACATTTCTCCACAGATACGTTGAGGTGTCAGGTTATTTGGTTCTGCCAGGGACCCTGCTGGAGGTGCTCTGTAATATATGGCATAAGCCTCACATCACAGTTCCAAAGTCTAAAAAGTCCTGAATTCCAAAGCATATCTGGCCCTAAGGGCTTGGATTGGTATTTTCCTCCATTTTAAAGCCAAATAGTAGAGACTGCTCCATTACTAAAGTAACAGTGCTGGTGAGTGGCAGAGCCGAGATTTGACAAGGCATCTGGTCCCCAAGTAGAGTCTACACCACCAGGCTGTTTTAGGAGAGGAGGGCTGATGCTCATTGACTGGATGAATTAGTGGGTGAACGGAGCTAACTGTGCCCTTTTCCCACTCCTGGGCACATTTGTGTGATGCTGGCAGGATTCCTGCCTTGCCGCTATCAGGAAACCCTTGTCGGCCAAGTGCTACAGCTAGACGTGTATGCAAAACGTGCATGCACACACACACGCATGCACTTGCACACACATCTAAGAAAGGCACTACATACAATTATAGATCCTAGAGATTTGTGGCTGCCTGTTGTTTTCAGGAAACTTGTCTTTACGAATCAGGTGACAAAACCCACTAGCAACCAAGCAAGGGAAAGAAAACAGATGTGTTTCCAGCCAGGCACGCTTGCGCTGAGCAGTTTGTCCTTGTGGTTAAGGCTCTCCTCCATCAAGGCCTAGTGCCTTGTAAAAAATTATTGCCATTTTCTCCCTCTGATTTTACGAGCTACTCTGGTCCTGAAAATTCAAAGCCACAGCTAACAGGAGAAGTGTAATTTGTCTGTTGGGTGCACAGACTAGAATTGGGCGATCAGGTGTAGTAATCCTGCTTCTGTGAGCATGAAGGCGATATTTCGTCTGGGCAGAAGAGGAAGTGAGCCTCCTCATGTGTGCGTCTCTGAGAAGACATGAAGCTGCCTCTAGAAGGCAGTGGAAGAAGCTACATGGTTTTAAGTGAGCAAGAATCTCTTCAGAAAGGCTCATAGGTGTGAGATAGGCTATAGTTTCAGTCAAGAATTGATTGCCAAGCAATATGGTTGCTAGAAGGAGGCATACTGTATGATAACCTCTGTGTTTAAAAAAAGTCACATGTCTGCATGTGTGTGTAAACATATAGGAAAAGGTCTAGAAGAATATACTTTTACCATTAACACAGGAAATAAATGAGAAACAGGGCAGGGGTGGGGAAATGGTGTGTGTGTCAGAGACAGGAAAGAGTAACTTTCCATTTTTAACCATATGTACTTCAGTATTCTTCCTTTACCTGTATAATTTAAAAATAAATAAGAATAAATAAAATTAACTTGCCCAAAAAAATAATATATACAGGAAATGGTTTTGTGAGAAACAAAAAGCCTCTCAATTTCTAAGAAATAGGAGGATCCAGAACACAAAAGAACTTCCTGATTTGGGGCATTCCTAGTTAAATCATGTTTAGAAGCAGATTTAGAATTCTACCCCGCCCAAACAAGGTAGACTACATAAAACGGTTATTGAAATTTCCCTGTTGAATAAAAGAGAAGTGATCTACATTGTTTCTCTCTCTTTCTCCCTCTTGTTCATGCACACAAACCCACCTGCTTAAAGTTATTTGCTCTTCTTTTATGGTTACTGTTATTATTATTTTTTAAGAAACTGGACACACCTTAACTGACTGGTGGTTTTTGTAATTTGCCCTTTTAAATACACATGATAAAAGCATAAATTATACCTTTGAATATTAAAGAGAAAACCACACTTCAAACCAACCTTTTTCGGAGCCTAAGAGAGGGATGCAGTAGGTTCCTTTAGAAAGCTAAAAAAATTGATGGTCTTCAGTGAATGTCCTGTACGACAACAATCTGGTTGTCCTTTCGCTTTTAAAATGCATTTTTTAATTGAAGTTTTACTAGATTGCCTGTTACTTTTATTTAATTTATTTTTCTATAAATCTGGTTAAACAGAAAATAGGAAGTGAAGGAGTCACCCCAAGAAGGTGAGGAGGGTGAAACGGAGGGACAGGTGCCTTCTCCAACATCTGTCTCCACTTGCGCAGATGCCAGGAATTCAACAAAATGGCGGCTGCTGACAACTGGCTTAGCAGCAGTTCTAGCTACAAGTCTGAATCTGGATTCTCTTAGGAGAACAGTTTATTTAATTACTGGAGCCTAAATCACACATGCTGAAAAAATAAATGACCAGCATGGGTGCATGTTCCTTTTTTTTTTTTTAGTAAACACGTGTGAAAGATTTATTGATTTCTTTAACTCATTAATGAGAGAACCAGTACAATGACAAAGCTGGTTCAAAGAAGGATAACTAGAAACGGACTTATAAAGTCAGTGGGGAGAAAATAGTAAAACAAGAAAGCAAAATCAAATATGAACTGGTTAATGTCCTAGAGGGCAATAACAAAGTAACCTCTGGGTCTCTTTTTTATCTATGGGACAGAAATCATTTGTAACTATACCAGACAAAAATGATTTACAACTTATCAGTCCTCTGGAAGTTGACATCTATCTTTACAGAGTCTGGGCTTTCATCGATGGCAAATAGCAGGTGAAACACAGTTTCTTTCCCCTGGAACATCTGATAACACTTTGATGGGCTCTCTTCTTAGACAGTGTATGACATGGAAAGAGTATGAAGTAATCATTTTGTTACATTTCTAACTTCTGGATACAAACAAACAAACAAACAAACAAAATTCCCATGGTGCCATTCTGTCCTGACTTTGCTTCTACTTCTTTTTCAGTATCTTTGATGTCTCTTCCTCTGCTCCTCTCTCCTTTTCTTCTTTTTTAAAAAAAATTATGGCAATATTTTGTATATTTACTTATATATATATAAAAGCATAAAATATGCCACTTTAACAATTTTTAAGTGTACAGTTAAGTGGCATTCGTTATATTTACAATGTTGAGGTACAATTAAGTGGTGTTCGTTATATCTACAATGTTGTGCTACCATCACCACTATCCATTACCAAAATATTTTCATCACCCCAAACAGAAATCCCACACCCGTTAAAAAATAGCTCCCTGTTCTCTATTCCCCCAGCCCCCAATAACCTCTAATTGACTTTCTGTCTCTCTGAATTAGCTTATTCTAGATATTTCATATAAGTGGAATTATACAATATTTGTCTTTTTGTGTCTAGCTTCTGACATTCAACATAACATTTTCAAGTTTCACCCATGTTCTAGCATTTATCAGAACTTCTTTCCTTTTTTATAACTGAACAGTATAGGTGAATCTTGATTTAAGACTTGTTAAATGGGCAAATTCTTTTCTTACTCAAGGCAAGGGTTTTAACTTTCCAGAAGGATATATCTCTGGTTGGCAAAAATTTATCAACATCCCTTGGGCATTTAGATTACAGAATTATGTTAGAAAAAAGTCTATTTGCATATTAGACTATGTTTATATAAAATGAGAATCAAGCAAGAAAATTCTGTTTCCATTGATCAAAGGAGATAAAAATAAGAATCTTTGAAAAGTTGATCCATCCATGCCTTAGCCTTGATTACAGTTCTTTTCAAAGCACTATTACCATATTATTTTTCATTTGATCCTCGTAGCATCCTGGAAGGTGGTTCAGAGTAAGCAACCCCATTGTTAGAGATGAGGAAAGAGAGGCACAAAAGGTTAATATACATATGGAAACATGGAAAAGGTGAGCCAGAGAACAGTTTGGGATTCCAAGTCTCCTTTGCTAAAACTTTTCAGAGAAGGCAGATATAGATCCTATTGCTAGAGTTCACCTTGTGCTGCAGGTTCTGGAAAAAATCACAAAGAGCACAATAAAATCCAAAGAGGAAGTCTACTTAAGCATGAGTCACCCTAAACACCTAACTCAAACTTTGGGGAAGGGACTGATTTTACCTTTGTCATCAGGTACACACCATGAGCGTTTGCAAGTCCTGCCAGGAACTTGTCTATTTTTACTTTATTACTTGAGGTGGCTGTGTGCTGTTGATCTAAGAGGCCCAGCTGGATCACTGCACGTGGGTGGCAATGATTCTACAGACACAGATAATAATCCCAGACAATCACGGGCTCCCTTTTACTCATGTGGTGTGCCCCTTCATTTTACAGAAAAGAAGTCTGAATCACAGAATGGAAAACAGCTATGATACAGCAGATCTATAGCAGAGCAGGAAACAAAGGGAGAATGGGATTGATTCCCACTTCCCTGTTAACTTTTAGACTAATCTGTCTTCAGGATGGACACTGATCCAAATGTCGAGTCCTTTTCCTTTACAACATAACTCACAAGGCAGTATCTAGACGTCTAAATACTAAATATGTCTGCTGGTTTTTGCTTAAGGAAACACAAGTGGAAGTAGCCAGGGCCAAATGCAAAATATGCAAGTCAGGAATTTTGGAGGTTTGGAAGGGTTGGAATGTACGTAACAGATTTCTAGCATATGAAAAAGTGATGTAAAAATAACGATGATAGTAATATTAACAAACAATAAAACAGCAAACACCGAGCTGTATGTCAGGCATTGTTTCAGGAACCGGATGCTCACACCAACCCTGTGAGGTAGATACTCTTATTATCTCCATCACATAGTAGAGAAAACTGAGGTACAGTGAAGTTAGGAAACTTGTCCAAGGCTAGTCACGAAGGAAAACCTCAGAGACCCTGCTTGCCCGGTGGAATGTGCTAATCAGACCCAGAGGACTTGGAGGTTATGAACATGGGTTTAGGCATCTGATTAACCCCATTTTAATCTTGGTTCCACTGACACTAGCCCATTTGGTGCTTTTGTGCTAATTAGAATACTCCTCTCCGTCTGCCCCCCATCCCCCACCCCCCACCCTGGGTGCTGCCTTTCTGAGTTGAGGGCTGGACCTGCGAACTTCGGGGACCTTGCTCGGTAAGTGGGGTGGGCTGAACTTCAGCGGACACTCCTTGCTTTCAGCTGGGTGCCTTCGATGAGGTCCACACTTTGAGGTTCGTGGCGGTGCCATGGATCCCATGCACATTTGCTGCCAGACTTTGGGCAGGCTCTTCACTGTCTTTGCGTCTCTGTTTCTCCATTTAAAAAATTGGGATGATGATGCTAACTGCATGCAGAGACTTAGGAAAGGCTTAAACGTGAATTGTCTGGGAAGTACTCCGTGCAGCGCCTGGCACCCAGGAAGCTGGCATGAAATAGCAGGGAGGCAAAATCAAATATGACGCAATGATGGAAAGACTAGAGGCTCAGATTGGCCTCCTGCTGGATCATAAGCTCCTTGCAGACACGGAGTGGCCATTTGGAGAATGATTCTGAAATACGTTGGGCTACATGTCACAGAAAAGGCACTGTTTTTTTATAAGCAAGCACCGTGTTTTTAGTCAGTTCTTATCTTTGAATGATTGTGCTTGAATACTTGGGCAATTAGGCTATGTTCTCAATAAACTCTCTTCCTTGGATCGTGGTCTCAAGGGCACTATATTGAAATAAACAAGACTCAGTACCATGAAATTTGGGACGTGCTTACAGGTTACCTTTCACTGAGTTTGTTGGGCTCACAGATATTACTTGCGATGTTAAATATGCCCATGTGGGGATCAGATGGCTTGCCTGGGGATCCCAGAGCTGCCACTGCAAAGCTGTGTGATCTCAGACACATTTCTTAATCGTCCTCTGCATTAATTTCCCCATCTGTAAAATGGGATGATAATAACAGCTCCTGTCCCAGACGGATGGTGTAAGGCTTTAAAGTGAAAAATCCTTGTAAAATGTGTTGCACCATTGCTGGCAAATAGGAAGTGCTCAAAAAATGTTAACTCATTAATTACTATTATTAAATAGGATATAAACCTCAGGGCAACACTGGCGTTTTCTGATTCCCTTAAATTCTCAAAGTTTAACCTCACAGGAGACTACCCTCAGTAAGTACCTGTTGATGGATTTGTTCTGTGTTGTCTCTCCTGCCTTCTTAGGGGATGCAATATTTTTCTTTAGCACTAGAGGAGTGTAAAGTTTAGTTGCAGACTTGCATGTGAGTTTCTATGCAAGGAAGAAGCTCACATGCAGAGGATCAGTTGACATCTTTAATCCCTTCAATTGCCAGGACTAGGTAGGGTCCTTAGAAGCTTAAAAGCCAAGGAGGAACTTTCCTTGTTTCTCTCAGCATTTTGGCTGTGGTCTTCCTTTCCTTGAGTGCATTAGAAGCCAAGGTCTACTTTGAACTTGGAAGGCTGAAGAAAGTGAATAAAGAAATTTTGTTCTCCTTCTGCTCATCTGTGTAAGTTAAATGCAGGGATGAGTCAATTCCACTACATGTACCTTTGATACTGAGCAGTTCCCCCTAACCAGGTTAGGGAAGGTCACGTCAAGTCTTCCTTACTCGAAACACCCAGGCTTCTCTGTGCAGAGGGGTACTACTGGTTGCCTTCCGATAAATTAGATTGCCTTAGCAGCACATAGCAAAAACTACCAAACAGTGGTCAACCAACAGGATTTTAGTTTTCTCACACAACAGGAAGTTTCATGTTCCAGGGCTCCAGGAGCATTTCAAGGAAGGCATCAAAGACTCCAGCCCCTTCTGCCTTCCTATTATTAAATAGGACATAAACCTTCCAGCTCCACCATCCTTTGCACATGGATCTCAAATTCATGGTTCCATGATGGCTGCTCCCTTGCAAGGCCTGGGAACATATTCTATATGGGAAAAAGGGCAGAAAATTAAAAAAAATATATATATGTATATATATATATATGCATGCTAGCAGAATCTATCACTTTTTATCAGGAAAAAAATTTTTCTGCGAGGGAGTTGGGGAAATCAAGCTTTTTAGTTGGGCTTATTATCACCGTGAGTAATTCCAGGGTTCTATTAATGAGAAGGAAGAGAAGGGATATTTGATAAGCAACCAGCAGTGTCTGCTAATCACCACAGGACTATTTCCTTCTTCCTCCTTCCTAATAGTTATCCTTCCTCCTCAGATGGCCATAGGTTTTGGGAATACTTGATCCAGCCCTGGAAGTGGGCTCTGATTAGTTGAAGCCATTCATGGAAATCTTTCTCTCCTTCCTTCCTTCCTTCCTTCCTTCTTTCCTTCCTTCCTTTTTCTTTTTTTCTTTCACTTTTTATTTTGAAATACCTTTAAACTTACAGGACAGTTAGAAAATAATACAAAAGTTGACAAAACTTTTTATGTTGAAATACTGATTGTTCTAGTTTGCTAATGCTGCCAAAATGCAAAACACCAGAGATGGATTGGCTTTTATAAAAAGGGGTTTATTTGGTTACACAGTTACAGTCTTAAGGCCATAAAGTGTCTAAAGTAACACATCAGCAATCGGGTACCTTCACTGGAGGATGGCCAATGGTGTCTGGAAAACCTCTGTTAGCTGGGAAGGCACGTGACTGGCGTCTGCTCCAAAGTTCTGGTTTCAAAATGGCTTTCTCCCAGGATGTTCCTCTCTGGGCTGCAGTTCCTCAAAAATGTCACTCTTAGTTGCACTTGGGGTATTTGTCCTCTCTTAGCTTCTCTGGAGCAAGAGTCTGCTTTCAACGGCCATCTTCAAACTGTCTCTCGTCTGCAGCTCCTGTGCTTTCTTCAGAGTGTCCCTCTTGGCTGTAGCTCCTCTTCAAAATGTCACTCACAGCTGCACTGAGTTCCTTCTGTTTGTCAGCTCATTTATATGGCTCCAGTGATTTAATTTTGACCCACCCTGAATGGGCAGGCCAACACCTCCATGGAAATTATCTGATCAGAGTCATCGCCCACAGTTGGGTGGCGCACATCTCCACAGAAACACTCAAATAATTAAAATCTAATCAACACTGATAGGTCTGCCCACACAAGATTACATCAAAGATAATGGCATTTGGGGGGACATAATACATTCAAACTGGCACACTGGTCCATTTTTTTAATCAATGATTAATTTATGTATTGAAATGTGATATTGTTTTGGAGATTCAAGAGGATGAGTTATTTTCCTGCTTCTAGATTTTGTTGTGTGAAGGTACAATGTCTGGAGCTATGCAGCTATATTGCAAAAATGAGGCAAGCTAGCCTGGGAGGTCAAGGCCAATATGCTGGGGCTGGCAAGAGGGAAAGATAGGAAAAAAAAAAAACAACCCTCAAACAACAACCCATGTCATTCAAGAGGCCACTGAGCTATTGCATTAGCTGAAGCTACTTTCCCTCCAGACATGTGAGATATTAACATTCCTTATCTGTTTAACTATTTTGAGTTGGATTTTCTGCTACTTAACACCAAAATTATTTTAATTGGTACTTTCGTATGATGGGAACAGCAGAATGGGTCAATATTTTTTATGAATATACTTTTAAATAACAGAATTAACGATCTCTCTGATTTCATCTCCTCCTATTTTCCCTCTGTTCTTCTTCTACCAGACCAGGGACACTCCTCCCTCAGGGACTTGTACTTTCTGTTCCCTCTGCCTGGAATGTTCTTTTCCCAGCAGCTATTTAGCTTCATTCATTGCTTTATTCAGTGTCTACACAAGCGTCATCTCATCATGGGCCCTCCCTGACTATCCTACCCACAATAGCCCCATCCACCCCCACTCTATCTCCTCACCCTGTGTTGGTCTTCATAGAATTTATCATTTATTACAGACATTGCACACGTTTATTTGGCTTTTGCTTCTTCTCCATCCAGCATGTAAGTTTCATGAGAGCAAGGGCTTTTTTTGTTGTTGACTAGATCCATTTCCTTGCACATTTCCTCTGGTGTGTAGCAGTTGCACAGCATATGTTTGATGAAAACATAAAATGGTTTGTCCAAAGCTTCACTTCTAGAACTTCTATTTACCCAGAGGCCATTGTCAGTGGTGGCTGAGAGTGCAGGCCATGGAGGCAAACACACCCGGGAACCCTGGCTCTGCTGCTTGCCAGCTGGGAGGGCCTGGTCTGGGTGCTGAGCCTCCTTGTGGCTCAGTTTCTTCATCTATAGAAGGATTTTTGAAAACACATCTCATATGCTGGTTGTTAGAGAAAAATAAGATCAAGAATATAAAGATGACGTCCAAGGTCAGCACTTAAGGGGTGACTGTGCAATGGTAAAAGGCAGCCACCCTGTCCCCAGGAGCTGGCATTTTCACTTTTCCCAGGTGAGTGCATGAAATGGAACTTGAGCTATTTCATCAAGTAAAAGGTGGGAAAATTGTGAAACAGGCAAAACCAAGCAAATACCTCAAAACGTCCATCTGTCCGAGTCAGTGGTAAGAACACGAGAACATTCAGCATAAACAGATGCTGAAGGTGATGTTCACCAGAGCTGGGGCTCACGAGCCATCTCCTATTTCCCTTGCAGAAAAGCATTATTGTCTCCTCTCTCCCTGCTAAAGTGCAGCAGTGTGAATACTGCTAATGGCAATATAGCGAAAGAACAAGTCCACGTGGCTATTTTTAGCTTCCTCCTAAAGTCTTGCACACATTTTAAGTTGGTGTTCAAAATTCTCTTCCAACCCAAATAAACCCAGACTCAGGAAAAAAAGGACGTAGCTTATTACTTTCTGCTTCTCCAGGGAGGAGGCAACGAGGGCAGCTTCTGGGGAACGGTGGCCCCTCAGCGGGTGTGTCTGCCTCCAAAAGGGCCCTGCCTGCCCTGCTCCACCAGGTCGACAACCTGATGGCGGGAGCCGCATCCTGACACTGGCCCCAACTTCCTCTGACCTTTTGAGACAATCCACTAAAATATACTCTTCTGGGATTTTCTATTCAGATTCCATAAAACCTTTTTGTTGGGGAGCTCCTTCCCTTGCTGGGAGTGTTATTAGCATATGTGATGAAAAGAAGAAATGCCATTTTATTCATTCATTCATTCACCAAATAATTGAGTGCCTACTGCATGCCAGGTATTGTGCTCCAAAGCCCCTACCCTCAGGGTTCTTCCTTTCTAGTAGTGTAGATAATAAAACATGAATATGTAAAAAAAAATGTATAAATCAATACAGAATTGAATGTAATATTTTTATATGATTACAACTACAATTGATAAAATACATTTTCTTATTAATAAATGACAGCATGGATAGAATATTTACAAGTCAGGTGTTATTAATTCACTTAATGCTCTCAACATCCTACTTTACAGATCGGGAAACTGTAAACTAGTCAGCTAAGTGGCCGGCCAGGATTCGAAAGCAGGGTGCCTGGACCTTGGTGTTGTCTCGTGAGATCATGCTGCTCCCTTGTTTTATTTTTTAGACAATCAATAAACAAGCAGGGGAGATGAAGTCGGGAATTAACAAGTGCCATGAAGGCACGTCAGCTTGGTAGGGAGATGGAGGGCAACTGGTGGGTGGGTGGGGACCACTCTCATAGAAGGTGGAGGGGGCCTTTCCCAGGAGGCGACATTTGAGTGGAGACCTGTCAGATGACAAGGGATCAGAGATTTGGGAAAAGAGATTTAGGTAGAGGGGACAGCAAGTGCAAAAGGCCAAGTCACGAGGAACTTGACATGACTCAAGGACAGAGAAAAGCCCCATGTGACAAGGACATGCTGTACCATGGGGAACTGAGGGTGAAAAGTAGGTCCGGATCCTGGTGGGCTTTCACTTCAAATATTATTATAACAAAAATTCCTTGACTGATCATCTTGCTCAGGTTTGGGGTGGGGGTGGGGAACTGGTGGTGGCTGGCGTTTGTTACAGAGCTCAAAGATGTGCAGGAAACTGCTTTCACATCATCCCCTGTGGTTGACAATCTTGAAGTGTTTTATAATCCTTCCTTAATAAATCCCTGAACACAAAATTGCTCTCCGTAGTGACAGGAAGCGTGACCTGGGTTACAACTCTGGACCCAGTGACGTTGAGCTCCGATGAGCTTGTAACAGTTGGAGCTGCACTTACACTAACCTCAAGACTTCCCCGAAGCGGAGTTTCCGTGGTTGTGGTTTAAAAATAAATTCTGAATCTTGAGTTGTTTTCTTTTGATTTACTTGAGTTCTAAAAATGGAGTACAGGAGTCCAAAAGAAAAAAGAGAAATTTAAAAGGTGGGCTTTATGGAATCAGTTCCCAGGGAATCCAGATTTTATTGTCATTTGTGAACTGTCATTTGTATACTGTCGTTTGTGTGTCTTGCTCCACGACAGGGACTGTTTTAGGATCTAGGGCTTTGGTAAGATTGGGTGAAGGGGGAAAAAATAGCCTGGCCAGTGAGCAAATATTTTGCCACAAAAACTTACTCACGGGCACCTCTTGGAATTGATGCAATTGATTAATAGTCCAAGCGGAACCACGAGAGCACGTTGGTGGTTCTGACATTTAGTTAAAGCACAGTGGATCCAGATCACTCACAGTGAGGGCCAAGGAAAGCCCCTTTTGGTGGCTCTCCAGAGGGTAATACTCAGAGCTTTTCACAGAAAGTATATCAAGAGGAAATGAAGAGTTCGGGCAGCCAGGGTTTGAATCCCTAATTCCTCATTCCTTAACCTCCAGAGTCTCAATTTCTTCATCTGTGAAATGGGCATAATAATGGCACCAACTTCCCCTGGTTGCCATGAGCACTGATGATTGAATAAACATAAAGCACTTTGGTGCCTGGAGTGAGTAAGGCCTCAAGAGCATTTCTATTTGTTTCTTTCTCCACCACCTCCTCCCCTGGCCTTAGTCTGTGGCCCCAGCACCCCTGCCCCATTGCGCATCCTTACCTGATCTCAGGATGGAGGAGGGTGAGTAGACCTAGGTCCACAGTGCCACTGAGGGAGAAACCATCCCGGGATGCCTTGCAGAGAACTTGCCCTTGCAAACACGGTTTTTTGCTCATGAGAGGGGTGCCTGTTGATGTTTGGAGCCAGATTATTCTCTGTTGTGGGAGCTGTCCTGTGCATTTAGGATGTTTAGCAGCATCCCTGGCCTCCACTCACTGGATGCCAGTAACACCCATCTTCTAGTCGTGACAACCAAAAATGTCTCCAAACATTGCCAAGTGTCCTCTGGGTGGGGGCAAATTTGTCCCTGGGTGAGATCCTCTGCTCTACGGGGGAGGGCCTCACTGTGAAGTCTTCCCTACAAGGGTGAAATGACATACCTGGAAGTACCCTGAGACATGAGCACAGAATATTTTAAATTTGTTATTAACAGAAATCATTAAGTAAATGACATATCCTCATTGCTAGGGGAATAAAAGAAGAGACAAAGAAATAGAAGGGGGGCAGGAGAAGAAAAAAGAAAGAAGGTAGGAAGGAAAGAAGAAAGGAAGAAGGATATACAGATAGGCAGAGCAAAACTAAAGTGAAACAGAACCAGAACCCTCCTAGCACTATAGTTTTATTAAACATCCTTAAAAGCTGGTGTTTCTCTGTGTGAATATATATATCCAAGTGTCTTTGCACCCAATCATAACACAAACGTTAAGAGCAAGGCTCCTAGATGACAGTGATAGGCCTGAGTGTCAGCTCCACCCCTCCTGAGCTATGTGACTATGACCAAGGCACTTTACCACACCATGCCTCAGTTTCTTCATCTGTAAATGGGGATCATCATAGTGCCAACCTTAGCACAGAGCCTGAGACACTCACTTATCACTGGCTCTTAATAAAATTAGCAAAAATATATATAATGTATGCACACAACAGGCAAAAACACTAAGTACTTTCTACCTGTGAACTCACATACTGGTCAAACAACCATACAAAATTGGCGCTGTTTTAGCCCCATTTAACAGCAGAGGATCCCAAGGCTCAGAAAGGTTAAGGGACCACGGAGCTAGGAGGTGGAAGCAGCGAGCAGTTAGCACTTTCAACCGTTCTGCCATCCTGCTCTCCTGCTCCCTTGGTTCCAATATTACTGAGAATTCCAAAACCCTCCCTACTCAGACCATCAGGAAGTTCAGTTTCTCCTCATTTCTAGGATCCTCTTGCCTTGGAATAATCCAGAAATCCTAGGGCGTTTACTCTATGGATGGTGTCACTGCTTGTTTCTGTTGTCCACTGCTGAAGACATACTATCCAGGAAATCTGAAGAAATATGTCCAATGTGAAAAGGTGGCAAAAACCGAGCCCGGTGATTTGCCACAGTGTCTTTTATAACCTAATCTCAGGAGTAACGGATCATCACTCCGCCATGTTCTGTTGACCACCCACCAAGCCTGTTACAAAGTGGGAGGGGCTAAATAAGGGCATGACTTGGTAGATGGGGGTCATCTTGGAGATTGGCGCCCACTCCAACTATATGATACAGTAAGACTTTTAAAAGAAGATAGACTTTGACTTGAAATCGTGACTTTTAATAAAGATTTAGACTCACATTGTATTCATTAGTTTGCCTGGAAAGATGATCCTGGGTCTCCTTTCATGTAGAGATAAGAAGAACAGTGTATACTGTCAGCTTCTATTTATGTTGAATTTGAATCTTATAAAGCAAATCAGCTAGAAAAATGGACCTCAATGAACAGATACTGAATGCCTTTGGTTCTAAAATTCAGTAGATATATACAAATATAGTAAATAAAGAAATATTAGTATATCCAAATCCTTTGTAAGTGTACACTTGGTCAACCTCTGAGATTCTTTTAGTATGTCCAGGCTTAAAGAAAAGATATATTTCTTTACTGATAAGAAAACATAATTTATTTGAATATGACACTTAATTTTTCATAAAGTGTTACTAACTACAAGGCCCTACATGATCTGGCTCCTGCTTGATGGGGGGATATAATCTCATCCACCACAATTTAGTTACACTGGGTAACTTTCCCACCTCAGGGCCTTTGCATCTACTCTCCCTCTGCCTGAAATTCTGTTCCTCCACACCCACCTACTACTGGTTCTGTCTCCTGGAATTTCTATTCATATGTTATTTATTCACACAGGCCTCCCACCTATCCCCTTTAGTTAATGTCTTTTTCATTATCTGGTTTTGTACTTCATGGCACTCACCAAAAATCTGACTTATCTTGAATTTTCTACTTGATTATTGTCCATCTGCCCCTAAAAATGTAAGCTCCTTGCCAAGCTTTTTCATTTGGGTTTTCCCAGTGTCCTAGAATAATATCTCATATACAATGGGTGCTAAATAAATATTCTCTCAATTAATTTGTTGTTGGCTCTTAATTTACAAATAGGTGGCCAACATTTAGCTGCAATCATCTTTGACTTGTTGGCAACTGAGTTTTTATTTCCAGTTGCCAAGGGTTGCTTTTATTCGAGATGATGACACCACAGCATTTGCTGTCTTGTGCACCGTGAGTGTGAAGCTGGAATGTCGGGTGACAAAGAGTCTGTCATGGCAGCTCTTAAAACATGTAAACATATTAAACGTTCAATGTATCATCACCTGGTTCGTAGGGAATTCCATCCTCTAGCACATGACACGTTATGCTTTACAATCAAAGTCCATTTAGCAAATGTTTATTCTACAACGTGCTTTCCTTTTGTTTCCTGTAAGTATCGTTTCATGCCCTGCCAGGATCTGAGGTCATAGAAACAGAAGAGGCTATTAACATATCAATGGAGAGATCTCTTTGGAATCCAGAATTGGGAATAATATTTGCATCTCGAGCCAGAAGCAACCTAGGCAAGCCTGCTTATTGATCGCCTTTAATTTCCCCTTAAAACAGTGTCTCTTTCTGAATAAAAGATTAATAGAGAAGGGCTCAGTTTGTCACGTGATTTATACTGAAGTTCTGCCTTCCTTCCATTCCGAAGCACACTGCACACACGTCCCGCCCCTGAAGTGTTTGGATCCAGCTCCTCAGGAAAAATAGCTACTGGTCACTAAAGCCTGCAGCTTAATTGAACTTGTCTTTGTCCACTTAATCTTCATGTTTAGAAAAGGGGGCTGGGAGGGATTTATACAGAAAAAATACACTACAAAATACACAAGATCAATAGGAGAGTGGACTGAGGTAAGAGATATAAAACGTGCTTTAAAAAATGAGTATCGGGGACGCTGTTTAGAATCTCTGTGCCTGAACTTCGCTTTGCTTTAGGCATTAACAGATACGCCAGTATCACCACAGTATAAACACCGTGACCTAAAAGTAAACTGTGTTCCAGCAGATTGAAGCAGTCCTATCATTTTTGTCTTGGCTACAGACCTATTTCAAGAGGGAAGAAAAGAAAATGCAAGAGGAAAGTATCGATTTCTGTTTTGTGTAAAGTTTAGGGAGCTCTTTCTATAAATGAATGGTTGGCTATATATTGGACCATTAATAAGAGCAATTCATTTATCAAGCAATTATTATTATTGTTTTTTTACTGTACTAAGTGCTTCACATTCTTTATCTCATTCAATCTCGATTCCAACACTCTGAAGGAGGTTCTGTTATTTTTCTTAAACAACCAGGCTTAGAGAAGTAAAGTAAGTTTTCCAAGTTATACAGTGGCAGAGCCAGAATTTAAAGCTAGGTGTGTTTGATTTGAAAAGTCAAGACTACAATCCCACCAGGAGAAGGGCATCCATTTGGGTTTGCCTCCATCTACATTTATTTCTTCAACGTGGCGGGTGGAGGAAAGCTTGAGCTTGGAGTCCTGGATCTCCTTCCTATTTCCTAGACTAGGAATATCATCTTGCCTAATCAAGAGGGATTTCTGGAGACAGCCTTCTTCTGATTCATTGGATTTGCTCCTTTTACATGGTCACTTTCACGTAAGTGACTTAGGATGCTGGACAGGTGCAAGGAACAGAGAGGAAAGCTGAGTCAATAAGAAGCAGACTACAATGGTGGCTCACCACAGGACTTCCTCTTATGCCAGCCAACAAGATCTACGTCCCAGGTGCTGATAAAGGAACGACAGCCTCAAGATGTCACTCACTGAGAAGTTAACAATTACACCCATCTTAATAAATGAAGGCTGGAAATTGAGTGTGTGATGATTATTTGAATGTTTTCTAGTTTCTTTGATAGGGGCTTGTAGAGAAATTTTTGATCTAGTGATCAAAGTTGAGCAAGAATTATGGTTCTGGAGGAAAGAATGAAATCAGATTTAGGGGAAGCAAAAAAAAATGAAAGTGCCTGTTTTCTAGTTGGAGATAATGATTCCTAATTTCCTAAGCTTTCCACACCGTCCCTTCTTTTCAGTTACTCATTGAGCACCAGCTCTGTACAGACACCGTTATGGACATGGGGAATAAGATGGAAAGCAAGACAGAAAAATGTCCTGTCCTCATGGTTCTTATAGTTAAACTAAATGGGGACATACGTTAGACAAACCACTTCACAAATAGTTTTGTTTAATTATCACTTTGATGCTTGCTATGAAAAGAAATGTTTATAGGGTGAAATGAGAAGATATCAGAGCAGCATCTATCTATCATGCCTCCAAACTACCTGTGACTCTTTTTCTATTTGTTTTACTTCAGTGTATTGGCTAAGCCCATTGACTTTTCAGTTCAAATATAGGGTTTTTAAATTTTTATTTATTTTTATTACTTTTTTTAATTGGAGAAGTTGTAGATTTACAGAAAAATCAGGCAGAAAATACAGATTTTCCATATCTCTCCCCCATATACAGTTTTCCCTATTACTAACACTTTGCATTAGTGTGGCACTTTTGTTGAAATTGATGAAACAATATTATTATAATTATATTATTAATTATAGTTCATAGTTCACATTAGGATTTACTGTTTGTATTATACAGTCCTGTGGGTTTTTTAAAAGAAATTTGTTCTAATCACATATACAACCAAAAATTTTCCCTAAAAACACCAAATATATAATTCAGTGGCATTAATCACATTCATGAAGTTGTACTATCATCATCATTGTCTATTAACAAAACATTTCTATCACCATGAACAGAAATTCTGAACACATTAAGCATTTACTCCCTATTTCCTATGCCCACCCTGGCCCCTCGTAACCTGTATTCAGTTTTTGTCTCTATGAATTTGCTTATTCTAATTACTTCAAATCAGTGAGATCATACAATATTTGCCCTTTTGTGTCTGGCTTATTTCACGCAACATGATCTCTTCAAGGTTCATCCATGTTGTCACATGTATCAGAATTTAGAGCTGAATAACATTTCATTTTATGTGTATACCACATTTTGTTTATCTATTCATTTTTGATGGACACTTGGGTCGCTTCCATCTTTTGGTAACTGTGAATAATGCTTCTATGAATATCAGTATGTGAATATCTGTTTGAATCTGTTTGAACAGAATCTGCATTCAATTATTTTGAGTATATACCTAAAAGTGAGATTGCTTGCTTGGTCATATGGTAATTTTATACTTAACTTTCTAAGGAAACTCCAAACTATTTTCCACAGTGGCTGCATTAGTTTACATTAATACCAACAATGAACGAGAATTCCTTTTTCTCCACATCCTCTCCAACACTTCTGATGTTCCGTTTTTTCAATAATATCCACTTTAGTAGTATGAAATGGTATCTAATAGTGCTTTTGATTTGCATTCCCCTAATGGCTAACGATGTTGAGCATCTTTTCATGTGCTTATTTGAAATTTATAGATCTTCTTTGAAGAAATATCTATTCAAGTTGTGCTGGTTTGAAACTGTTATTGGACCCTAGAAAGACAATGTTCTTTAATGCAATCTTGTGGGGGCAGACTTATTTGTCTTTTGATTAGGATGGGGCCATTTGATTAGGTTGTTTCCATGGAGATGTGAACCACCCAACTGTAGGTGAGAACTTTTGATTGAATATTTCCATGGAAGTGTGAACCTTCCCATTCAGGGTGGGTCTTGATCAGTTTACTGGAGTCCTTTAGGAGAGCTCATGGAGAGAAGGAGCTCAGAGAAGCTGAGAGAGACATTTTGGAGAGAAGCTGAGATACATAATCCAGAGTTTGCCCCCAGGAGAAGGTAAGAGCTGACACAGACCCAGAAGCTTGGAGATGCTGGGAGATTCAGACAGAAGGATGTTTGGAAATGCTAAACTAAGAGATGAAGCCCAGAGTTTGCCCCAGAGAAGCTAAGAAAGGACTCCCAGATGCATAGAAAGAAACGCCCCAGAAGAACCAAGCAGAGAGCTGAGAGAAGCTAAGAGTAACAGAAGCCCACAGACATTTTGGAGAAAGCCATTTTGAAATGCAACCCGGGAGCAAAGGAAAAGCAGATGCCAGCCACGTGCCTTCCCAGCTGACAGAGGTGTTCTGGAAGCCACTGGCTTTTCTTCAGTGAAGGTATCTTCTGGTTGATGCCTTAGTTTAGACACGTTTATGGCCTTAGAATTGTAAATTTTTAACCTAATAAATCCCCTTTATAAAAGCCAATCCACTTCTGGTATTTTTGCATAATGGCAGCAACAGCAAACTGGAACACAAGCCTTTTGCCTATTTTTAAATTGGGTTGTGTGTCTTTTGTAGTTGAACTGTAGGATTTAAAAAAATATATTCTGGATATTAAGCCCTTATCTGATATGTGGTTTCCAAATATTTTCTCCCACTCTATAGACTGTCTTTTTACTTTTATGATGAAATTATTTGATGAACAAGATATTCAAATTTCGATGAGGTATCATTTATCTATTTTTTTCTTTTGCTACTCATGCTTTGGGTGCAAAGTCTAAGAAATCACTGTCTAAGACAAAGTCCTGAAGATGTTTCCTGGTGGTTACTTCTGGGAGTTTTATAGTTTTAGTTCTGGTATTTAGGTCTTTGATCCTAAGTTGAATTGATTCTTTTATACGGTGGGAGGTAGGGGTCCACTTTCATTCTTTTGCCCATTGAGCAGACTTGGCACCCTTCTGAAAAATCAATCATGCATGTGAGGGTTCATTTCTGAACTGTCAATTCCATTCCATTTGTTTATAGATCTGTCTTTGTGCCATTACCATGTTGTTTTGATTACTGTAGCTTCGTGATACGATTTCAGATCAGGATGTGTGAAACCTCCAGCTTTGTTCTCCTTTTTTTCAAGATGGTTATGGCTATTTGGGGACCCTTGCCTTTCATGTAAATTTGATGATTGGCTTTTCCATTTCTGCAAAGAAGGTTGTTGGAATTTTGACTGGAAGTGCATTAAATCTGTAAATCACTTTGGGTAGAATTGATATCAATGGTATTTAGTCTTCCAATCCCTGAACATGGAATATCTATTTATTTAGGTTTTCTTTAATTTCTTTTAGCAATGTTTTACAGTTTTCCATCTATAAGTCCTTTACAATCTTGGTTAAATTTATTCCTAGATAATTGATTCTTTTAGTTGCTACTCTAAATGGATTTTTTTTCTTGATTTCCTCTTCACGTTGGTCATTACTAATGTATAGAAACACTACTGATTTTTGCATGTTGATTTTGTTCCCCACCACTTTGCTGGATTTGTTTATTAGCACTGGTGGCTTTGTTGTGGATTTCTATTTCTTCTTGAGTCACTGTAGGTAGTTTGTTTCTAGGAATTTGCCCATTTCATCCAGGGTTTCTAATGTGTTCACATACAAGTGTTTTTATTCTGTGAGATCAGTAGTAATGCCCACCCCCCCCCTTTCATTTCTGATTTTAGCTATTTGCATCCTCTTTTTTTTTTTTTGTTAGTCTATTTAGGGTTTGTGGATTTTATTGATTTTTCAAAGAAACAACTTTTGGTTTTGTTGGTACACACACACACACACATATGTAATATATTCCCCTCTAAATCACTGATTTTTGCTCCAATCTTTGTTATTTCCTTCCATCTGCTCACTTTGGTTTAGTTTGATCTTCTTTTTCTAGATCCTCCCAGTTGTGAGATTAGGTATCTACTTTGAAAACTTTGTTTTTTAATATAAATTTAATATTAATTATCTTCTCTATACTGCCATTGCTTCATCCTGTAAGTTTTGGTATGTCGTGTTTTCGTTTTCATTTGCCTAAGATAGTTCCTAATTTCCCTTGTGACATCTTCTTTGACCCATTGGTTGTTTAAGAGCGTGTTGTTTAAGTCCCACATATTTGTGAATTTTTCAGTTCTCACTCTGTTATTGATTTCTAGCTTCATTCCATTAAGGCTGGAGAAGACACATTCTATGAATTCAATCTTTTTGAACTTATTGAGACTTGTTTTGTGACCTACCATATGGTCTACCTTATAGAATGTTCCATATGCACTAGGGAAGAATGTGTATTCTGCTCTTTCCTTGTGCCTCCCAGTTTCCCAGGGTCACTCATCCTCTACTTGATTGATCTCAGGAAGAGCAATATCCTTACTTCATGAGGCAACTCTTTCAGTGACTGGACAGGAATCACTGTTACATCTTCTACATCTACATCTTCCGAGTCACATTCTGCTGTACTCTGAAATAGTCAAGACACTTCTGTTTGTAAATGAAGAAACCCGGCTGAACTAGCAGAAGTAAAAATGGGGAATTTTTAAGAAGGATACAGCATATCTCATGCAGCCAAGACCAAGAGGCAGTTAGGTCTCAGGAGGAACCGAAACCAGGAAACGGGAAGCTGAAGAGAACCCAGCTAGGCAAGACTCTGTTTCTCACCCCTGCTTCTGTTGGCATCTCTGCCTCATTCTTTTCTCTCTGCAGATTTACTTTGTCAGCTATTCCATCCTCATGGCAACAAATGGCTGCCCACATGTCTCAAATACACCCATTACAGATCCAACCACATGAAGAGGCAGATTAGCAGCCACCAAGGCCAAATTCCATATTCCTTGAGGAGAGATTCCGGTTGTTTCAGCTTCCATCAGGCATCTATCCTTTGTCCAAGGATATCAACAGGAAGGCAGGGTTATGAAGAACTGATATGGCTTCCAGGGACTCATCTCATTTGAGGTAGTGGACTAAGGGTGCACAGGGGAGGGTGGGATAACTGTTGTGACTTGGGCTGGTACCGCACAAAGTGAGGACCTCACATTTATTTCTCCATGATTTGCTAAGGAGCAATAGAAAGAGTGAGGCAGCTTCTTCCACATGGAAGATGTTCAGAGCTTCCAAAGAGCTGTCTCTCCTCTTGTGGTCATCTTTTTCCTGGGAAACATCCCTGAATCCTTCACTCATTCCTCATTATGACATAGTTCCCAGACAACTCATCATCCTGGCTACTCACTCCCCCTCCTCCTCAGCCTGTTCAAGTTGGACAATATCCCCATTAAGTCTTGGAATTTGTCTCCATCTCTAACCTCATTCTCCAAATGTGGTCTATGTCAAAAAATTTGTTTTCTTGCATTATCTTCCTTGGAGTCCACAAGACATATACTGACCTTAGTCTATGATCATTTGCTTGTTGGCAGCTATATACATTTGGCTCAAATTGAGCTTGTGGCCAACTGGAAGCTCCAGATCTACTTCCCAGGAAGTGATGACTGGCCAACCCTCCCCGTTACTGGACTTTAATGATGCCAGAATCCACATCAATCCCCGGTAAATTTTTTCTTAATTCTTTCAGCCCTTCATTTGAGGCTACAGAGACCATTATGAATCTTGATCCTGTCTTACTAAGTGTTGATTCCTAGATATTTCATCTGTCTACGTTAATTCTGAATCAAATGAATCAAAATAATGCCCAGAATAGAATTAAGACAGCACCTCATGGCATGTCACCAGACACCTTCTAAGTGGCTCTATTAACTGACATCAAATATATTGAAAATATCCAGCAAGTATTTTATGGATCTTTTATTCCTGGAACAGGAAAGACATATTCCCAAGTTTCTCAAATATTTTTGATGTTTAATTTTTATAAGGATAGAAGATATCCAGTATGAGGATAATCCAGGGCATCAAGAATATAGGAAACCTCTGGCAACCTTCTTTAATTTAGATGCATCATAATAGATATTCTTGAGTGAGAACTTCCTAGGATTATTTAATTTACCTCTCACATCAACCCAGATGTATTCATATTCCCATTTTATAGGTGGGAAAGCTGTGTAACCAAGGAATTTGAACCCAGTAATACCTAAATTAACAGCCTAAGTGCTTAATCCCTACATCACCAGTGGCTAAACTTTTCCTGTAAATGGGCAGATAGTAAATATCTTAGGCTTTGTGGGTCCATTTAGTGTCTGTCATTAACTATTCACCTCTGCCTTTGCAGAGAGAAAGCAACCATAGACAATAGATGGTGTGGCTGTGTTATAATAAAACTTCATTTAGAAAAACTGGTGGCAGGCCAGATTTTGCCCATAGACTATAATTTGCCAACCCCTGTCCTAGAATGCCCTTCCTTCCAATTCTGCCTAGCAAAATCTTTCTCAGAGACCAGCTCAAATGTGACCTTTAAGTAAAGACTTATTTGCAAGGCCAGAAAACCAGCCTCATTGGCCAGTAGACGGGGCTTGCTGACCCCTGCCCTACGCCACCACGCCTCCTGATTTGGTGTGTCAGTTTCTGCTACTGCAGAATCTTGAGTTGATAGCTAAGTAGAGACCAAGCCAGAGTTAGCAAGACTGACATGTTTCAAAATACTTAAAAGATTCACTCACCCGCCCGGGCGGAGCACACACTTGTGCCGGGAGTCCTGCTGACTCAGCCGTGGCGCTGCGGGCATCCTGGCGGCCGTGTCCCTCCCCTCTGGGCTGTGCGGGCTGCGACCCTGCCCCGCGCCGGGTGTATCACCGGACTCCGTGTGCTCTTCGGCTTGCATTCTGTGTCCTGGAGAAGAATTTTTTTCCCCCAAAATGCTGACAAAAATAGGCAGTTATTAGTTCTCTATCTGCTGTAAGAAAACAAAGAAAGCACTCTGCACGTAGAAGGCAAGGCGAGCACTCGCAGGGAAACGGTCCGGCGGACTCAGGCACGGGCTGGCCGGTGGCCTCCGGAAGGGCGTCGCGGTCATCGCGGCGACCAGGGACAAAGCCCCCGCAAGCGTGAAGAGCAGGTGGAGGAAAGCAGGACCAGAGACCTGATTCACCAATATGTACAATTTCTCTAATAAAGGCACTGATATATTTATGCATTAAATAAAAAGATGGTCCACTACCAAAAAAAAAAAAAAAAAAAGAAAAGCAAAGAAAACAACCCCCCCCCCCCAAACAAAGACAAAAACACAAAAAACTGGAGCAACTTAAAATGACCCAAACAGGCAGGCATTCAGTGCTGATCAGAGAAAGCTGCCGTTTCCAGAGATGCGTCTTTCTTCTAACCCGGAAGACAAACTCTTGCCATTCACCGGGCTGTTTGCCCAAATGGCTACAATACAAGCCTTTGGGCAGCTTTTATGTATTTAACCTATATGTTTCTTAGTGTTAACAGCTTTCAGGCAAATTGTTCAGTGGAATGCTTTAATCTTTGAAAATAGAGAAAATATAAATGGTAATAATTGGCTGTTTTTAATGGCACACGAATAAAGCATAGGAAACAATAATGGAAGCACCTGACATCTTTTATCGAGTTTATTTGTATTTTTTTAATGCTAAAATAAGATTTATTCATTTGTTGCCTAATGTCCCTGAACAAAAGTGCTATGGCAGAGTGGTTAAGGAAGCAGGCTAAAATCAGACAGGGCTCAGTGCAAATCCCTGTACCACCATTTGGTAGACGTGCAACCCTGGAGTTAGCCTCACCTCTCTGAGCCTTGCCTTCCTGGTCTGTGAAACGTGAATGCTGATAGACCCTCCCTCCTTAGTGGTGTTGTGCCTATCAGGATGTGTTTCAATTTCTCCGATCTTGTAGAGACACTAGATTCCCCCCCCACAAAGCAAATGAACAGAGCAGAACTCTACCAAGGGTTTGGAGGAAATGGAAGTGGTTCTTGCAGCTCTTCACTCATCTCTGCCTCCGGGGTTTTCTCCCTGGATGCCCTGCCTCCCCACCGGCCCCTTCTGTCTCTTACCTCTTCTTCTGTCTTCATCTCTCCCAGGTTCGTGAGACTTCGGCCCACCTTGAAATTTCACATTCTTCCCATTCAATAGTTCTAATTAATCACTATTGATTTTTCATTGCCTCCCACTCCACTTCTACCAGGTCTAGGAAGTGGGACTTTCCTACACAATGAAGCCATCACAATATCTGCCAATAACATTAAACTCTTGACCCAGCAATTTTAAATAACATGAGGATTTATCTCTTGGATAGGCTATTCCTGCCAGCACTGTTTGTAAGAGTAAAAGACAAGAAACAACCCAACTATCCCTCAGTGAGGGACTGGATAAATAAATTTTGGTGCAGTTATAAAATGGGATATTTTGCAGCAGTAAAAAAGGCTGAGGAAACTCTCTTTGCACTGAGGTGGGATGCTATCCAGGATTTATTAAATGAAAGGAACATGGGGCAGAAGGGGATATACGGTGTGCCAGAGTTTGTCTTGAGAAAGAGAGAGAAAGGTTGAAGCAGGAAATGTTTGTGTGTGCTTTTTGTGAAAAAAGAAACTCTGAATGGACTCCCAAGAAGCTAATAAAAAGGGCTATATGGGGGGAGGGTATGTATGTGTGTGTGTGTGTGTGTAACAAGTCAGATGGGAGCAGTAGTAAGAATTTTCACTTTATTCCTTTCTATATATTATTTTCTTTCCAACCAATATGAATGTATTAACTACTCAAAATCTTAAAAATTTACAAAGGAAGCCATCAAGTGGTTAAAGCAACAATAGTTCTCTCCAAGAGGATGCTGCTATTAGATGTTAAAATAATATTTTTATTTCTCTCCACTATGCAAAAAGTAAATGAAATTAACTAAATAATGTGTTTAGAAGAGTGCCTTGTGCATAGAATATAGTGTAAGTTGAGATTGTTCATGGTAGCCCATGGAAGTGTCCAATAAGGTCAGAACTTAGACAGTGTTATCATAGTCTATTAATGTGGCCTGAAGTAAAGAGATTCAACTTAAAATTCAGACCATGTAGAATTCAGCTCCAACATATGCTGGCTGTGTCACCCTGTGTGGGTCACACGAACATCCAGAGCCTCAGTATCTTCTCTGTGTAATGGAAATGAAAACACCTAACATACAGTGTAGTTCATTCATTTCTTCAACAAGTAAATGGTTAACTACTAATAATACACCAATGACTATTTTAGGCCAAGATAAGGCCTTAAATTCTAGAGCAGTGGTTCCAACCTTGGGTGACTATGTCACACAGGGGACATTTGTCAATGTCCGGAGGCAATTTTAGTTGTCATAACTGAAGGAGGGGGCAGGGAGGAGGGAGGACAGTGCTGCTGCCACCGAGAAGGTAGAGGCCAGGGACATTGTTCAACACCCTGCAATGCACAGGACGGCTCCACAACAGAAAATTATCCAGCCCGAAATGTCAATTGTGCCAAGATTGGGAGACCCCATTCTCCCCTGATTTAGAAGGAAAGAGAGAACAAAATCAGGAATAAACAAATGGACAAGAAAGGTGGAGAGCTTGTTCATGCCACGTCTCAGTAAAGCAGGGGATGGACCAGAGAGCAATCTGGGCAGGCTGCTTTTGCTCAGGGAAGTTGATGGTGGTGGGGTCAGGGATGGCACTCTGAGGATGGGACATTTTTGCTGAGAACTGGCAGTTATTAAGGAGCCAGGCAAACTGGTGTCTGGGAGAAGAGCCGTGGAAGGAGAGGGAAAAGTCAGGGTGAAGGCTCTGAAGGGGACCAGCTTGGCTAGTTCAAGAAAGAGAAAGCGGAGTGTAGCTCAAGCATAGTGAGCAGAGGTGGCCCGAGGTGATGCCAGGGAGAAGCAGGACAAGCTTATGCAGCCATGGCAAAACTTTACTATTTTGGCTGTAGTACAATGGGAATTCACAGGAGGATTTTAAGAGAGGAGTTGGCATGACCAACTGTATTATTTTAAAAGTCTATTTTGGCTTTTCTGTCAACAATGGATTAAAGGAGAGTAAGAATGAAAGAAGATGAAGAGTTAGACATATCATCTAGATTAGCGATGACAGCAGCTTGGGCTGGGATAGCAATATTGAAATGATCTGCCACGTATTTTTGGACATAGAACCTGCTAGGGCTCTGTTGATGAGAAAATCAATTGGATGGCACAAATAAAGTGAGCTGCATATAGTAACTCCATTAAATGGAAGGATTTTTCATCTTTCAATGTGAATTTTAAAATTTAGTAAAAATCAAATTTAAGAATGCAGTATAAAATCTCAACTTCTCCCAGAGTGGCAAAGGAGCAGAGTGAACTGAAAATTTTGATGTTTTGAAGGTTCTGGGAAAAGAAAATCAAAGGTAAACACCAGGGAAAATAAGAGATATGATGACACAGTCATAATTTCAATTTTGGGGTGGTTACAAGAAACAATCAGTGTAGTAAAATTCTTCTATAGAAGGAAATTATAAAACCTCAAAGAACTATTTCAAATTAGAAAAGAAGATTCTGAAAAATACAGGTCTCTACTTAATTTCTGGCATCTGACACTGGCATAAATATTGATTGTCAGCCCTATCTACATTGGAAAGTCCAAGTCAAACAAAGCATTAACTGTAGTTCACATCAAGCCGCTTAAAAGTGGCTGCTTAAAGAGGTTTTAAACATAGGGGATATTGTTTATGGAATGTAATCTGATCACCCAAGCAAAAATGACACAAATTCCACAGCAACTGTGGAGATTAAAGAAGTGTTTTAAGGACAAATTCCATATGAATCCCTTATCTACAACTCCTCTTGTAAATTTACTCACCAAATAAGAGCTTTAGGGAGAAACCTTAGGGGATAGAGACAATTTGCTTTACAGAGAAAGACTTTCAGAATCCAACTTTCAAATGGACTTGTAAACACCAACAAAGCTGTGGATTAGAAGGCATAGTCAGGCATTATTACGTTTTCTACAGTGCCTAACAATAAGGTTATAATAATGACAGCAGCTGCTGTTTACTGAACTCAGTGTATTATATACATTAACTGTAATTCTCAAGTGGAAATATTATCCTCACCTTGTGGATGAGGAACAAGGAGTCCAGAGAGACTGCTTGACTTGCCCAAAGACACATAGCTGTTGAGTGGTGCCCAGAGTTTCTGCCATGGAGAATCACTCTCCAAACCATTCTTTTTTTTTTTTTTTTTATCTTCATTTTATTGAGATATATTCATATACCACGCAGTCATACAAAACAAATCGTACTTTCGATTGTTCACAGTACCATTACATAGTTGTACATTCATCACCAAAATCAATCCCTGACACCTTCATTAGCACACACACAAAAATAACAAGAATAATAATTAGAGTGAAAAAGAGCAATTGAAGTAAAAAAGAACACTGGGTACCTTTGTCTCCCAAACCATTCTTTTTCTTGCATCTTGAGTAAACAATCCAGTACCTCTCAACCTTGGGGTGAGGGTGGGGAGGTGAGAAGAGAGGGATAGGGAGGGTTGAGAGAGGAATGGGGGGGAGGGCTGGAGAATAATACAAATATCACTTTCAAGTTAAAATAGCAACAACTAGACTTTATTGAGCACCTTCTATGGGCCCCATTCTAAGGCTTTACACAGATCACTCATTTGATTTTTATGATAGTCCTATGAGTAGGTACTTCTGCTATTTTCATTCTACAGATGAGGGTTCATCTACAAGTGAGGCTCAGATAGGTGCAGTAACTTGCCAAAGACCACACAGCGAGTAAGTGATGATACAGAATTTAAAACCGTATTGTTGGATGATGTGGGCTTCCAGTCAACCAAGATGGCAGCATAGATGCTACAGGATACCATTCCTCAATAGAATCATTGAACAACTAGCAAAAACTGGCAGAACTATCTTCCTCAGAACTCTGAAAAACAGTTATAGGGTTGCAGCAACTGGGCAAATGCTGAAGCAAGAAAAGACAGTTTTAAAAAATGGTAGGAGAAGCTCATAATATCTGTACTGGCCCCTCCCCACCCTTTCCTTGATGCGGTGTGGAGCCAGAATGAGATTCCATTCTGGTCCCTGGCCTTGTACCAGAAGAACCAGAATACCTCCATGTGAATACTGCAGTGCCTGTATGTTCATGCTAATCTATTGGGTGGCAGCATGAAAGACTGAACCAGAAACCCATTTTTGGTTCACCCTACCAGATCTTGTCCTGTAGCAGAAGCAGCTTGCAGACTAGTAAAGCAGTGAAAGAAATAATTAAGTCAAGCATCCTGGGGCAAAGGATTACATGCTTTAAACCATACAATAGAGCACTCAGGAGGGGACAGAGTTTATTACATAGGGATTAGAAGAGGAATTCAAATTCTTGTAAGGCCATGAGCAAGCACAAGCCCAGCACAAGACACAGGCTCAGAAAAGACAAAGAGAACCCTGAATTTCACATTTTCCTAAGGCTGATATTCTTGATAGGAGGACACCAGCCAACACAGAGCCAATTTGCAAACACCGTGAAAGGTGTTTTTTTTTGCTTCAGTTTTTTTTTTTTTTTTTTAATCATCATTTTATTGAGATATATTCACATACCACGCAGTCATACAAAACAAATTGTACTTTCGATTGTTTACAGTACCATTACATAGTTGTACATTCATCACCTAAATCAATCCCTGACACCTTCATTAGCACACACACAAAAATAACAAGAATAATAATTAGAGTGAAAAAGAGCAATTGAAGTAAAAAAGAACACTGGGTACCTTTGTCTGTTTGTTTCCTTCCCCTACTTTTCTACACATCCATCCATAAACTAGACAAAGGGGAGTGTGGTCCTTATGGCTTTCCCAATCCCATTGTCACCCCTCATAAGCTACATTTTTATACAACTGTCTTCGAGATTCATGGGTTCTGGGTTGTAATTTAATAGTTTCAGGTATCCACCACCAGCTACCCCAATTCTTTAGAACCTAAAAAGGGTTGTCTAAAGTGTGCGTAAGAGTGCCCACCAGAGTGATCTCTCGGCTCGTTTTGGAATCTCTCTGCCACTGAAGCTTATTTCATTTCCTTTCACATCCCCCTTTTGGTCAAGAAGATGTTCTCCATCCCACGATGCCGGGTCTACATTCCTCCCCGGGAGTCATATTCCACGTTGCCAGGGAGATTCACTTCCCTGGGTGTCTGATCCCACGTAGGGGGGAGGGCAGTGATTTCACCTTTCAAGTTGGCTTAGCCAGAGAGAGAGGGCCACATCTGAGCAACAAAGAGGCATTCAGGAGGAGACTCTTAGGCACAAATACAGGGAAGCCTAGCCTCTCCTTTGCAGCAACCGTCTTCCCAAGGGTAAAACTTATGGTAGAGGGCTCAACCCATCAAACCACCAGTCCCCTATGTCTGTGGTCATGTTAGCAACCATGGAGGTGGGGTAGGCGAATACCCCTGCATTCTCCACAGGCTCCTCAAGGGGGCACTACATCTTTTTTTTTTTTTTTCCTTGTTTGTCTTTTTTCTTTCTTTTTTTTTTTAACTTTCCCTTCTTTTTTTTTTTTTTTTTTTTTTAATCATCATTTTATTGAGATATATTCACATACCACGCAGTCATACAAAACAAATTGTACTTTCGATTGTTTACAGTACCATTACATAGTTGTACATTCATCACCTAAATCAATCCCTGACACCTTCATTAGCACACACACAAAAATAACAAGAATAATAATTAGAGTGAAAAAGAGCAATTGAAGTAAAAAAGAACACTAGGTACCTTTGTCTGTTTGTTTGCTTCCCCTACTTTTCTACACATCGATCCATAAACTAGACAAAGTGGAGTTTGGTCCTTATGGCATTCCCAATCCCACTGTCACCCCTCATAAGCTACATTTTTATACAACTGTCTTCGAGATTCATGGGTTCTGGGTTGTAGTTTAATAGTTTCAGGTATCCACCACCAGCTACCCCAATTCTTTAGAACCTAAAAAAGGTTGTCTAAAGTGTGCGTAAGAGTGCCCACCAGAGTGATCTCTCGGCTCGTTTTGGAATCTCTCTGCCACTGAAGCTTATTTCATTTCCTTTCACATCCCCCTTTTGGTCAAGAAGATGTTCTCCATCCCACGATGCCGGGTCTACATTCCTCCCCGGGAGTCATATTCCACGTTGCCAGGGAGATTCACTTCCCTGGGTGTCTGATCCCACGTAGGGGGGAGGGCAGTGATTTCACCTTTCAAGTTGGCTTAGCCAGAGAGAGAGGGCCACATCTGAGCAACAAAGAGGCATTCAGGAGGAGACTCTTAGGCACAAATACAGGGAGGCCTAGCCTCTCCTTTGCAGCAACCGTCTTCCCAAGGGCAAAACCTATGGTAGAGGGCTCAACCCATCAAACCACCAGTCCCCTATGTCCGTGGTCATGTTAGCAACCATGGAGGTGGGGTAGGCGAATACCTCTGCATTCTCCACAGGCTCCTCAAGGGGGCACTACATCTTTTTTTTTTTTTTTCCTTGTTTGTCTTTTTTCTTTCTTTCTTTTTTTTTTTAACTTTCCCTTCTTTTTTAAATCAACTGTATGAAAAAAAAAGTTAAAAAGAAAACAAACATACAATAAAAGAACATTTCAAAGAGACCATAACAAGGGAGTAAGAAAAAGACAACTAACCTAAGATAACTGCTTAATTTCCAACATGTTCCTACTTTACCCCAAGAAAGTTACATAATATAGCAACATTTCAGTGAACTTGTTCCTACTACATCCATCAGAAATTAACAGACCATAGTCATTTCTGGGCATCCCCAGAACGTTAAATAGCTTATCTGTTCTTCTTGGATTATTGTTCCCCCTTCCTTAATTGCTCTCTACTGCTAGTTCCCCTACATTCTACATTATAAACCATTTGTTTTACATTTTTCAAAGTTCACATTAGTGGTAGCATATAATATTTCTCTTTTTGTGCCTGGCTTATTTCGCTCAGCATTATGTCTTCAAGGTTCATCCATGTTGTCATATGTTTCACCAGATCGTTCCTTCTTACTGCCGCGTAGTATTCCATCGTGTGTATATACCACATTTTATTTATCCACTCATCTGTTGAAGGACATTTGGGTTGTTTCCATCTCTTGGCAATTGTGAATAATGCTGCTATGAACATTGGCGTGCAGATATCTGTTCGTGTCACTGCTTTCCGATCTTCCGGGTATATACTGAGAAGTGCAATCGCTGGATCGAATGGTAGCTCTATATCTAGTTTTCTAAGGAACCGCCAGACTGACTTCCAGAGTGGCTGAACCATTATACAGTCCCACCAACAATGAATAAGAGTTCCAGTTTCTCCACATCCCCTCCAGCATTTGTAGTTTCCTGTTTGTTTAATGGCAGCCATTCTAACCGGTGTTAGATGGTATCTCATTGTGGTCTTAATTTGCATCTCTCTAATAGCTAGTGAAGCTGAACATTTTTTCATGTGTTTCTTGGCCATTTGTATTTCCTCTTCAGAGAACTGTCTTTTCATATCTTTTGCCCATTTTATAATTGGGCTGTCTGTACTATTGTCGTTGAGTTGTCGGATTTCTTTGTATATGCAAGATATCAGTCTTTTGTCAGATACATGGTTTCCAAAAATTTTTTCCCATTGAGTTGGCTGCCTCTTTACCTTTTTGAGAAATTCCTTTGAGGTGCAGAAACTTCTAAGCTTGAGGAGTTCCCATTTATCTATTTTCTCTTTTGTTGCTTGTGCTTTGGGTGTAAAGTCTAGGAAGTGGCCTCCTAATACAAGGTCTTGAAGATGTTTTCCTACATTATCTTCTAGGAGTTTTATGGTACTTTCTTTTATATTGAGATCTTTGGTCCATTTTGAGTTAATTTTTGTGTAGGGGGTGAGGTAGGGGTCCTCTTTCATTCTTTTGGATATGGATATCCAACTCTCCCAGCCCCATTTGTTGAAAAGACCATTATGGCTCAGTTCGGTGACTTTGGGGGCCTTATCAAAGATCAGTCGGCCATAGATCTGAGGGTCTATCTCTGAATTCTCAATTCGATTCCATTGATCTATATGTCTATCTTTGTGCCAGTACCATGCTGTTTTGGCAACTGTGGCTTTATAATAAGCTTCAAAGTCAGGGAGTGTAAGTCCTCCCACTTCGTTTTTCTTTTTTAGAGTGTCTTTAGCAATTCGAGGCATCTTCCCTTTCCAAATAAATTTGATAACTAGCTTTTCCAAGTCTGCAAAGTAGGTTGTTGGAATTTTGATTGGGATTGCATTGAATCTGTAGATGAGTTTGGGTAGAATTGACATCTTAATGACATTTAGTCTTCCTATCCATGAACATGGAATATTTTTCCATCTTTTAAGGTCCCCTTCTATTTCTTTTAGTAGAGTTATGTAGTTTTCTTTGTATAGGTCTTTTACATCTTTGGTTAAGTTTATTCCTAGATACTTGATTTTTTTAGTTGCTATTGAAAATGGTATCTTTTTCTTGAGTGTCTCTTCAGTTTGTTCATTTCTAGCATATAGAAACATTACTGACTTATGTGCATTAATCTTGTATCCCGCTACTTTGCTAAATTTGTTTATTAGCTCTGGTAGCTGTATCGTTGATTTCTCAGGGTTTTCCAGATATAAGATCATATCATCTGCAAACAATGACAGTTTTACTTCTTCTTTTCCAATTTGGATGCCTTTTATTTCTTTGTCTTCCCGGATTGCCCTGGCTAGCACTTCCAGCACAATGTTGAATAACAGTGGTGACAGCGGGCATCCTTGTCTTGTTCCTGATCTTAGAGGGAAGGCTTTCAGTCTCTCACCATTGAGTACTATGCTGGCTGTGGGTTTTTCATATATGCTCTTTATCATGTTGAGGAAGTTTCCTTCAATTCCTACCTTTTGAAGTGTTTTTATCAAAAAGGGATGTTGGATTTTGTCAAATGCTTTTTCAGCATCTATTGAGATGATCAATTGATTTTTCCCTTTCGAGTTTTTAATGTGTTGTAATACATTGATTGTTTTTCTTATGTTGAACCATCCTTGCATGCCTGGAATGAACCCCACTTGGTCATGGTGTATGATTTTTTTAATGTGTCTTTGGATTCGATTTGCAAGTATTTTGTTGAGGATTTTTGCATCTATATTCATTAGGGAGATTGGCCGGTAGTTTTCCTTTTTTGTAGCATCTTTGCCTGGTTTTGGTATTAGATTGATGTTAGCTTCATAAAATGAGTTAGGTAGTGTTCCATTTTTTTCAATGTTTTGAAAGAGTTTGAGTAAGATTGGTGTCAGTTCTTTCTGGAAAGTTTGGTAGAATTCCCCTGTGAAGCCATCTGGCCCTGGGCATTTATTTGTGGGAAGATTTTTGATGACTGATTGGATCTCTTTGCTTGTGATGGGTTGGTTGAGGTCTTCTATTTCTTCTCTGGTCAGTCTAGGTTGTTCATATGTTTCCAGGAAATTGTCCATTTCTTCTACATTATCCAGTTTGTTGCCATACAGTTGTTCATAATATCCTCTTATAATTTTTTTAATTTCTTCAGGATCTGCAGTTATGTCACCTTTTTCATTCATTATTTTGTTTATATGGGTCTTCTCTCTTTTTGATTTTGTCAGTCTAGCTAGGGGCTTGTCAATCTTGTTGATCTTCTCAAAGAACCAACTTTTGGTGATATTTATCCTCTCTATTGTTTTTTTGTTCTCTATGTCATTTATTTCTGCTTTAATCCTTGTTATTTCTTTTCTTGTACTTGGTTTAGGATTGGTTTGCTGTTCATTTTCTAGCTTCTTCAGTTGATCCATTAGTTCTTTGATTTTGGCTCTTTCTTCCTTTTTAATATATGCGTTTAGTGCTATAAATTTCCCCCTTAGCACTGCTTTTGCTGCATCCCATAGGTTTTGGTATGTTGTGTTCTCATTTTCATTCGTCTCTATATATTTAGCAATTTCTCTTGCTATTTCTTCTTTAACCCACTGATTGTTTAGGAGTGTGTTGTTTAACCTCCAGGTATTTGTGAATTTTCTAAGTCTCTGATGGTTATTGACTTCTAATTGTATTCCATTGTGGTCAGAGAATGTGCTTTGAATAATTTCAATCTTTTTAAATTTATTGAGGCTTGTTTTATGTCCCAGCATATGATCTATTCTGGAGAAAGTTCCGTGAGCACTAGAAAAGTATGTGTATCCTGGTGATTTGGGATGTAATGTCCTGTAGATGTCTGTTAAATCTAATTCATTTATCAGATTGTTTAGGTTTTCAATTTCCTTATTGGTCTTCTGTCTGGTTGATCTATCTATAGGAGAGAGTGATGTGTTGAAGTCTCCCACAATTATTGTGGAAACATCAATTGCTTCCTTTAGTTTTGCCAGTGTTTCTCTCATGTATTTTGTGGCACCTTGGTTGGGTGCATAGACATTTACGATTGTTATTTCTTCTTGCTGAATTGCCCCTTTTATTAGTATGTAGTGGCCTTCTTTGTCTCTCAAAACATCCCTGCATTTGAAGTCTATTTTATCTGAGATTAATATTGCTACACCTGCTTTCTTTTGGCTGTAGCTTGCATGAAATATTTTTTTCCATCCTTTCACTTTCAGTTTCTTTGTGTCCCTGTGTCTAAGATGAGTCTCTTGTATGCAACATATTGATGGTTCATTTTTTTTGATCCATTCTGTGAATCTATATCTTTTAATTGGGGAGTTTAATCCATTTACATTCAACGTTAAAACCGTGAAGGCATTTCTTGAATCGGCCATCTTATCCTTTGGTTTATGTTTGCCATATTTTTCCCTCTCTCTATTAATATCCTTTATTGTACCCATACCGAATCTCTTTAGTACTGAACCTTTCTCCAAGTCTCTCTGTCCTGTCTTTGTTTCTCTGTCTGTAGGGCTCCCTTTAGTATCTCCAGTAGGGCAGGTCTCTTGTTAGCAAATTCTCTCAGCATTTCTTTGTCTGTGAAAAATTTAAGCTCTCCCTCAAATTTGAAGGAGAGCTTTGCTGGATAAAGTATTCTTGGCTGGAAATTCCTCTCACTCAGAATTTTAAATATATCATGCCACTGCCTTCTTGCCTCCATGGTGGCTGCTGAGTAGTCACTACTTAGTCTTATGCTGTTTCCTTTGTATGTGGTGAATTGCTTTTCTCTTGCTGCTTTCAGAACTTGCTCCTTCTCTTCTGTGTTTGACAGTGTGATCAGTATATGTCTCGGAGTGGGTTTTTTTGGATTTATTCTATTTGGAGTTCGCTGAGCATTTATGATTTGTGTATTTATGTTGTTTAGAAGATTTGGGAAGTTTTCCCCAACAGTTTCTTTGAATACTCTTCCTAGACCTTTACCCTTTTCTTCCCCTTCTGGGACACCAATGAGTCTTATATTCGGACATTTCATATTATCTATCATATCCCTGAGGTCCATTTCGAGTTTTTCAATTTTTTTCCCCATTCTTTCTTTTATGCTTTCATTTTCCATTCTGTCATCTTCCAGGTCACTGATTCGTTGTTCAACTTCCTCTAGTCTTGTACTATGAGTGTCCAGAATCTTTTTAATTTGGTCAACAGTTTCTTTAATTTCCATAAGATCATCCATTTTTTTATTTAGTCTTGCAATGCCTTCTTTATGCTCTTCTAGGGTCTTGTTGATTTCCTTCATATCCCGTACTATGGTCTCATTGTTCATCTTTAGTTCTTTGAGTAGCTGCTCTAGGTGCTGTGTCTCTTCTGGTCTTTTGATTTGGGTGCTTGGGCTTGGGTTATCCATATCGTCTGGTTTTTTCATATGCTTTATAATTTTCTGTTGTTTTTGGCCTCGTGGCATTTGCTGAACTTGATAGGGTTCTTTTAGGGTTTGTAGACCTATTGAAGTTCTTATCTCTAATTTATCAGATCTACAGCTTCGTGGAGTACACTTTCTCTAACTAACCAGCAGGTGGCATCCACGAGCCACCTGTTCTCCACAAGCCAGTTCTCCCCTGCTTAGCCTTTTTGGTGAGTGGGGGAGTGAGTCTTGTGGGGTCCAATTGGTGTACCAAGCTTGCGTGTGTAGTTGGTGTTGCCTGCCCTGTATGTGGGGCGTGTTTCTGGGCAGTCGGGGAGGGGGGGTGGCCCTAACAATCAAATCTCCCTGGTGATCCTAGAGTTTTAAAGCTGCTGCAATAGTCTAATCCTTCAGTTCAGTCGTGCCACAGTTTGTCTCTGCCACTGACCCACAAGTCTTTGGTATTGGCGTATGGCTCCTGAGACTTGCAAGTGGGCCCCTCTTCCAGGCTGTGCACCCCGGGTCCTCTGTTGAGGGATGACTGTGCTATGTCACAGGTGAGTGCCGTCCCCCCAGGGCAGTTCTGGGCTGCTGGGCTGTGTAGGGAGGCTCCCAGTCTGCTCAAATGATGGCTGAATGGGGCTTTGTTAATTCACACTGCTCCACCTTCCCAGCTCTGGGACATTCAGCTGAGGTTGCAGGGAAGGCTAATGTCCACGCCCAGTTTTGTGGTGTGTGCCTGTTATTTGAAGCACTTCCGTCACACTGGGTTGTCTGGGGCAGCTCTGGGCTATGGGGCTGGCGATGGGCAGGAGTGTTTCCTGTCCACCAGGATGGTGGCTGTGAGCGGACACCCCCCTTTTCTTGGGAAGTTGTGTTGTTTAGTGAATTTTCTCAGCCACTGGATTATTGCCTTTTGTCTCAGAGCTCTCTTAGTTCTGCTCTTGACTTGACGTGCCCAAATTGCAATTCTTTGAAGCTTTCTGTATTGGGCTTCTTAGAGTAATTGTTTTAGAAAAAGAAAAAAGGATTTAAAAAAAAAAAAACAAAACAAAACAAAAAAAAAAAAAACGGCCCTCCTCAGAGATCTAATGGGTTATTGAAATGCTAATAGACAAAGCAACCAGGGCCATTAAGGAAAGGTCCACAGGGCAGAGAGATCAGCTTTGCTTTGGGATTTGCATATGCGCCTCAAGGCCTGAGCTCCGCCCTTCCCCTTTCTGTGTTCACCAGAACTCCAAAAATCCTCTGCTTTTATTTTGGAGTTTTTCGTGTTGTTTTTTTTCTATGCCTGTCTCCTCTCTGCTGGGCTGGCTGCTCTCAGAGTCTCTGGTGTCTGGTCTCAGTCTATCTATGGTTGGAGTTTGAATCAGTAGAATGAGTTTCCGATAAGAGCAGCCACTGTAGTTCTCCCTTCTCCTTCCCGGAGCTGACAGCCCCTCCTCCCCCGGGACTGAGCCTGGCAGGGAGGGGCGCGGGTCCCCTGGCTGCAAAAACTTACAGATTTCGCTGATCTCAGCAGTTCCACGTTTTCATGAGTGTTGTATGAAGTATGCTCAAAGACAGATTGCTCTGTGGTGTCCAGTGCACGCAGTTCCTGGCTTTTTACCTGCTTTCCTGGAGGAGTAACTAAAACTTACAGCTCACCAGTCTGCCATCTTGCCCCGCCTCCAGATTGACTTTTTATCTGTATCTTCAGTTTGTTTTTTGTTAGCTCCTGGCACTCAAGGAAATCTCTATCATATCACTAGCTGGATACATAGTTAAGAAACAGATAGCTCAGGGATGAAATCTCAGAGTCACCAGTTTAAAATAATACATTGTACAGTGTGAAACAAAAGATTACAATAGGGAATGATGCCCCTTCCAAAGAAACAAGTTACAAATTTAGAAACTATCAATGAAGAAGACCAGAGTTTGGACATAACCAGAAAAAGACTTTAAAAAAATGATCCTCTATATGTTCAAGGAGATAAAGGAAAACACTGAGAAAGAACCAAAGGATATCAAGAAAGCAATGAATGAACAATAAATTCTTCTGTTTCAGTAAAGAGATAGAAATTTTAAAAAGGAACCAAATAGAAATATTGGAATTGAAAACCATAATGACTGAAATGGAAAATTCCCTGGAGGGTTTCAAAAGCAGATTGGAGAAGGCAGAGTAAAGAATCAGTGACCGGGAAGACAAGAGAATTGAAATGATTTAAACTAAGGATCAGAGAGAAGAAAGAAAGAAACAAAGTGAACAGAGCCTAAGAGTGTGGGAGACCACCAGTCATACCAATGTTCATATTATGGAAGTCTCCAAAGGGGAAGAAAAAGAGAAATAGGCAGAAGGAATATTTAAATAAATATTGGTAAAAACAAAAATAAAAACCTTTCAAAATTTAAAAAGAGACATGAATAGCCACATTTAAGAAGTCCAACAAACCCCAAACAGGACAAACACAAAGAGAACCATGCCAAGACATATAGTAGTCCAACTCTTATATGCCAAAGACAAGAAGAGGAATCCAAAACCTGCAAGAGAAAAGCAAAGTTTTATGTACAAGGCAGTCCCAATAAGATTAAGTGCCTATATCTCATCAGAAATCATGGAGGCAAAAAGAGGTGGAATGAAATATTTGAAACACTTAAAGAAAACAGTTTTGCCAACCAAGAATTCCATATCTGGTGAAACCATCTTTCAAATATGAGAGAGAGATTAAGACATTCTTAGATAAACAAAATATGAGGGAGTTCATCACAGGCAGACCCACCATAAAAGGAACACTAAAGGGAGTTCTCCAGAATAAAAAGGAAAGGACACTAGATAGTGGATCAAAGCAGCATAAAGAAATAAAGACCTCTGGGAATGGTAACCATATAGGCAATTATAAATACCAGTACTATTGTATGTTTTGGTATGTAACTCCACTTTTTACTTCTTTCAGTTTCTAAAATACTAATGCATAAGAAAATAATAATTAATCTATGGTTTGGGACAAATAATGTGTAAAGATATAATTGTAACATGTACAACAAAAAGGTGGGAGGTTGGAGGGGTATAGGAACCGTGTATGTGTTACTGTTGACATTAAAATTGGTATCAAAACAAACATGATTGTTTCGGATTTAGGGTGTTAAGTTTAAGCCCTGCGGTAGCAACAAAGAAATTTTTTGAAAAATATATACAGAAAGAAACGAGAAGGGATTCAAAATGGTACAATAAAAAATGCACTCAATATGAAAGAAGGCACCAATGGAAGAATTGAGAGAAAAGAGAGATATAAGACATACAAGACCAATTAGCAGAATGGTAGAAGAAAGTTGTGCATTATCAGTAATTTCTTTAAATATGAATGGATTAAACTTTCCAGGCAAAAGGCAGAGACTGGCAGAATTTATAAAAAACCCTGACCCTGCTGTATGGTGTTTACAAGAGTCTTATCTTAAATTCAAAGACACAAGTAGGTTGAAAATGAAAGGAAGGAAAAAAGAATACCATGCGAATAGCAACCAAAATAAAGCTGGGGTAGCTATACTAGAATCAGATAAACTTTAAGAAAAAATGTTATAAGGGACAAAGGCAGTCACTATATACTGATAAAAGGGTCAATTTAACAACTCATAACAATTACAAATATATATGACCTAATGGCAGAGCCCTGAAATACATGAAGCAAATATTGACAGATCTGAAGGCAGAAACAGATATTTCTACATTAATAATAGGAGACTTCAGCACACCATTTTCAATAATGGATAGAACATCTAGACAGAAGGGCTAAATGCCAACTGATAGAAGCCACCCACCCTCAACAGATAAATGGATAAACAAAATGTAGTATATACAGATGATGGAATATTATTCAGCCATATAAAGGAATGATACATGAGACAATGTGGATATACTTGAAGTCATCACATTGAGTGAAATAAGGCAGACACAAAAGGACAAATATTGTGTGATCTTACTGATATGAAACAATTAGAGTAAGCAAATCCATAGTGTCAGAAACTAGAATGCAGGTTAGTAGGGGCCAGAACTGGAGTAGGGGTTGGGGAGTTAGTGCTTAATGAGTGCAGAGTTCCTGTCTGATGTGTTGAAAAGCCTTGGTAATGGATGGTGTGATGGTAGCACAACTTTGTGAGTGTAATGAACATACTAAATTACATATTTGAATGTGGTCAGAAGGGCAAATTTTAGGTTGTATATATGTTGCTAGAATTCAAATGAAAAAATAAACAAAAACAACCATAGGACTACGATACAAATAATGAACCCTAATGTAAACTCTGCACTATAGTTAATAGTACAATTACAGTAATATTTTTTCATCAGTTGTAACAAAGTTACCACACTAATACAATAGGTTAAAAATGGGGAAAATGTTGAATATGAGTGAGTATATATGGGACCTCTGTATTTTCTGCAAGGTTTTTCTTTAAACCCTCAACTTCTCTATTAAAAAAATAAATGAATGTGTTAAAATGTCTCTGCAAACTCAGTGGCTTAAAACAAAAGAAATTTATTATTTTATAGTTCTAGAGACACGAGGCTGAAGTGAGTCCCATTAAGCCAAAATCAAGGAGTCAGTAGAGCTATGTTTCCTTCTGGAGGCTCTAGAGGAGAACCTCTTCCCTTGCCCTCTCCTGTTTCTAGAGTCCGTTCTCATTCCTTGGCTCATGGCCACATCCTCCATCTTCAGCGCCAGCAGTGTCTGGTCGAGGCTTTCTCATACACGTCACTTCAACCAGTTTCCATCGTCACATCACCACATCTCCTTCTCACCCTTCTGCCTCCCCCTTTCCCCTAGAAGGATGCTTGTGATTATCTCGGGCCAACCCAGATAATCCAGGATAATCCCCCCAACTCAAGGCCCTTAAATTAATCATGTTCCTTTTGCCACATAAGGTAATAAATATCCTTAGGTTCCAGGGGTTAGGAAGTGGACAGCTTTGTGGGGCCCTTATTCTGCCTGCCATACCTAATTATCAGAAGAGCTACCTTTATTGAAAGCTACCTGTGTGCTAGGCACTGCACCAGATGCTTTTATGTGGATTATTTTATTTGAGACTCACATCGATTCTAGGAGATAGACCCAGAAAGATTAAATGACTCGCCCTGGGTCATCCAGTTAGAAAGTGGTGGTGACAAGAACCAAGGTTCTGCCACTTAATTCCAGGGCCTCTCTCTCAACCACCAGTGAGAAACGGCAAATCTACAGGCCCCTTTTCAGCTCAGTCAGGAGTCTGTGGTGAGCTGCAAGGACTCACACTGTGTTCAGGGTGCAGTGGCTCCATGGCTCCAGCCCCCTGGCATCCGTTTTCCTGGAGATTCCACACATCTGCATGAGTTATGTGAAATGTCCCCATTTTAACATGTTGGAAAGCAATTCTTGTTAGCGTCTGTGCTCAAGGTATGCACAATAGGGGAACTGAGACAAGCAGACACATCGTTTGCACGACAGGGCAATCAGTTCTACCAATTAGGACCACACGGAAGGGTACTTCTCCCAACTTTTGGTTTTCTTGTGAGCCCAGGAAACACAGAATCTTCTACAATGTCAAGAAAAGCCTTAGGCTAGATTTTTATGTGACGGCTCCCAATTTGAAAATAGTAGCAAATTGGCAAAAGATTCAAATAATTTTAAAAGCCTTTTTAGGGCCAAACAAATCAGGTCTAAAGGCTGGGTCTGGCCTACAGGCTGCATTTTTAGCAAGTGAGGTTAGTGCTTTCATTGCTTCTTGAGGAGAGTATCTGGAGGCAAACCCTCCCTCCGTCAGTGTAACTCCAGAGCTCGGGAAAGCGCCTGGCATGTGTCAGGCACTAGCACATTACAGTTGAGTGAATGTAAGTACAAACCCCTGGTCTTTTCTAAACTTAAGGTTAAACTTTTGCAGCTTGTATAGAGCTATGCATGGTGGGCTCTACCTCATCTAAAGCCTTTGCTACATACGACAAGTTGACAGACTTCTAGACCTTTATCTTACCAGTCTTCCCATGACTTCGGGGTTGTCACAAGTTAGGAGTTCCCTTGTTCCATGTCCCCCAAATATTTCCACCGATTTGATCAGAACAATTCAATGATACATTCAAGATTGTGTGTAAAGGCATCAAACTTGCTTAGTTTTTTTTTAATTTAAACTTTCAAAATACATCATCTATGTTTAATGTAAAAACACCAGAAAAGAAAAACAGGCCAGAAGAAAAAACAAGCAATCATAATTCTACCTTTGGTTGATATACACTATTATTAATCACAAAACTAATGAGTGTTTAGAAGATAATGTTTAGTAGATAAACAAAAAGAAAAAATAATCACCCATAACCCTGTATCTCCCCACAAAAAAACCAGTATTGACCTTGATTTTCATTTTCAGAGAATGAAAATGTAGACCAAGATTAACAGTGAAAATACAGGCCAAGATTTAGAATGGCATATTTATAAAATCACCATTAAAAAAAGAGTCAACATCCCTGACTCCCAGGGGTATAAATCTCCCTGGCAACGCAGGATATGACTCCCGGGGATGAATCTGGACCCGGCATCGTGGGATTGAGAACATCTTCTTGACCAAAAGGGGGAAGCAAAATGAAACAAAGTTTCAGTGGCTGAGAGATTTCAAATGAAGTCAAGAGGTCACTCTGGTGGACATTCTTACACACTATATAGATAACGCTTTTTAGGTTTTATTGTATTGGAATAGCTAGAAGTAAATACCTGAAACTACCAAACTCCAACCCAGTAGCCTTGACTCTTGAAGATGACTGTATAACAATGTAGCTTACAAGGGGTGACAGCGTGATTGTGAAAACCTTGTGGATCACACTCCCTTTATGCAGAGTATGGATGGATGAGTGGAAAAATGAGGACAAAAACTAAATGAAAAATAGGGTGGGAGGAGGGGGGGATGATTTGGGTGTTCTTTTTTACTTTTATTTTCTATTCTTGTTTTTACTCTTTCTGGTATAAGGAAAATGTTCAAAAAATAGATTGGGGTGATGAATGTACAACTATATGATGGTACTGTGAACAGTTGATTGCACACCATGGATGATTGTGTGATATGTGAATATATCTCAAAAAAACTGAATTAAAAAAAAAATTTAAAAAAAGAGTCAACATCAAGGGTTTAATCTGACTGAATGTATGCAAAGTCTTTTATCTGTTTTACCTCATTCATTCTCACCAGGCTTCTAGAAGATAAGAGTGTTGTTACATCCATTTTGCAACTGAAGAAGCTAACCTCATAGGGTTTGTGAATTGTGTTCCAGAGCTGGGATTTGAACCCAGGCTGTCTGTCCCAGAGTCTATATTATTAACTGCTAGGCCCAGCTGCCTCCCAGACTTCACACTACACTAAGTGTTTGAGAAATTTATTTCAACTTATGTTATCATGAAAAATTTCCTATGCCATCAAATTCTCTTCTGCAAAATCACTTTTAATCACTGCACACCACGCTAGGGATGAAGGCACCGTTCCAATTCTCTATTGATTACATTTCCATTTTTTCATGTTTGTACTATTAATGAGATGCATAGCATTGTGTATATATCTTTGCATGCATCTTTATTTTTCTAGGATAAATTCCCAGAAGTGAAATTGCTCAATAAAATGAAAAAAAAAAAATTGGTTCTAAGGCATTTGATATATATTGTCAGCTGGCTCCCAGAAAACTATGCTCATTACATTTCTACCAGAAGTACGAGTATCTTTCTCCATACCCTTGCCAACACTGGGTATTAACAATGAAAACATTCTTCCAATTTACAGTTTAAAAATATTCTCATTGTTGTTACTTTACTATTTATGATATCCTCAGTTCAATCCTGAATATTGACCACAGCAAGGGTTGGTGAAATGTACAACTGGAAATTTCATACACCACTGGAAGGAGTGCAAAATCTTACAACCCCTTGGAAAACAGAAGTAGTTTTTTAAAAAGTTAGACACATACCTACCCTATGATCAAGCCATTCTACACCTTGTTATTTATCCAAGAGAAAATGAAATACATGTCCATACAAAGACTTGTACACAAATATTTATAGTGGCTTTACTTGTAATATCCACAATCTGAAAACAATCCATGTGTTCATCAACAGATGAATGGATAGACAAATCATGGCATATCTATACAACAGAATACTACTCAGCAATAAAAAGGAAGGAATTATTGATAAATGTGGTAACATGGATGAATCTCAGAATCATTATGCTGATTGAAAGGAGCCAGACAAAAAAGAGCACTTACCAGATAATTCTATCTATATAAAACTCTAGAAAACGCAAACTAATCTATAGTGACAGAAAGCAAATCAGTGGTTGTCTGTGATGAGAGGAAGGAGCAGGGAGAGGGATTACAAAGGAAAATTTCTGGGATGATGGATATGCTCGCTATCTTGATTTGTGGTGATGGTTTCACGGGTATATTATAGTTCAAAACTTGTACCCTTTACATATATGCAGCTTATTGCATGTTAATTATATGTCAATAAGGCTGTTTTAAAAACTTTTTCAAATATTGTAATATTCTCACTGCTATTTCAATTATTAGTTTGTTTTTGCTTTTTACACATATTGTCAGGTGGACTGCCAACCACACAATTTGGGAGTGTGGTTCAGGTAGAAAGATGTGAACGACACCCCCAGAGGTGCAGTGTGATGGCCACACGAATGAGCTGAGCATGACTGCGTCCATCTATGAGCCTTTTATATTTCTCATTAGGGGACTGACTTTTCTTAATGTTCTATAAGTGTTCTTTATATATTAAGGATATTAAATAAGTATCTGCCATATTTGTTGCAAAGACATTTTCTGGGTTTGCAATTTGGGACTGGGTTTTGACCCTGATGAACCAGTGACATTTACATCTGAGGCAATAACATTTCTTGGCAAAGCACCATCCCATGAATGGCTTTCTTGGCACTTAGGGTCAATACTTTGGCATTTGTTGCTTTAGAAAACAGGTTTATCCAGCATCTTGTTTGTATAGTTTTCCCTGTGATGCTGTTTGATCAGGTTTACTGTCTCATAAATTGGATTGCTGCTGGGTCAAATACATTAGGTTTTGATGGGCATTCTGAAGCGCTTACAAAAAACTTATCTCAATAAAATAACTATTGAGAGTGCTTGCCCTTCTTTCCTCTTCTCCTCTTCTTACTATTATTTCGATGATAATAATCACCATCATTTGGTCTCATCATTACTGTGAGCTCAACATATACTTGCCCCTGGGTTAAGGGCTTTATGTATCTTGTCATGTCTCATTCTTGAGACGGCCCTGCAGCCAGGTCCTGTTAGCTCCATTTTATTTATAAGGAAACTAACTTGTAGGGAAGTAAAGAAACCCATCCAATGTCACACAGAGAGCAGGTGAGAAACCTGAGTTTTGAACTCAGATCTGTCAGTGTTCCAGTTTGCTAATGCTGCCAGAATGCAAAATACCAGAAATGGATTGGCTTTTATAAAAGGGGTTTATTGGGTTACACAGTTACAGACATAAGGCCTTAAAGTGTCCAAGGCAAGGCATCAACAATCGGGTAACTTCACTGGAGGATGGCCAATGGTGTCGGAAAACCTCTGTTAGCTGGGAAGGCATGTGGCTTGTGTCTGCTTGCTCCCAGGTTGTGTTTCAAAATGGTGTTCTCCAAAATGTCAGTGTCAGCTTCCAACGGCCATCTTCAAAACGTGATTCTCAGCTGCAGCGCCTCTTCATAATGTCACTCTCAGTTGCTCTCCAAAATGTCACTCTTAGCTGCTCTGAGGTCCTTCTGTCTGTGAACCCCTTTATACAACTCCCGTGATCCAATTAACACCCACCTTTAATGGGCAGGGTAACACCTCCATGGAAATTATCTAATCAAACATTTCACTCACAGTTGATTGAGTCACATCTCCATGGAAACACTCATAGAATTCCAATCTAATCAACATTAATACGTCTGCCCCCACAGGGTTGAGTCAAAGAACATGGCATTTTGGAGGACACAATACATCCAAACCAGCACAGTCAGCCTCCAACACTCAAGCTCTAATGCTTCTGCCTCCCATGTACCACTCTGGACTTCAATGAGTTGCTTTCCTGTTTGTCCTTCTTACTTTTTTTTTATATGAAGATAGAAACATTGCTTCGTTTTTTAACCCTGCTAACAAACCTCCAATGGCGTGCATAATAGTCCTTGAGACCTCTTGGGTTGAGAAAGAAAAAAATAATGGTGTGTTTTGGGGGGAAGGGCGGGGGAGGGGGTGTTTCTAAAATGTTTTCATTTCAATCCCACACACATGCATATACTGGAAGAAAAAAGCAGTGAGACAATAAGGCCACCTTGTCACACACCCCTTCAGCAGTCAGACTGAACACGGGAGCACTGAAAGCAGTATGGCTCAGCCTCGGCACTGTGGGTATTCGGGGCCAGGTAACTCTTGTGGGGCCTGTCTGAGCTTTGTCAGATGTTTAGTAGCACCCTTGGCCCCTACGCACCGCGTGCCAGGAGCACTGTAGACTCTGAGACTGACAACAAAAAGTGTCTCCAGACATTTCCAATGTCCTGTGGAGGGAAGAATCACCCCTGGCAGAGAACACTGGTCTATGATTAATAAAGGCTTAATAATGACTTCCGGACTCCAAAGAAATATTCTTAGTTTACGGGGCCAGTAAAGATAAACTGGGACATTTATTTCTCACCCCTCCTCTCTCTTCTTCCACTAGCACAGCCTCCCAGTGGAAGCTGAATGATTGGTGTGCTTAGAAGTATGAGAAATGTTTACTTAGTCATATGGTTAATTAAAAGAAAACACTTTTATCAGTCTTTTCTCATTACAGATAATACTTACTGAGCTCATACTCTTTGCCAAATTCAGTGCTAAGTCCTTTCACATGTGCTATCTCATTTAACACTCACAGCTCTCTAAGGTAGGTATAAATGTAATCCCTCTTTTACCGATTGTGAGAAACAAGCACTATTCCTAAAAAGGAATAAACACTCATCTGATTGTGGAGAAGAAAAGAATTTATCCACGGTCTTGCAAGAACAGACGCCCAACCAAATGCAGGGATTGGCGCACAGAACAATAGGTTCAGCAGTATTTATCCCCTAAACCTAACCGCAAGTCCCTCCCCTGTTTCTCCATTGGCTGGATACTCCAGAAGTTACATTCTATTCGACAAGCCTAACTAGCCCGCCCAAATTTGAAACATGCAGCCCGCCCAAATTGGGAACATTTGAAATACGTTTCCGGCACAAATTTGCAACATTAGGAACCCTTGGAACAAATCCCCACCCCTGACTATAATGGGTATGCCCAGGCCTCTTTAGAGCCAGTGGGGGCTAGTTTGGTAACAAGTTATGAAGCTATTTTGAGAACCTCTGTTCTGAGGCTCCACCCTGCAAGGATAGTAGATAGTGGGCGGGTAAGCAGGGGGACTGACTGTGGATTACAGTTTGTCTTTTTAACCTTCTATCAATTCCTTAACTGCCCTACCCTGCTAGGCACACCTGTCCTGTGTGAAAGCTAAACTTAATCTCATTCTCACACGATGAGGAAACTGAGCTTTAGAGGGTAAAATAACTTGTTCAAGGTGACTCAGAAACATTGGTTCAATTGAGGTCTAACCCAGGTTTGTTTTACTCTGGGGCTCTGTATGCCACACTGATTTCCAAAAATCATATTCATTCACAGTAGGACATTTAGAAAATCTAACAACAAAAAGAAGAAAATAAAACCACTGTTAACCTCACTGCACAGTAATTACCAATGTTGACATTTTGTTATGAATCTGCCCAGTATTTTTTCTCTGCATGTAAAAACATCCATATTTCAGGGAAAAAGGAATGTGGTTAATATTTTGCTTTTTCTCTTAACATTTTGGGATTACTTTTCCAACATGACATTAACTATTCTTCAATAGCCTTTAAAAGGGCTGTGTCGTATGCCAGAGGGGAGAATTTAAACAATCTCCTGTCGTCAGGCATTCTGGCTTTATTTATCTTCCTACCCTCCCTCTCTCCTTCCCTCCTTTCCTTCTTTCTTTCTCTTCCATGGTTATTTACTTAGGATAAATTCCTGGCAGTGGAATGCTAGAGCAAAAGTCATATTTTGAAGGCCATTGAGACATGCTGTCAAATTGTACTGCTGTACATTTTTACCTGCACTCTATGGATGGATATATTTGTTTCTGCCAAGAGACTCAGGGCTTCTAATTAAAATATAATATATACATTTAATTTTAACATATATTTCAATTTAAATATATATACACAATATGTACTTACATATAGTATACACGTAGACACTTGCAGATATCACAGAGAAATTGTATTTGGCTTTTATTTGCATTTCTTTGACTCCTAGTAAATTTGCAATTTCTTTATGAAACATATGAATAATTTATACACTTAAAAGAAAAAAGGAGTGGGGCAGCAGTGGTTGAAGACAGTTTCTCTGAAATATGAGGAGTACTCAGACACATTTCAAAGAAAAAAAATCTTGTAGACCCAGTGTTAAGTATATGTTTAATTATCAACATAGATGCACACCAACATAAAAGGTTTAAATCCTTAAAGAACCCGAATGCAAAGAAAATTTACAAAAAAAATCTATGAAACCTGTTAAATCCAAATTAACAGCAAGAATTTAACATGGCGGATGAAGCAAGGGCCCTGAAACCAAATCTCTGCGGGCCCCGGGGCCGGGGCCCTGAGCGACTCGCGTCTGCCCCTAGTGGCCGCACTGGCGCGGTGCGCCCACCCGTCGCCCCCTGAACCGCAGATGCGCCCCTTCCTGCTCGGGCCGCCTCTCTTTTCTTCCCATGCACCCCCACAAGTAACATACTACTACTCCGGGCCGGTAATTGTAACCCCGAGTACACCAGCGAGTGGGGTGCTCAGAATAAGGAAAGGTTATTTTTGGATTATTTTGCAAAAGAGAACATAAAATATAAACTACTTTTTTTTTTTCCCCTTCATTTTTCCTAAATGAGGAACTCAGAAACCCACTTTGTTCAACTTTGAAAACACAGACTCAGAATCAGACAGGCTGTGGGCAAGTCGTGACCGGCCGAGCCACCATTTTCGCAGCTGTAGAGTGAAGCCAACAATAGCTGCATCATAAGGGTGCAGTGGGTTGTGAGAATAATGCTCCTAGGCTGCTGGGGCCAGCCCGTGTTAGGTACACCGAACTATTAATGAAACATGTCCTCAGTTCCTCTTTTGATTTCAGAGAGATTTTAAAATCACTCGGACTATGTTGTCTTTGTAGGAGAAAGGATGCTTCCCCAAAAAAAGGACTGGGAGTTATAAGATGCACCACTAACACCAGAGAGCCCTTCCATGATCCCTTTTGTCCTACTTCACCTGGGGCTAGTTTGAAGGTTCTACACCAGGAGTTTTGTAAATTTTCATTGGTAAGCAGCACTCAAAAGAGATTTGATATGAGCACAGGACATTTCTTCCTGTTCAAATAGTTGGATGTGTTCTGAGTGATTTTCTAAGCAAGGGAATCACTGGCTTCTCGGTGACATAAACCAGGAGCTTGATTCACAGCTTTCTGCGCGGGGTCTGACTTCCCCAGAAGGTTCTCCGCAGATCTGCACTCTCCCTCCTGCCATCTGACTCCAGGAAGGGGATATTCACACCTCCTCCTGGCAGCTAACTCCTGGGAAAGTAAAGCTGGGCTCAGTGAATGCAAATCCGCAGGGCCCCAACTAGCTGGGATGAATTTACTTGCACAGTTTGTTGATGTCTGTTAAGAAGGTAAATATATTCTCCTCCTCTCTGTAGTAGTAGGGTCAGGTGAGGACACACTTAGTGCTCACACGCGTCCCCAAGGGGCCAGGCCCCCTATCTTTTGCTTCCCTAACACTGTGAAACCTGGCCAGTTCCTCCAAACCTTTCTAAGAAAGCCTTTTGAAGCCCTACTTTATTTTAATATGGTGATTAATTGGGTTCCAATTTGCATACAATGAAAGGCAAAGGTTTTCAGTACAGTTTAATGACAAATTAATGGCATATGACAAATGTCTATACCCTTGTAACCACTGCCTCAATTGAAATAGAACATTCCATCATCCCAGTAAATCCCCTGATGCCTCGTTTCTTCCCCCACTGTTTTGATTTCTGTAACCATTGCTCAGTTTTGCCACTTCTAGAACTTCATATAGATGGAAGCAGATAATGTATATACTTTTGGATCTGGATGCTTTCAATATGGTAATGTCTTTGAGATTTATCCATTTGTTGTGTGTATCCTTGGTTCATTTAAAAACTATTCCTGGGTTGTATTCCATTGTGCGCATATTTAGTACTTTGCCTATCCATTCACTTGTTGATAGACATTTATTTTATTTTCTTCCAGTTTTTGGCTACTATGAATAAAGCTGCTAGGAACTTTTCTGTATAAATCTCTTTTTGGGGACATGTATATTCATTTCTCTTGTGTAGTTAGCTAGGAATAAAATTGCTCTGTCATGGAGTAGAAGCATGTATGAGAAACTGCCAAACTGTAATCCAAATTAGTTGTATTCTTACTTGGTTTTGAGGCTTTTGGTTATATTGTATGCCTGATTACTGCAATTAAAAAAATTTTTTTTTAACACAGCTTGTTTTTCTTCTGTTTGGGTAGACTGATTCCAAAAGACGACATTATCTCTTTACCTCTCTGTGTGTCCATACCCTTTGCAATGCCATCTTGCAGTATCTTCTTTCAAGAGGTGGGGTCTATTTCCCAACTCTTGAATATTGGTTGACTTTGTGTCTTGCTTTAATCGACACAATGCAATGCAATCAACAGTGTGCCAGTTCTACTCCTGAGCTCAAGAGGCCTCATGCTATTCTGTTCCTGTTTGGGATTGCCGTGGGAATAAGCCTGGCCCAGCTCAGTGGAGGCTGAGAAACCACATGCAGGAAAGCCCAGTGTGTCAGCTGAAGCCAGCATGGGTCAACCAGCCAAATTCCTAACATGTGAGAGAACCCACCCTAGACTAGCAGAAGCCCTTCTCAACCCATAGCTGACTACAGAAGCATCAGTGAGCTCAACTTGAACAGAGGGGCCACCTGGCCAACTCATAGATTCAAAATCAATAATCAATGCTTATCATTTTAAGCTATTGCATTTTAGGATGATCTGTTACACAGCTATAACTAACTAAGATGGATCTTCACCTCTTATTCTACCTTTTACTATTCTCTTTTTCTCCAATGTAATTTTCTATCTGATGGTCCAGGGTATACTTCTTTTATTTTGTTTTTTAACAGCTTTATTGAGATATAATTCACATGCCACATAATTCATCCATTTAAAGTGCGCAATTCAGTGTTCTTTAGTATATCCACAGAGTTGTACAACCATTACCACAGTCAATTTTAGAACATTTCATCACCTCAAAAAGAAACTGTATACCCTTTTGTTGTTACCACCCACTAAGCCCCCAGCAACTACTAACTTATTTTCTATCTCTATAGATTTGCCTTTTCTGGAAATTTCATGTCAGTGGAATCATGTGATAAGTGATCTTTTGTGTCTGATTGGTTTCACTTAGCATATTTTCATGGTTAATCTGTGTTGTAGCATGAATCAGTACTTTGTTCCTTTTTGATAGCCAAGTAATATTCCACTGTATAGATGATACCACATTTTGTTTATCCATTCATCTGTTGATGGGCATTTGTGTTGCTTTCATCTTTTGGCTTTTATGAATAATGTTTCTGTGAATATTTGTTTGCTAGTTTTTTCATGGACATGTTTGCATTTCTCTTTGGTATACATGTAGGAATGGAATTGCTGGGTCATATGATTTATCGTTTGAAGAACTGCCAGACTGCCTCCCAAAGTGGCTGCCATTTTCCATTCCCACCAGCAATGTGTGAGGGTTCCTGGTCTGATCTGATCTGTTCACTTCTGTACACCTCCCCCCCATTCTCTGCCTGGCATATAGGAGATGGTAAGTATTGATTGAATGAATGACTCAATCTCTCTTCTTTTCTTAGAACCTAGCACAGCACTTGATGTAGAGAAAGGGCTTGAAATTGTTGAAATATGAACAGACTGATGGTTGCAGAATAAATTTGAAATACATTATATATGCCTTTAATTTTTAGGCTGAATTGAAAATTACCCACAGCCTCCCCCCACCACACACATGAACACACGTATACTCTATACACACAATTAAATCTCACTCTCCCATTGAATTCTCACAACTGCACATAAATCTGTGAATGCGCACTAAGGTGATAGAGACTTAACGCTAGTGCACATGGAGGTAAAGCCCACAGCAAGCAACACCGGGTCCCACCACCTTTCCACCATCCCCCATTTACTGCTGGGATGTGACAGTTGTCTTAAAGTCACACCTACATGTTCACTGGCCTGGGGGGAGGGGAGGTCTTTTTGCTCACTTTTTCAGGTCAGCTTGGAGGATCCTCAAACTCAAATGTACATAAAAGTGACCCCTGAGCTGTATATCCCAGGCCATATATATTCAACATCATGGGAGATTTAGTTTCAAGGGATTTCCAGGTGTAACTTAGTTCATGTGATTTTTTTAGACTCATCCTGACTCTCAAACTTATCTTCCACCCTGCATCTTGCCCCTCAGAAACAATCCTTCCTGACTAGTTCCAGAAATATACTCCAGCAAACAAAAGACGACTTGAGTGCTTAATTCAGAGCCTCCTCTGAGTCTTATATTTTTAAGTAACACGCCAGCTGCCAGACAAGGTGACAAGTTGAACTGGCAAGTGCAACATGAAACACACATGAGGCTCCTGCAGATATTTCCTAGTGTTTCCCCAAAGGATCGCAGCAGAGTAGCCACGAGAAAAGCCACCATTTTCTAAACCCTTATGGCCCCATAGCTGTGTATGGTGCATTTTTTTCTTCCAAAAAGCATTTACTAAAGCATGCACTGTACCAGACACTGTTTAGGGAACATGGAATGCAGAAGTCAGTGATTAAAACCAAGTCCCTGTTTCCTCAACAAGTTAAACATGGAATTGCCATATGACCCAGTGATTCCTTTCCTGGGAATGTACCCCAAAGACTTGAAAACAGGTATGCAAATAGGTACTTGCACAACTAGATTCATACCAGCATTATTCATAATAGCCAAAAGGTGGAAACAACACAAGTGTCCATCAATAGATGAGTGGATAAACGAAATGTGATATACACATAGAATGGAATACTATTTAGCCACAAAAAGGAATGATGTTCTGATGTGTGCTACAACATGGATGAACCTAGAAAACATTGTGCTGAGTGAAATAAGCCAGATGCATAAGGACAAGTGTTATATATTCCAGTTACATGAAATATCTAGAATAAGCAGATTCGTAGGGACAGGAAATAGATTAGAGGTTACTAGGGGCTGAGGGAAGAGGGGAAATGGGAAGTTATTGCTTAATGGCTACAGAGTTTCTGTGTGGACTGATGAAAAAGTTTTGGTAATGGAGGATGGTGATAGCACAACGTTGTAAATGTAATTAATGCCACCGAATTGCACACTTAAAAATGGTTAAAATGGCACATCTTATACCTATGTTACCAGAAAAAAAAAAAAAATCCAAGTCTCTGCTTCAGGGTTTCTATAGACATTTAATTTTCCAGTTATGTAAAAGGTCGTGACACACAGCACTGAAGAGCGTGGGCTCTGGAGACAGACTACCTTGTTTGGAATTAGATGTCAAGACTATATCCTACTTCGGGCTGCTGCAAAGGAGGAGGAGCGAGATAATGCCTGTCAAGCTCACAGCACCATGCCTGGCACACAGTGAACACCCAATTAATATTGGCACTTATCCTGTTGCAGTTATTATCATTATTCCAGCTTTCCAATATGGAAACTGAGAAAAGATAAGTTGTTCAAATTCCTCCATCTGGCTGAATTGTTATCCCTTAGCCCTTGTGCACTGTCTTTAACCACTATATACGCTGCTTAAAATCGGCCTGAGCCATAGGGCCCCAGCCCCTGAAGATAAAACCCATACCTTCCTGCTTCTAACACTTATGCAAGGTGCACTCCCACTGTATACACTTTTCCCATTTGCATTTTTATTAGTGAACCGGTGGGCACTCTCTCCTGGCACTCGTGGACTGTACTGCCTTAGGAAATGACTTCATCTGACAAGGCATTCTTGAGAAATGGCAAATGAAACGAATAGTGGTGGAGACTTGTCTGCCCCTCGGCCTTTGCACAAGCTGTTCCCTCTGCCCGGAATACCTTTTATCTTCCTGGCTGACTTTTCCGATGAGTCTCAGCTCAGGTGCTGCACCCTCCATGAAGCCCTCCTGGATTTCTCCAGTAGATTCGTCTTTACTCTTCCATAGCATTTCCCCAGAAATCAGAACATAAATGCTGAAGCCAGGCAATGTCCACCGAAGGTTGAAAAGTGAGTGAAGTTGCCCGGGTGTGAACTATAGGCATCTTGCCACCTACATGCACTGGGGAGCTTGAGCTGGGTCTGGGGGTGCACCTGCTCATCTGGTCCGGCCAATGGAGCCAGGTGGACATGTGGGTCCAATGTAGCTGAGCTCTAGAGTTTTCAGGAGAAGTAGAAATCTGGACTTTTTGTTTTAGAAATGTCTCTTTTCTTAAATGCTGCAACTGTTTCAGACTTTAGAAAGGCCCTGTGTAGACCAGTGGAATAGCACAAGGGCACTGAAGAAATCAGCTGCACTGACTACCATTCACACTCAAGTTCTGGATTTCGCTCTTGAGTTTGAGGATCTGTCTTTTCATCCTCAAATTCCCAGCACCCAGTCCAGAATCTGACACGAGGAGCATTTAAGAAGCGTTTGTCAAGTGACTAGATGAACAAATGACTCAATCAGGATATTAAAATTCTTTCAAATTCTACCTGGGCCAGCTTGATATATACACTCTCAGGTGGATCCATAAACAAAGCTAGGTGCTTGTCAAGGTACAAAGAAGTTGGATATTTGTGCAACAATAAGGAACACAACAGCACGGCAGCTGGTATGCCCCCCATCCAGTCAATTGTAAGTCTTAGTTAAGTCATACAGCTCCTCCATGAGGTAGGTTCTATTAGCATCTCCATTTTACATAGTAAAGCTTGGAGAGCTCAATTCATTTACCCAGGACAGTTAGCAGGTTTCCCATCTCCCTCAGGGCAAAACCCCAGTCAGTGTACCTTGCGGTGTGGTTTCTCTCACCTCCCCACTGACCACCTGATTTCCGGTCCTCTTACTTACTTTCCTTCTCGCTCACCTACACCTACTGCCCTTGTGTCTTCAGACTTCCCAGACGTGCTCCAGCCTCAGGGCTTTTGCACTGTCTCTCTGCAGGGGTTGCTGTCCCCTAAGATCCCGGCATGGCTCTCTCTTTCTCTTCCTTCAAGCCTTTACCCACTGAGAACTTTCTGGACCACCCTCCCATCTAAAATTTTAACTCCCCCTCACTTCCTATTTCCCGCCCCTGCTTGCTTCATTTTCCTCCATAGTATTTATCACCTTCTAACATCCTGTATAATCTATTTATTCTCTGTCTTCAACACTATAAGGTTGAACACCATGAGGGCAAGGATTTTTTTTTTTTCTGTTTCATTTCCTGTTATATCATCTGGTTTTAGAATAATGCCTGATGCATAGGAGGCCCTGAGAAATACCTGAGAATGACTGAATGCTGGGAAAACCAGAAGTACGGTTTTCTAAACCATTATACCTTGCTAGCTGAAGTAGGACAACGTGGCCAACTCTGACCCATGGCTCGCTCGGGGCTGACTTGTAGGTTCCTTAGTATTTGAATCCCACGTGACGGTTGTGAGTACTTCTTACGGGAGTTCATTGACCAATATCAGAGAAGCTCCTAAAATCAAGGCTCTGCAGTCTCTGACTTGAACTTGAACACCAGTTCTCCATGGCCAAAAAGCTAGACAAAAAATGATCTGGAGGAAAAGAGGGAAATCAAACATAGCGAAGTGGTTTCTAACAGCCCAGCATCAACTGACCTTTGGCTTTAGGAAGATGGCTCCTTAATTAGAAGTGTAGCCCTAGAGCAGCCTGCCCATGTTCAAATCCCGGCTGTGCTTTGAGACCCGGGACAGTTAACATCTGTGAGCCTCTGTCTCCTTGTTTGTGAAATGGGGTTACTAATACTGCATTTCAACCAATCCAAGAAGCCACCAGTGGCCAGAAAAACCCAACATTTTATTATGTATCACTAAGAAAAAAAAAAAACCACTACCAGTTATAAACGGCCCATCCATTCTAAGACTCATATGAATTTCAGAGGTGTTGTGAGTTGCCAGATAAAACACAGGATGTCTAGTAAAATTTGAATTTCGGATAAACAATGAATACTTCTTTAAGATAAGGATGTCCCATTTGGAACATCCATTTGGGACATAACTAAACTAAAAATTATAAATTATTCATTGTTTATTTGAATTTCAAATTTAATTGGAGTCCTGTATTTTTATTTACCAAATCTGGCAACCTTAAACTTAAGGCCGAACATCTGTGTCCTAGACTCAGAAAAATATATAGTAGTTTATATGGTGGTGCAGGTTGAATGAATTAATGTAGGAAAGGCCTTAGATCAGTGCCAGGCATATATTAAGTGCTCAATAAATGTCAGGTGTTACCATACGATAGCTAGCTAGTACCCGTTCAACAGACTTATTTACCAGCCTGTAAGTTCCTGGAGGACCCACTCCTCAGTCCCCAAGGCACAGTGCAGAGCTTCTCTCAACCAATGAACCCAGTAATACTTACTCAATAAATGAAGAGACCCTTTTTTTTTTTTTTTTTTTAAAACCCCTTCTCTGTCCTGATTCACCCATGGTTGCAACCTTTGAGTGCAAAAATGGAGCCACTTGGCTCCAATTGTGCCCTGATGTCTGGAAAGAGAATGTTTTTTAGATAAGTCTTCACAATCAGCTCCTCTCCTCAGTCTGCCTCCTGCACCTCCTCCCGAGGCTGCCACCTCTGAGAGCTCAGGTGTCTGCTGCCAGCTGTGAAGCTACAGCTTAATTAGCCTAATGACAGGACCCTGGGCCAGGCAGCAGGCTGCCCAGGGAGGGGAATTAACCCTGAACTTCCTGCATGCATCACAGCCTCCCAGTGTCCCAGGACCCAGGACACGTGTCCTAGCGTCCCAGGATGTGCATGGCTGCTCGCAGGCACCGTGTGGTCACTCTTGCCAAGTTGTTCCCTTGTTTTTGGCCATTCCATGTCTTTCCATTACAAAATAACAACAATAACAACAACAATAGTAATGTGCACCTCTGACCAAACATTTTAAAACAGGACGGAGGTGTAAGGTGATGCATAAAAGCTGTCTGGATGTCTGAACACCCTCTGCTCTCCAGAAGTCATTGTTAACAGGGTCTAATGTGGACAGATTTATTCTGCACACAAATAGTCTCTGCATACCTAGACAAAGTCTATTTAGGATATATTTAAATTTTTGTTATAAATGACCAAATTGGAAGATAGGATCTTTGTTCTGGTAATGTTTAATCTTTCTAAGTAATAATGAATAATGTAAGTTACATGCTACGTACAGTCATTCTAAGTGCATCCCATGTTTTATTTAGATATATTCACTCATAAATGTCCACTTTGTTTTAACAAATAGAATTATATAATATATATGTTTGGCAGCCCACTTTTGTCGTTGAATGCTCTGTCTTAGCTGTCTTTAGTGTTACATAGTAGTACTGGCTCATTCTTTTTTTAAGGCTGCATGATAATTGATAAGACAGACAGGTTGTAATTTAACCAGGCACCTATTACAAGGCATCTAGGTAGTTTCTAGGTTTGTGCCATAAAAAGAGAACAAATAAAACAACAAACAAATCAGCAACCCCAACAGGAAACATCTCTGAAAGGGGAGCAGGGGCCAGGAATCTCTCTGGATCAGGTTTTAACCCTTTAGTTGCTGGGTCCTGGGCAGCAGATAAGAGAACAGTCTCTGAGCAGATAGACGGCTGGGTTCAGAGCCCATTTCTATTATTTGCAGCTTTGTGAAATCTTGGACTTAACTCTTTGTGCTCCAGTTTCTTCATCCTTTTTTAATTGTATTTTTTTTTTTTTTTTTTTTCTGATTCGGCTTTAGCAAATAGAATCTTGTCTATATATAGCCTTGGGACAGTGAGCACTCCTAGTTGGCAGGAGCTCTGGCCAGATAAGAAGGGCTGTGGATACAGATGCAAGAAGGAGATAAAATTCTGAGAAAAAAAAATTAAGGCATTTAGAAGAACAGATGAGATGAAATTGAAGGCTAAGAATGTTTTCAATATACCTCTTCCTACTTGTCTGGGTACAGACCTTCTTGGGAGAAAACTTACACGTGGAATGATTTTGTTCTGCATTTGATAATTAATCATTCATTCATTCATTCATTCTTCATTCATTCATTTTTTCCATCCAACAAATTTTTTAATTGATTACTACACATTGTAGCTGTATCCCTGGGAATATAGCAGGGATCAAAATTAAGGCAGCCCCTGCTCTCAGGGAACTTGAATTTTATTTACAAATAAATAAGTAGAGCATATTGCATGTCAAATGGGGATAAGAGCTGCAGAAAGTGATGAAGTGGGGTGCGGGGCCCTACTGGTAGAGATGCAGAACTCGAGAAGCTAGCCCTGTGGCCTCTGTGGGAAGAAGCCACAGCAAGGGCAAGAATCTGCAGGGGAGAGGGGAGGGGGCATATTCAAGAACAGGAAAGAGTCCCAAATGGCTGGGGAGGAGTGGGCTAAGGATGAGCCCAGAGAGGAGGATGGACAGGTGGCAGGTGGGGGTGTGTGTGAGCGGAGCGGAGGATCGTGGAGGGCCTCGTAGGTCATTGTAGGAATTTTGTCTTTACTCTGAAGGAAACGGGGAGCCACTGAAGTGTTGGGATCACTGGATTTACAAGACTGAGCCTAGATTCTAAAACGATCCCTCTGGCTGCTGCGATTGAGCTGTTTATAGGGGGTGGGGGTAAGAATGGAATCAGGGAAAGCAGTTTGGAGGCTATGACCACAATTAAGGTGAGAGAAGATGATTTTTTTTCAGTGATTTTTGTTGTATAACAGACCATCCCAAAACACGGGAACTTCAAACATCAACGGTTTGTTCTTTCTCTTAAGTCTGTGGCCTGCCAGGCAGGCCGGCTGCTTCACGAATGTGAGCTGGGGCTCATTTTCCTGCTTCTTTGCTTGCCTAGCAATGTTTTTGTTTGTTTGTTTGTTTGTTTTGTTTTGTTTTTCTTTTTGTCAGATATTGTGAATTTTTACCTTGTTGGCTACAGGATTTTTTTGTATTTATAAATATTTTTGAACTTTGTTCTGGGATTCGGTTAAGTTACTGGGAACCAGTTGGACCCTTTGGGACATGCTTTTAAGATTTGTTGGGGGGTGGGTGGGAGGTGGTTCTAGGGCAGTGCTCAGTGTAGGGATAGCAATTCGCACCCCTCCACCCCACCCCAGACTGAGGCAAGATGCTCCAGAGTACTCTACCCACCATCCTGAAAATTGTGAAATTGTTTGGACTGGATATGCTCTTTGCTCTAATCCTGACGTTTTCTCCACAGCCTCCTGCAGTTTCTTCTCCTGTGTGCACTGATCAGTACTCAGCTGAGGCCCTCAAGTGGGCCCTTCGCAGATCTCAGGAGTTCCCTCTGTGCAGCCTTTTCTCCCCAGTACTTGTCTTCTGTGATCTAGCTGCCTCAGTTTCCCTGGATTCTCAGCTCCATCTCTGCAACTCAGGATGTCTGTCCTTCTCTGCCTGGGGTCCCCTTGTCCAGACAGGCTGAGTTGAGATGCATCTTCACCATCCCCTGGAAGATATTTTGAAATGTTGTCTGGAAGAGGTTCCTTGGAAGTCTCTGGACATCTAATGTTTAATCTCATCTGTGGAATGTAACTATTAATCTCAAACATTGTCTAGTCATTGGTTATTGTGGGTAGCTATACTAAAATTGGCATTTGTAACTCCTCAATGTATTTCAAATACTAGGCCTTTGATTTGGCTGAAGAGCCTCTGTCTCTTCCCTGTTTGGCCAAAGAAAAACAATAACTTGGTTATTCTAGTAATCTTTTATGTTGAAAATATACCGAAGAAATTTTACTTTTGACAAATGGGATGCATTGCTATTTGTTACTAATGGTAGCTAAAGTCCAGACTTTGGTGAATGATAGGCATTTAAAAATATTAGCTAGAATGCAGTCAAGAATCTGCCTTCTGTATTAGCCAAGATGATTTGGCTTCAAATTTTGGAAGTCTAACGTAAACTGTCTTAAGCAAAACTGTTAAAACAAATCCCTCTACAAAAATGTAATTTATAGGCTCACTTAGCTCAAAAGCCTAAGAAATAGGACTCGATTTCAGACAAAATCCTCAGAACTCTTGGTCTTTTTCTCTCCCACTCTCTCCTCTCAGTTCTGCTAGCCTCTCCCTGTCTTCATGCTCAGCCTGGCAGCCCTAAGTTTGTGTTCGCCTTAAGGTTTTGATCTCAAAAAAAAAGAGAACACTGTTCCCAATACCCCTGGCAAAAGTCCTGGAGGGAGGGGGATCCCAGTTGGCCCAGCTTGGATGCCATACCTTTCCTTGGTGGGGAGAGGATCGGTCCCACCAGGTCACATGACTTACTCAGCATTCCCAAAGAACAGGGATTCTCATCCTTCCCAGCACAGACACCTGGAGCCAGATAAACCTCTGTGGTGGGTGTTGTCCTGGGCATTGTAGGAGCTTAACAGCATCCCTGGCCTCTGTTCACTAGAGGCAGGGAGCTCGCTTCTCCCACCCGTGACAACCAAGGATGTCTTCTGTGGAGCGAGGGTAGTTTCACGCTGGACAGGCGATTTGGTCCAGCACCCACTCCAGTGTGTTTTCTGAGTGGAATAGAAGGAGGTGGGCTTCTGGTTGGGACCCTTTATTGTCCCATGAACCATGCAGTGGTTGTGATTTAGTGTAGTGCTTTAATTTCTCCCAAAATAATTTTGGGAGAGGGTTTCATAAAAATTGGAGGATACTTGTGAAAATGTGAGACGCATATGAATGTCATAACAGAACTAGAAGAAATGAGAGCCTCTGGACGTCATAAAAAGAGTAGTGAGCCGAGACCGAAACCCCAAGTCCTATTCTTGGCTCCCTCTCTGTTTGTGTGATCTTTCTTAAATTACCTAATCTCTCTAATCTTTGATTTCCTCCGAAGTAAAGTAGGATTAATTATGTCAGACAAACAAATTAATAATGTTGTGGAAGTCCTGAGTAAAGGGTGAAATGCCATGCAAACTAGAGGAATTATTTAAATATCATCTTCAATGAATTTGAATATGAAAGCTACTTGGGTGATTTCTGATTTGTCAGAATAGTTCACTCAAATGTTGGCTAGTTCTGGGTTATTTATTCTTTTTTATCTTTCTTTTTTCTTTCTTTCTCTCTTGGATGGTTGGTTGCTTAATGTATAGAGATCACTGTTACAAGAATGAGGATGATGAAATATTTTCCTTTTCTAGAATGTTCCAAGAGACAAAAGAATTGCTCACCTGGTTTATCACTGATCTCTTCTGTTCCTGTTTGCTAAGAAAAAGGAAAAGATAAAGATTTTCAGTTCTCTGAGCTAACTGGTGGGTGAGAGCAGTCCCAGAACCATACTCTTGTGAAGGGGCAGGCATTATGTCCCAACAGCATATGGTGTGTATGTTCTCGGATTGCTGGCTGTGTTCCACCTTGATAATCACCCAACCGGTTAATTCGGCGGGATTTAAGCTTCTGGTCTTTGTCTGAACAAATCAGAAATTGCCGGGAAGGGTTTGAACCAATTGTGGATCCCAGTTGTAGTCAAGGGTAAAATATATCCCAGAAACAAACAAATGATCTAATCCCATGTCAGTTGCAGGGGCTAAATGATTCATCTTTTAAAAGAGACTTAGAGTCAGTGTTTACTTCCCGAGTGCACCAGAAGGAAAATTTGCTTCTTGATCTAAACCAGTTGTAGGAAAATTTCAGAGTGTCACCTTTTGGAGCAAACATTGTTTGACTCTTGGATTAGATTCATAATTTATTATGCAAGACCCTCCTTAGATTTTTTTCAGTTAAGAATGCTGTGTATGTTCTTTTCCTGTTTGTAGAAACGGGCTTTTCTTGGGTGACATCTCTCGATGTGATCACTATCAGATCGTTTCTCATATTCTTGTTTTCTAACCTAACAACAGCTGAAATGAACACATCTCTCTCTCCAACGGTAAAATATCTCCTAAAAGATGCTTTCTTCTCAGTGGGAAGCTTTGGATGTTTCAGGAAAAATTCGGCCAAATTTTAAGTTGGGGACTTACCCTCCCTTCATAACAATTTACATTTGAATAGTACGAGTTACAGGAAACCACAGAAAGAGAGAGGAAAATTTTATTATGTGTTTGATGAGGAGTCTCTGAATATCTGGGGAAGGAGGCTAACAAAAGTCTTTTTTCTTGTTGTTAGGGGGCCCCCACACTCCTCTTCCCACCCCTTCATCCCCATCTCCTGCCTCTGTGGTAGAGTCAAAATAAGATCGCTTCCTACACTTAATAGGGCTAGGGGAGATATTTTTTCCTCAGCATATTTCTACAGCTGAAAATTAAGGAAGCTGATTAATAGCTTTCTAGCTAAGCACATTAATATTATCCTCTTGCATCTTCCAACAGAGTTTTGGTTTTGTTTTGTTGTAAGGAAATATTCCCTTTCTAATGAATTTTTGGTATGACCTTCTCGTTTGAAGGTTTGTTTGGGGACTCTTACAGGCTTTCTTTATTAATATTGTTATTTGGATTGGGCGAGTTAAAGAAATGAGATGCACTCCAGTGGGTGGTGATGGGAAGTGAGTCATACGTCTCTTCTCAACATATCCTCACGCGCACACAGCCATCCACAGGCCGTGAGTGGAAGTGATTGCTTCAGTTGCTTTTAAGTTTTCATGTCCCAACAAACAGATGTGATGACCTAAATCATTCTTCTCATTCAGGGATATCTGAGAACTCCAGCCACCACCTCATTTTAAAAAGCATAACACATGACTGACTAGAACAAAATTCTTTCCTCAGGTTCCCAGAGAACCTGAAATAATGTCTCAAATGCATGAATCATCATCTCAGGAGCCGACCATTAAGCCATTTGCCACATTTTCAATTTTAAGAGACATGAGGAAAAATTGGAAATCATTTTAGAAAATAAAGGAAATACCCCTTGGCCTTTCTTTTTCTCTTCTTTTGGGGAATGACACAAGACAGGGAATACATCTAATGCCTGATTTATAAATCCCAAGGTCTAGGAATAAAACCAATATAGTAGAACTCTTTCCTAAGTGGTAGGAATGGTTCGAATTCTCATGGTTCAAGGTATGTGGTCTATGCCAAGGTTTTGGTGCATGGGATTTGGTGTTAACAGCACATACCTAGGGTTTCCTAAATATGAAATAAAAACATTGAAATGATTTATTTTATTGGATTTGAAGGCACTAAATATAGCGCTTGAGTCATGTACATCTCATTGTTCTAATATCAAACACTGCACCCATTGTCAAACCTAATTAAAATGCAAGGAATGCGTGGTACCTCTTTACGACGGAATCCATCAACTAATAAACAACTCTCTCTGACTGCATGCACCTGACATTTTGAGAACTTCATGATGATCAAGGCTCAGTATTTTATAGTTTCAACAGTTTCACAGCTTCAATTTTTGTTGACTTTCATTTCCCCTGGGCAGAACTCTCTAATCTGGGCTTAGGTTTCTATACCATGATTTTGAGAGGTGCTCAAATTCCCCTATTACAATAATTGCAATACCCTTAATATGGGAGATTTTTTTAAAGTGCCTCTGCCCACTTTAAACAGAAAATTTCCACTACCGTGCATTTATTCTGTAGATACAGGAAACAATTATTGTTTGGATTGAGCCAGAATCTTGAGGGAATTAAAGCTGTGGTTATTTTGTTCCCCACACCCCCATCATCAGACAACAGTTTTGTTTTATCTGAATTAAATAAAAATATGTGATTTGGCTACAGATAGCTACAGGGAGGGGAAAAATCTATTTGTAAAATCTTTTTTACTTGTTCCTAAATAAGACTGGTCTCTGCTCACTTGCTAACTGATTACTCCTGGCTCTAAAATCTAGAAGAATATTGTAGAAGGAGGCCCAAACTATTTCAACAGCTTTCATACCCTCACTTTCCCTAAGCGCATTCATTTAATAATTTGGCTGATAATACAATGAAAGAACAGATTCTAAGCAGTTTTTCTAGAAATTAAGATTTAGCTACAACTTTGGATAATCAAATGTTACTTCCTCAGAGCTCCTACCTCCTATCTCACTCCGTTTTCTTGCCCAGCTCCCATTTTTCTTGAAAACATTTGTTCCTACAAGGAATTATATTACTACAGGTATTTATTTACTACTTTATAAGACTTGCTATCCAATAGAAATATAAATGAAAACCACGTGATATGTAAAATTTTCTAAAGCCACATGGTAAAAAGAAACAGGCGAAGTTAACCTCAGTACTATGTCTTATTAAACCCAATATGTCTCAAATATTATCCTTTCAATATGTACTCAACATAGAAAAATTGTTAATGGGATGTTAAACATTCAGTTTTTTGGACTAAGTCTTCAAAATCAAAAGTGAGTATTTTACCCCTACCGCACGTCTCAATTCAGACTAGCCACGTTTCAAGTGTCCATGGGCCACACAGGGCTCGCAGTGACCCAATTGGACTGGTAGCTCCAGGATACAAGCTCCATATGGTGGGTGACTTTGTCTGTTTTTCTCACCAGAGCGGTGACTCAGACACAGTGAGTACATGGGAAATAGTGGATGAAATGAGAAATGAATAAATAAAAGTATGAGGATGACAACTATTTACCAAAGATCTGTGTATTAGATGTCTTCTAGCATGCCAAAATACTTCCAGTTTTCTCTCTTCCCTGATATTTCCCTTTTGCCTCCTACTCTAAGAATATCAAAATACAATAAATGTCACTTTTTGCATTTTTTCAGGCGTTCAACTAGTTTTGCTGGGAAAAGCCAAATCCCATAACCTGTAGTGACTCCCTGCCCACACACCACTTGGAATAGACTCGTTAAAGTCCCATTCTTGCTTGTTTTTCCCTCTTAGTTCTCAGCTCCCTTCCTTTAATCTATTCTCTAGCTGCCTAATCAGCAATCGTTCGCATTTAAAAAAAGAACTTGCTTCCCTTGATATTGTGCCAACATGTCCTTATTCCCTTCCTTCTGTCAAGTCAGTAAACAAAAATGCATTTAGCACCTCCCTTGTGCCAGCGCCATAGAAGCTCTGCAGACACACCTGGGGGCAGCACAAGTGCTGAACAGTCCTCGAAGAACTTTCAGCCCAGTTGGGGAGACGGACAAGTAAACAACAATTACAATTATGATACAGGACGGTGCGTGTCAAGAGCGTGGGCTCTGGAGACAGAGAGAGGGTTTCAGTCCTGGCGCTGCCACTCACTAGCTGTGTGGGCTCAAGCCTGCAGTGATACATCCCTATACCTTACTTTCCTCATCTGTAAAATGGGTATAATAGTATGTACCTCATACTGTTGTCATGAGGATTAAATATAGATGTCTCTCTGTATGTATCATCTTATTATATCTATCGTCTATCTATCTATCTATCTATCTATCTTTCTATCTATCTGGCTATCTATCTAGCTACCTATCTTTTATTACTCGCTGTGGAAAGGGGGTGGCCCACACTCATGGCCAGCTGAAGTTATCTTTTTAGAATGTCAGGCACTGGTATATAGTAAGTTAGCTATTATTAAGCATTACCCATTTAATATGATGATAACTGTGGTTGATATTGGAAGAAGAGTGCCCTGTAGGAAAATTCAGGGGGCGATCAGCCCAGACACTGAAGGGTCAGCTGGCATTTCCCAGGGGAAGCAGTTCCTCAGCTGAGACCTGGTGGTGAGTATGAGTTGGCCGGTTTATGGGGGAATTTTCCTCTGGGCAGAGGGAACAGCATATGTACAGCTGTGGAAGCAACAGTCATACAGCAGTTTGAGGAACTGAAAAAAAGTTGATTCTTGCAAAAGCATAGGCTGCAAGTGTAAAGGCCTCTGGGGACCAAGTAGGAAATATTGGATTGAACCATATTTGACCATTTTTGAACCATCAAAATGGCAATTACCTATGGTTTACCCTAACATGACGGCTAAAGGGTGCTGTGCGTAAAAATTAAACAACAAAAGCCCAGCAGGCTCCTTGGTAGATGGCATGATCCCTGGCTCTCACTTGGAGCCTGCAGTCACTTGGGCAGGGGAGGCTCGTGGAGACGACGAATGTGAAGGTGGTGGTCTCAGCGTGTTGCCAGCTGAGGTTGCCAGGTGGGATTACAGCCTCAGCGATGCCCGTTGTTTCTGAGAAGACCCAAAGTGAACTTTTGGAGCTTATCTTTTGATGTTAAAATGGTAGCTCAGTTTTTTTATGTGGGAGGGGTGGAAGGGAACAACGGGGCCAAAACACTTGTAGACCCAAAGTTGGTTCCTAATCCTTGGCAACAGAGTAGAGACTGGGGTTGGGCAAGAATGAGGTCGGGCTTCTGGGACCATGATTTTTTTGTTTTTAGGAGAGCCCTGTTGAATGTTTTTTTCACTTTCTCTTGTCCTGCTGGCTGCCATCATCATTTGAAGTCATTTCCTTCTAAAGCCTCCAGTGGCTTCCCACCACATGCAGAATCAAATCCAAACTCTTCCCCGCAGTTTATGAGACCCCACCTGATCTTGTCTCTGTTGAATTCACCAACCTCTCCCACTCTGTCCCTCTCTGACAGTGCTCCAGCCATGTTTAACTTTTTTCCTTGAAGCTCACTGTTGCGGTTTGCTAGTGCTGCTGTTTTGCAAAATACCAGAAATGGATTGGCTTTTATAAAGGCAGTTTATTTGGTTATAAATTTACAATCTGAAGGCCATGAAAATGCCCAAACTAAGGCATCAACATGAGCATACTTTCACCAAAGGAAGGCCAGTGGTGTCCAGAAAATCTCTGTTAACTGGGAAGGCACATGGCTGGCATCTGCTGATCCTGGGTTCTGTTCTAGCTCCTCTCTCAGCTCCTGTGCATTCTTCAAAATGTTGCTCTTGGGGCATTTTGTCCTCTCTTAGTTTCTCCAGAGTAAACACTGGGCTAGCATCTCCAAAGTGTCAGCAAAAGTCTGCTTTCGGCGGCCGTCTCCAAAATGTCTCTCAGCTGCTCTGTGGTCCTTCTGTTTGTGAGCTCTTTTATAGGACTCCAGTGTTTAAATCAAGACCCACCCTGAATGGGCAGGGCCACACCTCCATGGAAATAATTTAAACCTATTACCCACAGTTGGGTGGGTCACATCTCCATGGAAACAACCTAATCCAAAGATTACAACATAATCAACACTACTACGTCTGCCCCCACCAGATTGCATGAAAGAACATGGTGTTTTGGGGGATATAATGCATCCAAACCTGCACACTCACCAAGCTTCTTTCTGCCTCCAGATCTTTGCACAGGCCTTTCTGTCTGCCTGAAATGCTTCTCTCTTAGATGTTCACAGAACTGGCTCCTTCTCCTCATTCAGGTCTCAACTTAAATGGCATCTCCTCAAACAGGTCCTGTTGGGGATCCTCAAGACCACCCCAAATTTGACAATTCACTAGATGGACTCACAGGACTCAGCATATAGTTGTATTTGTGGCTGATTCTTATAGCAAAAGGATATAAAGCAAAATCAGCAAAGGAAAAATGCACAAGGGGCAAAGTCTGGACAAACTAGACCCGATTTTCTAAGGATCTTCTCCCAGTGGAGTCACATAGGACCTGCTTAATTATTCCAGCAGCAAGTTGTGACGACACGTGTGATGTGATGTTTTCCAGGCAATCTTCTAGAGGCCCAGTGCCCAGGGTTTTTACTGGGGGCTGGTCACATAGGCACCCTCTGCCTGGCATGTTCCAAAAAGTCCAGAAGGAAAACAGGTGTTCAGAATAAACCACATTGTCTGCAAACAGGCTTAGGCACAGTGGACCACTCTTACCAGGAAATGGTGGGAACCCTCCTGAAGTGCTTGTTCTCAGACACCTGCCAAGGGCCACCCTGCCCAAGGAGAGCCGTCTCAGGCCTGCCATGTTAACTCTTTCCTGCACAGAGGTGCTCATCCAAAGGGACTTGCCCCTCGGCCATTCTCCGTCATGTAATCGTGTTTTATTTTCTCCTTGGCTCTCACCATGTTCTGAAATTGCCCCTCTTTCTCCAGTGTGTACCGGAGTGCCTTACGCACAGCAGACAGTCAATGAATGAATGATTTCACCCTGTCCCATTGCTCAAGGGCAATTCTTGTGCCTGACAAGACAAGAACTCCTTCCTTTTATTTGTCCTAAAAGTTCCCCTGTCAGACTTTTCAGTTTGGCATGCGGGTACAGTGTTTGGGGTTTGTGCCAGCATCAGCCCAGCTGAGACGCAGCTTTCATGAATGGGGCCAGCCGGATTCTTTGTCCTCTCTGGCCAGACTTCATCTTTCCAGATTGAAGTATTTTCAGTTTACTTCCTAGTAGCAGCCCACCACCCCTTCCCTGCCCTTTAGTCCCTCTTTCCCTGCTCATCCCTTTGATAAATGGAGTTATCCTTTTCTGGATGTTCTCCAACTTGAGGCCGGGTGTGGCACCGGAGGTGGGGGGCTGCATTCCAGGTGATGCCAGGCGGGGCCTTGTCTAAGGGCAGCCCAGCATTGCCCTTTCCTCCCCAACCCAACAATCAGGGACTCCAGGGCTTCCCACCAAAACTCAAAAATCTGGAGCAAGGAATGTTCTGTTCCCTTTCAAAGTCTCTGCCCTTAGATCCACCTCTCACCTATTCTTCTTTTAACTCCACTCTTTCTGCTTCACCAAATCTGGAAACTCACATTAATTAATGATAATAATTGAGTAAAAATGATATAATGATAGCAGCATTACTTGAGAGCTTACTATCTGGGAGGTGATTGTATTAAGAGTTTTATACACGTGTCTCATAAAGTCCTTACAACATAGATGCCATTATTATCCCCATTTTATAGATGAAGAAACTGAGGCTTACTGAAGGAATTTACCCTAGAACATGGAGTTAGTAAGTGGGGGAATTGGGATTCGAGTCGAGGTCTGTTTGACTTAAGGAGCTCCACCTTTAACCATTATGCTGTACTGTCTGCAGAACACACACGCACACACACACACACACACACACACACACACACACACACACTAGTTTTATTAGCACTGAAGCTGTAAAAGGATAGAACTTTGATCCTTACTTTATCTTAAACTTCATGACAGTTTTATCCAGAAAGATTCTTCTCAGCTTGTAAGAAACTCCCTTCCGTCCTTCCCTCTCTGCCCCTCTTCCTCTCTTCTTTCCCTCCCTTCATCTTTTCTTTCACTCTTCATGAAACATTTTGGGTCAGGCACTGTGCTAGGCTTTGAGGAGACAGGTGCGAACCAGACAAGTTATCTGTAGCTTTCCTCGTGGAAATCTGACTTTATAATGCTGCAGGCACAGAAGCCAACAGATAGGTAAATGGCAAACTGCAATAATTTTGTAAAAGGTCCCAGAAAATGAGGAAGTGCTGAGGCTTTGACTTCAGGGCGCCCCTGCTGTGCGACAGAAGGTAATGCCTGCAGGTGCCAGGTGCGGCCACAGGAAGAAGTAAGCACACCATCTCTCTCCCGCTGGGAGGCCTGAGCCAGTACAGCTGCCTCCAGCCTCACCTTCTCGGCCCCTGTCCTGACCCTTGACTCTTTGGCCAGCTCTGTGGTTAGCGGGCTGTGTGTGCAGCCTGAAGCCCCCTCCCAGGCCTCCCAGAAGCCTCTGGGCCAGGGTAGACTCTCAGCGTTGCACACGTGTGCCCACCAACTGCTTGACCTTCAGAACTATCCTTTTCCTTTTCTCTTCTTTTCTTTTCTTTAAATTTTTTTGTGGCTGCTTCACAAACATTTCTCTTTCTCTCCCTCTTCCCCTTCCTTTGAGTGCTCTCTCATCTGCACCCTATGACTAAAGGGACAATTTCTTCTTTTTTTAAAAAAATTGTTATTGTGATAGCATTTATACAATAAAATTTGCTGCTAACCACTTTTAAGCATATCAAATGAGTGGCATTAATTACATTTAATTACATTCGCAATGGTGTGCTACCATCACTACCATCCATCACCAACACTTTTTCATCACCCCAAAGAGAAACTCTGCACCCACTAAGCATTAATTACTCATTCCCCTTCCCACCAACCCCTGGTAAATTCTAATCTACTTTCTGTCTCTATGAATTTCCTTATTCTAGATATTTTGTATGAATAGAATCAGATGATAATTGTCCTTGTGTGTCTGCTTCTTTCACTTAGCATGTTTTCTAGGTTCATTCATGTTGTAGCAAGGATCTGAACGTCATTCCTTTTTATGGCTAAATAGTGTCGCATTGTACAGATGCACTAGAGGGGTAACTTTTTGATGACTAAAGGGGTGGTGCCTTCCCTTTAGCTCTGTACAAAATAAATTTTTAGGCCTTCATGATCCAAATTAATCCTAGACATTGTTTGATTCATGAAACATCCCTCAATCCCCCATAATAATAATAATAGCTAACATTAGTGAAGCGTGTCTGCCAGGTTATAGTCCCAGTAACTCAGGGAATCGTTTCAGTACCTGTGCGATGTGGGCACTATTATTATCAACATTTACAGATGATAAATCTGAGGCTGGATAGGGGATGAGGGGTTGCCCAACACTTACGGTTAAACAGCAAGCAAATGGTGATGCCAGGAGGGTCTGACTGTCACAATCAAGTCTGTGTGTTTATTGCAAGCTCAACCCTTCATCTGACTTCACTGGTGTCTACAGCCCATCATGGAGAAAAGGGATTTCGTATTAGTCATGTGTGCATTTTTCAGCCAATTTTGAAATATTTAAGTGTCATTAATAAAAAATCAAACATCTGTCCTGGTTTTTTGTTGAGATTCACTGAGTGGAAGATCTCTTGTTCTCTATGATCAACTTGAAACCTTTGTTAATTATCACGACTTGAGTGAACTTACTTATCACTTCTTTTAGAAAAGACAAATGGGCTTGAAAATATGGCTAAATAAAAAAATATATACATGGGGATGTATTTTCTTAGCCTTCCACATAGACTGCTAATGCAATGGAACATTTACTCATAGGAGTAAATTCTTTAATTGGTCATATGCAGAGCTTATAATTCAAGTTTTATCTATTGTATTTTTATATGTGTGTGAATGTGTGATATGTGAAAAGGACACAGATAATGGCATGCATGCCAGTTTTAAGAACCCCAAAGGCGATTGGCAGAAAATGTCAGGTAAAGGCAATTTTATTTTTGACATTTTGTTGCCTTAGAAGTGGGAAATTCAGGTTTCTGCTTGAGAGGTGCCTGAAAGAGAAAGTTTTGATTGATGTGTAGGCTATATATGGGCAAAATAGTGCTGTGAAAAGCGCATGGGTCCTGGGACGAGAGAAAGGTGGGCTTGAATTCTGCTTCTCCTAGTACCTAGCTGTGTGTCCCCAGGCAAGTCACTTCAGTTCTCTGAGCCTCCTTTTTCTTAACTGGAAACTTGGAGTTGGAACATTTTCCCAAAGATAACTGAGGAGGCAATCTGAGGTAATTTTTAGAGGAAATTTGTAAAAAGCACATAGTAGACAGTATACTCCCAGTTACTTTGAATATAATAAAAAAGAAACAGTGTAGATCAATATAGTAGTGAAATTTTTCATTCCTTAACTCTGAAAAGAAACTGAAAGAACAGTCACTTAATTCAACAAGAATCCAGGAAACTATTAAAGGTTAACAAAAATGTAGATTGAGCTGAAGAAAGCTATGGTGGATAGCAAATTTAGGCAACATAGAAAACACAAGTCAGGATTCAAATCTGCTGAAATATTCTGGGCACATCTGGCTAGGAGCTCTTCCCCTTTGAGCCTTGTCTTCGTTGGGAAGTTTTTCCCTTGAGAGAATAGTTTTATAATGGGGCAGTAAGAGAGAACTCTCCCTCCCAAAACAGTAAAGCAAATGAGTGGGTAGCAAATCTTAATCAGTCATCAGATGTGCTATTAAAAAAAAAAAATGTCTATGTACGATTCAACCCAAGGGCCATCCTTTTGTGGCAGGGCGAATAAACTTATATAAAACACAAAGACACCACCATCCCCCTGCCCCGACCTCCAACTTTAAAATCCCCACTTTCTGTTCCCTCCCTCACCCCTTTAATGGACGTGGTCCACTAAAATTAAGGACAGTGGTGGTGTTGAAATTTAAAGGGCTATTCAGAACAAGTTTAAAAAGCTGGGAAAATATGGAATCTGGGATGATCAGGAGTAATTTTGCCACCTGGAAGAGAAGGAAATCAACATCTACCTAGCCTGTGAGTGGACAAAGATGGAAAGGGATTGAGAAAGACTAAAATGGAACCGGGGAAAAAGTGTCTCTATTCCAAGAAAGGGCCAGTCAAATTAAGCAGCCTCTCCAATCACTGGAAACTAGCATCTCAGGGGAGGACTAAATGAACCAATACATGTTGTGCCAGTTTGAATGTATTATGTCTCCCCAAATGCCATTATCTTTGATGTAGTCTTGTGTGGGCAGACTTATCAGTGTTGATTAGATTGTAATTCTTGGAGTGTTTCCGTGGAGATGTGACCCACCCAACTGTGGGTGATGACTCTGATTGGATAATTTCCATGGAGTGTTACCCACCCATTCAGGGTGGGTCTAAATTATATCACTGGAGCCATATAAATGAGCTGACAAACAGAAGGAACTCGGTGCAGCTGAGAGTGACATTTTGAAGAGGAGCTACAGCCAAGAGGGAAACTTTGAAGAATGCACAGAAGCTGAGAGAGTAGCTGCAGATGAGTTTGAAGATGGCCGTTGAAAGTGGACTTTTGCTCCGGAGAAGCTAAGAGAGGAAAATGCCCCAAGACAACTGAGAGTGACATTTTTGAGGAACTGCAGCCTAGGGAGGAACATCTTGGGAGAAAGACTATATGAACCCAGAACTTTGGAGCAGATGCCAGCCTTCCCAACTAACAGAGGTTTTCTGGACACCATTGGCCATCCTCTAGTGAAGGTACCCGATTGTTGATGTGTTACCTTGGACACTTTATGGCCTTAAGACTGTAACTGTGTGACCAAATAAATCCCCTTTTTAAAATAAAAGCCAATCCATCTCTGGTGTTTTGCATTCCGGCAGCATTAGCAAACTAGAACATATGTGAAGTCTTACAACAGTGTCAGGCACAAACTAAGCCCCATTTAACACTACACTGCAGCTACTACATCTGCTACTACCCTTTCCACTCTGCGTTCCCAAAGGGCGTGTACTGGCCTCAAAGGGGTAAAAACTGGTTCAGGGTGGGCAAAATATAAAACACAGGTATACATATACAGATAAACAGATATACAGTATATCTATGGTATTAACATTTCATGGGGGGGGGGTGGCAGTTAGATGCCTGAAAAGGTTTCCTAGGGAAGTGATAATGAAGAAAAAAATGGAGAAATACCAGCTTACACAGATAGAACAAGGAGTGGTAGGAATCTGCATCTACAGTTACCAGTACAAGACTGTAAAGAATGGAGGGAACTCGGAGGGTGGGATTGGTGGTGGTGGGTAGTGGGAGTGGGGATTTTATGTGTGTAGCGAGAGAATTAAGCAAAGTAAGAAATTCCCCCAAGGTAGCAAGACAGCCCTTTTTGCTTTTTCTCTTCCTGATTTGCAAGACTCTCTTGCATAGGGAGACGAGAACAAACTTTGCTGTGTGGTCTTGGGCAAGCTACTGACCTCTCTGAGCCTTATCATGAATCAGGGAAAACAAGGTGAAAGTCTATGCAAAGTATCTGAGGAACAGTAGATGTTTGATAAATGTTAATTGGCTTTTACACCAAGCTCCTGGTACTCCTTATGAAAGGGCAGATAATCAGTAGTAGTTGAAGATTTCTAGGAAGAGAGATCAATTATTGATATTTTATTAAATTTTAGCCTCTCCTCCTTTCTTCGTAGCCCCATCTTCCAAGGCTCTGGTTCTTAATTTTCTTTTGAAATTATAGCTAACACATGTATTATCTATAACTGGGGACTCACCTACCCAAGATTGCACATTTATTATTTTATTTAATTCTTACAGCAGCCCTATGAAGTAGCTTTTAGAATTATTGCTCTTTTACTGATGAGAAAACTAAGACTTGGAAAGGTTAGGTAACTGGTCCAAGATCATACGGGGGTAGAGTTGAGGTGTGAATTCTGACACTCTATCCACAGAGCTCTGTGCAAGTTACCACCTTATTATTCATGAAAACCTGATATAAGTCATGACTTTCTGCCCAGAAAATGACACATCTGTAAACAATTCTGCAAAACACAGCAGGAGACTAAGTGCATCACAAACCCCTCGTTCTAATGTAGAGATTTCAGCAGGGGCCAGTAACTTCCTCCTAGAAAATATTTTGGGAATTTGTGAAGAGCCTTTTGTTTAGCACAATGATGGGGGTGGCACTGACATATACAGCAGAGATAATGTGTGGGACATTTAAAAAAAATTATGTTTTAATTTACATACAGTCAAATTAACTTTTTTTGTGTACAGTTTTTTTTTTGAGTTTTGAAATATGTAAAGAGTTGTGAAACCACTACCACAATCAACACACAAAATCCTTCCTGTCACCCCAAAATATCCCTTGTGTTGCCTTTTTATAGTAAGCTCCTCCCATTTCCCACCCCAGCTGCTCTCCTATCACCAATCTCTGCAACCATTGATTTGTTCTCCATCATTATAGTTTTTTCTTTTCCAGAATGTTCTATAAATGGAATCATGCAGTATGTAACTTTGCATGTTGTGTGTCTGGCTTCTTTCACATAGCATATTGTCTTTGAGATTTCTACATATTGTTACATGAATCAGTAGTTCATTCCTTTTTTCCTCCCTCCATTATGTGGATGTATAACAATTTGCTTAGCCATTCACCAGTTGGTCAGCATTTGGCTTGTTTCCAGATTTTGGCAATTCTGAGTAAAGTTGCTGTAAACATTTGCATGCTGATTTTGTCTGAACATAAGTTTTCATTTCTCTTGGCTAAATACTTAGGAATGAGATTGCTGGGTCATACGGTAAGTGGTGTATGTTTACTCTTCTAATAAAATTGCCGACTGTTTCCCAGTGTGGCTGCACAACTTCACATTCCCATCAGCAACGTAGAACATTCCAGTTGCTCCACATCCTCGTCAGCACTTGGTGTATCAGCTTTATAAAATTTCAGCCATTTCAGTAAGTTAGCAGCAGTAGCTCATTGTGGTGACTGATGATGTTGAACATGTTTTCATATGCTTATTTGTTGCCAGTGTACCTTCTCTGCTAGCATCTGCTCAAATTCTTTGTCCATTTAAAAATATTGGGTTGTTTTCTTTTCATTGATTGTTTTGAGAGTATTAAAAAGATATATTGTGGAGACAAACCCTGTGTCAGATATGTGATCTGGAAATATTTTCTTCTGGTCTGTGGCTTGGCTTTTCACTGTCTTCTAACAGTGCCGTTCACAAAGCAAAAGTTTTAAATTTTGATGAAGCCCAATTTATCCAATTTATCTTTTATGGATTGTGGTTTTGGTGTTGGATTGTGGTTCTGGTGTTGTAGCTAATGCTTTAATTTTTTTAATTTTTATTTTAATTTTTTTTTGCTTTTTTTTTTTTGGTCCCCATTTTTCTACTCATCCATTCATACACTAGACAAAGGAGAGTGTGATCCACATGGTTTTCCCAGTCACATTTTTATACAATCATCTTCAAGATTCAAGGGTTCTGGGTTGTAGTTTGATAGTTTCAGGTATTTACTGCTAGCTATTCGAATTCGTTATAACATAAAAAGGGTTATCTATATAGTGCGTTAGAGTGCCCACCCGAGTGACCTCTTGGCTTCTTTTGGAATCTCTCAGCCACTGAAACTTACTTCATTTCATTTCACATTCCCCTTTTTCTCAAGAAGATGTTCTCCATCCCACGATGCCAGGTCAACTAATGCTTTCAAACACCATGGGCCGAGCAAGAAGCATCTAGGGGCCCCATGCCTCCTGGGAACCCAACATTTGGGCAGGGATTTTAGAGCTGCAAGGGCCCTTAGGTGATAGGGAAGCCGTGCAAAGGCACCTCTGGAATCTGTGGCAGCAGGGACTGAAACTGGCCTGCCCTGAAATCCGTCACCGTGATGGGGCTGAGGCCACGTTTCTCTTGGGCTGCTCCCCCAACGCTGCCTGCTTATGGGGATGTGGGGGCAGGTTCATTTCTAGCAGACTCCGGACTCCTCTGATGGGTCAACTTAGCTTCGCCTAAACTTTCTTAGACGTGCAGACTTTTCCTATCCCACGTCCCCTTCTTCCCTCCTGTCTCTCCCTACGGGTTAGCCCTGCCTGAGGACTGACTCAACTTCCTCCCGTTTTCCCTCACAGGCCGTGCCCCCAGTAAATGTCTTGCACATCTTTTTCCAGTTTACAATCTGCTAGACCGCTTCTCCCAGGAACCAAACACAGAGGATTTTTGAAGAGAAAAGCTACAAAAATAACAGCCTTCATTCAACTCTCTCATTTGACGGAAGAAGAAATGAAGGCAGAGAAGAGAAGTGACTTTCCTAAGATCACCTAACTAGTAAGAGGCAGAGAATGACCAGAATCCAGAGAGACTAGTTCCTGATCCAACTCTCCTGCCCTTTCCCCTCTATTCTTTATTGATTGAATGTCTGGGTCTAATAGTTGTCTATTGCTATGTAAAAAACTATCCCCAAACTTAGCAGCTTATAATTAGACACATTTATTAACTCATAGCTTCTGTGGGTCAGGAGTCTGGCTTGACTTGGCCAGGGCCTCTGCTTTCCAGGCCTCTCACAGGCTGCCATAAAGATGTAGGCAGGGCTGGGGTCTCCTCTGAAGGCTGGACTGGGGGACAAATGTGCCTCCAAGCTCAGGTGGTTATTGGTGGGATTCTGTTCCTCAAAGGTTGCTGGACTGAGAACCTCAGTTCCTTGCTGGCTGTCAGTCCCAGGCCACCCACAGTTCCTGGCCATGGGGGCCCCTCCAGCACAGCAGCTGGCCTCGTCAGAGCATGCAATCTGAGAAGGCAGTAGAAAGTGTCTGCCAGCAGGACAAAGTCTTTTGCAACCAACATTTTTTTGTAACTTAATCATGGAAGTGATGTCCCATCACTTTTGCTGTGTTCTGTTGGTTAGAAAGTTGCTAGGCCAGCCATACTCAAAGGAAGGGGACATGTGTGCCAGGAGGTGGGGATCATTGGGGACCCCCTTAGCATTCTGACTATTTCAGGGTCTTTCTTGGAATGATGGGAAATTGCCCACTGTGCCTGCTATTTTCTCCCTAAACCAGGAAAACACTTTTGAGGGGATAGGTCAGGGATCTAGCTTAAAACAGAAAGAAGGAGAAACTGATCAATGAGAATAAGCAGGGGGAGGGTGAGGAAAGCAAAGGATGCACCAAGCTGGGCCAGCAAAGCCTTCTGTTTTCCCTCTCAGGTGCCTCACTGTTTTCTCTTTTCATTTTGTGCTAGGCCATGGATATGGACAGATTATTGTGAAGATCAGGACATTGCATTTGAAGAGACTATTTGCTCTCTGGATTATTACATATTTATTTTTCCAGGACTGAGAATATGTACATAATTGTCACAAAGAAATACCAAGATCATAAAAAAAGAAGCTCGTCACCTTCACAAACGAGGAGGAAGTGTGGAACGAAAATAAAATAATGATAATCATTAATATTTTTCAAGGGCTTGTCAAATTGCCATGAGCCCACAGCTTTGTCCCATTGCATCTTCAGAACAAACCAATGGGTTTGGTGTTATTATTATCCTCATTTTACAGAAGAAGAAATTGAGGCTCTCTGAGGCTCAGAGAGATTGTGAGATTATGAGATTTTCCTGGGGCAAATTGTGCAGGGGCAGTCTTGTTTATTTCACTTCAATATTCTCCATCAGATTCTTTCTCAAACTTTATTCATTCATCTGTAAACTTGCATGGTTGCTGCCATATCTAATATCACTTATTATACTATTTATTTAATCTTTTCCCTTGAAGCAACTCACTTTAAAAATATTAGCTTTATCCTAAGCACTGATATCTATGACTTGAACCCATCATTATTTTTCAATTGGACTCCATGCTACTAAAATTATCTCCTGGGTGTAGAATTTACATCACATATGGGAAACATTTTACCACTCCCTTCCCATAGCTGCACTGGCACAGGCTCTGGAGTTTTCAGAAGAAAGCAGTCCTGATCCTCACAAAATGGATCACCCTGGGCAAACTTATTGGCCCCTCTGAGATGCAGTTTCCTCATCTCTAATATGGGGTGCATGGTCTCAACTCACTGGTTTCCAGACTAAATAAGATAATGGAAATAAATTAGCAGGCACAAAGTAGATACTCCATAAATACTTTATAAAGGAACCCTCAAGAAATGAGGAACTATCTTTATTAGTTCTTCTAATACACACACACACACACACACACACACATACACACACACACTTAGCATATTTTTAACATCATCAATATTAAGGAATTCCTTAGCACCTTTGATGACCTCTAGGAAACTTCCAATTAGGTACATGGTAAAATTGGAATGTGGATTTAATGTCCTGTAGTTGGAGGCAATGTCAGTTATTACCCTGTTACTCTCTTTGCATCAAATTAGGGAAAATAGATGAATATTTGCTTTAGGTTTTTGCTCACTCGTGGAAACCACGATGACAATAGAGCATCAGGATTAAAAGTATAGGTTTAGGGGTCAATCAGACCTGGTTTTGATCTCTGGTCCCTCCACTCATTAGCTTTTTGATCTTGGATGAATTACACAATCACTTCCCTCTATGCCTCAGTTTCATTAAATCAGTTGGGAATGCTTTTAGCCGCAAGTAGCAACCACCATAATAAGAAGCCAATAAAGACTTAACTAAACAGGCTATTTTTTCCCTCTTTTACAAAGAAGTCCAGAGACAGGCAGTTTCCAGTGTGTTTCAATGAGTCAAGAACGTAGACCTGTGGGTCAGCATCTTTCTTTATGGTTGCAGGATGCCTGGACCAGTTCACCTTCAAGGCAGGGAAAGGCAGGACAAGTGGAACCAGGGGCATCTTTTTCTTTTCAGGACAAAAATCCTCCCCAGAGATCTCCCAGCAGTCTTCTGTTCATGCTTCATCAGCCTGAATTATGTCATATGGCCAAGATCACCAATTTTCCCACCTGGAAAACGGTTGCCAACAATAATATTAAGTAAATCTCGTAAGGCTATTGTGTGGAGAAAATGAGATAATGCATAGAAAGGCCTTGACACTGTGTCTGGCGACCACAAGCACTTAATAGTAATAATTATTGGTATTTTATAATCATGGGTGTTTGTACTGGGACAGGGAAACTGAGGCTTGATTCCAGTGTCCTTCAATGTGTGCCTGTCAGAAACAGGGCAAAAGCCTGGTTTTCAACCAGGTTGGAAGCTCCATGAGCAGAAGGTTATGTTCATCTCATTTATTATGGGTCAATGTCTGCAGATAACCACGTAGTACTGCTCAATAAATATTGGATAAATGAATGAATGGCTAAATGATAATTTCATGTATTTCTGTAGTTGACTGTCATTCATCATTTTCTCAAAAAAATCATTTATTCAGTGTCTACTAAATGAACATCAGAATGTAAGAACCATAAAGCCAGGGCTTTTATTTGTGTGTTAGTCGTCTCTTGTTATGAAACACATTACCCCAAAATTCAGCAGCTTAAAACAGCAAACATTTTTTTTTCTCACATGGATTCTGAAGGTCAGGATTCCTGTAGCAGTTGGCTTGATGGTCCTTCCTCAGGGTCTCTCATAAACATTCAAGATGTAGTCCAGATGTTGGCTGATGTTGCAGTCATCTAAAGGCTTGAGTGGAGCTGGGGGATGTGATTCTAAGATGGCAAACCAGGATGGCTATTGGCTGGAGGCCTCAGTTCCTAACCAGGAGGCTCTTTCCATAGGACTGCTTGAGTGTCCTCATGACATGGCAGCTAGCTTTCAGAGAGAAGGAGCAATGCCTTTTAAAACAAGTTTTGGATGCCACACAATATCACTTCCATAATAATCTATTCCTTAGAGGCAAGTCACTAGGTCCAGCTTATTCTCAAGGGGAAGAGAAATTCTCCATCTTCCAAAAGGAAGAACATCAAGGAACTCATGAACATATTTTAAAACCACCATAGTCTGTTTTCCACAATGCTGTATTCCTAGTATCTAGACATGCTTGGCTCATATAATTGGTTCTTAGTCAGGGGTGGTTCAAGGTTTTGAAGGTCCTTTTGAAGCTTAAACAGTTTGGGGGTCTTTCTTTGAGAAAAAAATTAGTTGTGAAAGTTACATTTACTTAGAATGAAAGAAGAAAATGCAACACATTACAAATTTTAAAAAAACTTAAAATAGCGCTAAAATCACAAAATGCAGAAAAATAATATATTTTTAAAATTAATTGCCTGACTTTTTCTATAATACTTTTTTCCTTACATATTTTGGTAGCATATTCTTTGATTGTCTCTTCATATGGCAATAATTTTAGATTATCATTTTTCTATAGAGAGATTACTAGAGAAATGATTTGGTTTTCTTCTATCATGATTGATCAAAATCTGTCTTTTATTATTGCAATTTAGAAAAGTTTCTTTTGGTTTCACTGCTTATTACTGGTTGGGTGACATAAATTTATAGGATGTTGTCTCAAATTTGAAAAAAGTCTACCAAGTTTCTTTCAGATATGACCTCAAAGATTTCACAGCTTTTGAAGTTTTCTTGGACAGTGATAAATCTTAAATACTCTTTGAATGATGTCAATCATTGACCAGTTGGTTGTCGCTATCTTCTTTGTAGAGATGGGGCATACATGTTGAGTTATCTTTTGTCAATGCCATTATTTCATGACAAGTCAGCAAGAATTTGACTTTTTTTCCCAGGATGATGGTATCATTCATTTACTCTTCTTTATTAATTGGTTGATTAAATAACCCAATAGTCTTTTCATTATTTTTATTCAAAATTGGACCCCTTACTCTTAACGATATGACCAATGTTCATTCTTTTCAAAAAAGAACACACCAGACATTCACAGGCCACGATGTGTCAAATATCATAAGAGGCTGCCTGTTATGTTAGAAATGCATTAAACGTGAATATTTGGTGCTGTTTGTGTAACTGCCATATTGAAATTTAAATTGCAGTGTCCATACATAGATTTTTTTTTTTTTTTTTTTTTTTTTTTTAATCATCATTTTATTGAGATATATTCACATACCACGCAGTCATACAAAACAAATTGTACTTTCGATTGTTTACAGTACCGTTACATAGTTGTACATTCATCACCTAAATCAATCCCTGACACCTTCATTAGCACACACACAAAAATAACAAGAATAATAATTAGAGTGAAAAAGAGCAATTGAAGTAAAAAAGAACACTAGGTACCTTTGTCTGTTTGTTTGCTTCCCCTACTTTTCTACACATCGATCCATAAACTAGACAAAGTGGAGTTTGGTCCTTATGGCATTCCCAATCCCACTGTCACCCCTCATAAGCTACATTTTTATACAACTGTCTTCGAGATTCATGGGTTCTGGGTTGTAGTTTAATAGTTTCAGGTATCCACCACCAGCTACCCCAATTCTTTAGAACCTAAAAAAGGTTGTCTAAAGTGTGCGTAAGAGTGCCCACCAGAGTGATCTCTCGGCTCGTTTTGGAATCTCTCTGCCACTGAAGCTTATTTCATTTCCTTTCACATCCCCCTTTTGGTCAAGAAGATGTTCTCCATCCCACGATGCCGGGTCTACATTCCTCCCCGGGAGTCATATTCCACGTTGCCAGCGAGATTCACTTCCCTGGGTGTCTGATCCCACGTAGGGGGGAGGGCAGTGATTTCACCTTTCAAGTTGGCTTAGCCAGAGAGAGAGGGCCACATCTGAGCAACAAAGAGGCATTCAGGAGGAGACTCTTAGGCACAAATACAGGGAGGCCTAGCCTCTCCTTTGCAGCAACCGTCTTCCCAAGGGTAAAACTTATGGTAGAGGGCTCAACCCATCAAACCATACATAGAGTTTTATGGAAAATAGTCATGTTCATTCCTTTACTTATTGTCCACGGTTGCCTTCCTGCTACAACAGCAGAGTTGAATAATTGTGACGGAGACAACATAACCTGCCAAGGCTAAAATAATTACTGTTTAGCTCTTTACAAAAAAATTTGTTGACTTAACCTAATCCTAGGACAATGAGTAACAGACACACTTGCCCCCTCAGCTTCACTGAAGGAATGACCATTTTCCAGTCCTTAATATTTACCAAGCTGTTTACTGTCTCGAGACCAACCTCCCTGCCATTCCCTCTGCCTGGAACAATTTTCCCTCTCCTGGTCATTTTTTCTGTCTGATCCTATTCATCCTTTGGACAATTTCGTCTAATTAGAGAAGCCTTCTCTGGCCATCCTGTCTGAAACAGGTCCTTCCCATTATTCTTTTTTTTTTTTAATTCAATTTTATTCAGATATATTCACATATCATACAGTCATCCACAGTGTACAATCAACTTTGGAGATACGAGGGAGCAAGGCCTACTCTGCACATATATTCTAAGGCTTTGCTTACCTCATGCTTGCTACCATCCCATTTGCCAAAACAAGTCACATGACCAGGTTCACATCAGTGGCGCAAGGAAGTATATTCTATCAAAGCAGGAGTTGGGGAGGAGTGAATATTTCCTGAACAAATAATCCAAACTACCCCAGGACTCATACGAAATCAAACTCAAAATCAAACTCAGCTGTAAAATGGAATGGCGCTTTTCAAAGTGACAAAAACATATATGTATGTTTAAATTAAAAATAGCTTTCCTGAATTTTCTGGTTGTCTTATTTGGCGGGGAAGGAGAGGGTGTAGTGGAATCCCTGTTTTTCTGGTTGTTCAAGTGTGTGCTTAGCCTGCAAATGGGCAAGCCAGCACTGATGACTATTCAGCCTTGTGTTTTAGTACCTGGCACACAGCCGGTTTTCAATAAAGTCTGTTGAAAGCAACTGGATTGTATAAATATAGGGCAACTGCATCAATACAAGACTTATAGAAATTTAGGAGCATTGTAGCCATCGCATGTTTCTGTAGCAAAGCTTCAGAAATAGTATGGAGGTGCAAACAATTTTACACCCTGACATGCATTACCTTGGAGTCCTCAAAGCAAGAGGCTGCCTCTGGGTTTTCTGTTTGTCTTTCTAGCTCCCCTACAATGCGAACGAAATCACTTTCTCAGCCCTGATGTTGCTCATGGGAAATATGTACTTGGAAAATAATCAGCAGAAAGGGGAATGCAGACAAGTAAATAAACAGCTTAATGAGTGTATGATAAAACATGAATGAAAGCTGGCCTTGAGAAACCTTTCATCCACTGTTTATTTAATAATGGCACTGCAATTAAACTTGCATAAATGACTTAAGGGTGACTATGAAGCTGTAAATATCTGCAGGATATGTGAATTTATAGATAAATGGAGAGGAGATGATCATGACTGAGCAAACATGTTCTGACATAAAAATAACTTTGCAAACATGGTGAAGCTCAGATTCCACCAATGCTAGTTTTTCCTGACCCAGGAGAACTCACACAGTGTTATGCATTTTAATAATCAAAATGACCTTCCATCAAGGACCTAATCTGTGTCACCCATTGGGTTAAGTGTGTTACATATATGTTGTTACTGGCCCATATAACAGTCCTGTCCTATATCTCCTATTTACAGAAGAGAACAGAGATAGGGGATGATTGGCTTGAGCCTGTATTTGAATCCTAAAAACTTCACCAAAAATTGGGACTGTGTTGAAAGCCCTACCTGTGTATGGAGAGGACCAATTGAGGAAACCCCGGTAGCATATGAATATCACGTGGCAGTCTCATCTTTATTTCTTTTGCCAGGATTAACATAAAAGAATACCCAATCTGGAAAGCCATCTTGGGGCCACCCTTATAAACATTTGCTCCATATTTCTATTCTGTTTCCCTTCAGTTATTTAGCGAAGGGCTTCTTTTATGCGGTAGCTCAAATAGGCATGGTACGGATGTCACCTGGATTATCAGGTGCCCCTGGTTTGAACAGGACCACTCTCAGAGCCAGGGGAAATCCGGAGATGAAACCTTAGGAGCTGGTGCTAAAGCTCCTGGTAGCCTCCACCCTTAGAAGAACTTAATTATATGTGCTTTTAGATTAGACAGTCTCCTTTCTGTCTGGTGCACCCTATTGAATCACGACTGTTAGTTTTCCTTGGCTGTGAATTAGGGCATCCACAAGTCCCAATTCGGATTAAGCCATTGTCCATGCAGAGGTCACTACTGCTCTCTTGATTATATATCTGCCTGGAGATTTCTACAGGAAATTAGGTAACTGTGTAATGTCAAGGGAGCGATTTCATTTTGAAAAGCCTCAAAATAGCTTTAAGAAAACACAAAAAACTTCCAAGGCATTTCTCCTTTTTTTCCAAAAAAAAAAAAAAATATATATATAGATATACACACACACACACACACACACACACACATATATATATACGTATATATATTTGGGAGACTCTTCGCTTTTTTCTGATACACAAAAAAAGCAAGAGATTTCTGCTTTTCCAGCTATGAGCAGTCTTTAAAAGGCGTCCCTCCCCCCAAAAAAGTTGGCTCTGTTTTCTGAATTGCTAGTTGGGAGAACAAAAGAAGCAAGGGAAAGTTTGACTTGACTTCCTCTGCAATTTGTTTATATCATCGGAGCAGAAAGAATCTCAGGGCTTGCCACTTCCTGGTCGAAGAGAGAGAGAAAAAAATGCTGTGTGTGTCCAGTTCATTGAGAAGTGCACAGCTGACCAGCAGAAATCCTGATCTGGAGGGCATAGAAGGTGAAGGAAGAGGGTTTCTCCAGCCAGTTACCATCAGCTGCAAATTCAGCTACAAGAGAACCGCAAAATCCTGATGGTGAATGTCACCAAATACTCCCCCGCTCCCAGCCCCACCCCGGTGGCCTCAGAAAAGGCAGCACTGGATGGGGGTGGGGGTGGGGTGGGGGGTGAGGGTGCCAGCCTCTCCTGGCTTGTAGCTATGGGGTTGGGCACCCGACAGTGTTTAAATCAGCCCAATTCAAAAACAGCCATGGTAGCAATGGAATAGCATTGAAAATTATAAATATTTACTTGAAAAGAATGTCCAAGTCCGACTTAATTGAAATGATAAGGTTCTGTTTACTTCTCTTGGTCATAGCCAGCTGAAAACCAGTTAGACAACTTTTTCTTTTTCTTTTTTTTTGTCAGGTATGTACTGAATCACTGGCAGCTGGCAGCAAATTTCAGGGATTTTAGGAGAAAGGTTTTTTTCTCTCTCTAGGTTCTTCTGAGCAGAATGCCTTTAATTTTTTTCTCCTTTTAAAAAAAATCCAACATGAGGCAAGTTGAACTCATTCGATGATCTCTGTTAGTTTCCTGCCACTTGACTTTGTAAACTGGGGTGAAGCCTGAGGATTCAAATGAAAAAAAAACATCAGCCTCTTTCCTTTTCATGAAATCTCCCCTGTGTGGTTCTCCAGCTTGCCTTTTCACCACTGTACTTGGTCAAGGTCTGCCTTCGCTGGTCTGTTAAAGAGAAAATTGAACTCAGTGGGTAAAATGGCTCAGAGAGAGAGAAATGCAGTGAGCTGCAAATGCGTTTGGCTGGACCCTTCTTGGAGAATGTGATTTCACGGGTATTTGGTAGACTGGAAGGGATTGTGAAATTTGCAGTCAGACTGGAGGGATGGAAGAGTGATAAAGAGAACCAGAGAAGTTTTCCTTTCCTCTGATAGGTGGGTCGTTTTTCTCTGAAATACATTTCGTCGTGAATTACTGTGGCAGCCAGAAGTGGAGGTAAGAGGAAAAAATGTGCTACGCTAAGGCTAGAGGCTGTGAGTGACTTCAAACCTCACAGTTTCTTGCTGGAAGCTTCACTTCCAGTTTGGAGGGCTTGTTTCAGCCAATTCCCTTGTATAATCCCTGCTTCCTGCCAGGCTGCGGGGTTGGTGTTTTTAGGAAAAAGCCTGGGTCATCATTTGAGCGCTCAAAACTCAGTGTTCAATTGACCCTCTCTTGAATTCCCTTGGATGATGGGTTAAATATTAGTCCAAAGTGCTTTTTTTAAGTTGAACTGATATTGGGGTGAGGTAGCTTATTTTGTTAAGAGACTGAAAATAATGTTTTAAGGAGACATGGAAATTGCATTTTTTCCAGACTGTTCTGTTTTAATTCTATATTATAGACATATGAACATTTCAAAGTACAAAGGGCTATTATACAAAAAGAACACTGGCTGTCTTTTATAAAGGTTTCTCTTGTACTTCTATAGAGTGTTTACAAGGTTAATAAGTATGCTTTTTCATTACTGTACATTTTAAATGGCCCAACCATTGCTCCCTCTTTTATTTGAGAATCATTGAAACTGCTTGAATGGAGCAGGGATATCCTTTCTCTCACACAGATTTGGAGACAAAAGACTCAGGAAAGAAAAGTTTACTTTGCTGCTAAAAGGCATATTTAGATGACTTTATGGTTGATTAAATTAAACCAAGGATCTAAAGACTTTTAAAAGTCTCACAACAGAAAGAATACTTTTATAGTTATAACGTGTGTTTGAATTTGCCCTCGAGTTTGCTTTTTATCCCATTGTGCTCTGGTCTAACATGGGGTTATTTAAGTGGAACACCCAAACCTTCAGGAATAATAAAGAGTAATCAGTAGATGAAAATCATCAACAACAACACAAGTTGCCGTGTTGTTAGATGAGGAATACACATGGAAGGAATAGACAATGCCCAGGACCCATTTTTCTCCCTTTTTTCATCTTTCCCAATTTTTCTAGATGGGTTGCTCAACTTCGGCACCACTGACATTTTGGGCAGATCTTTGTTGTTGGAGACCCGACTGGTGCATTGCAGGGTGCTGAGCAGCGTCCCTGGCCTCTCCCCACTGGATGCCAGGAGAGGCCTTCCAGTTGTCAGGACCAAAAATGTCCCCAAACATTGCCAGATGTCCCCTGGGGGTGGAAGTCGCCTCTGATTGAGAACCCCTCCACCCACAAAATCCTGTTGGAAGAAATAAGAAAGGATGAATTTCGTGCTCAGCCAGCCATAGTGAAAATGATGGTTGCGAAATGGTTATTTAAATCAGAATTCAGAGTCAGAGCTGAAAATATGAGAGAGAATGAATCGAACTTAGAGTTGGTCAGCCCAGGTGAGGATGGGCCACGCTGGAAGTGCGTGCCAGGCACACAATTAGATGGCGAGCTAACTGAATCTAAGTGTTTTTGTTTGTTTTTTTAGGTAGTGTGTTATTTCCTTCCTCTGTCACATTGCCCCCTTCCTGGTGAGCATCTTCAAGTAGGCAGAAAACGTGTCTCTGAGTCATTTTTTTTTTAAATGTTTGCTTGTCTCAGAGTACTTTTTCTTGCAAATTTGAAATAATATTTACTCCTCCACCTAGAATCTAGGCTGGGACTCCACCAGTGCCCAGAACAATGCCTGGTTTACAGTAGATGCTCAATAAATAATTGTTGAATGAAAGCATTTTTGTCCAGCAACTTTTATGGGCAAGAGCAGGCTGGTAACAACTTGGTGTGGATTGGTGAATTCTTAGACTCTTTTAAATGACATTTGTTTTCTCAAATATAATAATATTAGGCTTAATATTTAATTAATTTGGCATGGCTGATTAAACATTTTTAAAAGCTAATCACTTATTCACTTTAAATAACAGGTTTTGTTTTTAATAGAGAAAAGAAAAATGAAGAAAATAAAATGACCTCTACAGCCTACCAATCAGAGAAGCCCTAGTGACATTTAAACAAATGACTATTAGCAACACATGCTTATAGTTAGAAGCTTAAAATTTTATAGAAATGTGTAGATGAATACAGTATAAAGTAGAAGGCATTGTCCTACCCACTTCCCTAATTCTGATCACACACAAAAAAATCCATTTAACCAATTTTTGGCATGTTGTTCCAGAAAATTTTTCTATTTCTATAGGTATAAACTCCAGCAAAATGCATTTTTAAATTGATTTAAACACACATACTCACACACACCCTAGAAAAGTTTCCTTCTACAACCCTTTGCATGGTTTGTACTTAGATATTTATTTGCACAATTATATGTTGAACAGCCGTCTCTCCTCCATCAGACTCGATCTGCCTGTCCGCCATTCAACCCCAATGCCTGGCACATAACAAGCCTCTTTACCTATTAAATGAATAGTTAAAGTGGTACAGACTTAGCTAACGGCAGGCACTATTCATTTATTATCACACCTTGACAGAAGTGGGATACTTCAACTATTGTATACAATTTAGTGAACTTCTCAAGATTCATGTTCAATTAACATTTACAGATTTTTAAAAAATCACTTGTGTTCTAGGTTCTTTCATTTCAATTATCTCCTGTGAGTCTCTGGCTAATCTCCTGAAGTGGTTATTTTAATTCCTGTTCTTCAAGTGAAGAAGTCAAGCCAAACCCAAGTTCAGTGATTTCTTCATTTGAATATGATTAAAAAAATTATTGTAGTAACATATATACAACACAAAACATTTTAACCACTATCATGTGTACCGTTGTGATATTAATTATATTAACAATATTCTGCAACCAACACCACCATCCATTACCCAAACATTTTCATAGCCCCAAAGAGCAACTCTCTACCCACCAAGCAATAATCTGTACCCATTAAGCATTAACTCCCATTCCCCTCCCCACCAGCCCCTGGTAACCTCGAATCTACTGTCTGTCGCTATGTATTTGCTTATTTTAGATATTTCATCTAAGAGAAATCAGGCAATATCTGTCCTTATGTGTCTAGCTTATTTTACTCAACATGATGTCTTCAAGGTTTATCCATGTTGTAGCATGTATCAGAACTTCATAAAATAAGATTTTAATATTAGAAAAAAGTTCTAGGTCTCTGCACACTATTTATATTTCTAAGTCTCTCTTCCTTTATGTCAATCTCAAAAGTCAGAATAGTATGAACAGCATTCAAGCTTGAAATACCAAATATTTCTGTGCAGTCTGTCATACCACCAGGAGACATTTCAAGTCAGCGTAGCTTAGCAGATAAAACAAGGAGCTGAAGACTCCAAATAAACACTAAACAAACAAACAACCCTCCAATACCAAAGAAATCACTTGCAGTGTTACAACTAATCCACTTGACTTCTGAGAAGTAGATATGAGCAGCTCTGAATCAAAACACAGGAAGTAAGTCGTAAATGGCACAGTGAAATGAATGCAACTATTTTGGGAGTTGAAACAGTTTGCTCTCTGCTGTTTAGATCGTCACCTTTCAACGTGGGGAGGGAGGGCTTGGGGTCAAAATGTTCACCCAGTGGCCCCATTTTCAAAAAGATACAGCCAACACACAATTCTGTAAATAGACTATAGACCAATGAATTGCATGCTTAAAATAGGTGGATTTTATGGTATGTAAATTATATCTCAATTAAGCTGTTAACAAAATAAAAGAGCCAAATTAAAAGCTGTTTTGTTTTGCTGCCAGCCAGCCAGTACAGATTCTAGTCTTGTGTGTGGGTTTGGAAATTGTGGTCTGTGAGTCTGGTGCCTGCCAGGATGTGGCAGCCTTAGAGCTTACTGTTTAATATGATGTGGAAATCGTGTGTGCGGAGCAAGGGGGTGAAACAGTTCTCTAATAAAAAGGCCATGATGTGAGTACCTCCTGAGAAGTCAAAAGGGATGAAAAAGGTGAAGCTTTTGTTCTGCAAGTATTTCTACATCTTCTGACTATTATGAAACTGCAGATCTTAACGCTTGCCTCCCGCTTGTAGCTTGCCTGTTGATTCAGTTTCCTCGTAAAGCAGTCTTGTTCCACCTGCTGGGATTCTGAGATTTATGGAGACCGAATGTGAGGGGAATTATTTCCGGATGTAATAATCTCAGGAGTAGTGAGGGTGGCGGGGGGAGGAGGGAGAGAGGGAGATAAAGATAGAGATTGGTGGGGAAGGGAAAGAAAGAGAGAGAGGAGAAATTCATTTTTGGGATTAAATGAAGTTGGCTGTATTTCAGCAAAACATTAAAACAAACACTGCAAAAGCTATAAACTGACGACAGATCCTTAAGAAGAGCCATCTTTTGGGAATGGACCTAAAGGGAAGGGGCTGGAAGAGAAGGGGCTTGTTTCCTGGGGGAAGGAGTGTTTGTACTTCTACCCCATGCCCTGGTTTGATGCAGCTGGGACTGACCTGGGCATGAAACTGTAGTCAGGATGTGAGCCCGGGCCAGGTCAGACTTCATTCAGACGCTCCACACAAGCACCCCACCATGGGAAGAAACTCCAAACAACCCCCCAAATTATAAACTAAAAAACCAGCAAAAATAAACAAAAAACCAAACCCAAACAAAAATACCTGAGCTGAAGTAAAAAGCAAATGAAGTATTTTTCATACATGGGCAAATGCCCTGTGCTTACCTCTGATTATTATCCCTTAATCATAGCTTTTAAAATGCCAACATTACTTCTCTATGGTGTAAGGATAGGACATTAGTTACTCTTGCAGCGGGGGACACAAGAGGGCTGTTGGGGGGCTGATTGCCCTAATGTGTCAAGCTCGACCCTTCTGTTCCTTGCCCTGTTCTGCATGCTTGCTATATTTCACTAACTTTTTTTATTTTAAGTGCCAATATGCTTCTTCCTGTTCCTACTTCCTCGTTAATTTCAAACTTAACGTGACCAAGAGAGAACTTGGATTTTTCTTGCACCCGAAGCTGCTCGTCTTGCGATTTTCCCCCTCCTTGGCTCACGATAGCCCTTGACCGCTTGCGCCCTTAAACAAGTTCAAGGTCATCTGTGAGTCCCCCCTTTCTCTACACCCTCCTCCCCTCGTCTATATTCTGTTGTCTCTACCTCAAAAACGTGTTCCAGATTGCTCTGGTCTGTCGCGTCTCTACCCACCTTTCCAAGTCCATGTTGTGTTTTGGCTGGACAGCCTCATTAGGTTCCCCACCATGGTTCAAACTTCCCCGCTCGTCTCCCTCCCAACAGAATCCATTCTCCAATGTTGCCTCTTTTATAAATGGAAATCAGATGACAACATACTCCCTCCTTAAAACCTCCCAATGGCTTCCCATCACATTTAAAGCAAAACCAGACTCCCAGTCAAAGCTAGTGGTGTCATATCAGACAGGCCACAGCCCCCCTGCCCACCTCGTTCCTTCCATCCTCCCTCTTGCTCACTCTATTCCAGCCACATTGACCTTTTCTCTGTTCCTCAGACTTTCTGAGTTCATTCCTTTTCAAGGACTGTGCTTCTGCTCTCTCTTGTCCTGGGTCTCTGCTTCAGCATCACTTCCACAAAGGCTGATCCTGATCACCTGTGTAGCCCCTACTCACCATTGCATCACCTGTTACATTTCTTCACAACACTTGCCACTATTTCCTTCATTGGATTTCACTGGATTTCTCCCTCCCCAGGATATGTGCCAAGAGGGCAAGGACAGTATCTATTGTCTGGGTATCTCCACTTAGATGTATAAAAATACTTTCAAACATAATATGCCTAAAACCCAATTCCTGAACTTCCCACTTCCCATCATCACCACCACCCTGCAAACCTGCTCCTCTCAGATTTGTCCCATCCTTGCACATGGTGACTCTATTAGGTAGCTCAGGCCAAAACATTGGTGTCGTCTTTGATGCCCCTCTTTCCCTCACAATTCACATTCAAGCCATCAGCACATTCTGTGGGTTCCTCCAACTAGTCTGACGATGCGCCACCACATCCTTCTCCTTCCCTGTAGCCAAATGATTCCCAGAGTTTATTGTGGTAGATTCCTAACTGTCCCCCTGCATCCCCCCCTTGTCCTTCTTCTACCTATTCTCCATGGAGTGATTCTTTGAAAAAGCCCAATGACTCCCCATTTCAGAGTCAAGTCGAAAGTCTTTCAATGATTTCCAACCATCTGTCTGACTCTCTGACTACCTCGTCTTTCTACTACTCCTTTCCTTGCTCTCTGAGCTCCAGCTGTACCATCCAAGGGTATACCCAACTCAGACCCTTTGCACTCGCTGCCCTCTCTGTTGAGAATGGTTTCCACCAGATGCCCGTGGTGCACTCCCTGGGCAGAGACCTCAGTGAGGGCTTCTTAAGCATCTCTCATTTAAATGGCCCCATCCCCATGCCCTCTATCTCTCTCTCCTACTTTATTTTTTCCCCAAAGTACTTATCACTACTCTGACATGTGCCATCTTTATATATTTATTGATGCTCTCTTCCCAATAGAACGTAAAATCCACAGGGTGGGGATTTTTGTCTGTTTTGTCATTTTCATATCTTCAGTGCCGAAGTCAGTGTCAGGCAGATAGCAGGAGCTCATAGGTATTGGCTAATTGAATGACTCAATGGTGTGTTCACTTTTGAATAGCACAGGCTAAGAATTTATGTCCTTGTGGAATGAATGATAACAAAGGAATTTTACCAAATGTGTTACATCACAAAGATACAGGGAGTTTCTATTATGGGTCTGGAATTGATCTACCTTCATCTACAGTACTGAATAAAACAGTTAAAATCCTGCTCACACCAAACTGGTAGTCTAGTTGTTTGGAAGAAGCTACTGATAAAACAATAACAGAAACATTTCATTACAAACTGTGGTACTGCTGGGAAGGAAAAGTAGAGACCGCTCTCAGTGTAACTTCATTATGGAGAAGCTTCTTTGAGAAAGTGACAGGGGGGTGGGGACTGGCAAGGATATTTCAGGCAGAAGAAACTTCAAATGCAAAGACTCTTAGCTGCCTGGGTATGGATTAATGATTTCTAGCTTATTGTTTCTAAGATCTAGTGAGTCGGAGTATTTGATTTCTGATGTATGCTGTTATTTAAATTCAGTTTTTTAGCTACTGACATAATATTGGTGTTGGTTTTGCTTCTTTCCCTGATGGAGATGGGAACACCTCCAAACTCAGGATTTTGATTAAATCTTGGAGACCACTGAGTTTATGTAGTGTTCAGTTGGAACTTTTACATCATCCCTGTTTGTTTTCTTCTCCTTCCTGTCCTTCGACACTGGCTAGTCATTAAAAGTTAGAGCTCACTCTGGGTTAAGTGGACCGTTTCCTGGAAAACAGCTGGTTGAGTTCCCTGCCCCCCACCCTGTGTGCCTCTGATATAAACATCCCCTTTGGAGAAAGGCTTTCTTTAGTGTCTTCTTGCTCAGCATTTTTTCCACAATTTACATTCCTGTTTTGCATAACTTCTCAGAAGAAATCTAGAAAATAATAAGTAAGATAACAGCCAAGGTTTATTAAGAGCTTTACTGCACTAACACTACAGCCCTGTGAACTAGGCAGTATTATCAGCCTCTGTTCTCAGAGGAGGAGGAGGCTCTGGAAGTGAAGGAAGGCGTTCCACATCAACTAATAACTAAGAAATGGCAGGGGCAGGCCTTCTATGCAGGGCTGTCTGGCTCAAGTACTCTTAACCATTGAGCTACAAGGCCTCCTTGAACCAACTTTGTGAGTCTTCTCTTTGCTTCAGTTTCCCCAGCTGTTCAATGACAGTGCTGAACCTGATGTTGTAATTCTTACAGTTCATGTACAGACGGTGGTGTTGACATTTTCCCTTGCACCAGGAATCAACTCTGACTAACTCATGTTGAAAGAAAAAATTTAATGGCTGTGTATTGAGGAAATCACAGATGGAAAGACAGAGAACCAGGAAAGAAAGACAGGAGGAAAGGAAGGAAAGAAGGAGGGAAGGGAGGGAAGGAGGAAGGAAGGAAGGAAGAAAAAAAATGCAGTCCCATGCCCCACATATCTAGGGAGCAAAAAGTCTTCTCAAGGACTTTCTGTTGGAATGGGTGAGCGCCAGTGTGCTTTCTACCATCCCAGCATCTGGTTTGATGATTTAGCTTGGCCGTGGGCTGATTCATTGACTAGGGGAGGACAGGGTGCCTTGACTGATGCTCCTACCAAGGCAGCTCAAAATAGGGTAGTGGAGCAGATAAATCCCCAAAGGGAAATCAGGGTGCTGTAATCCAAAGGACAGAAATGGATGCTGGGCTCCTCAAAAATAGCTGCTACACACCTATTCCGATTTGCTATTGCTGCCATTATGCAAAATACCAAAAATGGATTGGCTTTTATAAAGGGGATTTATTAGGTTACAAATTTACAATTCTAAGGCCATAAAAGTGTCCAAATTAAGGCATCAGCAAGAGGATACCTTCACTGAAGGAAGGCAGATGGCGTCCAGATACCTCTGTCAGCTGGGAAGGCAAGTGGCTTGGTATCTGCTGGTCCTTTGCTCCTGGATTGCATTTTGAAATGGCTTTCCCCAAAATGTCTCTGGGATTCAGACTCTTTTAGCTTCTCTCAGCTCTGTGCTTGGTTCTCTGAGGACATTTCTCTCTAATCATCTGGGAGTCCTCTCAGTTTCTCTGTGGTAAACTCTAGGCTTCATCTCTTAGCTTAGCCTCTCCAAACATCCTTCTATCTGCATCTCCAAGCATCTGGGTCTGTGTCAGCTCTTAGCTTCTCTCCAGAATGTCTCTCTTAAAAGACTCCAGTGAAGGACTCCAGTGAACCAGTCAAGACCCTCCCAGAATGAGTGGGGGTCACACCTCCATGGCAATGATCTAATCAAAAGATCTCACCTACAGTTGGGTGGGTCATATCTCCATGGAAATAACCTAATCAAATGTCCCACCCTAATCAAAATTCTAATAAATCTGCCCCCACAAGATTGCATTAAAGAACATGGCTTTTGTGGGGGACATAATAGATGGAAACCAGCACACCTACCTTCCTCTTACTCCATTTGGTCTTGATTCTACCTTTAGCTCCCATTTCGAGAACTCATCCCTATTGTTGCACAATGCCAGGCACATAGTGGGTGCTTAACAGGAAAATAAATAAGTGAATGGAGAAGAAAACACACATCCCCAATGCTTAACAATTGTTCCCAGGTGTATAAATCAGACATCAGTTGTCACTAAAACAAATGTCCCATGTTGGGTTTTTTTCTCTCTCTCTTTTTTTTTATGCAATTTTATTGAGATATATTTACACACCGTACAATCGTCCAATGTGTCCAATGAATTGTTCACAGTATCATCATATAGTTGTGTATTTATCACCACAATTAACTTTTGAACATTTTCATTACTCCAAAAAATAAAAATAAGAATAAAAATTAAAATAAAGGTAAAAAAGAACACCCAAAACATCCATATCCCGCCTCCCCCCCATTACTCATTTACATTTTGTCTCCATTTTTTCTACTCATCTGTCCATACACTGGATAAAGGGAGTGTGAGCCACAAGGTCACACAATCACACTGTCGCACTGTATAAGCCACATAGTTACATGATCGCCTTTAAGAATCAAGATCACTGGGTTGCAATTAATGTGTTGGGCTTTTTGAGGAGGTCCAATAAACAGCCCCATCTTCCCTGCCCGAGTACTCAACCAAGTGAGAAATAAAACAAGAGAACAAGCAGATGGGAGTCAAAATATTACCTTTATTCCTGATAAATCCAGGTGTCTGTTGGCCAGTGGGCTTCCCAGCACTTTCCAGCCAGGTCACGGGAGCAGAGAACTCAGTCCTGTTGCTAATTCCCTGTTACCTGAGGATTCCAGGGACAGAGGGCAGCTTGTCTCCTTTATCCTTCCCCAATTCACAGACCAGATCAACCGCTCCCTCTCTCACCGAGTGGAGGGGCAAACAGCCGAGAGGCCGGGAGTTTCAGGAATAGGCTTCTCTCCACGTGGAAGGCAAAGTGAGGAGGTCCACCACAGGCCCGAGGAGGACAGGCCCAGGGAGGGGTCGGCCCCCAATGATGCGAGTCTCCTCCACACCTCTGTTAGCTCTGTCGGGGGCTATTTACTGGTTATTTTTTCACAGCTTATACAAATTTCCACCACCTAAGACTGTCCACATGACTCCAAAATGCCTGGATGAAAAGTAGAAAATTTTGTCAAAGGACCATTTGTGAAAGTTCTCTTAAAATAGAAAAAGTAAAAGCCACAGAAAGACATAGGCTAATGGCTATTATTATTATCAACACAGCAATGGCCAAAAGCCAGTTTGCTGATGTTGGAGACTGAACTGGCAGACAGGCAGTCATCTTGGGGGCCGAGCGCAAGGCTTGAGAGTGGAATACTCGAGTTTGAACTTCCGCTTTGCTCCTCGTTGGCTGTGTAAGCTGTGGCTTGTTACTTAACCTTCCAGACTTTGTTTCTGTAAGTGTAAAATCAGGATAAGAATAGCACCAATTTGGTAGGATTTTTTGTGAAGATTGTAGATAATGCATTTCCAATACACTGACCTAAAACTGGCACACAGTGAGCTTTCAATAAATGTTAGTTAATATAGCTGTTATGATGATTTTTTTCATTGGAAGTGTTGGTTCGGGGTCATTGTGTCACGATAAAACGTAGATTTAGTCACTTGCATCATCCTCTCATCGTCTGTTTGCTAATGTGCCAGAGAATGCACTGGAAAGAGGAGGCTGGGAGCCCAAGTTCAAATCCACGTTCTGTGCTTTCTAGCTGCATGATAGCTGGCAAAGTCACTCACTGTCTTTAAGCCTCAGTTTCCTTATTGGTTATGGATGACAAAAAAAACCCATAATAATAGGAAAGCCAGCTTGACTTTAGGACATGAGTCCCAAAACTCAGTTTGGAACATGAGTTTTCTTTCCTTGGATCATTTCCTCCTTGCCCCATTCTCTTACCCAGTTCCCAGGCAGTCATCTGAGGGGCCCCAGTTCAAAGGCTTTTTCTGCAGGGGAACCCTCCCAACAACCTGTACCAAATTAATTCCCTCCACCCACCCCATTGCACATGTTCACTTGCTCCACAAATTTAATTAAGCAACTCCCCTGTCTGCTGGACACTGTTTTGGAGTCCAAGTAATGAAAAGGGAAACCTGGTCCTGGGCTTTCAGAATTGGGAGGAAAAAGACAAACAAATAAGCAAAGAGATGGACATATATTAGGTAGCAACGAGGGACACGAAGGAAATAAAACAGCGTGAGGGGACAATGGGTGACTTGGTCTGGTTTCAGAGAAGGGCTGAGGAGGTGACGTTGAGCTGAGAACTGAAAGATGTTTAAATTTCATCGTCCATGGATAATTTTATTAGAAAACGGCCAAGCATACTTGTTTACTTATCACCTGTAGCTGTTTCCTGTTACAACGGTCGTGGAAGATGCTGGAGAAAGTACATTTGCCGATCCCTGCAGCCAGGGTCCAGGGCCCTGTGGTCTCCATAGCACCTGGCTCACGGTGGGTAATTAACAAATATTCATTGAATTGCTGGCCCAGTTGCTTAAACCTTTAAAATCCAGAGTGGCGTCTAACTCCAGACACAAAAATGGATTTGAGTTGGCTCAGAGACTTAAATGTACTTACTAAAACCAGAAATCTTCTAGAAGAAAACATAGGGTTAGGACACTAGGTTGGACTCCATCAAAATTTAATATTTTTGCTCATCAAAAGATAGTTTTAGGAAAATGAATAGACCAGCCACAGAGTGGGAGAAAAAAATTTGCAATACATAAATATGATAAAGACTTTGCATCCAGAATATATAAACAACTCCTATAAAAAATAATTAAAAAGATAAACACTGAAATTTTTTAAATGGGCAAAGGACTCAGATGCTTCACAAAAGAAAATGTAGAATGGCCCCAAAGCACATGAAAATGTGTGCAATATCGTGAGTCATCAGGGAAATGCAATTTAAAACCACAATGAGATACAGTTTCACACATATTAGAATGGCTTTAAAAAAAGACAATACCAAATGTTGGTGAAGGTGAGAAACAACCAGACAGTCACTGACTGCCGAGGGGAGTAAAAATGCTTTGGGGAACTGTTTGGCAGTTCCTTATAAATTAAACATACACCTGCCCTATGAGCCAGCCATTCCACTTCTGGGTATTGGACCCAGGAGAAATGAAAACATATGTCCACACAAAGACTCATGCGTGCTTGTGCATAGTAGCTTTGTTCATAATAGCCCGAGACTGGAAGCAACCCAACTGGCATTAGTGGCAAAACCGGTTTTTAAAAAATGAGGTCTATCCATACAATGGGCTGGTACTCAGTCATAAAATGAAATGAACTACTGGTATATGCAACAACCTGGAAGAATCTCAAAATTACGCAGAGTGAAAGAAGCCATGCACAAAGGAGCACATATTGTATGATTCTAGTCATGAAATTCCGGAAAAGATCAATCTAATCTGAGTGACAGCAAGCAGGTCAGGATTGCTCCTGGGAGCTGGGTGCTGGTGGTAAGTCTTGATGGAAGAGGGCTCAGGGGAACTTTCTGGAGTAATGAAAACATTCTATAACTTGTTTTAAGGGGTTTTTCCAGGGATGCATAATTGTCCAAACTCAGAACAAAGTACTTAAGACCTGTGCATTTTATATGTAGTGCCCCCTTGAGGAGCCTGTGGAGAATGCAGGGGTATTCGCCTACCCCACCTCCATGGTTGCTAACATGACCACAGACATAGGGGACTAGTGGTTTGATGGGTTGAGCCCTCTACCATAGGTTTTACCTTTGGGAAGACGGTTGCTGCAAAGGAGAGGCTAGGCCTCCCTATAATTGTGCCTAAGAGCCTCCTCCCGAATGCCTCTTTGTTGCTCAGATGTGGCCCTGTCTCTCTAGCTAAGCCAACTTGAAAGGTGAAATCACTGCCCTCCCCACTACGTGGGATCAGACACCCAGGGGAGTGAATCTCCCTGGCAACGTGGAATATGACTCCCGGGGAGGAATGTAGACCTGGCATCGTGGGATGGAGAACATCTTCTTGACCAAAAGGGGGATGTGAAAGGAAATGAAATAAGCTTCAGTGGCAGAGAGATTCCAAAAGGAGCCGAGAGGTCACTCTGGTGGGCACTCTTATGCACACTTTAGACAACCCTTTTTAGGTTCTAAAGAATTGGGGTAGCTGGTGGTAGATACCTGAAACTATCAAACTACAATGCAGAACCTATGAATCTCGAAGACAGTTGTATAAAAATGTAGCTTATGAGGGGTGACAATGGGATTGGGAAAGCCATAAGGACCACACTCCACTTTGTCTAGTTTATGGATGGATGAGTAGAAAAATAGGGGAAGGAAACAAACAGACAAAGGTACCCAGTGTTCTTTTTTACTTCAATTGCTCTTTTTCACTTTAATTATTATTCTTGTTATTTTTGTGTGTGTGCTAATGAACGTGTCAGGGATTGATTTAGGGGATGAATGTACAACTATGTAATGGTACTGTGAACAATCGAAAGTACGATTTGTTTTGTATAAAAAAAAAAAAGACCTGTGCATTTTATTGTTTGTAAATTAATCTTCAATCTTCAAAATTAGAGCGAAACAGTTGACCTTGAAAGGTGAGAAAATCTCTCTTTGTAGGTGGACAGTCACCCAGTGTGGTGAGCCTCGGTCAGCTTCTCAGAGGACAGGAGAAACCCTCAGCCCCGGTGTCCATCAGCTGTGAACGGCCTGTCAATTGGCATTTCCTGTATTAGCCTGAGCTCTCCAGTGAAGGAAATAACAGCCATCCCTCCATCCTCCAGGCCCTGGACTTTCCATGTCTAGAAAGTCATTTCCTGGTCTTGCAAAATGACAGCACCCTGAGCACGGCGGGTACGTCTTCCATCCAATCCCTCGTGGAACAGGCGGTGGCTGGGGCCCCCCTGAGGACAATCACGTGCTTGTCTCTGACTAATTAGAAGCATCCCCCTGCCACCTTCCCCAGCCTTGCACAGTCCCCTCAAGAGAGCACACGGGTTCCCAACACACCAGGGAGATGAGAAGCAGCAGAAGCAGTGACTGCTTCTAGTTTTATTTCCAGAGGACAAGTGAAATGAAGCTGTCTCCATGAGGCAACCGTCCAGATCTTTGAATGGCCTCGTAAATCTGATGCCACCTCGGAAGCATCTTTCCATGTGTTCGTTTCCTATGGCTGCTGTAACAAATCGCTATAAACTTAGTTGCAAAAGACAACCCAAATTTATTAAATTAGAGTTCCGCAGGTCCGAAGTCTAACAAAGGACCCCGTGGGCTCGAATCAAGGTGCTGGCAGAGGTGCCTTCGTTTCTGGAGGCTCTGGGGGAAATTTTGTTTTCTAGCTTCCCAGCTTCTAGAGGTTGCCTGCATTCCTTGGTGTGCGTCTCTCTACCTCCATCTTCAAAGCCAGCAGTGCTGCATCTCTCCGGGCCTTTCTTTCATGGCTATATCTTCCCTGCCTCCCTCTTTCACCCACAAGGACACTTGGGAATGTTGGGCCCACAGGGAGAATCCTTACTTTAATGTGAGCTGATAAGCAAGGCTAATTCCATCTGTGATCTTAATTCCCCTTTGCCATCTAACATGACACATCTGTGGGTTCCAGTGGTTAGGAGGTGGGCACCTTTGGGGGACCATCACTCTGCCTGTCACATCCCCTGATGTTCAAGTCCGGCTTCAACTCACAAGCTCCTCACTTTCTTAGGCTGAACCTGGATGCTCAGCTTGGTTTTGAGACAAGATGTGTACATAATGATAACAATAATAGCAACAATTATAGCAGCCACATATTGAGGATGTGATATGAAGCAGGCACAGGGTGCAGAGGGGCTCATTTGATCCTTTTAGGACCCCCCATGGAGCAGGCACTGTCATCCCTGTTACGGATGGGGGAAACTAAGGCCCAGATGGTATAAGTAACTAGCCTGGGTTTGCTCAGCTTTTAAATGGCAGATTCAAGATTAGAACTTTAGTGTTCTGACTTTAGAGTCTTTGATCTTAACAGCAACTGTTTTAACAAACTTCTACCACATTCCTAAGTCCCCTTCCTCTGCAGAGAGAGCTCATATCAGGATTAGAGATAATGACTGCCTAAGGCCTTGCACATAGGCAGACCCAGGACACAGAACTCTGATTATTAAGTAGCTGAAAGAGCATCTTGCTACCTCTTTATGCTTCTCCCCTTCCTTCCTTCCTTCCTTCCTTCCTTCCTTCCTCCCTCCCTGCCTCCCTTCCTTCCTTCTTTCCTTTCTTCCTTCTTTCCTTCCTCCCATCTATCCATCCATCCATCCATCCACAAGTAGACAGAGGCTTCTTTTAAAGCGGGTGCAGTGTGGAGGAACAGTTAAAATCTAGGTTCTAAGTCCAGGCTGCCTCTCATCAACTTCCAATATCATCACATATTAGTTGTTTCCACTTGGGTCCACATTACCTCGCTCAGCTTCCGATCCCTCGCCATTTGTAAAAACTGGCACGTAAGCACATCCACCTTCCCAAGCCGCTGAGATGCTTAGAATCGATCATCCATGCCCGGCACATGGGAAACTACCATGACAAAACTACTATTTTGTGAAGCAGGTATTGTGAGGAGGGAAAGAACATATGGCCATCGCTCACAAAGAACCCACCCCCCTCTCTCTCACACAAACATCAGTTAATGCCGTAAAGTGGGAAATTAGGGAAGACTGAAAATTGGAGACCAAGACAAATTCATAACCTGGTTCTAATTTGTGGTTAAGAAATCAATAAAAGACTAGGTCAATGTGTGCTCAGAAAAGGAAGGATTCACGAAGAAAGAATGCAGGGGTGAAGCACCCAGCCCCGGAAGAGGCCCCCTGACTGTCTTGCAGGGCTATTTTGATCGCCAGCTGTGGTCTCCCGCAGAGTCTCACACGCCAGCCGCTCCCAGGTGAACGTGACGATTCTCACCTTGGCTATTGCTGCTTTGTTGAATATTTACTTAATGTTTTTCTTTAAATCATTCCATTATTTAATACTTGACTGCATTTCTATAAAAAGGAAACTTTATGTCACTACAGTAAATGGGAGGCTGATTTGTTTGCCACGGATAGAAGGAAATCATTACATGACTATTAAAAGTAATGAAACATTTTGCCTAGACACCACCTAAAATCTTTCTGCGTCCTGCTGGTAGCCAGCAGAACTTACTTTGGGATGTGCCAGTCTTGCAGAAAGAACTGAGGACTCTGCATGTTTTGATTCTTGTTAACTAACCTCTCTGCTTCTCAGTTTTTCATCAAGATGAGGATGTGAATAAAAATAGCTGCTATTGAGGAAACTGAGCCCTTTACACCCATGAGCCCAGTTTGCCCTCCCAGTGGTTCCTTCATGATGTGTTATCATTGAGGTTTTATCCATGAAAACCTTATCCATGAAAGCAAGGCACAGAGAGGGAAGGAGTTTTGCCCCAGTCACACAGCTTCTAACTGAAAAATCAGGAATGTGAACCCAAGTTCATCTGAATCCAAAGCTTGGCCATTGTGCAATGCTGCCTCTCTGTACCTGTCACCTTGCAGGGACTGACAGCGATCAAAGCAGCTAATGCTTAAGATGTACCGGTGGTGAGCAGAGTGTGTGTGTATGTGTGTGTGTGTGTGTGTGTGTGTGTATTTAATGGGTGCATAGCATTTGCCAGGCACTGTTTTAAGCACGTTTTCTGTATTATCTCATGTAGTGTTCTTCAGAGCAGACCTGTGATGGAGGTCTTACCATTATTTCCATTTTACAAATGAGGAAATTGAGGCACAGAACCTTAATTAACTTGTGCCTAGTAAGTGGAGAAGCTGGATTGGAACCCCAGGGGTCTGGCTCCAGAACCTACATCCCACAGCCGATAAGGGCATGGTACAGATGACACAATATGCCGTCCGCCGAGGACAGTTTCGACGCTGCAACCGAACGTTTATCGGTCTGTGCCAAGCTGTTATCTAACCTCTGCCTAGCCCCACCTTGCTTTATTTCCTGTTGAAGATGGAATTCAGATTACCTTGGCCTTCTAAAAAAGTCATCTCATGCCGGGAAGATGCTCCCCCAGTCAATCATCTAACCAAAATTATGGAGCGCTTACTGTATGCTAGACACCATGATATGTGTCATGGAGAAAAGAAAGAAAGAAAAGAAGCAGTTGTGTGTGATGGTTAAGATGGGAGGCATTGCAATCCTACAGACCCAGGGTGCACACCTGGCCCAGCATTCACCGGCTGTGGGACTTTTGACTCAAACCCCACTGAGGGTTTCTTTCCTTATCTATAAAATAAGATTACTACTGGCACATAACTTAGTTTTTTCCCCATAATTTATTTTTTGGAGACAATTTTCTGGGTGAGTGTTTACTTAATATGCACCTCCTTAATTTCATTTTATTCTGTTGAGTAGGGGAGTATCATGATACTTTTCATATGTGTTACCCCCCCACCCCGATGGTAAAAGTAACACAGAACCCAAATACTATATTCCAAAACCTAGGGATCAGATATGTTTTCCTAACCAGAATTTTTCAGATTTTAGAAAAGTTAAATGAAATATGCACTGAATATCAAATAACACATTATTACTTCTCCAGAGAAATGTATGAATATTCAACACAGGTGAGATCACTAAAGACCACAACAAACTTAGAAAGGTCTAGATTTTGCTGTCCAATGAGCTTTGTGGATTTTGGAATTGTGGATAAGGGATTGTGAACAGGGACCTCCATAGGCTGATTTGGAAAACTGGAAAATGACCATGAAGTTTTAAAAAGAAATAATCACACGAAAAGAGAAAACTATTGAAATTTCCATGTATCTTTGCTAAATCATTGAATTATTCAGCAATATTATTGAACATTTATGATGTGCTCTAGAGTAGTGATTCTCAACAGGGGATAATTTTGCTTCCTTTGGGATATTAGGCAACATCTGGAGACATTTTGGTTGACACAACTGGGGAGATACTTCTGGCATCTGGTGGGTGGAGGTCAGGGATGCTGCTAAATATCCAACAATGCATAAGGCAATCTCCACAACATGGAGTTATCCAGCCCCAAATGTCAAGAGAGCCAAGGTTCTAGTTCCTGAGCATACAGCCAGGGGCAAAACAATAAAAAATCAATGTTTACCATGCATTTATAAAATATATGCAATGTGTATATATATATGAATATATTTATGTGTTTTAAAAGTTTGGTATTATTTAGTACATAATTTTGTTTTTTGCTTTATTACTTAACATTGTTTCATGGACATTTTACAATATTATCAAAAATTCTTCAAACACATCATTTTATATCCAAAACATTCTTTCAGAAAGATATAAAATTATTTATTTAGCCATTTCTTTAAATGAAAATTGATATTCCTCCATTTTTTCCCATTATTTGAACAATGCTGTTAAGAACATCCTTATATCACATCCTTGGTGGCATGATTATTTCATTAGATTTCATTAGATTCTAAGGCTTAGGATTCATTTCTAGAAGTGGAACTATTAAGTTGAAGGGTCCCACTTGATATGCATGATCAAATTGCTTTCCAGGAAGGTTTTCCCAATTTTTACTTAATGTAAGAGTTTACATTTAAATATAAGGAGTCTTGTGGTATCGAATAACAGTCATAATTAGCTCAACCCACGAATAACACATCTAAAAGCTTCTGGTGACAAGAACAGGCCTTCAGAAAGAGGAAAATAGTATGTTGAGTTCAAATTCAACTCACCTTTTGACTTGGATGGACTGGGCATATTTCTTCTCAATCAGTCCCATGGTACTCATTGTATTTTAATCATCCCAGTATGTAAACAATTTGAATCCGGTTCAAAGACTGGACAACAAAGCATAATTAAGAAGTGATTGACTTATGGGAAAAGATGAAAAGAGCTAAAAGTCTGAAAGTGGTGTGGGTGAAAAACCCTGGGAGAGGTGATCACCATTTCCAAGCATTGAAATTCAGTAAATAAAAAGCTATAAGAGAAACTTCCTAGAGGGTGGTTCAAAGGTAATGGGATATACTGGAACAATGAGAGTTGCAGACCGAAATCTCAAGAGGAAACTTCCTTGCTGTGGTTCTCTGTAAGAATAATCTGTGGAGGAAATGATAGAATTCCTTTTAAAGTATGAGTAGGTGAAACAGTGGAGACCCCCAGGCCAATCAGATAATGTGAGTTTGTCTTCCAGTGAGTTGCTGCGTGAGAACTTAATACAACAGCAAGATTCTCCCTTCTTCAGATGGTAAGTATTCGGTCTCCATTACAGAGCACAGTGGAGTGGAGAATCTTGACTTGACGGGAAAAGAATTCACATGTTCTCTTTTTATGAGGCTGAAAATTAGCTCATCGTCTAGAGTAGGGATCAGCAAACTTTTTCTATCAAGGGAAGGACAGCTAATGTTTTTGGCTTTGAAGTCCATAGGGTCTCTGTCACAACTGCTCAACTCGGACCTTGTAAGCTGAAAGCAATCCTAGACAAGACGTAAATGAATGGGTGTGGCTGTGTGCCAATAAAACTTTATTCACAAAAACAGGCAGTGGCCCTTGCAAACCATGGTTTGCTGACCCCTGACCTAGAGAAGTGGAAAAGAGGCAGTGTAAGAGAGTGAGGAGGTTCAGAGAGATCTGGGTTCAAATCCCAGCTCTACTACTTAACGGCTGGGTAACCCCAGGGAAGTTAATTAACCTCAGTTTTCTTGTCCCTAAAAAAGGAATTCAACTGAGTACCTGCCTCATGGGTTTGTTCTCAGAATCTAGTAGAAGCACTATACAAGAGGGGAAAAAATGCATGTTCTGGTTCTTATCCCATGGTATTTGGGCTTGTGTCACTGTCGCCTCTACCAGCACAAGCTCCTGAAGTTCAAGGACCATGTCTTATCTAACACGCGGCCCCACCTGCTACCTGGGCGTGCAGTGGATGATGGCCTTGTAGGTTCTCTGAAAGCAGAAATGGGGTGTCTGCAGACCTGGTTTGGCCAAGGAGGGCAGTTGGGAGAAGGGGGTGAGGGAAACAGGAGAGGGAGGGGGAAGGAGCTAAGCGCAGACTGGTCTCAACCAGAGTGTAGCATCAGCCTGAACCCACAGGAGCTCTGGAGCACAGATCACACCGATCGTCTTTTGTACTCTGGGTCAGTCAGCTAACGGCTGGGGACTGTCCCCAGGATGTGGGAGAGGGGCTAATCTCCCAGGTGAACTGGCTCCTGTGCTGCTGAGGGCAATTCTGGAAAGAGCAGCCGGGATTGGTTAGCAGCCAGGGAAGGTGCCCCTTAAGGTCTAAGGGCGAGGTGGCTGGGCCACGGCAGCCTCCCATGACAGGGCTCAGTTACTGCTTGTTATATAAATGCCTGTGTGCACAGAGGTTATGGTCTAAAGCATCCATGAAACAGCTGGTTTATAGGAAAAAGGGAGCAGGGCAGAGCCAGGCTGACTACGTCATCATCTGTCACTGCGGAGATAATTTATTAGCTTAAAGGCTGAAGCCAGGGATGATGAGAGCCTTGAATCAAGGAGGTGGTGTTCTCCTTGTGCAGGGACAGGAAGTGGCATCTTTGCCAGCACCGTCTGGGTGCTTCCTTTGCCTGGAGGAGTGAGTGGCATCATTCAGCTTGAACATTTCCGTGACCCAACAGTGTACTTGGTACAAGCAGCTGTAACTTCTCGTGGGTTCTGGGTATAGTGGGAGTGGAGTTGAATCCTAGCTCTGACACTTTGGCCACATGAGCCAAGCCAATTACTTAGCATTACTAAGCCTCAGTTTCCTCATCTGTAAAATGGGGATAACAATAGTTCCTAATTCATGGGATTTTTGTGAGGATGACAGTTAATCCATGGTGCCTGGCATTTGCTAATTAAGGCTTAATAAATGGTAATTTATTTTTTTATTTTTATTTTCTTTGTTGTTGTATTTTAATTTTTTTTTAGAAATGTTATTGTCTAGTGTACTGTTTCTCAATGTCATTTGCATATTGTTTTGGATTTTTGCCATATCTGCTGCTGCCACTCCTATTATTATTTACTTAATATACATTAGTTGCTTCTTTTAAAAATAAAATGTAAATACAATAAACTTGCAAATAAGACCAGTGCAATAATGTTTTTGTGTGAGCTAGTGAGTTTTTAGCCTAGTGCCTGGCATGTGGTAAGTCTGCTATAAATGACAGCTGTTACCATCATCAACACAGATATTAAAGGACCAGCAGTTTGCAGTCTACCTGGGAACTTGCATTGGCCCATTTCATTCCTTCCTTTTAAAATCAAGTCTCCTGCATTCTGTCCACTGAATTAAGTCACATCTTTGCTCCTGGGAGAACTAAGCGATGTATTCTTAGAGTGGTTTTCTTGGCTAGGAATTTTATCCGTACTATCAGGGGACTTTTTTTTCTTCTGTTAAATAACTTGGACTCTGACAGATTACAAGGAAATGGTTACTCAGAGCTGAGTGCTCAAAACTGATTATAGGGAGCAGTGGAAATTCCCCTTCCTTGCCTAAAATAACTTGAACTGGAACATGACAATATGAGCTTTGTCCAGGCTTGAAACAATATCCTTTCCAAGTGAATTCTGTACGGAAATACTTAGCAATATATGGTGGTAGTTCTCACTGAAGTAGAGAAAGGTTAGAAAAAGTTTAGTCATTTCTGTGTCCCACGGCAGAAAGGGCCAATGTTAATAACCTTGAGTCCCATAGGAGTGAAATATAAGGATGTGGACATAATAATATTGGATTCACCGTACTTCGCCTTGCCCTCTTGCACCATTCGCTTTCTTTATTATCACAAAAATCTAATTCTGGAAATAGACCCACTCTGCATTTATTTGTTTATTTTTATTGCACCTCTGTTCGTGACAACCTTCCCCTGGACACTCCCGAGCAGATTCTGAGGAAACGAGAGGAGGAAATGCCCAGCTCCTTATAACAGAGCTAAGTTCAGAGTCGCTGACTCAGGAAAGAATGCCAGTGAGTTCAAATTCCATAGCAGTTTTTAATCCCGTGCCTTGAGCTGGGTCAGAAGGTACAGAATTAGAGTGGGGGCAGCTATGCTGCCAGCTCCTGACTCGGGTTGAAAAGATCTGGGATTTGGTGAAGACGAATAGCCTAGCCCAGAAATGTTACTTGGACTATTTTGGACTTTAAAAAAAATATAGAGAGAGTGGGTAGGATATTGCGAAGTACTTCACTGTTTTCTAAAGTTTAAATTTACTATTATTTTTGTAAATTTTTTAAGGCTAAGAGGTAAAAGGAGGCAGGAATGAAAGTGGGAAGCCATAAAAAAAGCATTGTTTTTTTTTTTTTAAGCTCCAATAAGTTCTGTTAAAGTTCTGTTGAAAGTGGCCGTATTAGCTGGTATTAAGCTAAGAGGCTCAAAGTCTGATGCACACCATTAATTAAGATGCAGGGTCCTTGCCAGGAAAACTTTCCTTTGAAAGGAAGGAGGAGACAGAATGGAAAGGTCATGTTGACTTACCTTTCCTAGCTGAGTGTCTCACTGGTGGCCCTGTTGACACCACGGGCCTCCTCCCCAGGGGTCCTCCATGGAGGGTGGGTGCTCCATCCACCAAATGAGGCCAGAAGATTTAGTGGAATGACAGGTGGGACTCAGAGCTCACGCAAGCCTTTTCTCTCTTTTTCCTCTCACATCCTTTCCATCAATGGGTAGAGGAGTTGGATCATTGTGCCCTTTTAATGTACTTTACTCCAATTCTACAATCCCAAGCTTGGCCAGAGGTAGTAGGAAGAGAGAAAGAGGGTGCAATTATAATGTTAGTGATGTTGGCAATTGTGCCAGCCAATTCTGTTACAGGTGTGGACACCCTGGAGGGATCTTGACTTGGTTGGGTGCACCTGCTCTTCTCTTTGGAGAGGAGACTCCCTCCTGTTCCTCAGTAAGCATGCTTTACAAATTCTTATATCTTTTTCATGTACTATGGCACTTAAATGCAAGCCAACTAGTGTCTGGAGTTCAAAGAAGTGGCCGTCTCTGTATCCCAAAGAAACTCCTATAGGAATGGTTAAGGAGACCTGGAAAAGAATCGTCATAGCAACCTGGTTGGTAATAGTGAACAACTGGATATATGTGAAATGGCCAACAAAGGGAGAACGAGTTCTGGGTTGGGTTTGTGACCAAGTATAGCCTGTAAGATTCTTACCTGGGGCATTTGTTAGAGCTATCAGGAAAAGGGTGTGTACGTGTGTCCTTTGCATTCACTAGTCATGGGATTATCTAGGCCAGGAGCTACAAAGCAACCACATGGAGAAAATAGTGCCAGCACAAAGGAAAAGAGAGCCAAGAAATGGAGAATGATATGCTCCTGATATTTGACACCTGGATCCAGCTGTTCCTGAAGTCAGGGCAACCTGGGATTCTTCAATTACATAAATGAATAATCCCCTTTAATTCTTAAACAAGATTTAGTAATGTGACTGTCAGTTGCAACTAAAGTAGTCTTGGCTATTATTACATTGTACTCCTCCTGAAATGAGTTTATTATGCATAGGTGAATACCTATCCCCATTAACAACCAAACTTTGTAAAAGAGGAAAGTGATTAATCCAAGAACCAAGGACTTAGGCTTGTCTATGTTCAAGGTTGGACTTTTATTTTAAGGAACCAGTCACAGATGATCTGTCCAAGGTGGTATGAAAAAGCATTCCAGTTGCTATTGAATAGTCATTTGTGGCATAACTTGGGACCAGGCAACTCTTTCAAATGTTGATATCTATGACGAGCACAAAAGATTTAACGATCGGTGTTCATAACAGAAGTGTAAACTCACCCCCTGAGTCACTGGTTGGCTAATAGCTCTTTCCTCCCTTTGTGATTGGCATTGGCCCATATTTTGAGTTTGTAACCCACGCACTCCCTGATATCTGTTCTTCTTGAGCCTCCATGTAACACTGATACATGCAGTGGTGTCTGTAATCCCATGATCCTCGTAAAACCAGCACCCATTTCCCCTGGGAGCCCCCTGAGTGAGTGGTGATTTCACCATCGGGGGCATAAGCCTTTGACTTGTTTTTCTTGTAGAGATAAAACGTCATGCTAAGTCATCCACAGAATAACAGGCAATCAAGGACAGGGCTGAGCTATCTGGAGATGCAAAAGGAACATGTTGTAAGCTGGTTGCACAACCGTCACCTCCTGTTAGAGCTTGTGCTGTAGAAGACAGTCTTTCTCTTTCAGCTTCTCTGGAGCAAGTATCCTTGAATCAGGGACTTGTCTCTGACAACACGGCACAAACCAGGGACAGGGCCCAGGACACACAGAGGCTGGGAGGGGCCCAGGCCATGCCGTTCAATTAGGCTTCAATTAGCTCAAGAAATAAAACTGCAGCTAGGCCAAAACCGAGGTTACCAAAACTTATGGAATATTTTCAGTTTTTACCTTGAGCAAAGGAAGAGCTTGAATATATGCACAAATTACTCTTCATTGGGTTGACAAGATTATAGGGTTTATAAGACATATTGTTTTAAAATGAACTACAGTGACACAGGATCTGTCACTGCGATATGAGTGGGAAGTTGTCCCCATGACTGGATCTGATGTTTTTGGAGATGATGTCAGAAGGTCAATATGAAGTTAGACCAAATGTCCCCTAGAGCCCTCACTGCTATCTCTACTACATGACATTAAATTAAGATTTTAAAAAAATCATTAGTTTGTTTCCTGAGCCTCCTGCCTCCTCAGGCCTGGACGTGAAAGGCAAGATGATGTAGTAGAACCATTACCTGAAGGGGACTCAAAGGAATCAGGTTCTTGCTCTGTGGCTTTGCTCCAATCAGCTGTGTGACCTTGGGGAAGTCACTTAACCTCTCTGTATTTCCCTGTCTATAAAAATGCAACAGTTGGATGTGATGGCCTTGCAAGTTCCTGATAGAATTTTATGATTGTACCAGTTCCATGTGGAACTAGGGACCAGGGATGCAGTGGTGAGAAAACAGCAACAACAACAAAAAAACAACCAACACAGAGATATAGTAGCCTTGCCCACAGGGAGCTTATTTTCTAACTGAGTGAGGTGGTGGAGGAAGGAGGGAGTGGGGTGTGTGTGTGTTGATAAACAGCAAAATAATTACTCTGCAATACAATGTCAGAGAAGGATAAGTGCTACCAAGATTAATAGAGCAATGAAAGGAGATGGAGGGCAGTCAGGGAAGGCCTCTCTGAAGAGGTGACAATTAATGCTTCCCAATGACTTTGATTGTCTTAGAGAGACAATAACAGAGGATGTGCCATAGAGGTGGGTAGAGGATTCCATGGACAGAAGGGCCATTGAAGGATCTCATGGATACAGGAAATGACTCCCTGGTGAGTCAGGAATAGTAGAGGGGACAGAAGAGAAACAGGAGAGCAGTGAGGATGAAAAGTGGGGTTTCTGCAGCACTTGTGAGCAATGCAGAAGGCCAGTCTGGATTCGAATCTCAGCTCTACCCATTACAGCCTCCTCACCTGTAAAAGGGGACTAAGAGGCGACAGCCCTACCTGAAATGGAACGGTGAATTGGAATAATGTCTCTAAAGAGCTTGGCAGAGCACCTGGCACATTAATAAATGACCAACTTACCATTAGTCAAGAGCTTGCTGATACTTATTGAGCACCAACGTTAATTGTACTTTATAGAGAGTACTTCCCTTCAGCCCTCATCTGCTGCCCCCAAACAATCCCACGAGGCAGAACTATTATGATGGCATTTTACAGGTGGGAAGGCCAAGGGAAGTGATTTGGTAGAGGCTGAATGCAGGAAGGAATGCCAGTCATCATTATTACTTGTCCTCTGGCAACACGAGAGGAGGTTGTGGTGACACAACTGCTTCATTAGAACGGCAGCAGCTGCTGTGTGGTTGGGGCTTTTCTGGAGGTGGGAAGGGCAGAAATAACGTACGTGACAGAAATTCAAAGGTACGTTTTTTATTGAGGTATAATTTCCATGCAACGCAATTCACCAATGTTAAGTCTTGTTTTCAATTCCAACAAACTTATACAGTCAGGTAACTGTATCTGCAATCACTGATTTACTCTGTCACTATAGTTTTGCCTTTTCTAGAATTTCGTATAAACAGCATCATACACTTCTTTCACTGCACATAATTTTTTGAGATTCGCTGAAGTTGTTGAGTGTATTGGTAGCTTCTTCCTTTATATTGTTGAATAATATCCCCTTGTATGGATGTAACAATTCATTTATTCACCAGTCAATGGACATTTGGGTTGTTTTTAGTTTTTGGCTATTATGAATAAAACTGCTATGAATGTGTCACTACAAGTTTTTGTGTAGCGATATGTATTTATTTCTCTTGGGTAAATGCCTAGGATAGTATTCTGAGACGTATGCTAAATGTGTTTCATAAGAGTCTGCCAAACTGTTCGCTTCAGTGGCTGCATCATTTTGCATTCCTACCAGCATTGTATGAAAGTACCCATTGTTCTGTTTCCTTGCCAACAGCTGGTACTATCAATCTTTTTAAATTATAGCCATTCTAGTGGGTGTGTGCTGATATGTCATTGTGGTTTTAATTTGCATTTCCCTAATGACTAATGATATTAAGCACCTGTTCATATGCTAACTTAATAGTCCTGTATCTTTTTTGAAGTGTCTGTTCAAATATTTTGCCCATTTCAAAACCGGTTTGTCTCATTGAGTTCTAAGGCGTTCTTTATATATTCTGGATACAAATCTTTTATTGGATATATGCTTTGCAAATATTTTCTCGCAAACTGCACCTTGCCTTCTCATTTTCTTCATAGTGTCTCTTGGAGAGGAAAATGTTTTAATTTTTATGAAGATCAGTTTGTCCATTTTTTTTTCTTTTAAGATTCATGCTTTTTGTGTCCCAAGAAATATTTGCCTAACCCAAGGTCACGAAGACTTTTTTCTTCTTTATTTTCTTCTAAGAGTTTTGTAATTTTCTCTCTCTTATTTAGAGCAATGGTACATTTCAAATAGTATTTTATGTATGCTGTGAGGTAAGGGTCAAGTTTCATTATCTTTCCCATTGTTCCACATCATTTTTCCATGAAATTACCTTGACACCTTTGCACAGAATCAATTGACCATGTGTACGTGGAGATATTTCTGGATGCTATTCTGTTCTATTGATCTATATATCTATCTATCTATCTATCTATCTATATATATATATATATAACAACTTGCCATACCGTGTTCATTACTGTAGCTTTATAATTAGTCTTGAACTCAGGTAGATGTAGTCTTCCAATTTTCTTCTTCTTTTCAACATTCGAGTGTCAACATTTTAGCCTGCCCTGCTCATTTGTTCATTGAATCATTCAAGAAATATTTGCAGAGTATCTATTATGTTCCAGGCTTGGCATTAGGTGCTGGGATACAGTGGCAATGAAAATTATTAACCTGTGCCTTCATGGAGCTTATTGAGAGGTGATGGTTGAATGATAATCAGAAATATATCTATCTCTATATCTATCTCTATCTCTATCTATCTATCTATCTAATCATATATAGGCAGGGGTCTTTGAGGAGGTGTGAGCTGAGCACAACCTAAAGAGAGGGGCTGAGCCAGCAACATATAGGGGGGAACAGTGTTCATTCAGGCAGTGGGGAGAAGTGCCCAGTGCCTGAGCACAGTGGGAAGTGTTCAGATGAGGTTTCTGCCCTTGGGGAACCTATATTTGCATGGAAGAGACCATCCAAGTTTTAAAAAATTCCATTTAGTGGTCATTTTTATGAATAAAATAAATATAGCTGGATAACAGTTGAGTCCAGACAAATGAGGAGATAAAGGCAGTTATGGGAAGGGTCCAGATAAGAACTTTCCAGGAGAGGGAGCAGCAGGTGCAAAGCCTCCAAAGTGAGAAAGGGCTTGGCATGTTCCAGGACCAGAAGCAGGCTGATACGGTGGAGCCTGTGAGACAACGAGGGGCAGTGACCAGAGACCCGTCCTCACTGGGCCCTGCAAGCCAGGGTCAAAGTTTTCATTTTTTTTCAAAGTGCCATGGATGCCCCTGGGGGGGCTTTCAGGACTGGGGCAGTTGAGTAAAAAGCTTGATTTCTTTTTGAAAAGGCTGCTTGTTTTTAGAAGGCTGTATGTTAGATAATCATTTCCATTATAACCTTGTGTCACAAGTGCTGGCCTGTGTTTGAGATCCTCCCAGAATTCTTTGGAATCTTTGGGGGGTGGCTATGCCATCCGGCAATTTCCAGGGAACCCATTAATCTGGGGAACTTATGAAAATGCTCAGGGATGGATGCACTTCACATTCTGACTTTCGAATGTCTTGGATGCAAATAGAAACTCTTCATTTTATTACAATGAAAAATGTTTTTTTTTTTTTTAATATGGGGTGTGTGTGTGTGTGTGCGTTTGGAATCCTCAATCTTGATGAGTGATGAAGTGTATTTCAACATTTCAACTAAACGAACATTGTGTTTATTGTTTATAGTCTTTCTGTCCCCAGCTTTAAAAAAAACTTTTTATTTGAAAGTAACTCAAATATACCAAAAAAGCTGCAAATATAATATAAAGAATACCCATATACCCTTTACTTAGCTTTACCTGTTTTACTCCATCTGCCTTATGGTTTGTGTGCTCCCTCTATATATACAAACACAAATACACACACAAATTTTTTCAGAAAACATTTTGTAACCATTTACATATGTTATGGCCTTTTACCCCTAAATACTTTAAGTATGTATTTCCGAAGTATGGAGACATTTTCTTACATAGTTCCTACACTAACCAACTCATTAATATATCTTCTTTATTTCACTTTTGTCAGTTGACCCGATATTGTCCTTTATGGCATTTTTCCTCCTTGTGTTGAATCTGGTCTGGAGTCAGATTTTGCATTTAGTTGTTATGTCTTTTTAGTTTCCTTTAACTTGGATCATTTGGAACATTTTCACTTCTTACTCCCACCCCATATAATGGAATGTTCCTCGTTTTGTATTTGTCCAATGTTTCTTTGTGATGAGATAGAGGTTATGCATTTTTGGCTGGAATTTGGCATTGCGGATGTTGTATCCTTCTCAGGGTAGCACATCTGGAGGTCCCCAAACTCCATCTGTCTCTCATTGGTGACGTTAAATACCCTCAACCTTTAATATTTGTTGAGGGGACCGGGTAGGGGAAGGAAGCTGAAAAAACAAGGAGGCACATTCAGCGTTATTTAAGTTCCTGAGGTGTCTCACTGCTGATTCAATCACCCAAAGCAAGGCTTTTGTATAATCATGACATATGCATGTATGTGTGAGCACACACACACACACACACACACACACACACACACACTCGAGTTTGTTCCACTTTGCATTTCTTCTCAAAATCCTGTTTTAGGATATGAGGCACTGGAAGAAACAATTTGGGGTGATTTTCAAATTTTTGTATTAAGGTTTCATGTATAATTATTACCTCTTAGCAATTCCTGAGGTCTTAAAGGATTTGGTGCAATGGTTAGGAGGTTTATGGGCGCCAGCCAAGCATAGGCATTAGCTTCAGGCAGTGGTTTTCAGCCTGGGCAATACATTAAATTCTCCGGGGTGTGTTTAACACACAACGCTGCCCACAACCACCCGGGATCAAATGAATCAGAATCTCTGAGGGTGGAGCTCAGGTTCCCATGTTTTAAAGGCTCAGCAGGAGTGCCTAAGGTCCTGCCAAGGTAAAGAACCACTAGCTTAAAGGTATGATATTGGATCTTCAGTGCTCCCACCATGGTCTTCACCCTCCAGGTATGTTCTCCCTCTAATATGTAATGTCCCGAGCACTCACTGTGTACCAGGCAAAGTATCACAGACATCTGTAGTTTTTGCTTTCCCAGCATCCACCTTCCCTTCTTTGGGTTAAAAAGCACCCTTATTTTTCTTTTGGGAACTACCATCTACTTTCAGCTCAGTGTCTTTGGGGGGCCTGACTGCAGAGATAGGCTTGATTCCCAGGCTTGGCAAATTGATCAATTCATGATGGTGATCTCCTAAGTCGGTCAAATGAAACTTGAGCCCAGGACTTTCTTTCTTTCTTTTTTTTTTTTTTTAACATTTTTTTAAACATAATTCTGAGATATATTCACATACCATACAATCCATCCAAAGTATACGAGCAATGGCTCACGGTATCATTACATGTTTGTGTATTCATCACCATGATCATTTTTAGAAAATTTGTATTACTCCAGAAAAAGAAAAAGAAAATAGAAGACCCAAACATCCCATACCCCTTACCCCTTCCCTCTTATTGATCACTAGTATGGCACTCTACACAATTTTAAGACTTACAGTAGATGTAGGTTAACTCAGGCAGTGTAGTATCATCAGAGTTAGATATATAAATCAGTGGAACAGAACAAAATATCCAGAAGTAGATTCATACAAACACGGGCAACTGACTTTTTTTTTTTTTTCTAGCTATATAGTTATACAATTATTATCAAAGATAAAGGCTACTGGATTACAGTTCAACAATTTCAGGTATTTGAGCCCAGGATTTTTGCTGGAATCATTGGCAAAGAGGTGTTTTATTTCTGCTGGGATTGAAAACAGAGAGGATGTATATGTGAAGTTAGCAGGTGCTATTCATGGTGAGGGGGTACCCAAGAGTGAAGTCAACATGGAGGAAAACATATCTGAGAGGTGGAGAAAAGAGATGAACATGGTTGACAGGTTTGAACCCCTGGATCCAGCCATGCCTGAAGCCAACAATTTCTGGATCTTTAAGTTATAGGGGTCAATACATCACTATTTGCTTAGGTAATTTTGGGTTGAGGTTTCTGTCAATTATAATGGAAAGATTCCTGACTAATTTTTTTTTTCATTCTTACAGCAAGCCTGGGAAGTAGCTACTAATAGTGCCCCTTTCTTATAGATATTAATACAGAGACTCAGTGTGTTACACTCTCTAGATGATTCTTATATATATTTTAAGTTGAGAATCTGTGATATAGGGTATAATGACTTAGATTCTTCTTAGGGAGGGTAGCACTGCACTAGAAGGAATTACTACTTTTTTTTTTTTTTTTGCCTCAGTGGCTTGTTTCCTAAAATGAGTCCAGAACCTAACACAGATTAGGAAAAGAGAGTTTAAAATCCAAATCCAGGTCCAACTGTTGGGTGCAGTGGGGCATGGAGCCGAATGAGGCTTTGGGACCAGACAGGTCTGGATTTGAATCTTGCAAATTGTAGTGGCTGTGGCTGCTTCTACCACTTTCCAGCTGTGTGACCTTGGGAGAACAGTACAGACCCTCTGAGCCACAGGTCCTCCATGAGTTCCCCCTGAAAAGTCTTCCATGCGGCTCACATGAGACAATTCAGGCGGAGTGCCTCTCAGCACTCTAGCTTCCAACTTCAAGATTGGAAAAGATGAATCTATTTCTACATGTCACATTTTCCTTCCTTTTTTGTTTCCTCTGTCAGTGGCTTTATGAGGAAGCAGACAATGCTGAGTGCCAAGCAAAGACCAAGAAAAAAGGGAAAAGAATGAAAATAAGAAAGGTAATGACTGGAAGAGAATCAGGCAGAGTACAAGAATTAAAGAGGAGGCATGGGGCTCTGAGGTCCGCCTGTTTAACCCTTTAACAAATATTAATTGAGCACCAACTATGTGCCAGGAGCTGTTCTAGGCATTGGGAGTATGTTGGCAGATAAGACTAATAACAGTTATATATACATGGAGCTTACATCCTAGCAGGAGAGGGAGATGCCAACTAAATAAGGAAAACAAAATCCTGCAAGTAGAGGTAAGAGCTGTTCAGAAAAATAAAGCAAGGGAGGGCAATGAGTATATGGAGGGGGTTGGAGGTGGGATGGGCTTTGCCGACAGACCAGGGGAGAGGCACTGGAAAGCTGGGTGAGGGCTGGAAAGACGAGTGGGCAGGAGAGAGGAAACAGTAAGTGTAAAATTTGGGACGTGGGAACACACATGGCCAGAAGCTGATGTGGCTGGGATGGAGAGAGCAAGGATGACAAGAAGGGACAGAAATCATCAGGCCAGGGAGTGAAAGGGGAGCGGAGAGTGCTTTGCCAGTGGGAGCAAGTCTGTGGGCATTTTGATTCTGCAGGGTTTTGCACATTCATGTGTGGTTGTGGGCCTGGTAGGGAGAGATGTGCCAACACGTTTCCCCACCCAAGCCGCTGTCTTCCTTGCTGGACCTTGGGCCCAGGAGCTATATATATTATATCATCAGGTCCTGGTCACCCTTGTCAAAAGATGACGGAAGATGCTGGAGAATTTGAAGCAGGAGAATGGAGCTTTACATTTTTTAAACCACACTGATGTCATACCACAGAGAACTGACCATAGGGATGAGGGCAAATGGGGATGCAGAGATGGGAAACAAACATCCTTGTGGACGCGGGACTCTTGGTACTAAAATCGGGACAGTTGCGGGCTCCGGGACGAGTTGTTTACAACAGAGACTAGTTAGGAGGCTCCTGTGGTCTTTGGCCAAGAAGTGTGAGTAGCTTAGATGACGGTGGTGGGAAATGTTCGTGCTCAAGATACTTTTGGAAGGTAGAGGTGAGGGGACCCATTGATACAGGAAGACCTGAAAACTTGACCTAAAGATATCTGAGGTGGACAGCCCCTAAAAAGAGATCTCAAACTCGGGTCCTGAGACCATCGCTGGTGACTTTGGGCAAGTCATTCCATCTCTCCTCGGGTCCCAGCTTCTTGCGAGGGGTGGGTGGTCTGGGGTGTGATGGGGTCCTAGGGCTGACCTCACTGGTTTGCCCCAGGATTCAACGGTGCAGCCTGGTGTGGTCAGTAGCAGCAGGTGGCTGCAAAAGTTATTTTTAGGAGCCTGGGTAGAATTCAAGAAGGCATTCTGGAAGCTGGTGGAGCAGGCAATAGGAATTGTTTTTACAAAGTGAAAACTGTCATCTTTGGCTAGCACTGTGTCCTCCCTGTTTGGGGCATGTATGAGCAGGACAAATGAGAGCAAAGGGGCATGGAGATGTGCAGCTCTTATCTGCGAAGCCACTTTCTGTGCTCACACACCCGCCTTCCATCATTTTTGCCCCAGGTAGCAGGTGTAAGTTCTCCAGCCTGGCTCCCACCCTCCGGCCTGCTGTGCAAGTGGTTCCTTAAATAGAGTATAATCTAGGTGTTAATGGGATACTGAACCCTTACAATTAGCAGAGCCAGCAGAGAAATCTTAATTCATGTTAAAGATGACGGGGTCTTGTCCCCTGTCCCAGAAGTTCTGAAGAAAAAGAAATTAAACCAGCAAATATAATTATATTTTTGGAAATGACACATAGACATTATATGCTGCAGTTATTTTTCTTTCAGGGTGTTCTCTTTCTTTCTCGGGGTTGGGGAGGGTGTGTGAACCCCTTGCTAGAGTCTTAACTGTGTAACTAGCTTGCCTGTTGAGAAATCCTGTGCTGGCTTGTGCACCCAGTGCTGTGCTAAAGTCCTACCATGCTTTTTCTCATTTATCAATTAATTAATTAAGATCAATTAATTAGTCCTTTGATTCCCGTTTCCCAGATGAAGAGGTGGAGTCTGGGAGAGGTGAAGTAGCTTGCCCCCAGTCACTGGGCTGCTCAGGTCTGGAGGCCAGATTGGACCCAAATCTCTCTCTCAGTCTCCAAGCTTTCTGGGCTTGGGCGCTGAACGCTCTTCTCCCCCACCTCCCACCCCTGCCCCCACCCCCTTTTGCTCTCCTCTCACCCTGACTGGTAACTTCCCTAGGCCTGGTGTTTTGTTTTGTGCAGGGTGACCTTATAATTTATCATCTAATTGAAGACGCTTTCGGGAGTGAGGGGGCACTATGAATATTTGTGCATAAACTGGCACTGCCACGTATACTGGGGGTGGGGTGGGGTAGGGGTAAGGCTCACCAGGCCTTAGCACATCATAAGGGCCCCATAAAGATACGCTGGGTGTGTTTTATCAGCAGTCTCCAAAGGGGTGGTGTATTAGGGTTCTCCAGAGAAACAGACTTAATATTTCTCCAGAGAAATATTAAGAGATTTATTATAGGAATTCACTCATGTGACCAGGGAGTTGGCAAGTCTGAATTCCACTGGGCAGGGCACAAGTTGGAAAGTCTCACAAAAGTGACATTGAATTCCTCAGGAGAAGCGTGTTAGCTAAAGTAGAGATAGAAATTCTTCTCTCTGACTTCTGAAATTCTCAGTGCTGGCTTTAAGCTCTCCAGCTGATTGGATGAAGAGACTCCCCTCACTGTTGAGGACAAGCTCCTTTGTTGATTGTAGATGCAATCAGATGTAGATGCAACCAACTGATGCATGATATAAATCCATCTACAAAATACCCTCACAGTAACAATCAGGCTAGTGTTAACTTGACCAAATTGTCACCATAACCTAGTCAAGTTGACCCATGAAATTAACCATCTTCCTGTTTGTTTTTTACAAAGAGAAACTAAGTCACAAAGCAGGAAGGAAGTAAAAGATCAGGTGGAGTCAAACCTGTCCTGCAGCATTCCTTGTTCAGATAATACAAAGAGCCATCCTTTAAGCATTTGTATGAAGAATCTATGGTCCAAGACTCATGAAGAGCTTCTTGTAAAGAAATCATAATAAAAATAGTAATAGCTGGTGCTCACTGATCCTGTGCCATGTACCTTCCCCAGTCCCTTTATCTGCACCATTTTATTTATTGCTTAAGGAAGGTGCAATTACTATAGAAAAGGAAAATGAGGGCACGGCAATCAGACAAATCGCCCCCTGGTACCCAGCTACTAGAGCCCCGTGAATTCACCACAATGCTAGTTTTTTTCCCAAAGATGCAATAGGGTCATACTGGCTATTTTCCACTTAGAAGCTCCTTCAGAACGTTTTCTAGGAATCTTAAAAAGAGCAGTTAGCACCCGCTTATAAAGGAGCTTCCTAATCTCATCAGTATGTTCAGTGCACCAACAGAGGTAAACAAAATAACCCAAACCCATAACTTGCCTCAGCACCTCACTCATATATAAAAACAAATCACAAACTTTGCTCAAACAATGACTCAGCAACGCCGAGAAACTGAGAGCAGGAGTCAGACCAGCTGGCACTTCAGCTCCTACTCCCCCCTTTTCCTTTTATCCTTCAGTCAGGGGAGAGGAAGATTACGGCACGGAATATGGTAAGATGAATAAAGGAGAGAAAAAGAGATTGTCTGATGGTGTGGGGAGGGGCAAGCAAGTTGTATAAAAGTCCATCTCTGACTACCTGGTACCACCCCTTTTTTTAATCACCACCATTTTGTTGCCTGGCAGAAGTGTGAGAAGCAGGGCTGTTTTCCACCCCCCACAAAGAACAACCCACAATCGGGGCAGGAATAGCTTTTCCCAGGCCCAGACTTCCAGAGCTCCAGGATTGTCTTGGCTGCACGGGTTTTAACTAAGTTTAGATTTCATTTTCTTAAGACTTCTGCAAAATGGTGTCTGCTGTGTTTACACTGGAGGCTCCGGCTGCTGCGTCCCTAAGCCCAGTTGCAGCTGAGTGTGCAGTTCCCTAAGGAGCTGGCTGACATCCTGAGCGGCTCTTATCTCTGAGTTTTGACTACATGTCCTTACGGTGACCTGTATTATCTGGCACTTCAGGTTGCTGCTCACAAAAACATATCACTGGAAGAAAGAAAGAAGAAAAAAAAAATCCCTGAATGACTGTAAAGATCCTTTACGAAGAACAGTAAACTCAGGTGCCCTCTGCTGGGGGAGCTGGGCAGGAGGGACAGCGACGGAGGGGAGTGAGCCGGTGGCCGTATGGGCTGTGGGCGCGGGTGCCCTGCCTGGAACAGGGAGGCTCCTCCTGGGGCTGGGAGGAAAAGCCAGCACGGGGCTTGCCTTCCTTTTGAATGATCCACAGGCATCACTCAGGGCAAAAGAGCCCATCTGAGCTGTTTTAGGCCAAGGGAAATAAAAAACAAAATTGAAACTGCTTGCAGGGAAATCACTCTAGGGGAACTAGCAACTTCTCCATTTGGATTTTTTTTTTTTTTTTTTTTTTTAACCTGCTACTGAAATTGTTGGGTTTAATAGCTGGGAGAGAATCCATAAAAAATGGCAGGGAGACGGGTGGTCATTGCCAACTTTCCCATCAAGGCAAAAGGGGGTGAGTCCCGGAAGGCCTGGTAAAGACTGGGGCTCAGGGGGCTGCGTAGAGGCAGGGGCCGTACTGACTATTAGTAGTAAATTACTAAACTGTACATCCCAACCAGGACAATTTTGAGAGTGAAAGAGAATGCTATTAATGATTACGCCAGGACAATGGGTATAATCCAAAGATGTCCCAGGCAAATTATTGTGCTGTACAAATAGAACTTTCCATGATGATAAAAATATTCTGTATTTGTACTGTCCAGTATGGTTGCCACCAGTTACATGTGGCTCCTAAGCACTTGAAATGTGGCTCATGTATATGAAAAGGTGAATTTTTAACTTTAGTTAATTTTTAAATTTAATAAAATTTAAATGATCTAAATTTAAATTCCAGCATGTGTCACATGTGGTCTAGTGGCTATCATATTATCAGCAGAGATCCAGTCATATTATTCATAGGAAAAGTCCAGAACCCTTGAAGACAGCAGCTAAAGCCCCAGGCACCAGGCTTTAAAATTCGGTCAATACAATCTCAGTAATCACAAGTCACTGTGCTTTGCCTCCATGGTGGCGGAAATTCAGAACACTTCTTGGAGAGTTCTGGGAACTTCAAGAAATATAGTTTTGCTTGCCTCAGCTCACCTGGGGAGGGCCAGGAGCCCACTGAAGTTTCCTGTAAAATGTCCAAGTTTAACCCTGTCTCAAGTGTCAGCTCTTGCATGTGGTATGGGGATCAGCCATGGGGAGGATTATTTGTGACTTATTTCCAGTGCTTTCCCACTAGCAGCCTGCAAGCTCGTGGAGTTTCCACCTGCACAGAAAGGTCTCTTTCATTTGGGTTTTCTCCAGAAACTTTAAAAATTTCTTGAGCTGTTTCCCAGTGTCATAGATTTGGAAAGAGGCATTTTGTTTCTGATTATAAACCCCTGGGTGATGTCATTAAGTCCCTAAACACCCAGTGGGACTGTACTGAATAGAGAAAGACAATATGCCAACAAGTTATCTGGAGGTGTCAGAAAGAAATGATGAGAAACAGTACAGTTTGGAGAAACGTTTTCCAGCTTGCTTTCTGCATTTCCAACACAACTGCACTGGAGGAGATAAGATACACATGGCGTGTACAAGAAGGCATGGGATCTCCAGGGAACATGAGGCAGGAGAAAGGAATTGGGCTGAAAACATCCAATCAGCACATATTAACCGAGAAAGAGATTACAGTATAGCAAAGGAAGCTTTTTAAGGGGCTCCTACAGGGGCCTTTGGAGCAAAGAGTCAGTGGGATCTGGTACAACTTGACTTCAACTAGTTGGTATTTGAATAATCTGCCCAAGAGAAAACAGATATAGCACGCACTGTCATATTTGGCATTGAAGCTCTCAGTTGCACCAGGAGTAACGTTCAGCCACACACAGGGGTCAGGCTACACTCACTTAGAAACAAGTGGGAAATTGAAGCAATTATTCAGATAATCCTCCTACATTGTAGCTACTGGCCAGTTTTGCATCACCGGTTTAGCCTAGAAACAGTAACCCTATTATAAGCTGTTTGCAACTACTGGAGAGATCTTGAATTTATTAAGGAAAGATTACTGAAAGATCCAGAATGGGGATGTATTCAGATTGAGTCATATAGGCAGAGCAGAGCGGGAAATTGACAGCCTCCCACCACTGGAAGGAACATCTCGCTTTCAACCAAGGTGGAAATAAAGGTTTGTGTTTAAACTGTGCAGGTGGTTCAGATCTCTACATCACTGTTTATTATCTACACAGTTGATAAGTTCCATGTTGGATTGCATTGGGGCCAAAAGGGAAAAAATGATGAAATAGCCCATTAAGAATTTTGAGTCACCATTAATAAAATTATATTATTTGTGGCTGTCTCTTAATTAATTGGTACCTTCCCAGGATTTTTAGTGGGCTAGGCAATGGTGGGTTGAAGTTTTTTTTTTTTTTTACTTGTTCAAAGAATTAGCTTTGAACAGAATACAATTTAACTTCTTATAATAGAAAACTCAAATATGTGAGATAAAGGTTTATTTTTCTCACTCATTGTGAAATCCAGAGGTAGCTGGTTGCTTGTTTGGTGTGCTGGTTCAAGTATTTCAAGGCCAGACTTTTTAGCGTTTTCCTTATCGTCACATAGCCTTTCAGGCAATAGGAAAGGTAAAGAGGAAAAAAGGCCTCACCTGAGTCTGCTCCCGGATCTACTCCACCTTTAAGGATCTTTCTGATAAGCCCCACCCAATGGCTTCTGGCCAGAGTTATTTTAAATGGCCACCCTAGCTGCAAAGGGGTCTGGGAAATGTAGTTTTAAAGCTGCATAATATGTGCTACCCCCATTAAAATTGATATTCTGTTAGTAAGGAAGAAGGAGACATTGGTTATGGGGCAGACATACAATAGACTCTTTCACTTTGAATACTCAAAACAAAACAAGCAAAAACATAACTTTTTTTAAAAGTCAGTTTTGCAAAAAAAAAAAAATTTAGTTTTACAAAAATAACCTAACTTGATCTATATGAACAACTCTTATTTATAACCAGTTACCACATAGCAAAATGATGATTATGCATATTAATAAATGTCTGTGTCAAGGACAAAGCCAATTAGTTAAGGAGTGTGTGTGCATTTCTAAGACTGCCAGCATTGTTCTTACTGGATAATCTTCAGGACATTTCTCCTGGGGATTTTAAATGAATTAGGTGTGTCTTGTGTCTTTGTCAGCAGCCCAGTCTCTATTAGAATTGGAGCTAAGTGGGAGACTCCTGAGAACTAAACGGAGAGCTTCAGTCGGAGTTTCTTAAATCTGAAATACACTGTCTAGACCAAGTTCAACTTCATTAGCGATTTGCAGAGAGATTTATTGAGCCAAAGGGAAGACCTCTCCGAACTGAGTGTGCCTACCTTGATTTAAGTAACTGAAACAGCCATTGCATTGGAGTGGCAGTTAGGTTCACGTCTGAAACGATTTCTTTGTGAGTCAGCCATCATTAGCAGAAAGAAATGCAAGGCTGAGGGTGAGCCCCCAAGTGCTGGGAGCTGAGGCTGCAGAGGGGAACCCGGCCAGATGGGGCAGGGTCTCATGTGCTGGTAGCACGCTGGAGATTTTAGTCAGTGGTTCAGGGGTTGCAAACTCAGCCTCCTTCGGAGACAGGTAGCAAGATGGGTGCCTGAGGCTGGTGTGGGTCAGAAAAGTGGGCTGAGAGCAAAGCTGCTGACCACAAAGCACCTGCCTCTCAGGGTGACAGTCGCCAGCAGCCATTGGTTCCAGGTGAGACTGCAGACCCAGCACTGCCAGCTGGTTGGACTTTTCAAGAGAAGCCCAGTGGCTGAATTTTTATGTGAAATTCTACAGATTTGAAAATGTTGGGTTGCGTTGCATGATGCAGGGTCAAGTGCTATTCAAATGTGGCCCCAGTTGGCAAGGTGCTTTTTGGACCTCGTGGAGCTAGTGAGACTCCCGGAGCAGGGAGAGGATGGGGACCCTCTCCCCTCTCCATCCCGAACGCTGTCTCTGGCAGCCATGGTGAGGATGCTCTAGATTGGAGAACGGTGTCAAGCAAAGGAGGCAATTGGGCACCAACTGATGGCAGCAGAGCCGGGGTGGGGTTTGGTGGAAGCCTGAATTAAGGTGAGGATGGAAGGGTGGGCTGGATCCCACAGCAATTTCTGAGGCAGAATCATAGGATTAGTGACTGATTGGAAAAGGGACGAGGTAGAGTTAGAAAAGGAGAAGAGGCCATTAGGACTTCCACATGGGCAACAGGTGGGCCTTGGATGCGGCCACTGACGGGGCAGGAACGCCAGCAGGGGCAGGATTTAGGGAAGGCTTGGAGTTTGAGGTAGAAGTTTCCATCTGGCTCTTGGCGGCTGAATCTGCCTCACAGGTATGCTTTGCTGGCCACGTGGATTAAAATTGGTTTTTAATTTGTCTAACTCTTAAAGAGATGTAAGCATTTACATTCAAATATAGATTTCCAGCTCCTTTTGAAAGTAAAATAATGGGCAGTATTAGGCACAGATTAAAGGCAATAATCCACTGGAGCTGGGGGTGGAGGTGGGGGCTCATGACATGGAGGGAGGTGCCTGGATCCCCAGGATTTATTTTACCCTCCTGGTCCTATCAGCATTTGAGCCTGGGCGCCCTGATGGAGCTGCCTGTGCAGCCATGGAGATGACTCAGGCAGATCAGGCAGGGGGAATTGCTAAGGGGACATAGAAAAGATAGGCGGGGAGAGAGAAAAAGCAATAGGAGGGAGACTTGGAACAAGAAATAGAGGTGAAGAGCCAGGCAGTAAGTGGATTGAAAATAGGCTGTTCATGTGAACTTGTGCTCTGCATTGGGGGATGGGGGGGTGATTTGTCAATGCCTAATAAGTTAAAGGAAAAAACTGCACACTCAAAAGATCTGAAGATCTACTGCTCTAAGCCTGCCCTAGAGAAATGAAATTCCCTCACAAGTAGACACTAGGAGACAGGGTAATGGTGGCTCTTTGTTGCATCATTGTTTGCAATAATGAGGAATTATGAGCAACCTAAATGTCTATCAGTGGGGTTATAGGTAAATAAACCGTGGTATTCCTGAACTGTGGAGACCCGAGGAACCGTTCAAAAGATAAGGTGCACTGAGGAGCTTGAAAACAAATTCAACAAAGCACACTGCATGTAACTACTGTGTGTGGGTTTGTGTGTGTGTGTGTATGTGTGTGTGTGTACAGACATTCCTGTTGAAGGGAAGGGCTCCAAGATTGGGGATATGTGATTAAAAGTGAATCTGCCTTTATCTTTAAGATTTTAATTGTTACTTTAACCAGGAAAGTGCAGTCCTGTATCCCTTGAGCAATTAAAAATTAATTTAAGGCATAGGACAATGGATTGGCATTTAGCAAGGGCTGTTTCAGCAGAGTAGTGGGAATGAAAATCAGTTGATAAATATTGATGCGTAAAAAGGAGACAACGAAGCAGAAATTGTAACTAGAGGAAAAAGGAACCTGAGGCTGCAGAATGGAAAGGGTGCAGGGAAGAGGATCAAGGAAAAATTCATTGCTGGTGTGCTTTTCACTGGGGTGACCCAAAATCTCCAAAGAAGGGGTAGAGAATTTTGGCTTCTCCTAACGTGGCATTACTTCTGAGAAGAGCATGGGAATTTCTTCTGAACCGAGGTCATCCCTGTAATTTGCATTCTGACTCTCCTGATACAAAAATGTCTAGAAGGAAATTGGTGGGACATTAGAATTGTTTGATTGGTGGGAAAGGACCACAATCCCTATATAAAGGGCAGACATTGCTTTGGGGGAAAATGTTGCCTGAAATAGGATACAAAAATGCCTACCAATAGAGAAATGATTAGATACGTTATAATGACCTGTGGGATGGATTACTAGGTAGCTAATAAAAATCATGCTTTCCAAGTTTTTGTTTTTTTTTTAAATTTATTTTAAGACATGGGAAAATGATAATAAAATGCTTCAAAAAACCATGCTACAGAATCTTTTTTGCAGTTTGAGCTAATTGCACTTACAAAATAAAGTATATATACGTAAGAAAAAAGAAGGAAAAATACAAAATTGTTAACAGTGGTTTTTTCCAGGTGATGGGAAAATTGGTGACTTTCTTTATCATGCATTTTTGTTGACACAATAATTTTCTATCAAAAACATTATTTATATAATTCCCCAAAGGAACTGTTTTTTTAAAAATTTAGCTTTATTGATATATTCACATACCATAAAATCATCCAAAGTGTACAATTGTTCATAATTACCATCATATAGTTGTGCATTCATCACCCCAATCTGTTTTTTTGAACATTTTCCTTGTACCAGAAAAAGTAAAAATAAAATAAAAAATAAAAGTAAAAAAAGAGCATCCAAGTCATCCCTCCCACCCTATTTTTCATTTAGTTTTTTGTTCCCATTTTTCTACTTATCCATCCATACACTGGATAAAGGGAGTGCAATCCACAAGGCTTTCACCATCACACTGTCACCCCTTGTAAGCTAAATTGCTATACAAACATCTTCAAAAGTCAAGGCTACTGGGCTGCAGTTTGATAGTTTCAGGTATTTACTTCTAGCTATTCCAGTACACTAAAACCTAAAAAGGGTTATCTATAAAGTATGTAAGAATGTCCACCAGAGTGACCTCTTGACTCCATTTGAAATCTCTCGGCCACTGAAACTTTATTTTGTTTCATTTTGCTTCCCCTTTTTGGTCAAGAAGATGTTCTCAATCCCCCGATGCCAGGTCCAGATTCATCTCTGGGAGTCATATCCTGCGTTGCCAGGGAGATTTACACCCCTGGGAGTCAGGTCCCATGTAGGGGGCAGTGAGTTCACCTGCTGTGGTGGCTTAGCTAGAGAGAGAGGGCCACATCTGAGCAACAGGGACAAAGGAACTGTTTTTGAAAAACATAGAATGAAAATCATTTATGAGGAAAGACAGTCAAGGAAGGAGTTTTGGTTGGCGAGGAACCAGGCAGGCCTCAAGGCTCCAAGCAGCTTGGGCTTGGACATTTTGGGCTTTTTCCCCCTTTTGCCCAAATGTCAAATGCCAAGCTTCCCACAGTTAAAAGGACCTTGACTGATCAACTTCCTCCACACTGGGTGACAAATGTCAACTCCTTCCCCTTCCCAACCCATGACTGTTGTGTGTTCTTAAATTGGCAAGAGAAAACACAGAACTATAATGAGCCAGAGTCATACTCTGACACAGACATTTGGCCCCTGTCCCCTTAGGCTGACCCTGAAAATGTTTCGTAATAGGCATGGAGAGGAAATCTGCTCCTTTCTCTCACGCTGAGCCCTCTCATTTCCCCTGTGTTAACTGTGTTAAGTATGGCGGGAAGTTACTCAGCCTCGTGACCGAGCCTGTAAACCTTGGAATCAAAGAGGCCTGTTTGGAATCCTTGCTTTTCTAATTAACAGCTATGTGGTTTCTGGCAAATTCCCTAATGTCTCCGTACTTCAGTTTCTCATCTGTAAAAAGAGGATGAGGTTTCCCCACCCCTTTGGGTTACCCTCAAGACTAAATTGGATATACTACACAGGGTGGAACATTTAACGGCCACTGAATGAGTGGTTTTATTCCCAGGTTATCTAATTTTATTTTCTTCTTGTCCTACCCTATGGCCATAGTTCAGGAGGTGAAATAAGAAAAGACAGTTTGGGGAGAAAGACACAAAATCTGCAGATTCCGGGTGGGTATCCATTTGGAGCCATCAAACAAATGTGTTGCACTCTGTTACCTTCCAGGTCATGCGCTTAAGTCCCAAATTTCAGGCATATGATCATATTTCACATGGATTCTAGTATCCTGCCATGCCTTCAAGTAAGCCCTGAGAACAACCACTTCACCGCCTTCGGTAACCACGCTAATCCAGGCTACCATCACCCCTCACTAAGTGATGGCAATAGCTTCCTCCCTACTTTCATTCTTCCCCTTTCTAGTGAACTCTGGACTCATCCAAAGTAGGAGAAGAAACAGTCTGCAGAGAACTGTGTTAAGTGGTGAAGGGCCTGGGGACACTGGAAATAGGGATCTGCTTTGGTCAGTTACCAACTTGCCAACATCACAAGATAGCAAGTGGCAAAGCCGCTGTTCATGCCACTGGGGTGGGGGTGGGAAAGGCATTACCTATCACTCTACAGGAACTGAGCATCCACATGCAGCAGGCAGTCTCTGCATGACGAGGTAAGCCCCCTCCCCGCCCCGCCCCAGGTCAGTCTTTAAGGATTACACACTTTTGAAATGCACACTTCCTCCCTGCTTTTTCAGCACCATAAGACAGAAGTCTGTCCATAAAAGATTTGGGGGCCACTGTTTCCGAAAACATAATATGAAGCTGAAAATATTTTCTTTGCCATTTTTATAAAGCCAATCTTAGAATTAACCAGAGACCCACTAGATCCTTCCTTAGTTATATCTACCAAGGGTGAGTTTTGTTGCTGTTAATGAATATATAAAAATACTCATGTTTTAATGATCTGGATTATGGGAGGAGGGGTTGTGGTTTTTAATGCAACTTTTTGAGAGGGTGAAAGTCATGCTTCAAAATGAAAATAGGATCACCAAATGTTTTCATCGTCTTACGGAGTTCATTTTGTTCCATTGATTTTATGGAAGGAATCCATTTTGGTTTAACCCTTTTCGGGCTGCTGACTTAAGAGTTTAACTTGGAATGTTTATTTCCATATTCTACTAATCTCTTAAGAACTTTTACAAAAAAGGCAAAATGCTGTATATAAAACTTCACTGTAGTGTTATCTAAAATAACGTGTTCTTTAGAAATTCCATGTACAACAGTACAGTGAAAGGGAAATTACTTAGTCAAAGATTATACATTGACACAGTGAGACATCTTGTAGCCATAAAAAGTATAATCATGTAGCATATTAAAAAAATAAGAGGGATGTATGTATATAATTTTAGGCACACAAAGCATCATACAAAATAGCTTGCATTAAATCAGGCAGTCATGTAGTCCATGAGCATTTAATGAGTGCCTACTGTATATGTTAATAACTATCAAATGATCAATATAAAAAAATTGAAGGGACCATGCAAAAATAAGATTCTGTTAAGGGGATGATATTATGATGGATTTTTTTTTTTGCCTTTTTCCCCCCAAAATTTTAAAAATATTGTTTCATAACAAAAAAATCAAAGAAATAACTGAAAGAGCATAATGATAAAAATTGGAAATGCTCATTTTGTGTTAATCTTGTCCCAGGCATGGCTCTGAGCAGGCTGTGCATAAGAATTGATTTTCTTCTATGACGACGGAATTATCAATATCATCACTCCTATTTTACAGTGAAGAAACTGAGACTGAGAAATGTTTCACATCAAGCCCAATATCTTAGAACTGGTTCATAGGAAAGCTGACTTCCAGAATCCATCTCTTAACTTACTAACCAAGCTTATAGCCCACCAGGTAGAAAAACACAATTATGCATGTGGGATCTGCGATAATATTTTCTTGACATTTAGCCTTTTGAGTGGATGTCTCCTCAACTGTACTGGAATGTTCCGTGCTTTTCTTGTTTACCACTTCCCCAGAACTTGATTGAATCTTTTGGTGAAAAAAAACAATCAATTCTTCTCTCATAAGAGAAACCAGGAATTGGATTGTCCATTTCATTTTTTCAGAGTTGTCTGTTAACTCCCTGGGACTTTCACAGAGTTTCCTCTGTGTGCCTGCCATTCTAAATTGGATTGCTGATGCCAACCCAGTTCATAAGACAAGCAAGCGCTTGAACTGAGAAGGCAGTGATAAAAACAGGAAAGTACTTCACCCTGGAAATATTCTGGAAACCAAGTTTGAATAATTGCTTCATGTTTAATCAAACATGAGTTCCTCCCAGGTTGACTCATGTGTAAAAACTCATGATGGCATCACACACACACACACACACACACACACACACACACACACACACACACACCTTTGCAAAATGCTAACTACGCAGCATGAATCAGTCCCTCTTGGCTTCAGAGAACTGAGTCTTTCATCGTCAACCTTGAAGCTTCTCTTTCTCTCATACCCCACATCCAATCAGTAGCAAACCCTGTTCGCCCCACCTTCTAAATTTCTAAATATATCCGGAGTCTGATCACTCCTGCCCACTCTACAGCACCTCCCGGATCTAATTCCAGTAATCTCGGAGCTGGGTGACAGGAGTAGCCTCCTACCTGCTCTCCCTGTTTCCTCCGTTGGAAAGTTTTGAGCAGGGTTGTGACATCATCTGACTCACATTTTAAAAGAATCGGTCTGGCTGCTATATGGAGAACATGCTGGAAGCATCCCCTTTCTCTGGACCCTATTCTAGCTGCTTTTTCCTCTTCACAATGTTTAAAGTCGGTGTTCCCCAAGAACCTGGCTCCTGGCTCAGTACTCTACAAAGTCTATGAAAAGGATCACCAGTGTATGGGATCACTAGTTCCAATACACTTAGGTTCAATGATTTTCAACTGGCCATTTTTCTGCAGGATTTCTCCAAGCCTTTAAAATATTCATGTGCCCCGTGAATCCCCAAGAAGACAACAGGACGTGTTTCCTGAACTCTCTGGCCTTCTCAGATACGCACCAGGCTTGTGCCCCACTTCATTCAAGTGCATGTTCAAATGTCACCTCCTCAGAGAAGCTGCCATTGACCACCCAGCACTTCTAACCCCTTCCCTGACTAGTTTGCTTTGTGACAATTATCAACATAAATAAAAATAAATCTCTGTATCTATTTCCTTGTTTACTTATTATCCGACTCCCCCTCCTGTATTGTAAACTCCAGGAAAGCCAGAACTTTGTCTGTCTTGCTGTCTGGTGTATTTCTGGCTTCTAGAAGAAGGTCTAGCATACAGTAGCCACTCAATAAATAAGTGTTGAATGAATACATGTGTATTTCTATTGTCATGTAACAAATTACCACAAATGTAGCATGAGATAATAGATGTAGCATCTTAAAACAACCATTTAGTATCTCGTAATGTCTGTGGGTCAGGTATTGGGGAATGAGTTAGCTGGGTCCTTTGCTCAGAGTCTCACAAGGCTGAAATCAAGATGTTGGCCAAGCCTGCAATCTCATTTTGCATCTCAGGGTCCCCTTCCAAGCTCACTGGTTGTTGGCAGAATTAAGTTCCTTGTGGCTGTGGAACAGAGGCTCTCAGCAACAAGAAGCTGCCCACCGTTTCCTGTGCTCTCTGAACAACACAGCAGTTTGCTTCTTCAAGGCATCTGCTCCTACATCTTGAGCCTTGGTTGAAGGCTCGCCTGATTAGGTCAGGCCCACCCAGGGTAATCTCCCTTTGATGACCTCAAAGGCAACCAATTAGGGATCTTAATCACCAAACACCTTTATCTTTGTCATAATAAGTAACCTAATCATGAGGGTGACCTACCATCTTAATCACAGGGGAGGAGATCACACATCAGGGGCAAGAATCTTAAGGACCATCTTAGAATTCAGCCTACCACAACACACACAAAACCTTTTTTATTCCCCAGAAAATCTCATAGCACTGGTGTCCTCTAGGAAACCCCTTGAGAAATGTGCTTTTCTGACACAAGTCTGCCAACTGCATGTCCTCAACTAGGAAGTCCTGGAGATGCCACCAGGATTGTGCAAAAATGGTGAACTCCATGAGAATTGCTATGGAGGGAGAGGAAGCCCCATTTAAGTCACTCCGTTCCTTATATTTTGTCCATGTTTCCATAACTTCCAATATTTTAAGAGGACCTGGAAGTTCTGGATTTGTATATGAATTCTTCTGGTGTTTAAATATTGGAAACAAACTCAAATGCTAACAGAATGCTGTGGAGCAACCCTTTCCCCAAAGAAGCAAGGCTTCAGGCTACATTTGAAAATCCTTGCTGGGGCTATCACTCCCCTTTGAAGGCTACCAAATCCGTATCTTTATCGTGGCACTTTTCTCCCGGGTGTAGTTCACATTTCTGCTCACCTGTCTAATAACCTCATGCTGCTCATCTGAATATTTCTTGAGTTCAGAACAGAATGTCTAGAACCAGATGCTTCGTATTTTCATCGTCTCCGCACATATGTGCTTCTTTCCTGGCATGGCGAAGGGTGCCAGAAGCCACCTGTCACCCAACCTCGGACTCCAGCGAATTTTTTCACCCATCTTCTCTCTGTTGTTTCCTAACATCTGAAAAGCTGCCTGGAGCCCTCTTCTGGCAGGGGCATCAGGATTCTTCTCCAGGGAGAATTTGTCCTTTTCTTTTTTTGAAAATCATGCTAATGGAACTTTAATTATAGAATCAAAAGCTTATCTGGGAGTAAAGTGACAAGCTAACCTGCTTTAAGGACCAGTGGAAAAACATGTCTTGTGAATGATTAGATGCTGTCACTTCTCTGCTCAAAATGCTCCAGTGCTTTCCCATTTAACTCAGGCTAATACTCAGGTCTTACCCTTCCAACCTGTCCAACATTATCCCACCCCTCTCTCTCTGCTCAGCACACTGGCCCTTTGGAATATGTCAGGTGTACATTCACTTAGAGCTTTTATGCCAGCTCTTCTTTTTTGTCTAGAATATTTTCTCCCAGGTATTTGCATGATTTGTTCTTCATATTATTCAATTCTCTGATCAAATGCTACCTTAACATTTACATTTCTCTTTACTGTGTTGTACTTCCCTGATATAACTGGGGTCCAGAGAGGTTAATCAACTTTTCCAACCTCACACAGCTTGCACGTGACTGAAATTCAAATGTGTACCAGTGGACTCCAGAGCCCAAACTCTTAACCACTAAACTCTACTAAACATCAGAGACCTTTAAACTTTTCTGATTAAAAACTATAATGCAGATGCATCTCGAATCTATTCATACACATTTATAATCAAAACAAGCTGCTCACTAATCAATATTACCCTTATTACCTGTGATGCATCATGAGAGAATCTATTCTGTTTTATCCCATTCCATTCCATTCCATTCCATTCCATTCCACTCCATCCCATTCCATATGCTGGATCAGCATTAATAGGCTGATCCTCAGCTTGAAATTAAAACCAGTGCTAAAGACCATTGACTTATCTTGAGGATTAATAAAGTATCTAGCTCTGATCTGCCCAGGAAAGTTCAGAAAGTGAGAATAAAACATAAAATAAGTCACTTTTTGTCTTGCAGGGATTTTAATAACAAAACACTGTTGATTCACCTAGTTCAGATTCTCACGGTAGGCAGCCTCCACTAAGTACCTTGTATTCCCCCAGGGGGTGTATTTAACTGGCATTGACACCAAGTAGACAGATTATTTTGTCTCTTTGGGAGGCTGTTTTATTCCACTCTATATAGTGCTGGGGCAGAGACGACACTCAGTGCGTGTTGTCGCATGAGTTAAGTAAAGGATCAGACTGGGCTGGTGTTGTCTGCTCTAAGGTCATTCAAGGAAGAAGGTTGCAAAGTATTCCTTACAGTATCAACAGCAATAGAATATCCTGGAATGGTCATTTCTTGGACAATAAGCAGTCTTCCAGAGTTGCTCTGTTAGGCCGCTGAGGCACTGAGAGATTAAAGAAAAATGCTCCCCCACCCCCTACCGCCTTTTTTTGCCCAATCCCAGAATTTCCTGTCCTGTTTTGTGGTTGACTTAAAACGTTCACGACTCCCACCTCCTCCTTTCTCACTATCTCTTCTTCATGGTTAAAGAGGTTATACATTTGCAAAGGAAATGATTAAGCAAATCCAAAGATCTTGGCCAGGGGACCTGATTTTCCAAGGCCCTAGTGTTTGAGAGCTGAAGAAATCTGTACGATGAAGGATTTGCACATGAGTTTTTTAGCCTTCCTCAGGGCTGGTGCATAGTTTCCTGTTTTTGTAGTCTCAAAACTGCAAAGCTACTTGTGAACAACTGGCAGGCAAAGATAGGGAGGGGGCGGGGGTTGCGGAGGGAGGGTTGTGAGCCAAGAGGCGCGGAGAGGCTGTTCCTCTCTCAGTTCTGGCAGAATTATTGTGAAAGTGGAAAGATTAAAGACAAACAAAAAAATAAGCAGCAGTGGAGTGGAGACCAGGGTAGAGTCTAGGCAGTGAAGTTGGAGGTATGAGCGGAAAAGGGGAGAAACAAATTCTAGCAGGAATTTTAATGGGCTGACGGACACTCAAAGACTAGTTGAATCTCAAACCATATTGATAAGCATCAGCATTTATTAGGCTCTTACTATGTGCCAGGCACAGTGCTAACTGCTTGGTATGGAATATGTCGTTAAATCCTCAGCATCTCCAGGAGGTGGGTACTATGATCGTCTCCATTTTATGGATGGGAGGGTGAAACTCGAAGAAGATAAATAACTTACCCAAGGCCACCAGCTGGCAAGTGGCAGAACTGGGATTCCAACCAAAGCCATTTGGACTCACAGCCTGTGTTCTTACCTGTTGCTCAGTTCCCAAGGTAAACAAGGTGACAGTGTTGTTGTCACTGGGACCATGACATACGTGTTCATTTATTCAGAGCCAGTGTAGGGGAGTAAGGCTCCAACCAAGGTTGGTCCCTGGCTTTTTCTTTTCTTTTTTTTTTTAAATGAAATTTTATTGAGATTTACTCAGACACCGTAGAATTCTTCCGAAGTGCACAAACAGTGGCTCACAGTATTATCACATAGTTGTGTGTTCATCACCACAATTTTCAAACATTTTCATTACTCCAGGAAGAAAAGAAAAAAAAGAAAGAAAAAAAGAGACGACTCAAAACATTTGTCCCTCTTTTCCCCGCTATCATGATCCCTAGTATTGGTGCAGTACATTGTTACTGTTGATGAAAGAATATTAAGATATTACTGTTAACTACAGTCCATAGTTTGCAGTAGGTGTGATTTTTTTCCCATAAACTACTCTATTGATAATAATAATAATAATAATAATTTCATACATTTGGTCCCTGACTTTTGTTTCTTTCAAAGCAGGGCCTTTGAAATTGAGCTGCGCATTTGCCTGTTTGTTCTCAGGTCTTCCTTCCATACTTGCCCAGCAGATTGCTTTCCCAGATTCCATCTCCAGCTGGCTTCCGGTTAGGTGCAGCCAGTGGGAGGCACTGCCACCAAAGTGTTTTTCCTGCCCCCTCCCCTCAACAGAAAGGCAGTAGTCCCAGATGACCCCCCTCAGGCCGTTCCCCAGGGCACCCAGGTTCCCCTGGTTCTGATGCGTTCTCTCTTCCCTTTGTCCATCTAGCCATAATGGTGGTAGCAGCCTGATTCTGTTTTTAATCTCTGAGTGGCCTTGCTGTCCCATGTTTGCCTTTTCAACTCTCCCAACACTTTCCAACTAGGGCTCCCTATTAATTTCCCTCTATTAAGCTACTTGGCACAGGCTAGTGAGAGACAGACCCTGAGACGTGAGCTTGAATGCAGATAGTTTCTTTGGGATGTGATTCCAGGGAGCAGAAATGAGGGAGCAGATAAAAAGCCACTAAAGAGTGTTAATAAATATTACTACTCTGGGCAACCAGAGTTCTAACTTGCCAGGGAACCAGTGGAGACATGTTTAAGACACCTTGAAACTGTGCCGTGGAGGGATGAGGAAGTTGAGATGTTTATCTGCTATCTCCCATCCCTCGCTGGGTAAGGGTTGCCCTTGGAGGCATAAAATTCCAGGCATTTCCAAAATGTCCCACACGTGGACTGAGGAAGCTCCCGCAGCCATGGGGAAAGACATGGAGGAGAAACGCCAAGGAAGAAGGGACCTTTTGATGGGAAGCTGTCATCACTGCAGGTGAACTCGGAGGTGGCCTGAGGGGATATGGGGCAAAGCCAGCGACAGCATCTGTTACCATGGCAACCCGGTCTAAGATGATACAACCAAGGAAAGTGGAAGGCAGACTCCAGTTTCCTTCCCCAGAAATTCTGCTCCACTTTAGAATGTGATGGGGACCAGGGAAATTAGCATTGTCCTTTCCTCTTCTGCCTCCTTTCTCTTTTCTTGGATGACTATCCAGTCAACTGTTCACCTGGGTGGGGAAAAACTAGGACACAGTTAAGGATATTCCAAAGATTGGGTGGCCTTCAAACCCATGAAGAGAAGGCACACGTTCTACCTTGGGCAGATGCCATCTGCATCTTCATCAGTAATATTTACTGAGCACTTATTTACCTGCCCCACTCTGGACTTACATGCTGTCAATGATTTGTCTCATTGACTCTTTTCAGCAACTCTCTGAGATCAGCACCATTTTTATTCTCATTCTATAGAGGAACAAACCAAGGCTCCAAGAGGTAAAATAACCTGCTCAAGATCTCACAGCCTTGGGGGATAATGGAGTAAAATCCTGAATTGACATGTATGACACTGGAAATAAGCATCCTTCTAAAAGTTGAAGGCATTTAGAGGTTTTATCTAAATGGGTGTTTCTTATCAATATAATCTCTAAAGAAACTTAAAAGGAGAGGATGAGACTTTAAAATATCTGGCAGATAGTTCAGGTCACTCAATAAAGAGAAGTCGAATTGAGTTTGTGTTAGAACTTACCTGCAGCCAAAATACAAATCTAACTGTGCCACCTCTCCAACTTCAATCCTCACCTCCCTTCCCCACAGTTGCTTTCCCACCCCAGCCATGCTGAACTACTTGCCATTCTCTCTGTGGTCTCTGGGCTTTTATACTTGCTGTTCCACTGGGAAACCCTTTAGCCAACTCTTATTTATTGTTTGTGAGTTAGCGCAGATGTCACCTCCTTAAATGGTCAGCCCCCATCCCCTGTAGTCTTGGGGCAGTGCCTTCCTCTGAGTCCCACAAATCCTTGTATTTACTTTTTACTCATCTTTCTCAGACCTGTAAGCATGTCTTTAAGAGATGAGGTTAGGTTTCAATCTCTGCTCTGCTGTGATATCCTTGGACAAAGTTGCTTTTCCTTCCTGAGCCTCAGTTTCCTCATCTGGAGAATGAACGGTAGAGTAGGTAATTCATGTGAAGCACCGCACCTGGCCTCGAGTGAGTTTCCACGTTTGATGTTATCTTTGCATCTTCAGGCCCCATCACTGAACTGGGTGCTCATTGAAATGGTAGCTTTACCTAGACCAGTGGCTCTCAAATCTTTTCCTACATCAGAATCACCTCGAGGGCTTGTTAAAACACAGATTGATGGAGCCAGCCCCCAAAATTTTTGAGTCAGTGGGTTTGGAGTGGGGCTTGAGAATTTGCATCTCTAATAATGTCTAATGAGTTCCCAGGTGGCACTGCTGCTGCTGGTCCTGGGATTGCACTTTGAGAACCACTGGGCTGGTCACCTGGGGAAGGTGGATGTCTGGCTAGATTGAAGTGATCAAATGACCAAATGCTTGGAGCTAAAACTAGCTCATACTAGAGCAAAAGACAACTCATTTCCCAGTGGATACGACCATAGAATATTCATCCATCCACTTAGCCATTCACCGAAAATTTACTGAGTACTTACTCTGTTCAGGCATCTTGCTAGACATTGGCAATAGAGCAGTGAATGGCATGGACCAGAAGTTCTCTAATCTTGATGAGCTCACAGTCTAATGGCCCTGATGTGGGGGGCAGGGCACTGTAATTACACAAGTTGGTTAATCTGAGTTGAAGGAGCAAGGCTGGTTTAAAATTACTGATGCTAAGCATTGTTTTCCTGGTTATTGCATCATTATGGTTGCCTTCTCAATATCGATTTCACCAAGATGATAAATCTCATATTCCCCTTGCCTGGAACTGCAGCCCTTGTTTGTCACCAGTCTGAGGATAAAGTCAGTGAGTGAAAGATGGCACAGCAGAACCTTAGAGAATCAGAGCCAAGGTTGTGGCATGAGATATTATGAAATGATGAATTTGATGGTGGTGATGATGATTATGATGATGACTGTTAGTAGCCAGAGCAGAGTCTCAGGAAAGCAAGGTCAGGGCTGCGTGATATGAAAAGCTAAATGTCCTTATTTTTTACTACTATTTTTAACAGTCAATTTAAGTAGGGGTTTTCTGTTACTTGGAGCTTAAATTTCCGTATGATACATTGGTTCCCATTTTCTGTGTATTATTTGGCAGCTACTGTCCTGAGAGTTGGCATGCACTGTCTCACTCCACACTCACAGCTTCTTCACCAAGTGGCTTTGTTACTATCCCCCACTGTGTCGGGAGGAAACGGAGAAGTTAACTCACTTGCCCTCTCATTGGGTATGGAAAGCGTAAGAGGCAAGGCTGCTTTGTGGAGCCTGATGGGACCAGTGAGTTTTACTTAAATGCTTTGCAGTGACACCAACTTAAATGCTTTGCAATCACACCATCTTTCTTTGAACCTCTTCCAAGATAGAGCAGATAAGAATGGAAAAACAAACTAACCGAACTTCTCTTTGTTTGGGAGGGCTGGGAATCACACAAGGCAGTTGACTTGCCCAGTTTTGCCTTCTTGTTCTAGTTCTCTTCATTAAACTTGACCATTCCATAGAAGTTAATCAACAAACATGCTCCTACAAGCTGTTTTGGCCCAATCTCCTGTTTAGGCAATCAAGGAAAGGGCCTGGCTAGAGCTTGTAGAACCCCAGGTCCTGGAGCTCCCCCACGCGGTCAGATTTAAACTAAAACATGTCTCAATGAGACTAAATCACGCCTGGAATGAGCTCATTCAATGGCAATCATTAGCAGAAATGGAGCTGGGGGCCATTTTGTTGAGAAGTGCTCCTCTGGAAAAAAAAAAGTCTATACATGTGGATTCAATTTCCACTGAATGAAATGCAACAAGGGAGGCATTTAAGTTGAGTTGTGGGTATACAGATTTAAATTAGATAATGTATCCAGAAAGCATTTTATCAACTTAAAAGTGCAATAATGTAAGGCATTGTTATTATCATTACTTTGAAATTGGATAGCTTGCTACTTCTGCTATGGGAACCTAAGGGATCTGGTGGTGGGTAGAACCAAATGAGTGGCTTTCTAGGGAAGGGAGATGGAAGCAAAGGGGTTAAACTGCCCAGAAAACCAATTTAGGCAAAGGTCAGGATCTTGACTCTCAGTCAGGCTGGCGCTAAAAATCTGAATTACAAATATACAGAATTTATTTCTCATTAATATTTTTCTTCCTAAGGGAGTCAGTAATTTCCAGTGAGCTGGTGTCACTTTATTTTCACTGATAATGTGAACAAAATCTTGACCACAGAGGTGCCTAATTCTGCTCACTGTGCAAATTGCCTTTTAGGCGTAAGAAGGGACTTTGGGAGGGTGGTTGAAAACAACCCCTATAATCTTACATTCTGCAAGGCACATTCCCAAGTCCTCCCTGTGTTTGCAACTTGAGTGAGTTTAATAACGGAAATAATTCTCCTTTCCTTCTCTTTAAGGGAGAGAGTATAGCCGATTTTATTTTGTTAAGGCATAAGATCAATTTGGAACTATTTGACGTAGAAAATGGGATTATCGGGTACAGACTGTATAAATCTGCTCCTTCCAGGCACTTTGAGAAGGAGCCAGCAGGACATAGATTCTGGTTTCTTGGAACCTAATTTAATGGGACCCCAGTGCATCTGCACTATATGCAAACAAGGAAAATCCAGTTTGGGTGTGGGTGCGTCTGTGTGTAAATCTCTGATAATTTGTTTCAAGAGCAGGGCAGTAAAACAAAACACAAGCACTTTACCTTCTTTTTTCTCCTTTTTAGCATTTATTTAGGTAGGTGTCCCCTCCCCCATGATGCTGATTTCTTGAGGGACAGCAAGCTCAGGCCACTGGGAACAATGGCACTTTTGAATGAATTCTGTTATGGTTATCATTCAAAAAGCTGGAAGGCAGAAAAATTTTTTTCTCCTCAGTGGTGGCCGTTTCAGCTCAATTGCTCAATCCTTGAAAGGCCATTTCTTCTTGACATTGGAGAACACATGCTTCCCTGTGTACCTAAAAAGAAATAAAAGAGTAAATAATTTAAGTAAAATTATAAAAAGGCACCTCTGCACCTTCCCGATGTCTTCATTTCTCTTTCTGTTTGAGGACCTTTTTTTCCCTCTCTTTTTCTTTTTTAAGTTTTCGCTGTGTGCAAGTTTTGCTTTGCTTCTTTCCCACCTTGTTTGTTCTGCCCGAGCGTCATTTCTGGAGTCCACATTCTGAGGAACTTCGGTCCCTCTGTGGATGCCAAAAAGGCTTTCCTGAGCTCACCTGGGGAGTTTTTACTCCCTTTTTCACAGTAGTTCAGCATTAGTATTTATTTTAAATGCATTAGGAATGGGCTGTCAACTCAAAGATGACGTTTTAACTTGCTCCTTAGGCTACCACTGGATTTAGAATCGAGTAATTTTTTGAGTTCCCTCTGGCATAAATGTTCTTGCCTTAAAAAAAAAAAATAAGCAAGCAATTTCACTAAAGGATTGTTCTCTTCTTTTTGGCACAGAAGGTTGGGAAACTGTTACAGAAACTGTTGGCATTCTTTGAGGAAAGGATCTCAGCAAAGAACCTCTCCCCCCCGACCCCCACCCCTGCAGGGTTGTGGGGGAGGGGCTCTATCTGCCTTAGTGGCTGGGACAGAACTACTCATTCATTCGGTCTATTTCTCTCCCTTCCTGCTGTGAGGGCATTTCTTATCAGGGCAAAAAGCCCCAGTGATCAGCAAGATGAAACTTGCCAGTGATGCTGTCACTTTTCTCCATTTACCAGGAGCTCACCAGAGGTGGCATCAGGCAACAGCCCTGGTGTTTGGAGGCAAAAGAAAGTCAGCTGCTCGGGTTTTCTTGAATTGTCCCATGGTCTTATGATGGCGATGGTGGAGGAGAAGTCACCCCCACTGAGGGCTTCTCCAAAGGGTTTTGTCCCAATTTGTGTCAAGTTAAGCACTCTGACATGAAGTGGCATGAGACAGTTCTCTGCTGGGCTGGGTCAGGGGGTCTGAAGACGCCCACCCAGCAGCGAGGAAAAGCTCTCTGGTCTTTCTTTGAACCCTGGAATTCTGCCAGTCCAAGGTGGGAGCTAGCAGGCCTCAGCAGCAGATGAACCCCAAATCTAGGTTTCTGAGATTTTTTTTTTTCCTGAACATATTTTCCAAATGCTTTTTTACAAAACCACAGTTTTATTTGCCTAAGGTGCAGCCTTGTCCCTATATTCTATGTCCAGGGGAATATATATTCAATGTTTATTTCAGATCAATGTGGATGGATTGCATAGGTGACAGGTTTTTATGAGCCTGTGAATATGCGGGGATCTGTGTTTAGTGACATATATATATATTTGTATACACATATGAATATGAGTATGTATTCTGGTTTGTACGTAATGTCTATTTATAAGTATCTAGTGTGCATATGTGAGTATAAATTTATACACCTGAATGTACGTGTGTAGTGGACATGGCCGTTGTACTCACTTCCTGGCTGCTGTGAGTGTGGGCTGCTCAGGGATCCCAGCTGTTCTGTGCTTCTCAGCTCAAAGAAGCAGCTGGCCCAGGAGGCTGTGCCCCACCCATCACCCAGGGTTGATGGGACTGACCAACAAGGGGTACCAAAGGCTGGCCCTCTGGCCTTAAGGTGAGCCAACTCAGTGGTGCAATTCACACTCCAGAGCCTCTGTGGGGTCAGCTCGAGGCTGACTGCAGCTCAGGGCCTCCTCCTGCCTTGTCCCTCTTCCCCCACTCTGCTCCTGGGAGCCACCCTCAGTATTTACATCACATCCACCTGAATCTCTAACTCAGGGTCTGCTTTAGGGACCCCCGCTTAAGACATAGGTGTAGGTGTGAGCATCTACTGTGCTCTGGTGTGTATGCAAATATTCATGTAGACACGTTTGTACATGTGTGTGCCTATATACAAGGAGATCTAGGAGGATTTGGGAGAGAAGATAACATGGAGGAAGGGCACTCATTTTAGACTGTGGCAGATAACGGTATCTCAGACATAAGAGTAGAAGAGACCTGCTTTAAAAGTGGAAAATTAAAGATACCTTAGAACTAAAGTTATATATTTTTTATTAAGTTGAAAAAGATACAGTATACATGACTACCAGTCAATCATATGCTACTTTGAATTACATTATAAGAGACTCATTGTCCTATTTACTCCTTTGTACAAGTATTAAAAAGCAAACTCAGGTATTTGAATACTCTGTAAATTTTTATTAACAGGGGTTATGGGGAGGGTTTTATAAGAGCACAGCCTGAACAATTAAGAAATTACAGACAGACTTGAGATAAGTGTCAGACAGAACAGATGAAGCGAGCCCCTCTGCCATCTGAGCAACATCAGCAAGGTAAGATGGCGGAGACCTAATCTTTGTTAGTGATACAGGATGCAGGATACAAACGGAGACCTTGGCGCCCCCTGGTGTTGCTACGTGAACGCACAACTCCGTTTATTTATTGTTTGGAAGTTGTAATCCTCGCCCTTGTCACTAAGCCTCGAAAAAGCAATTGTTTTCCTAAATCATTTCAAGCCCTCTCCAGTCCATCTTTTCCCTCTCATCAATAACTTTCAAGGACCCTAGCTGAAGAACAACTCGTATTCGTTCCTTTTTCACACCCCACACATTCCATTCCAGGAAATTGGCAACTTCCCCACCCTGTGCTCCCTCTTTGAACGGCGGACTAAACAAATGGATTTTAGTCTCCCTTCCTCAGGCTTAGAGGAGGAGCTCATATTTACTACCAAGTTTAATTCCTTCTACAGGCATCTTCATGCTGCAATTTACTTGTCACTGCCAGTTTTTATAACTTAGTGAGAACACTTTCATCTATCCCCCTTCCTTCCCTGCTTGGCAATCATCAACTCTTCTGAGCTAACTAGTTAACCTGCTAAACCATCTTTACTGTTAATCTACCAGGAAAGACTGAACCAGAGACTTAATACACCTCAATATACAACAGCACAGGCTTAATGTGTAAGCAGAATTTCATTTGATGGCCACAGGAAGAAAAAGATATATACACGGAGTGGGTTTGGGGGGAGGAGATGGAGCAGAGAGAAGACATCTTGATGGCAGGAGAACTTGGTGGGAACTGTGATTTGTTTACTTGGATTTGCCAACTGGTCCGATGGATATGGGGTCTGTTTGCACTTGAGCGTCCAACATCCGCTTTGGTCCCTGGAGAAAAATACAAAGAAGTTGCATTCTATTGAAGAGCTGTAATATCATCAGCAACAATTGCCATTTATTAAGCACTTATTCTGTGCCAGGTGCTGTGCAATCAATCTACCTTACTCATAGGCTGGGGACAAGAGAACAGTCTCTGAGCAGATGCCTGCGTTCAGTTTCTATTACTTTCCAGCTTTGTGAAATCTTGGAATTAACCCTTTGTGCTCCAGTGTCTTCATTTTTAAAATACAGGTGATAACACTTATCTCAGAGGGTCATTTCCAAGGTTGAGTTCATACTCATTTAGATCAGCACCTGGGGTATAGTAACCACTTCCACCTCCCCCAGTTATAGCTCACTTTAGCCCCAGCCTCCCCAATCACTTTCTAATAACCACATCAACTGGTTTTATTTTCTTACATGATATATCACTATCTGAAATGGTCTTCTGATCTATTTTATTTAACATCTGTCTCTTCTACTAGAATTTAAGCTCTATGGTTTCTGTCTGCTGTGGATTCTGTCTCCTGCATTCTAGATGCCTAGTAAGTGCCTGGCACATAGTAGGTTCTCCTCATATATTTACTGAATGTGCTTGAATGAACTCTATGAGTTAGGTACTATTATTATTACTGCTGCTGTTGTTATTATTTTACCTTTTTGTGAAATGTAGTTACACATGCTAGAATTCACCCATTTCGTGTGCAGTTGATGAGTTTTGACTAAAACAAATTGTTATGTAATCACCACAACAATCAAGATAGAGCAATTCAATTGCCCCTAAAATCCCCTTGTGGCCCTTTGTAGCCTCCCAACCCCAGACCCTGGCAAGCACTGATCTGATCTCTATCCCTACAGTCGTGTCTGTTCCAGGATGTCACATCACTGGAACCAAAGAGGATATCGCCTTGGATTCTAGCTCCTTTCACGTGGCATAATGGCTTTGAGATTCATCCCGGTCGGTGCATGTATCAGAGGTACTATTACTATTAGCCCCTTTTACGGTTGGGGTAATTGTGGCCCATTTAGCAGGCACAATTTGCAGGAGCTCATGCGGCTAACATGTGGCTGAGCATGGGTTCCAGGCATGGTCAGTCTGATTCCTGAGTCAGGGCTTACGACCACTGGCTTTATTTTGATCTCACAACCAAGACCATAGATCTTCTAGGGACCATCTCCTTCTCTTGGTTCATTTTTTCCCCTCTTCCCTTTGTTAGTCTACATTTCTACCTTCCTCTTCCCCTTTCTCCTCGGAAGGTTTGGTTTTGCAACAGGTGCTGGGACAGTACCATCTACCTCACTGTAGCCTCCAAGGTGTCAGTACCCATGGCACCTGCACCTCAACCCCATGGATGAGACCCCACAAACCCAAGGAGTGTGCTGGGGGACCCAGGGCTGCTAGCAGCTCTCCTGGTGGCATCTTTCTCTAGGGCTTCCCTGCAGGCCTCCACTGGGGTGGCTGTGCAGGGTAAAGCCACTGGACTGCCCGCAGCAGGGGTTTCACAACCTGGGGTCCAAGCACAAACCCCCAGAAATTGTTTGCAAAAGTTTGTGTGTTTGCTTCTGTGCTAGGATTTTCATCTGATTCTCAAAGGGTTGAGAACTGCTGGATTCTAGAGTGGGAGGTTTCAAACTTTTTGGTTTCTGGGGCAAGTTTCATGGGCCCCTCATTTCACTCATCTGACAAGGAGTTAAGAGTGAAGCAGAGGGGCAGTATAGCATAGTATACAGTAGTATAGTATGTACATTTAGTGTAGTATAGTAGAATACATGTAATACGGTGTGCCGGTTTGAATGTATTATGTCCCCCAGAGAAAGCCATATTCTTTGATGCAATCGTATGGGGCAGACATATTAGTAGGGATTAAGTTGGAACGTTTGGATTAGGTTGTTTGCATGGAAATGCGCCCCACCCAACTGTAGGTGATAACTCTGATGAGATAATTTCCATGGAGGCGTGGCCCCACCCATTCAGGGTGGGCCTTGATCAGTGGAGCCATATAAATGAGCTGACAGACAGAAGGAACTCAGTGCAGCTGAGAGTGACATTTTGAAGAGGAGCTACAGCCAAGAGGGACACTTTGAAGAAAGCACAGGAGCTGCAGATGAGAGACAGTTTGAAGATGGCCATTGAAAGCAGACTCTTGTTCTGGAGAAGCTCAGAAAGGACAAACAACCCAAGTGCAACTAAGAGTGACATTTTTGAGGAACTGCATCCTAGAGAGGAACATCCTGGGAGAAAGCCATTTTGAAACCAGAACTTGGAGCAGACGCCAGCCATGTGCCTTCCCAGCTAACAGAGGTTTTCCGGACACCATTGGCCATCCTCCAGTGAAGGTACCCGATTGCTGATGTGTTACCTTGGACGCTTTATGGCCTTAAGACTGTAACTGTGTAACCAAGTAAACCCCCTTTTATAAAAGCCAATCCATCTCTGGTGTTTTGCATTCCAGCAGCATTAGCAAACTAGAACATATGGTATACTACAGAACAGCATAGTATAGGGTAGTATAGTATATAGTATTGTGAAGGATGTATAGTATAGTATAGTATACAGTCATATCATATAGTGTAGTGTAAGTATTATAATGTAGCACAAAGCATAGATAGTTAGTATAATATAATTAGTGTTATATAGGGCATGGTAATATCGTATAGGATAGCATTATATAGTATAGTATTATTGAATGGTATATATAATGTAGTATAGTATAGTAAATATAGTGTAGTGGTGTGTAATATACTATAGTTTGTGTACTATATAGTAAAGTGTAGTATAATAAAGTATATATAGTATACCATGGAGTAGCATAGTATATAGTATAATGTAATTTAATCTAGTAAAGTACATATAGTATAGTATATATAGATAGTATAATATAGGATATATAGTATAGTATAGCATAGTCTAATATAGTGTAATCTTATTGTACAGTATATATAGTATACAGTATACATATATATAATGTAGTATAGTATGGTAAATAAAGCATAGTATAGGACAGTATAGAATAGTATAGTATAGCATAGTACTGTATAATTTATATTGTACAGTATATATAGTATACAGTATATATATAGATCATGTAGGTAAGTAAAGTGTAGTATAGGATAGTATTCAATAGTATAGTATCCTACACCATAGTATATAGTATATGGTATACATCTATATATCATGTAGTATAGTATGGTAAGCAAAGTGTAGGATAGGATAGTATAGAATAGCATAGTATAGGACAGCATAGTATTGTGTAATTTATATTGTACAGTATATATAGTATGCAGTATATATATCATGTAGTTAAGTAGGGTATAGTATAGGATAATATAGAATAGTACAGTATAGTATATACTACAATATAGTTTATACTATTTAGTGTAGTTTCCCACTGGAGCCAGGCAGCTGGGGTTTGAATCCAGGTTTGCCACTTCTTCTCCATGTGACTTTGGGCAAGTTGCTTAACCCTTTATGCCTTAATTTTACCACTGATAAAATGGGGATCACAGGGTGCTTGTAAAGATTTAAGTATATTTTAAGAGCTTAGAACAATATTTGGCACATAGTAAGTGCTTTATAAGAGTTATTATTTTCAGTGATGGTGGTTGGATTCATGAATTCATTCATTTGTTCATTCAACAACATATATCGAGTACCTACGATATGTAATCCACTGTGTTAGTCTTTGGGAATATGATGATGACCAAAACCCAAAGATTACTGAAAGCCTGGGATCGGGGATCAGCCATAGGTGGGTTTGAGGACCAGCTCTGCCCCATCCACGTTTCATGATATGTGATCACTTGGTCACCCCCATGAGGTTGTTGCCTCATCTGTGTGCTCCCATAGCTGAGGTTGCACCCAGTCCCCACAAAGCCCTACGCGGTTGATCCCCTGCTCATTCTCATGCTGCCCAGGAGGAAACTGAAGCCCACGAGCTTAGAGCTTATGTCACTTCAGTCACGTTTTCCGCTGGTAGGTGGTGGAGCCAGGATTCCATCCCAGCTTTGCCTGAACCCTGAGCTAGTCTCCTAAGTGCTCAGTAATTACAACCATTCTGTTTGCATCACATCATGATTACCTGAAGCTGTGATTAGACCTCAAACTCTTCAAGTCCTGGGTAGTGTCTTATGAACCTCTGCACCTTTACAACCTAGGGTAGGGGCTGATTAAATAATCACTGCGATAATAGCTCTTCTTCCCTGACAAATTAAAATGTGCTAGGCTTTGTCCTAAGGACATTGTACATTATCTCATTTCATCTTCATGCTAACCCTGTGATGTCAGGACTATTTGCCCCATTGACCTGAAAATCAGAAAAGTGAGTTGTCCAAGTTACACAGCCACTAAGTGTTGGAGTTGGGTTTGAATCCCTGAACAACTTCTTCTAGGCTTCTAGGGCTGGACTTGGGCTGGCCACAGGTAAAATGTATCCTTCCTGCCCCTACTCGGCCCTGCATGCCTTCATGCTCTCTTCCGTTCACACAGGCCCTCCTGTCCCTGCCAGCTCTCCTGTAACAAAGCCGATTCTCCCAAGATCCCTTTCCTTTAGGTTCCATGGCCTTGACTCCTGGTTGGCCAAGCACATCAAATACGGGTTGCTAAATGGCCACCACTGAGCTCAATATGGCTTTTAGGTGGACTTTATACAACAAGCAGACTTTTAACTTTAATTTTTAAATTAAATGCTGACAAAATTATTTCACATAAAAATCTGCACTTCTGTTCTTTTCACTTAAAAAGTGGGAAGATCTTGCCAGGTTGGGTCCACAATCCTGCAAGGCAACAAACGGCTGGTGCTAGGAGGCGGCACCCCCTTTAGATGGGGTGCTTGTTTTGCATGTTGCCACAGTCTGCACCCAGCCCACTTCACTCCTTGCTATTCTTCTCTGGCCCCGGAGGCTTGAACTTTGGAGATTACTCTCATAAATGCAACCCTTGTCATGCCTTGTATAGCAGGACTGCATTTCACAGTTTACAACATCAAACGAAATTTACTCTCTCACCAGTGAAGATGATGGAGATTATTAACCCAATTTTACAGCTGCAGAAATGGAGGCCCCAAGATGCTCTAACCCAGGATTAACTCGTGTAGGGACGCCCTCCTGTGGCCACCCTGACTTGGGGCCGGGACCTCAGCAAACCTGCTCCCCCAGACACCATTGTGTTCCTCGTTCACTCCTCCTGGACATGGTCCCAACTCCTTACAGTGGTGGAGCTGATGGTCCCAAGCCTGGGTTCAGCCCAGGCCCGGGGGAGAGAGTGTAAAGATGAGAGGAAGGGAACTCTGGGGGTTCAGGCCAGGTAAAGAACTGGTCTGTCTTCTCCTTTCAAAATCTCTATTTGTTCATCTGTAAAACTGCATATTGCACTTGCCCAGAAACCCACAACAGAATCCTGGAGCTTCCAAAGGGCGTTTCAGGGACCAGGAATGTGGAAAGGTGAGGGGCTATCAAGTAGGTGGTGCTTGGTGGGTGGGGGCCCCCGACTTCCCCTTCAGTCAGAGTAGCTTCACTTTGATCAGATGGTATATAGAACATCCCGGCAGCAGTGGGGGGGGGGGCAGGGTTTGGAAGAGAGAAAGCACTGAGTGGAGAGGATGCCACACAGAGGGCAAAGGTCATGCAAGGCTTGACTGGCCAGGGGCTGAGGTGGCGAGGGTGGAGACCGCCTGCCAGCATCCGCCTCCCGGAAAGGGGGGTCTGGCAACCTGGGGGCATATGTCCAGCTTGAAAGTCTTCACGGCTTGATCTTTAGAAAGTTCTAGAAATGATCCCTCTCTCCTTCCTCCCCCAGTTTTGTCAGCCTCCTGACAATGGGAAGGAGGCAGGATTTGGGGTCAAGGCAACCCAGACCAAGTCCTGCTTCTGTTTCTCATAAGAGGTGTGACATTCAGCAGGGGGCACCGCTTCTCAAGGCCGGGTTTCGAGGCTCCTTCCCACTGCAGGCCTTTGCACCTGCCGCCCCTCCACCTGTAACACACAGCCTTGCTCCTTCCTGCCTTGACTCAAACACCTTCTCCTCTGAGATACTTTATGGATCCACCAAATCTAAGGAGCACACATTCTCTCCCTTTTCCCATGATGTTACCTGCTTTATTTCCTTCAGGGACTTCACACACCTCTTTTTAAAAAAGTATCTACTTTTTAATTTCATGCTTCCCACTAGTACACGATCCCCTGAAGTGAGGGGCCTGGTCTCATGTGTTCATTGGATAGATCCTCAGCATGTAGCTCAGGGGCCAGCAGGCATCTTCTATAAAGGGCTGAATAGTAAATATTTTAGGTTTTGTGGGCCACAGGGTCCCTGTCTCTACTACAGTGAAATTAGCCTTAGGTAATATGTAAATGAATGGACATGGCTATGTCCCAACAAAACTTCATTTACAAAAACAGGCATGGGCTGCATTTGACCCTCAGGTTGTAGTTTGTTGACCCCTGGTCTAACTCAGTGCCAGGCATCTACAAGGCATTCTGCAAATATTCGTTCAATGAATGAATAAATGATCAAGAATCATCTGAACTTTTCCACACCATCATTCTTTTCTAGCCTTCTCACCTATTGCAGAGACTGGCTTCTATTAAAATAATTGAAAATCACAATGTAAATCATCTCCTGGGTATTATTCATTTTAAACAAATGATCATCTAAGAATAAATCATAGATTGGGGGAAAAACACACACACAAAAAAACAAAACTAAAAGAAATCTAAATATTTTCCCAAACCCTTTTTCTGGTCCTTTAGCAACTTGCCACTCAAAGTATGGCCCATATATTGATAGCTTCAGGCTCACCTGGGAGCTCTTTAGAAATGCAGAATCCAGGCCTCAGACCTGCTGTGTCAGAACAAGGTTCCCAGGTGATTCGTGTGCACAGAAAATTTTGAGAAAGACTGTTCCACCAAATGCTCAGCTGGGAGGGTGAAGGTATTTCCCTTAATGCTGAAGGAAACACTTTGATAAGTGACAGCCGTGGCAGGAACAAACTGCCCTGGGCTTATAAAGGCATCTGGACACCTCCACATTGATGAAACGGTTACAAGAGCTGCATGATTAGTTTGAGATTTATGCCACCCAGAAAGAGGAAAGATACCAAGGAGTAAAAACATCTTGTGAGATAGAAGAGAAAATCATGTTTAGCTGGGCACATCATAGTATTTGTGGAAGAACGATGGAAGATGGGAGGAGGGAGGTATGGAGGATGGGTTTTGCCTCTATCCTGTTGGGGGATCTGTGGTGAATTCAGATCTGAAGTAGCCTAGCTGCCATTTACCTTCCAGAATGGTTAGTTAGCATTTGAAAGATTCTAATCAGAAGTCTGTACTCCAATAGTAATTACCATACTCTTTATTTTTATCTCTGCTCAACCCCAGAGGGTTTCTTAACTAGCTCAATGGATTAGAAATTATTTTTCATTGGTGAAATTAGTGATAAGATATGTGGGTTTCCTAGAATTACTGAACAGGCTCTTTTGCCTTTACAAGAAGGGTCCAGGAATTGGGCAATAGTAGCCTGAATTCTCCAGAATGACTCAGGACAGGCCTGCCTGCACTCAGTCTTTGAGTCTGAGTAAAAGTTTAGCTGATTCCTGTCTCTAGCACATGGTCACTGTCTTGAGTACATCTGCAAGGCAGGTGCCTTCTGGAGAACCTAAAGAGACCATGAGCTGGGACCTGCTTTGGTGTCACTAGACTACAAGCTCCATGAGAGCATGAAGTTCTGTGTATTTTATTTTGTGACGTATCCTGTGGTGGTTTTAAAATATGTCTACAAATTCTTTGATCCTCCTCCCTTTGAAGAGTAGAGCCTAACTTCACTCTCCTTGAGTGTGGGCACTTTGAGTGACTCTATTGAATAAACGGTGGTGGAAGTAGTAGTGTCAGGCCTCTGAGACGAAGTCTTGTGATTTCCTCCTGGCTCTCTTGGATCACTCACTCGGGGGGAAGCTGGCAGCCATGTTGTAAGGACAATCAAGCAGACCTACAGAGAAACTCAGGGAGCAAGAACTGTGGCCTCCTGCCAATGGCCATGGCGGTGCACCATTTTTAGAAGTGGACCCTTTGGCCACAGTTCAGCCTTCAGATGATGGCAGCCCCTGCTGACATCCTGGCTGTAACCTCACTAAAGACCCTGAGACAGAGCCACCCAGCTTCCTGACCCACAGAGACTGTGAGACAAGAAATGTTCCTTTAAGGCACTAAGTTTGGGGGGTAACTTATTATGTGGCAATAGGTTAACTAATACACGTCCCAAATGCCTGTAACAGTGCCTGGTTCACAGCAAGTGCCCAGTAAATATTTATTGAATGAATGTTTGCTTGTTTGCTAATTAAATTTTTAATGTGTGGCAAATTTTGGTCTGGGATTTATTTTCATCATGCCATCCCACTGGAGCAAGGTCGTGGGGTAGACCAGTGCTTCTCAAACTTTAAGGTGCACAAAGATCACCTGGGATATTATAAGGCAGATTTTTACTTAGTAGGTATGCTGTGGGCTTGACAGCCTGCATTTCTAATAAGCAACCCAGAGATGTGTTCTGGGGACCACACTTGGGGTTGGGGAAGTGTAGCACTCACCTATTTCTATCTGTTGGAGATTACCAATATCTACTCAAAAGGACAGAATCATTATGAATGTTCAAATAGGTTTATATAAGTTTATTTTGCTTAACCACCCCACTTCTACTGCATCATGTAAGTTAACCCCAACTCACTGGCCCCACTGCTGGTGTCAATGTTATTTCCTGGCCTTGCCATCTTAGCTCAACCCACATTCCCATGGGTCCTGGTATAAATTTCACTAATTTCTCCTCTTATTTTATGCTCGATCACCTGGCTTATAAGTTGAGTAATGACCCTTCAGACTCTGTGTCTCATTTGCCAAGATTTACATTGTTCAAAATGTAATTAAATATTGACTAGTGTCATAATGAACACCATCCATCCATCCCTCCCTCCCTCCATCCATCCATTCAACAAATATTTACAGAGTACCTACTACTAAGTTTCAACCACCATGACAGACATTGTCACTACCCTCCCAAAGCTAATGGTCCAGGGGGATAGACATAGAAGAAACAAATAAGATGCAAATAAAGAGTGCAAAAGGTTAATGAATTGTTTAATGCTTGGCCTCCATTTACTCACTCGGCCGTGAACTCCTGGAGGGCAGGAGTTATGTTTTAGTCATCTCTATATGAGATACCTTGGAAAAATCTCTCTTGTTTAAAACTTTTCAAGGCTCCCTTTGGCTTCAAGGGAGTATCCATGTTCCTTACCACCAACTGTTCCCTGCCAATCTCTCCCCAATCCTTGTAATCTATATTCCAACTAGACTGAACTCTCCACCACACCTTAGCACCTGCTCTTCCCACTTCCTGGAACATGCTCTGCCTTTGGCCCTCCTGTTGCTTCTTCCACAGACTAATCTGAGGTCTCACCTTAGATGTAGCCTCCTCTGAGAAGCCTTCTCTGATGCTCCTTTCACATCGAAGGCCAGGCCAGGCCAGGCCCTCACCTCCGTGTCCCTTTGCAAACCTTCCTTCCTCCCTGCTAGCTCTTACTACACTCAGCACCCTCGGCCCCCATCAGTTTTGCACCTGACTGTGGGCTCCAGAAGTGCAACAACCATGTCTACTCTGTTCTCTGTGCCTAGCCTAGCACAGCACGGGCACACAGTAGTTGCTCGATAAAATTTAACAAATGCCCAGCCAGCCCCCATCCAATCTGTCCCTGGTACGGTGAGAACCACACCCCTTACCTAAGAGTCCAGGAAAAAAGAAGTAAAAAATCCACCTACCAGGCCTTTTAAGAAGCCCCCGAGGGACTGCCGCCGCTTCTCGGGTTTCTTTTGGGACTTGTCCCCATTCTGCAGTGAGTTCATCTCCACCACGGACTGCTCTGAGCTCTGGGCCTGTTCTTTAGCTTCTTGCTTACTGCTTTTCTGCTTGCTCGTCTCAGCTGCCGACTTCTTGTCCTTTGAGGAGCCATCTTTGCCCTTCGGGCCTGCCCCTGCTGGTTCGGGCTCTGGTGGTGTGACAGCTTTCTCTGTTGAATCCGATGTCTATGGCAATTTCAAACAAAGAACATTTTTATTGGCTGTAAGAGAGTTCTCAATAGAAGGTGGATAAATATGTTAACACCGAGATGTTCAAATGTTAGGTGAGTTCTTGGTGAAATGAAAAAAATAAGAAAAATTAATTAAGTTCATGGTTTCCCAGCAAGAATTCTTTTCACCTTCTTCTGGCACTGGAACCTGGATTTCCCTTGGGAGACCACTCTTCTCCCTTCACTACTTCACGTGGTTCAGGTAACTAATTCCACTCCTGGACAAGGGCATGTGACTAGCCCTGGCCAATCGGAGCATGGCACTCCTGGCTGCTGTGATTGGCTTAGGGTGGGCAAACATAGATAAAAACTGAGCTCGTCTCAGAACTCTGCGAAAACAATCAAGAGCAAAACCTGCTCCATTTGGTGAATTTGAAGCTGTGAAAAGATGTAAGCCTGGAGCTTCCAGAACCACTGCCACTTCCAGGGAAAATCTGCCCCAAAGGGAAGCCACTGCAGAGGAAAGCGGAGCTGAGAGATGGAGAGAGGGGGAGAACAAGATCATTGTGTGTGCCCCTGGATCAAACTGTTCCTGAAGCCCTTTTGTGCTTAAGACTTACAAAACCTTAATGAGGGTCTCTCCCACTTGCTACCAGAGGTGACCCCTTTCCCAGAGATGCCTATTCTTTGCTTCGTGAGTATATCTACTTTAGTTTTTGGTAGATGTGAAACTGTCCTCTCACATCATAAAATGATGGAAAAAGAAGATAATTGTTTTATTTTTAGTTTTGAACATGCCTAGTTACATTCCAGAATGAAATGTTTGTGACCCTACTTGGTTCCTACAATTTGGAAGGATGAGGCTGTAAAAATCCCACATTCTGGAAAATGTTGGGTAAAAAATTACAGATAAAAAAAAAGTCAGAAAATTTTTTTTTCTCATCATTTACCTAAACTTGAGGCTTATGGAGGCTAGGGAGATGACGTAAAAATGTAAAGGAGGATAAGGGCAAGAAAAATCACAAGGAGTTCTTTATTTCCCCAGTTATCAAAGCAACATAAGGCCAAAGGAACATTGCTCAGGTTATCAGAAATGGTACACAGAAATGTAAACAATGTTGCCTTTGAGGTGGGGGAGATGTGCTTGGATGGTGCCTTTGCAGCAGGGGACTGAGGCGAGCTGAATGCCACGTGCCCTGTCCAAAGGGGCACCAGCTACTCAGACCCGGGCAGGAATGTAGATCTTTGGCATTTTCAACAGAAACTTGAGATTGAATTTTATTTTAAAGGCAAAATATCTCAAGTTTAAAATGCTGACTGCAAAAGCTTTAGAGCCCTGTTCAGGCCAAATAACCGCAATGAAAGTGCACGTGTGGGCCACATCTGACCCGCCCGGCCTCTTTATGAAGCTTCGGATTCATAACGTTTGTATGTCCCCAGCTCAAAGAGTTCTAAGCCAAAGCTGCAGTTTTGATTGAGGAGGCAGCAAGCAGAGAACTGTCATTTTGCACCAGTGAATCCCACATGTCCCTTAGAAAGAAGAAGACAAATGGACTAGACTCCCAAGTCCCAGAGGCCTCTGCAGGCTGCAACCCTAGAGAGGGCAGAAGTCCTTGGGAAAATGAGCGTCAGATGCCCAGCATGCCCTGAGAAGCTTTTGACAATGGTACGTCCTGTTTTCCTGTCAAAGCCCAGCTGCCAAAGTTGTAGCAAAAGCTAAGATACAGACACCCAAGCACAGCCGGCGGCCCAGGGCAGAGCCTCATCTTCGAAGGACACAGAAATTCCCCCTCAGTGCTCTCTGGAAAAGTCAGAACCCAGCGATCCCTGCCCACGCGAACCGTTTACTGCTTTTGCTGTGTGGGAGATTTTAAGATGGAGTGAGAGCGGCTAAGAGCTCAGGGTCAGGAGTCAGAGGGACATGGTTTGAGTCTTGCTCTGGGACCTGGAAGTTGGAGGATGAGGCCACCTGAGCACACCATTTGATTCAGACCCTGGAAGCCAACCTAGGCCTTGGGCTTCTTTCCATGGAAACGTCAATGGAGACCTTTATAACTCTAAGAGCAAGTCTGAAAGGAGCATAAAATGTCCACTCCCATGCCCCCAAATCAAGCTAACCAATTGTCATCTCCCAATGGATCTTCTCAAGACTGGATTCAAGGCCCTGGAAAATAGAATTTTCAAATAGATTCTCAAATTACACCTGGATGAGTGTAAAAAGAATGAGGTTTTCAGCTCATTCAGATTTAAACGAATTTCATTCAGATTTTAGAATCACCAAAATTATTGGCAAAATGTGTAATTGTACTTACTTTTTGTGTTTGAATAAAGTAGGATTATCATAGTTCCAAAGTAGTAATCTTTAGGATTTGGGGTTCCAAAGTGGTCTGGAGAATGGGTTTGGGGCCAGGTATAAAGAGTTTTTTTCAAAGTAAAAAAAAGGAAAGAAAATTTTTTTGAGTATAGTAGAAAGCAATATATTCCCTGTTGAAATATGTAGGACAAACCAATTATTGAAGAAATGAAAGTGCTATAATTTATTTACAGTTTTTGATGGCCACTTTTGAGTGTGTAATACGAGTAACATTACAGGATGTTCACTTCCCATCAGAAGCATAATCATAGTAATAATAACAAAGTAATAGCAACTAGCATCTATTGAGTCCTCTACCAGGCATGTTCGAAGTGCTTTACATGTATGGATTCATTTAATTGTGACAAACCTTTGAGGCAGTACTTTTACAGTCTCCATTATATCGATGATTTGGTAATTTGCTTAAAGTCACACAGCCAAACAATGGTTGCGCTAGGATTCAAACCCAAGCAGTCTGAGCCCAAAAGTCATGCTCTTGACCACTTCACTATATTGCCACAAGGAGAAGAAGAATATTTGATGGACATTTTCATGGAGGTATATTTTTAAATTAAAAAAAAAAGATGTGTGTTATAAACTAGGGTGTTGAGCATGAATCCATTTTAAAAAGTGAACACATATAGTTATGTAAATGTAAGAGCTATGTTTCTTTGGAATAGAGAAAATAATGGAAATGAACCACACGGGGTGCCTTTCCCTCATCTATTCAAGAAATAGCTCCTACTATGTACCAGGCACCATGAAATGTGAGAGAAAAATACAAACCTCTTTGCTCCACAGACCCTCCAGTAAAAGGTGGGAAGGTGTAGGGGAGACAATCAAATGAAGCATTACAAACTGTGCTAAGTGCGACGAGTTAAAAACAGGATACAGTGATGACATGGAAAGTCTCTTTGAGGGTGCCATTTACACCAAGACTTGGAAGTTGGGAAGGAATTTTCCATGTGGAGAAGAGAGATGTATGAAAGCCTGGTGATAGGACCCAGCTGAGGTACTCTAGCTTGTTCATGGTTGTATCGACAGAGCCCAACACAGTGCTGGTACACAGTAGGTGCTTAATCTAAATTAACTAAACAAGTTGATTGTGGCTGAGAAGTGCATTGAAATCCAGGCTGGAAAGAAGAGAGAATTACATCGGCTTAACCCACCACCAAACCGAATTCACAGGTCACTTACTTGGTAGCTTGAGTCTTTCCCATTTATTTCTTCTGGGTGGGTGATCCCTCCATCCCCTTTCACTGACTAAAATAACAAACAGACAATGGCCTTTCAGCCAGCACAGCACAGCAACATGGAGAACACAAGGGATGTTCTGAAAGGATGACTTCATCATTCTTTATTGAGATTCGGGATCAAGATGAGTGAAGACCAACCAGGAAACATTCTATCATGAGAAGTATGAATTCCCATGCAACCTGTAACCAGAATCTGATTAAATCCAGGTCTTGACCTCCAAGAAAGTCTTAAACTCTGGGATTAGGTAATTCCAGGATGAATAAGTGATGATGAGAATATTATTATTGGAATCAGGAGGTGGTTGAGCATATACAGAATGAATGAATAATTGAATAAAAAAATAAACTATTAGTGGCCTTCTATGGATAATATTAGGTGAGTGTTCATTGTTCTGTTTTGTGCTTGTTGTAGTTTAAGCTGAGACTTCCTTCTGTTTTCCATTCTTTAGCTACCCCTACGCCAGTCACAGAAGTGACAAGTCTGGATGGGTTGAATTCGCAGCTGTGGTTCCATAAACCCCATGCTCTATGACAGTGGTTCTCAAAGTATGGGCTCCTGACTAGCAACATCAGCATCACCTGGGAACTTGTCAGAAATGCAACACTTCAGCATCCATCCAAGATCTACCGAATCAGATCTGGGGGTGAGGTCCAGCCATCCGTGTATCAACAAATCCTCCCGGAGATTTTAAAGCATGGTAGAGTTTGAGAACCATTGCTCTAAGCTAACTGACCATGGAAAAATTCAGACTAATACTGGGGTCTGTAGTTTGTGTGTTTTAGTAATGCCCTATTCTTGATGGTTGATAAAATACCCAAGACATCTGGTAATGCATTGCTCAGTTGTCAACAATGTTGACTCATGTCTAATCCTTACAGACATGCACACACACTTGGTCATTGCTTAATGTCTTCTCCCTGCTATGGAGGGAGTGTAGGGAGTTGGGGGTTAAGCAACATGGGGCTCAGAGAAAGATTCCAAACTCCACTGTTCTTATCTTGGCTGTTCTCTTAGAGGATGATGAGAATCCACCACACATGCACTAAGAACACTTAAAAGCATTAAAGCCAATCAAAAACTTTTGACTGATTAGTATTATGTGCCTCTGTAATCTGAGATACAGTATTCATTTTAGTAGAGATAAAAAAGATTCTTTGCAAAGGCTAACTTTAGTCGGATTTCCTGTGTCCTTTCCTACCCTCAAAGTAACTTTTATGGTGCTTGGCCTAGGGTAGAGCCTTAACATGGACCTCTTGATTGGATACGAATGGAAGGAGGCTTTCTTCAGCCTGAAGCCCTGGTTTTCCACATTCTTTTCTTAAGGAACATCATTGCGGGATCTGCCAAAGTTTCTAACCCAGAGGCAAGTAAGGATTAGTCTGTCCCCCACATAAAATTTAGATCCATTTACATGAAAAGTGTTTTGTTTTGCTTTGTTTTCCTTCCTCTGGGTCTTCGGCATTGTCCTACAAGGACCAGAATTGTTTGAGAAGGTTTTGAAAAAATAAATTTACCTTCTCGCTTGTTACTTGCCGCCGCACAGGCAGACTTACCTTGTGATTTCATTCAGGCTGTGTTGAAAGAGCCCTTCATTCTCAAACACACTGCAAGGTGCCCTTCAGAACACGGCTTCATTAGCTAGTCTTTGAGGAATGTTGATAGGGAGGAAAGAAGGAAGGAATGGAGGGAGGCAAGAGGAGAGGAGGGTGGAAGGAAAGAAGGAAGGAAGAAAATGGCTTTGTATACAAAACTCAAACGGACATCAGGGGTCACACATGACCCTGTTGCCACCTTCTGGAAAGTAAAGAACTCTTTACGCCCTTCGAGAGAGGGATTTTAACTTTGCTTTAGTTGTTTCTATTCAGTATCCGTTAGGCACACGGCCAGTTTAAGGTTTAAATTGCATTCTTCCCGCTCCCTTTCTTTGATAACCCTTGGAGGAGAATTTGGACTGAATCAGAAAGCCTCTTGGCTGGCATTATGGAAGACTCCCAGGCTGTCAGGGAGACCACTGAAAAGCAGATCAACTTCTTAAAAACGAAAAACAGAAAAAAAAAAAAAAAAAAAAAAGGAAACAGTATCTCAAGCTTTTCTATGATTTTTCTCTGTTCTTCATTTTGAGGCATTTAAAGCTGTATTTATGCAAAGATGACCATCTGCTTAGCTTAGACTAAGGATCTTATTAGTCCATCTGAGGTTGCTTCAATAATAGCAATTATTAATAAGTAATGGATGAGTGTGTGGGCATGTCTGCGGAGATTAGACATGAGTCAGCATTATAGATGAAAAACATTACCAGATTCCCTCCTCCTTCCCTCCCTCCCTCCCTTCCTTCTGTTTAATTGCCTTCCCTCTTTCCCTCTTTGCAGAGTCCTCTTTCAGAGACAAATCAGGATGATTCACATTGGGCTTTGTCTTCAAAGGATCATAACCACAGAAGTTTATTTTTTCCAGCTGTTAATAATAGCAGTTACAGTTTAAAGAGACTAAATTTTTTTCAGAGACCATTTAATACTATTTTTTTTTTTGGAGACTATTAAGTAATTTCAGAGATTTTCCAGGGTGATACTGAGCAACTTTCTTTATGGAGTTTATTTTTATTCATGAGAGTCAGAGGTGAAACATCTTGGTGCAGCCAGCGTGCAGTTTTGAGATGGAATCCAGTTGTTTTATCCAAGACTTGCATATTAATGAAGCCATTTTAAATTTATTTCATTGTGTCATGCATTCCTACAGCCTGATACTCTGAGGAAAGTTTGAACCACCTCTAAGATATATCACTTAGATATTTAAAATTCTAGAAGAAATGTTTGGTGGTTGGTTCACATTTCTTTGAAAGGAAAGTAAATGCAGTTCGATGCGCATCTTTTTATTCAACCAAATTTGAGATGTTAAAGAATTAGGATGAAATTTTAGTATGGTCGAGTGTATCCGCAACATTATTTACTGGATCAGTTTCATTACAACAAATCCAAGGAACCAGATCTACTGTAAATTTCCAGGATAAACAAAGGCTATGAGTAGAAGTTTTGTTTTACCAAGATGCCCTCTTGAAACGGAATTGGACTATTGAGACAAAATTAATGCAGTTAAGGTAAATCTTATTTTAGTGACAACTATATTCAGAAAGCATTCTCTACATTACGAAAGCCATGCATTAATTTCCCTCTCTTTTGCCTTGTGATTTTAGAGAAGTGCAACAGCTCAACACATAAAAATGATGTTTCCACTGAAAACATGGCAGAAGGAAGCACAAAAATGGAGCATATGGTTGTTCCACCTTCATTACTTGTATTCTCCGAGAAATCCAGCTGCCAGAAGCACAAAAAGCAGCAATAATGCATGAGTAAAAGGGTGGAATTTAGTATCAACAAAAGGACAACAAAACAAAAACCTGTGTTTGAATTCTGCCACGGCCATTTACCAGCCCTGGGCTTGGGCACATCACATAAACACTGAGTCTTCGTTTCCTGTCTACGGAGTGGGGCCATAAGGGTTTTTATGGTAATTAGTGAGAGCATGCCTACAACGTGCCTGCGACGCCATCAGCATGCGTTTACTAAATGTTTTGGGAGCTATCATTGTTATTTTTCTTAATAACTGCAGAATGCCAGATGACTGCAGAATCCCCTAGAAGAACAGAAGGCAGGCAAGTCATCAATGAGACAGGACTTGCCCTAATAAATACTTCTTCTAGAAGCCCTTTTTTAAAAAGAGCAAATCAGTATCAATATTATAAGACTGAGGGAAGCTTTTGAGATCAAGAACTTTGACTAGAAGACGACTGTTACTTTGTTTCATAATTACCATTACAAACCACCCTCTTTTTTCCTCTACACAGTACATTACCACAGTTGACTGAGTGTAAATCTATTGCTATGTATTTCTCTCTAGATTGAATGCAATCAACAAAATACTCTGAAGTCGTGCTATCTCCTCAACTGGGATTTTGGTTTGCCCAATATTAAAGCTCACAGTCTTTCTTTAAGCTGGAGAGAGTTATTCCAACAAAGAGTTTCTTACTTAAGTTTCTTCCTAATGGGCCAAAGAAGAAGTAAGACACGTGAGGACAATTAAATGAGTACTGTGTGCGAAAACAGTTTGGAGGAGGAAAGCACTTTTCAAGTGCAAGGTGCTATTAATATTGATGAATTCTATATCTACATCTATGTATTTCTCTCTCCCACCTTTCTGGTTTGATCTGCCTACCTGCCTATGGGTACATGCATACTGTCATCTACCCACTCACTTTTTAAAAATATACTAGGACTTCAAAAATCCAATTTCCTGGCATGGAGTCGAATTAATACATATAAGAATCTTTTTCTATTTAGGGCACGACAGATGTCTTAGACATTCCTTGCAATTATCTTGACACCCTGTAGGAGCACATGGGTTTTCTGTGAAGTGGTACATCTATATGTGTCAAATGCAACACTAGGACTAGCATGACTCTGCCTTTTTCCCCCTGAAAATATAGATATTTTTAAAAATGATATTCTTTTGATTTTTATTTTTGTGAGACGTTAATTTTTGGAAAGAAAAGGAATCTCTTTAGAAATGAACTGAGTGATGCATTTAAGTAGAAAACCACTGTACTTTGCCATTGGATAGTAAAACAAACAAAATCTACGGAGGGCAAATGCTGGAGGGTAGAAAAATCAATGATCTGGTGAATGGACAAATTGACTACCAAATGGAAGTGATGCATTTGCAATCTAGTTTTCCCTTCTATTAAACCAATTATTTAAAAAAAATATTTTGCTAAAGGTATTGAAAATCAGTTTGAAACATTCACTTATTTGGCTCACAAAGGGCAGTAGGGATGGGCCAGATGCTGTCTCCGTCTTTGAGCCCTTAGATGGTAGTGGAGAATGTGCATAAATCCCGAGTTTAAATAAGTTTGGAAGCCTTTTAAATGCTACCAAAAAAGTGTTTCCTGAAAATAATTGCTGGAGTTGACTTCTAGGAGGCTCTCCTATGGGGAATCTATCCTATGTACATTGTGTGTACAAAGATGTTCACGGCAGATTAGTGAAGCGATTGAGATAACACGTGTAAGACAGTGAGACCTCACTGAAAATTAGCCATAGGGTTGAAAGTAAACATCTGCTTTCCTCATTAGGCTTTATTCTCCATGAGGACAGAGACCACACCTGTGCGTGCTAACCATTATATTCCTATATTGAAGATCGTGGGTGCTTGATAATAAATATCTATTGAATAAGTGAATAAATGAATTGTAATAGGTTGGAAACAAACCAATGTTCATCAATAGAGCAATGCTAATCAAAGTATGATATATCCAGATGACGTGATCCAAAGAAGCTGTTATATAAAGAATGAGGTGGCTTTGTATCAAGGGTTGCAAACTCAAGTATCCATGGGGCCAGTTACATAAATAAGTGAGCTGGGCTGGGTGTGACAATAGGAATTTGCTGGAATGAAAGACAAGGATAATTAGGATATCTGGAATCCTTAGGGGGAAACTCTAAATATCATGGATGCTTTGGAGCAGTGTTTAAACATTAAAAGGCAAGAATACTGTTCAAGCTCCCAGGCATAACCCAAACTTTTCATGGGCAACAGGTAATAAGAATCAAGGAAATCATAAGACTTGACAATATGAATCCACCGAAGATTGTGTGGGAAAAACATGTCCACTTTGCCCTCTTACGCCTATCCTAAGGAGCATCAGTTCCAACTTCCACAGCTATAGTTTCCCCAACCAATGTGTAACAAAACTGGGGGAGGGGTGTGTGATGAATTTAAGTAAATAGGATCTTATTTGAATTTAAGGATTTGTTATGGATGGACTCAGTGGGTGGTGTAGAGCTTTTTCATGCTTTATTTGAAGTCCTTCTATTTTCTTTTTAAATGAAGAAAGCTTGTTTGGTTTACTTGAAAGAGAACAGCATTGTGTTTGCTGAGTTTTTCTGTATCTGTCAACTCCAACCAGAAACAGAGAAGCTGGATCACCCTAATATTATGACAAGCTATTTGGGGATCCTGTTTGTAAATTAGATGAGTTTCCAGAAACAGGTCAAATGTTCTTTTCTTCCCTGACATCATGGGGGAAAAATTAGTTTTAAAATACCAAACCTTTGATTCCCGTTTTCGGCCCCAAATTACAGAACAAATGATTAGCCATCTAGACAGAGGTCCAGCCGGACAAACTGCCCACTGTTTCCTAGACACTTCTTATGCCGTGACAATCTAACAATAAAAGAAAATTATCCCTGCCAACATAATTAACAGAGTTATTTCCAATACGCCTCAGCTTCCACGGGCAAGGGGTGGGTTGGGTTGGTTTGAATTTTGTGGACAAGAATAAATTCCTTAACAGGGTGAGCCTGTGAAATTAGAGTTGCTTTCTCAAAGGATTAAACCCCAAAATACCCTCGGAAAAAAAGGCTCACTATAATGAAATTCTTGTTTTTCATTAAAAGAGAATTAAACCAATGACCTTTTACATGAGTTTTTGTTTTTTGTTTTCCCTCTGATTTGTATTTTGTCGTATTACATTATTTAAGTTCCTGGCTGTTTGGTTATTAAATGTACTTGACTCTTCATAGGTTCTGGAAGACGTCTGCCCACATTCTTTCCCTTCTATTCAAATGAAAAGCAAGGCGATTTTACCAACTAAGTTATACATATGCACTAGAAGAAAATTCTTTTGTCATTTTCCTATTTGAATTATCTATAATTCAGCTTTGCCCGAATCTGTGTCACTTACATCTCACCTTCAAACTTCTGCCACATCAACATATAAATTGGACTATTTATTACCTAATCCTTTAAAGTTACCTTATTTTTATGCAAATAAATGTATTTTCGAAGGAAACTTCTTATCATTACCACAACATGAAAAGCAATATCATTTGCCATAAACAGAGGAAACTTTAAAATTAAATATAATTAAAAGTAAACACTATTAACTTCTAGGTGGTTGCTGCTGTTTGCCAAAACTCAGGACCCAAGGCTGGCTCTTTTTTTGTTAAAAAGGGAAATTAGCAAGGGTTAAAGAATATTAGCTCAAACTGAGACTTACTCTGTGATCAATCAAATTAGAAGGAGGAAAGGGAAGTTTCTCATTACACTATTCGTATTCCATATACACCACCTACAATTATGTCTCATACTACTTGTGACTCGGGTCCTTTATTCTGGGAAGCCCTGATCCAGGTGTTTCAGTTTTGCTGTTCTGGAAGCAAGTGGCTTACCATTTGTCTGAAAAAAGCCATCAGGGAGGGTCTCGATGGTTTGCTTCCTTCTCTTTTGAGTTTTTCTTCTTTGGGTTCAGGTATAGCATCTCCTTCTTCGTTGAGATCCACTGTTTGTAAGGCCGGTTCTATGTCCTCGGACTTTGTATTTTCTACTGGTGATTCACACACCACCTGGATTTATTTTGCCAGGTAATAAGAGAGTGAAGAGGAAAAAAAAAAAAACAAAACAAAACCTCCCAATCACATGTTTTATAAAGTGGGGTCCTGGATGCCCCTTGGTCTACTTAGAAACTATGGGTTTGAATCTATGACCATCTCCACACAGGCACATTCACAGGAAGTAATTGCTTACTTCAGGTATGGTCTCCGACAGCCAACTTCGGAACAACTGCTAATTTGGAAGAGACCAAACTCCTTCCTCATGAAGGTATCAGGCTTAGATAGGGGGACACAGAATTTTGGGGGAACTGCCCTTCAGAACCTGCCCAATACTTTTTACATTCTAGTAGGGCCACCTCTTTGGGCTGCCACAAAGGTGAATTGCATCTGACCTGGTAGAAATCAGACAGTAACCTGGATGCCTCCCATTCCAGATTCTAGCTCCCCTGCAACTGGATGAATTATCCCCTTTGCAAAATGGATGGCATAAAAGCCACTCAATTTAATAGTTTCCCACCCCAACCCAGACCAGTCATTTGCCATTGTTCCTTGACTGAAATTCATGTTTTAAGAAGAAAAATGAGCTTGCCAAGAAAACCATGGCTAAATTGTTTATCACCTCCATCTGCTACCTAGTGAGCTCAATGCCCCAGAAGTGTCTGTGGGGAAAGGGTAGCCAGCAATGGGGGTTTAGACGGAAGGTCTGAATTAGCCTCAGTCTGATTCCAAGTTTGGTGTCTTTGCAATGCCTCCTTCCATTTGTCCTGTGCCCCAGTCACACCTGGGACAGTTTCCGCATTTGCATTGGCCCCTGAGGCAGACAGAGTTAATTGGCCTGATGAGAGATTTACATTTTTTGTTGTTGTTGTTTTCTCAGATAGAGTTTGGCAAAGTACTGCGGTGGGCCAAATCCAGTCCCCAGGCTAAGCATGGTTTTTACATTTTTAAAGGGTTGTAAGAAAGAAGGAGGGAGAAGGGGGAGCCGGAGGAGGAGAATATGTGAATGCGTAGCCTGCAGAGCCTAAAATATTTACTATCTGGCCTTTTCCAGAAAAAGTTTGCTGACCCTTGCCTCAGAGGAAAGCGCTATGCAGACAAAAGGACCTTCACATTTCTTTGCCGGCGCCAGACCTCAGCTTCCTCAAAGCCTTGCTCTTCCTGTCCGGGAGAGGGAAAGGGACTTAGTGATTTCCAAAATCTTACATGCTTATGGAAAAGTCACCTTCTTTGATACAGAATATACCATTAGTTTGCAAATGACACAAATGATCTGATTTGGAGAGAACCCTTTGTCCCTGCATTGTCAGCTGAAGCAGGGAGTTGCCCATCAACCCAACTGCATGTAGGAACCCCCAAAATAGGGCAAATAAGTCACAGCAATCGCTCCCCACCTTACTGTTCTTTAAGATACTCACGTGGTTTTTAGTATTTTCCCTTTGTAGACTAAGACCTAATTTGGGGAGTCATAAACTCAAAGGTCATTAGGAGGCAAGGCAGATAATAAGAGCTTGGGTTGGCCAGATAATATGACGAAAAGGAGTGGTGGGGACTATGAGGGACAGAAGTTCAATTGCCCCATCTAACGACATTAAAAGAATCACATCACTGGGCTGGCCAAACAAAACATGTTTGTGAGTAGGCTTCTGCTGCTGGGCTGCCAGGTTTTGACCCTGACCTATCTCTAGGAAACTAGGCTGGAATAAAATAAGAGACTGGGATTGGGCATCAAATGTGGAGACAGATTTCCAAATCTATATCTGATTCAATTCAATCACATTTCTGCAAAATAAGCTTCAGCCATAAAAACCCCAGCGTTAAGTCTGGGGTAAGTTATGAACATGAGTTCCAGAGCCAGCCTGCCTGGTGTAAATCTTGACTCCATCCCTTACAGGTACTCTAATCCAAGATTAGTTCTCAACATCTCCGTGCCTTTGTTTTCTCAATGGGGATAGTACACACCTCAGAAGGTTGTTCTGAGGATTAGATGAGGCAATACACGCGAAGTTCTTAGAATAGTGCCTGGCACATAATAGGCACTCGGTTAATATTAATGGTTGTTATTCATGTTATTATTAGAGCAACTTACTCCATGAGAGCATGAATTATATGGAATCACCCACCATGCAAAGGTCCACTATTTAGACATGATTTTATTAATCACTACTTCTTACTATGCCTGGTACTGTGCAAGGTACTTTTTATAAATTACCTCAATAAGTAGTTATAAATACAGCTCAGTAGAAAACATTATTCTCATTCTACAGAAGAATCTGAGTTGTTGGACAACTTGGCCAAAGTCACACCACAGGTAAGTAGCCATTTCATTGAGGATGGAGTTGTCTGTCAGTAATTGAATATCTGACAGTGACATAACAAATAAAAACATGGAACAAAAAGTTTGAAAGTAGATAGTTCTGGGATTGTTTTGGTGGTCCACAATGCCTTCGAAAACCTTGTCCTTTCCTAACCTTCGGCTCTGCCATCCTTGGTATGCTGGATTTTCATTCTTTACTTTGTTACTTCATAGTCATAAAATAGCTGCCACAGTTCCAGGCAACATATCTTCAACCCAATCATCCAAGAGAAAGGTGGTAGCAAAAGATTTGCTTCAAATGAACTGTATTTTGACCCCCAAACTCAGGGGGCTTCTGTTTACATTTCATTGGCCAGAACTAGGTCACATTCTCATCTTAATCACTGACTAATTGTTGAAGAGAATGGTATTACTGGTTTAGACCAATCATAAGCACATATTTTTGGGCTGTGGTAGTGAACAACCTTGCTTGAGATCTGGGGAAGACGGATGGAGGCACAGCAATGGCTGTTACGTAGGTGATCAACACAGATCTCACTGACCCTGGATTCAGAGCTCTCCTGTCTTTAAAGCAGCAGGTTCTTTTTGTGTGTGCAAGGGTCTGGAGAGAAACTTACACAATAAAATGATCAAGATGTATGACAATAACTTTGTAAATGACATCATTTGAAGCTGATGACTTCCTTCCTGGGCCTTTCCACATGTCAAGAGGTGTCAAGTCATAAAGGGCCTTTAGTCCCTTTTCCAAAGTACAATTAGTAGGCCAAAAAATGGGACTTGGAGAGACTCACATTAGCTTTGAAGTCAGGCCAAGAAGTTGGCTTTCAGCAACCAAGGAAAATCTATTGGCATCCAGTGTGGAAACCAGACTGATTTGGATTATGCAGTGATCTGATGTGCACACACAGACATAAGAATTTGATTTGCATTTCAATCACTTTCTGATTTCCTTCCAGGCCAGAGCTCTGGAAAAAATCATTACTTGCTAAGAATATATTTTTGCATTCACACATTTTAATTTTGAGTGTGATGGACATGATAAAAATCAGATTTGTGCCGTATTTTAGAATTAAATCCCCATTGCTTGTTTTCAACAGGGTATATGTATACATTGCATGATGACGGCTGGTACATTTAACAAAGACAATACAAACTTCAGTAAAGGATTTCAATTCTTGCCTCAAATTTTATATTATACTTACTTTTGGAATTTGGTTTATATAGTTTATACTAAAGTTGTGAGTTTTGGAAACTTATTCATAGTAACATAGATGACTTCCTTTTAAACTGCACCCACAACATAATGATATTGATATTAAAAGTTTTTATTTTAGCATCTCTTTTAGATTCTTTGATTGGATTTATAGCATGTTATTTGGTTACAAATAATTTGTAGAGTTTTTTTTTTTCTTCCCCATAGCTATTCTTACAGCACCCCAGTTTTGCTTTGGGGCTCAATCCTCCCAAAAGTGCAATTTGGATAGAGCCCATTGAACAGGTCTAAGCCAATCAATATAATTTAACTCCTTGGCCACATTGGTTCAGGGATGGGAGTACATGGCAGAATGTATCATTTCCCCAATTACTCACTCCATCTTCCTGCAAAAGAATTCTTCTTCCCTGCTCATTGCTGAGTGACTTTCTTTGGCAACTAGAGTGTGAGCAGATGGGGCACAAACCATGACTGAACAAAGCCTTAGGAGCCACTGCATGGTCCCATGGCTCTATTTTCTCTCTGACACAGGAACCTTGTGTCCTTGTGGAAGGGGCTGCTTCTTCAGCCTAGATCTTAGCAGGAAGAGGCCATTGGAGCAGCATCACCTACAGCTGCCATGCAGAATGAGTGAGAGAAAAAAAAGAAATCACTGCTGCCGAAAGCCACTGAGATTTGGGGCTTAGGTGTTACTGCAACATAAGCTGGCGAAAGCTGATTTCTGGAGTATGTGAACCCATTAATTCCATGAAAGAGAGCAAATTCCAGGACATGAAGGGTTGCTACTGGAAGTTCTCCTTTACCCTGAACTACTGTGTGATGTTGGAAAGCTGAAAATGGAGCCAGGCCAGGGAGGCAGAGCCAAGGAAGAGCCCTGAACCAAGATTTCTTTGAAACCAATTCTACTTTTTCATGAGGGGAGCAGATATGTTCCTTTTTTTTTTAGTCCAGGTTGAGCTGGGCTTCTTTCACTTGGAAGTGAGAGGTTATGACTAAGAAACACAAACAACAGAAGTACCTGTCTTCTTGATCTTAGAGGTCCTTGGGAAGAGAAGACTACTTTCTATTAGTTAGAACATTAACACAATTAACCAGGGACCCAAATATTTTCAGATTACAACAGAGGGATTCAATGATTTCTGGGTCATGGCTTTTATTTCTGATAGGAGAGGAGCCTGTCTTAGGAGTGGGGCTTGCACTGGTTGATAGGTGTGTTTTTAAAAGTTTCAGCTAGAGAAATTTTTAAAAATAATCATATTTTAGCCAGAAGAACTCTTTAGTTAAAGGATTCTTATAATATGGCTATTTGACCTAATCATCTTATTTTGAAGGTGTAGAGTACTACACATTGTTTTGACTAATGTTATATCTCTTATTTGGGAGGAGGAAATTAAACCCATTTTACATACGTCTCATTCCTTATAGGCGTGAGTCAGCTATGCAATGTATAATTTCACAAGGAAATATAATCACTGATTAAAAGGAAGTACTCACTCATAATATTAACTCTCCTACTCACTAACAATTACTGCAGGGGTCAGCAAACATTTTCTGCAAAGGGTTCTGCTTGCTGTTTGGTCTCTATAGCAGTTACTCAAGTCCACTGATCGTGAAAGCAGTCATAGCCAACACATAAAGGAATGAGTGTGGCTGTGTTCCAGCAAAACTTTATTATGGGCACTGAAATTTGAATTTTATATGATTTTCATGTGTCATGAAATAGTCTCTATTTTCTTTTTAACCATTCAAAATGTGAAAAACCAATCTTAGTTAACAAGCCATTCAAGAACAGGCAGTGAGCCAGATTGGCCCATGAGTTCACCGATCCCTGAGTTACTCTCCATGTCCCACGCATGGAATTAAGCACATTGCATGCATGACCTCATTTAATTCTCATGGCTACCCTAAAGGGTAGGTAATATTAACACCATTTAACAGATAATTAAACTGAGGCTCAAAGTTGGCACAGCCTGAAGATGATGGGGTCAAGACGACAACACCTTAGCCTCATTCCATCCAACTGCAAAGCTGTTAGAAGATGAAATGTTACAGCTTAAAAATAGAAACATCATTTGTAGGAATTGAAAGCAGTTATTATAATGCTTCCTTAAAAATACTTTGCTTTCTCCCATATCTCTGTCAACTTTTGTGTTATCTTTGGTGTCAGTAATTTAACTTTTAATTCATGTTTATATTTATGCTTTAAATTTCACACTGGAAAATGAATATTTTTTTTTGCCTGGTCGAGTTTGGTGCTGTATTTAGCATTTGAGTCGCAGGAGACATGGGGTTCCTTAGATGGGAAGGAAGCTCCTCTTTAAAAAACTCAGAACCTTAAGTCTAACTGATGCTCTGGATTTAACTGGCAGCTTTTTAAGTAAAAGTTCATGGGCAGAAGACTCATGGAGTTCATTCTTGCAGGTTGCTGAAATAACTAGAGACTCTGACTCTCTAGAAACTAGCCAGTAAATTCATGAGAACTTTCTGGAATAATGAGAAACCTGTGCTTTGCAGAGTTACTAAGTTTGGCTAAAAAAAAAAAAAAAAAGTAAGAAAAGAAGGGAGGGAGGAAGGAAGGAAGGAAAGAAGGAAGAAGGAAAAAGAAAGGGAAAAACAGCAACAATAACAACAACAACAAAAGATTTCAAAGGTCTTTCTCTTTACAAGAATCATAACAAGATGCAGCCATTCTAATTTTCATTCCACATCACTGATAACATTTCTGCAACATGTTTGGAATTCCAACATCTGTTCAGTTCCAGTAACTAAATAAAACTGAAAACACCAGCCCAATGCCTGGCAAGTAAATAAGAGACAAATAAAAAGAGCCAAAACATGTTTTGCTTTAGCAAAATGATAATGAACAGTTTCTATCTTTAAGGAGCTGTGAATTCACTCGGCTCCATTTATAAATTTTTCCAAAGACTGCACTTCTTTCAGGGCAGAGAGCTGCTGTTTTGGGTTTGAAACTCATGAGGCCAATTTACTAATTTCCCTGGAACGGTTTTTGGAAGGCTGTATTTTTGTGGGATTTCATGTGGAGCCAGCTCCCTTAGACACTAACCCATTTTTGAAAATTTTGACAACTGCTCTGGATTAAAGGCCCAAAAGATAGTGAGGCTCAACTTCAAACTTGAGTCAACTACCCATGCTGGGTACCACCCAAAGTTAGTAGAGAATCTGGGTTGCCATGGAAATAAAGGTGAAAGAAGACTTCAGGTATAATGAAGCAGAGAGTGCAGCCCCCTTGCCCTTCAGGATGTGCAAAGCTGTTCTTATGTTTGGCAGACTCTTTCAACCCCTAACTGATAATAAATCAGAAAAATCAGTGCTCTGATTTTGCATTTATTTTGCAAATAACCCCATGGGATTTGCAAATATTCATCCAATGTTATTCCCCAGTGATCCCTTATCGTGTGAAAGGATGAAAGAGTCCACAACAGATGAATAACACTTGGATCATGCAGAACACAGGATCCCACAGCAGAAAACACCAGTGGCCAGAAACTCTGAAAATGAGAGTGGAATGATTCTATCGTTTAACTTACATTCTCCTCTGCACCTGTGGGGACTGAATCCTCTTTAATTGACTAAAAGGAAGATAAAAACAAAAAAGTCAGGATATTAACCAAAAAAAAAAAAGTGAAAGGTTAGTTGGTCTAGCATGCCCCCTGTTGCAATTCATTGACTTTTTTTTATATATACCTTTTTCCAAAAAAGGCTTGAGGAAGGCATTAAAACTAGACAGTATAAATTAAATTATGTATTTCAAATGCAAGAAGGGGAAAATAAACACACAAATGCAATGAAGCCAGGAGAAGGGTTCCAAGGCAAAACATAAGCCACAAAATCTTGGCTGTGGGTCGGCCACATGCTTGCCTTTAAATTTTCTAGCAGCCACTGAAATGAGCCAAATACGACTGATCACTCAGTACACAGTAACTGTTAGGTAAAATGAGCTGTTCAGGAAAAATCCGGTAATAAGGCCAGAGAAATTCATTCCATGGTCCTCATGGAGCAAGCAGGACTCTGTAATGTAATAAACAGAGCCCTTGGCCTTATTCTGACCACAGAGCACAGTGGCCAGCACAGGGCTGCTCCTTACATCATCCCTGACGATGGGCCAAAGTTAAATTTGGTTAAAACACCTCTATGGAAGGCCAGAGAGTGGGGAACCAGCACATTCGACTTAAAATCCAGTTACTCTCAGGTCTATTTCTGGCATTTCCAGGCCTGCCCCAAAGAGGAGGTGAATTAACCCAGTTCTATTGAAGGTCAATGCCATGATCAGTACATCAGTTAGCCAAGCCAATTTTGGAGGTCATCTTTGCATCTTTTCTTCAGTGGTTCTTGAACTTTTTTTGGGGGGTAGGTGGGTGAGTGGGAATCTTACAGTTCACTTTGAGACTATCTGACAGATCTAGACTCTCCTCCCTCCAGAATGAACATAAAGTATTTTGCCAATAATTTTAGGGTGTTCTCAGACCCACTAAATCAATTCTTTCGTATTCCAGGTTAAGAATCTTTCTCATGTCCATTTTATTATCAAGTCCTGCCTTTTTTTTTTTCTTTTTCCTTTACAATATCCAGTGGGAACCGAGGAAGAACTGACATTTATAAGTATATCTTCTGTACTAGGCACTTTGTATACATTATCCCATTTAAAGTACCCCAAATGGTAAATATCATGATCATCTATTTACACAAAAAGAAATAGAAAAACAGATAGGTTAAGTTGGTTGTTCCAGGTGATACAGCTAGAAAGCAGTGAAAATGGTTCCAAGAACCAAGTTTTCCCCTCTGCCATGACTGCCAGCATCAGAAACACGCTTTGGGTGGTTGTCCACTAGGCGAGGCCTTCATCTATTGTCCTCCTTCCCCTATTGAAGCTTCCCTGGGTACACAAATATTGCTGAAGAGGATTGTGGATATCCAGGAAGCTTCTGATTGCCAGGAAATTCTAGTGTATGCAGAAGGAATCTGCAAGTAATATATTTTTCTTGGAGCCACATGCCTTCTCCCTGAGACGAGTTGGATGTTATTTAATACTAGGAACAGGTAGAGAATCCAACGATATTTTAAAAGCCAGACCTCCTCAAACCCGAAACTCAAAAGTTTTAGGAGTCAATACACCGTCTTTATTAGACTGAAAAGACCCTCCCACTATGTATAAATATAATTTTTAGGTTTTCAGATCCTCTTTCTTGTCCCATCTGGAGGTAATAAGACCAGGTGTGTCTTTGGTTTCCTGTGTCTGGAAAATTCTTGGCGACTGATAGCTCATTATATTTCAGAGGAAACTAGAAGTTTGGTATAGGAGATAGTAAGGAACAGAAAGAGCTGCTTCTTGACCCTGAATTCCTTGGTCTTCACTATAGTTTTAGCCTTCCAGATCTTTCTGATGTTTTCAGAAATTGGCATTATGAATATATTCTGTTCCAAATGAATTGCTGTTTCATATTTTCCAAAATCTCACTACCCAGCAAAACATTTATTTTCAGAATTAGTCCACTTGCATTTCTCAGATCCCAGTAATTCACATACCATCTTCATGATTCTTGCCCTCTCATGAACTTACTTGATATTTTTATTTAAATTGACTATCTTTTTACTTAAATAAATATATTTTCAAAGAAAAAAATTTATCATTACAGTGAATGTAAAACCAACAACCCTTGCAGCAAATAATATTTATGCATTAAACAAACTGCAATAAATAAAACAAAACACTGTTGTTAAATTCTAATTATTTTTAAGTCTTTGTTAAAAAGGGAGATCAGCACATGTTAGAACAGTGATAAATACCTATTAATACCAAGGCGAGACTTTTTAATATAACTTGAAGGTGGAGTTGAATGGAAAAGGAGAGAACTCTGCATTATGGGGCTCATTAAATGCTGTCTAGTGCTGCATTCAAGAACACCCAAAATCATTTTGTCCTTTTTTGTAGAATTAAACTCTGGCCTGTGGGTATAGCCTTCATGTCAGCAGTAGCTAGAATATCCAGTTAGTACAAGGATCCACAAAACGGTGGGAGGCTAGGATCTTGTTCCCCTTTAGTGTTTGGCACATGTAAGAGAAAACCTGTTCAGAATACAAGTCTCGAATATCATCGGCTTTAGAACTAGGTTCAAATTGACCAGCGTAGCTATGAACCCGGGCAAGTTAATCACACCTATCTGAGCCTCAGTTCATTTGGCATTTTAGTTTCCCAGCGCTAAACAAATACTATATTATGGGTTGGCTTAAACAACGGGAATTTATTGGCTCACAGTTTTTGAGACTAGAAGTACAAAATCGAGGTGTTAGCAAGGCGATGCTTTCTCCCCAAAGACTGTGTGTTCTGGGGCTGGCAGCTGGAAATCCTGGTCCTTGGCTTTTTTGTCACGTGGCAATGCACACGGCGGCGTCCTCCCCTTTCTCTTCTGGGTCCTGTTAACTTCCAGCTTCTGACCGTTTCCTGTGGCGTCTATTCTGGGTCCAATTTCCTTTTCTTACAAGACTGCAGCCATATAGGATTAAGGTCCCCTTCATTCAGAGGGGGACACCTTAACTAATAACATTTTTAGAGGTCCTATTTACAAATGAATTCATACCCACAGGATCAGGGGTTAGGACCCAAATATGTGTTTTGTGGAGGACACAATTCAATTCCCAATACTTACACAAAGACTGACTATAAGACCATCTACTAACCCTAGGGTTGCTTTAGGGAATAACTAAAATAAAGCATGTGTAGGGAAAGTCTTGGCTAACAGAGCTGAGGTTCACTCAGGTCTGGTGGCTGGTGTTCCTCATGATATAGACGGGGGGGGGGGGGGACTCTTACCTGGGAGTTGAAGATAAGGTGAAAGAGGAACAATTTGAACCATGTCTATAATTAGAGTCTGGGCATCTGTAGGTTTTTCTAGAAGTCAGAGTGTATGGGGTGGAGCAGAAATAAATATTTCAAGAAATGCACACCAGAGAGAGATTTCACCAATGGAAATAAGGACCCCAGGGGAACCAGTTACCCCCATGGTTAGTGTGGAATAGTGATTCCAGGTGGGGTGTGGTGGCGGGCAGAGTAACTCAGCCAGCTCAGCCACCCTCGAATGGGTGTGCTCATTAGGGAAAAAGAGCTGTGTGGGTGCCAGAGGATGAATGTCCTTAAATGATGTCACTCTGGGGTCCAAGAGGCTCTGCAGTGGAATTCTCCTCCCTGATCTGACCATAACAAAAAAAAGGGAAATTTCTCCCTCTGCTTTCTTTACTTTGCAAGTAGGCTTGTGAGGACTGAAAGAGGTGATGGGCAGCATGGATTGGCATGGGTCTTCTCCCTGATGGCCATGGTGGTTGTGGTGTGGCTCAGGGGCAATCGTGCAGGAAAGACATATGGCAGCCTGGACTTATTCATGATTACCTTTCTCGGATTCTTAAAACTATTTGGGTGGAGTGATTTGGGGCATGGATTTATTTATGTCCATCAGTCTATGAAAATTGCTGGCATTAATTATATATAAAACACTTAGCACTGTGCCAATATATAGTATGTGTTAATTAATAGTAACAATTTTAATGAGTGCTGGGAAGAATTAATGAATGCTGGGAATATGCTAAGCCTATTACACCTATTTAAGACTTTTTGACTAATTCCATGTTGCTTTTGAAATTTCTTTAAATCTATTCAGTCAAATAAATGTTTGCTCCTGAACCCCTTACAAACAGACATTTTTAACACCACTTTCATGTTACATTAGGTTCAAGGGTGGAATGGGGACAGTTAAAATCCTGATGACATGCTCCCTGGAGTACTGTGGCATGTTGACCTTTCTAAAACAAAGATTCTGGAACATACTAATTTTAGTCCATTGTGCCAGTATTTTGAGATCTTCATCATTTATCTTTTTGATTGCATTAATGAACCCACCCAGCTTATAAACTTGATAAGTGTGCTTCTTATGTTATTGTCCAAGTTACTGGTAAAAACTTTCAGTAATTCCAGATTCCAGAGGACACCTTCTTGCAATGTGGCTTCATAGCTTTAATAAATGTTTTGTTGGCTTGCATCTCTCCATCTTGCCAACATGCATTAGATACAATTCTACAGAACTACAAACAGTAATAACAAAAAATAAAATGATCATTACAATAGTAATAATAATGATAACAACCCACATTATTGGGCTATGTGTCAAGCAGTGGGTTAAATGCTTTACATTAGTATTCCAAGTCAGAAAATTCAAAATGGAAGCAGATCTCCCCTAATTTCTAAGCCTCTGCTCCAACATCTACTAACTTTTTGCTCTTACTCTAAATTCATATCTTCCTTTGAGGTTTGAGGTGTGTCTCTACTCTCTTTGAAAGCTTACTGATCACAGCATCCCCACTGAGCCTGTTTTTAGAATCAAGCCCGGATCACATGTTTAGTCTACATTTGTACCCAGCATGGGTTTCATGCTCAATACAGAACGACAAATGAAGGCCTCAGGCAACTTCTTCCTCTTCTCTTTGCATTTTCTACATACAGAAAGCCTATAAGCTGAGCAACCAAGGGCACCAGAATCCAGTTCATTAATTTCCGCTGCCAACAAAGTGTGTGTGGTGGAAAAGCCTTGACGACAAGGAAAGATTACTTGGTTCTTCTACACTGAGGATGAGGTAGAGAAGGAGTTTGCAGAGAAAAGAACTAAAGCAGATAAACTTCTCAGTATGAACTTGAATAAAAAGAAGTCCTTTCCTTTTACAGCACATTCAGTTTCTGAAAGATTTCTTTAAAAACTTCACATGGTAGCACTCAAGCCAACAGAAATCCTATTGCAAGGGGGCCTTCCATCAGGATCATTTTGATCATGTGACAGCTATTCTGGATCAACCACGGTGGCTCTGAGATCTTCCCTAACAAGTCAAGATCTTCCAGTCTATCTTTCAAGTCACAGCCAATCTTTGTGATTCTAATTGTTATGCAAGACCTGCCCTGCACAAGATTTTCAAGATAATCTATTCCAACCCTTTCATTCAACAGTTGAGGAAAGAGAAACCCAAACAAGGTAACTTTGTAAGGTCACAGAGCAAGTAGCAGCCCAATTAACTCAGAACAACAAAGGGCATTTTAGTACAGGAATTTGGATTTTAAACTTTTTGGCAAGTGGAACATAATTGGAAATTAATTTCCTCAAAGGTTATTGTTATTTTTGTTTTTATTTTATTATAATAACTATTTTAACAAATAAGAGTACAAATCAAAATAACTTATACTTTCATATCCACAGCCTGTCATGTGAAAAATCCATTTCTGATGTTCCTAATGACAGACTTTTAAATTCCAAAATCAGTTTGTTTAAAAGCTTCTCAGTTAAAACAAACAGAAGAAAGAGAGCTTAGGGTCAGTTATCAGTGAAAATGCCAGAATTACTGATATTTTTATTCCCTCTTTTATTCCTAAAATTTAGTGTGTTTTTTTTTAATTTAGTGATTTTATAACCAAAGCTTATTTCATTTTAAAGAAAACAAGGTCCTTGTTTTGTTTTCTACTAGAATACAAGCTCCCCTATGAGAATGTAAGCTACGTGAGGGCAGGGATTTGTTAACTTTATTATAATTTTTACAATCTACTTAAGAAATAAAGCTGTATAATGACAGGAAAACAGTTAATACTGAAAATAAATGAAAAAAATGGAATTCTGACATTAAAGAGATGAATATCAAGTGGTCATGAGTTATATTTCCAACTGTAATAGACTGAACTTCAAAGAGGAGTCAATGTCTCACTTACATATATCCCAAAGGAAAGAGGAAACACTTAAGGCAATAGCTTAGCAATTTTCCGAAACTTGAAAGGAAAGATAAACATGATTTAGTTTAAAGATGACATGGTTAGTACCTCAACCTTCTGAGCAAAGAGGAAATAAATGACATAGGTAGCAGCTATCATTCACAGGCCATTTTTGTGCCAGAACCTGTGTTAGGGGTTTAACCAACATTATCTACTTTAATCCTCACTTCATTTCTACGATGTAAGTCTATTATTCTTCCCATTTTACTGATGAGGAAAGTGAGGCTCAAGGAGGTAGAGATGGGACTCAATGTCAGGCCTTCTAACATTACATCAGTATTCCTCAAGCTTCAGTCATTTACCCACTGCCTAAATGACTTTTGCATAGTCTATGTGCAATCTGTCATAAGTAGCTTTCACAGAATCATGCTGCTTAGATCTAACTGTGAGGGAAGGGGTTGGCCGACAGCCCCCAGCCATCACGTCTTCGGTATCCACTGGGACATTAATGCCAAGGCTGTGCTCACCTGGGCTGCTTACAGCTAATAGCTGAGCACAGTGGGAGTACTGGACCATTTCTGCCCAATGTGGGGCAGCCTGAATGGGGACTCTTTACTCCAGGATGCCTCATTGGCTTGGCCAAAGCCTTTTCAATGCCACCCTCAAACTGAGGCTTTTCCCACTCCCTCCTCCCTTCCTTCTCTCCCTTCACAGGTGTCAGACCAGCACTGTGGTCTGAAGGCTGTCCCTCCATACTCCCACCTCACCCCCACCCCAGCCCTATATCCTTCACAGCCATTTCCCCTCAATCAATCTCTTGTACTTCATTCTGTCTTGGTGGCTGCTTCTTAGAGGACCCAAATTGATCATTATTTATGTAATATCAGGACCACCATTTACTTAATACTTTCCTTTCAACCAGATTGCCTTTTAAGGTAAATTAAAACAGTCTCACCTTGAGTAAAAGACATGCAAAACTCGAGTTTAATGTGTTAGCTATATTTTTCGAATATACTTTGAATATATATAATTATTTAAATAAAAATGTTCAAATGTAGGTCACCTCAGGCATACAATTCACTTGGAAATTGTTCCTGACATTATATTGCTGATAAAAGATTTTAAGAAATAAATAATTGCTGATTGATGAGGAAGGAAGATTAGAACAGAATGCTAATTGACATCATTCAAAGCTTTCATTAAATGTTAGAGTTTGTGTTCTGGGCAGAACCTAGAAGGAAGATTTCTGTACAATAGGAAACAAATAGGAAAGAGGCACTAAAATCCAGCTGGATTCTGGACTAGAAAATAAAATTAAAACCACGGTGGAATCTTTATTTATCTCCTGCTGTGAACTGCATGCCAAATGGCAAGGATTTTTTTTTGACATTACTATTAGATCTTCCTGGGCTAAGAATGCACCCCTCCACCCTGACTTCTTGTTCCTCTTTTGGCCAAATTTAAAACAGGCCAGAGTTCTGAACATGTGTGGCAGCTGTGGGTGACATCAATGATGATTAAGCAAGAGCTCTCAGAATTACTCACCCCCCACCCCATTGCCTTTCATGGCACATATCTCAGGCACTTTGAATCTAGAAGAAAAAAATATCCAGTGGTTTGAATTTTTCGGTCCCAGAGCACACTGCGTACTTGCCCTAGTGATGCACTGGAGAACACCCTTGTTTTCCAAAAGGAATGTAAGAACTAGGGGCTTATAATGATGAATTACATCTGCCTGGGGAAAAGAGAAGATAAAGAGCCTAGAAGTGGTTTATCTCACCAGGGTGAGGACACAGAAGAAAGCAGGAGGCAGCCAGAGTAAGAAACCATTTTAGAAAGAAAATGAAATCATGAAATACTACAACTCTGAGTCATGAGCTAGAGTAATTTTAAGAATGAAAAATTCTACTTGTTCATTTCTTTTCCTTTCTCATGAAACACATGTTTTTTGTTTTTTTAAACATGATAGGCACTTCATTCTTCCCAGGGGTAAATTAGAAGTCTTTTACATAATGGCAAGTTGAGTCATTTTCGGGGGAAAAAAAGAAACTCCTTACATTGTTGACTGCATCGATGGAGCAAACAGAAATAATTTAAGCATTCCCAGCCCAAGAGTACTCTCCAAATCTCAAAAATAAGGCTTACCTTTTTCCAAAACAGTTTGCCCAGAGGCAGAGAGGTGGGTCCTGTTTTCTCCTTGGCACCCTCCTTTGGTGTTTCTGTGGGTGCTCCAGACTGCGTTTGACCTGGAGGGTGGCAGCCTTTTGGATTCTTGGCTGCCCCTTGGGTCTCTTGGGGGATAAAGTTGGCTTTGTCTGACTTGGGGTCAGCTGAAGTGGCAGGTGACTTTTCAGCACCCTATAGAGTTAAAAAAATTTTTTTTTAAATGAAAGGAAAACATTTAAACTGATCTTAAGAATTATAAGCACGGGCTGGGGTTATGTGTGATGTTAATTTTCTTTTTGTAATTTTCTGCATTTTCCAAACATTCTACTGTCAGCATGGATTTGTGTTAAGACCTTGGGAAAAGTCAACATAATTTCATTTTGGAAAAAATAAATATATTTTGTTCACATAAGTAATTCATTAGGAATCAGGGAGATGGCCAGAGGCACCCTGCTAAGTGAATGTGGAGCTCTTATCTAGCTGTTGGTCTCTAAATGGTTTTGATCATGTTCTCATCAGTAAAACACATTTTTAACATGCACCCCAATACATGCATGTTTATGTATATATATAATAAACATGTACCACCGTACTACTCCAAATCAGAAGTTAAAGGAGGCTTAAAATAAATTTAATTTAAAATATAAATCCTGAGATTTTCTTCCCATATTCCTCTACGGAGATCGCCGACCTAAGCTATAAAGTAAATATAAGGCAGCTAGATGGGTACTCAGTGGAGAGGTCTTGAGTTGGAAAAGCATCCACAAATCCCATTTGTTCATCTTTTAGACCCAGACACCACACCCTACAATTAATAATTCCTCAAATGTTATTCATTTGGTCCTGGTTCCCTCTGTCTCTCTCTCTTCATGTCCAGGCTGAGATCCAATTCTAGGACATCTGACTTCTTCAGTGACTGGGCTGTTAATTCCTATACTCTGCCACCTCCTGGGTCAGGGTGCGAAGAAAGAGTTGGGAAAATAATAGTTAAAATTTATCTCAACATGAATGAATATTGCATTCAAAATGGTAACACTACTTTCATCTGACTTGATCTCATTATCTTAAGTGTCTGTCATTTTACAATTTTTGCTCCAGGGACCTGTGACTCAATCCCTTTTAATTTCCAGGGATATCAGACCTTTGACTACATTTTCTTAATAAAAGAAAAAAAAATCTGGCAGTAAAAATGGGGAGTGGACCAATTTGAGACATTTCATTGTATTTTTGATGCTGGAAAGTCTGAGAGACAATCTGGTCCAAAGCCCACATTCTCACTGAGGGGGAACCCAACACCCCTGATCTGTCCGAATAAGGGGACTGGCCTGGTCTCCAATATGGACTTCTGGCTCCTCTCCAGCATTCTTTCCACCCCAGCACATTGCCTCTCGAAAGAGGTTTTGCAAATACATGAATTTTCATATTTGAGGCAAAAAACAATATCTTCCAAACTGCATTTTTTGATAGTAAGAGGGAGTCATTTATTGAGCAGAGTTTGTATGAAGAAGGGCCAAAGTATAGAAATGACTTTTGTGATAGTTTGATATAGTTGACACTGAAGGAAAAATACAAGTTCATTTAAAAGTGGACAAAACTGCATGATGCCAGAATTTAAAATAACCTCTTCATCAAAGTGGCCTAGATTATAAGGTTCTGCATTAGGTATATTCCAAATACTCTTGGCATTTGGTGCTGTTTTAGCTCCAAATAGTAATTAACTTAAAGGGAACTGGTTAAAGGAGAAGTGCCTCCCATCTAGTTGCTGGCTTTCTTTTTCAGAGAACATTTATTTATATATTTATTTACCAAAAGAAATGCATTGAGTTCCTTCTATGAGCTGCCACATGTACTAAGTGCTGGGGCTACATGTCCTCATGGAGACTACTATCCACTAAGAAAGAAAAACACTAAAAAAAGTAAGTCTGCAAATAGATGCAAAATTTCTCTCTCTCCTACTGAGGAAAGAGAGGAGACTTGATGCTAAAAAAAGAAAAGAAAGGAAAAGAAAAGAAGAGAAGGGAAAAGAAAAGAAGAGAAGAGAAAAGAAAAGAAAAGAAAACAGAAAAGTAAAGAAAAGAAAAAGCTAAAACAGGAATTAGATCCAGTCATAACAATCAAGGAATCAGGGAAGACTTTACAAGAAAGAGATGACTGTGCTATGATCCAAAAGATGTCTGGGAATGAACTCGGTGGGGAATAGTGTTCCAGGCATAGGGAACAGTGTGCTTGTGCTCCATGGCCTTTAGGCACGAGGAAGAATGGCAGATGTTGAGGACCTGCGACAGAGCAGAAAGAACAAGGAGTGTTCAGGCTCAGTTGTCTCCCCAACTTCAACCACCCTCTTCTGCTTTTCTGAGAGAGTCCCCATTTGTTCAGGTGTCTATGTTAGACCATGGAGCTGGAGGACTGGGACTGACCCCATTTTCGTCTCTAAGAAACAGCTCTGATTGGCTAGAGCTACTTATCAGTCCTGCTACTGTCAGTAGAGCAGAGGCTCAGTAATTTAATGGCCCATACAGTTTTGATTTAAATTCTGGTGCATTTTACACTTCAGCTGTATCTGTCCAGCTCATGACTGCCGCTTCCAAATGCTCTCAGGCCACTCACCGATAACACCATGGGGGTTACAAAAAAAGGCTCCCAGGTTCTGAAATTCTAAAATTTCTTCTGGATGGATCCAGTTTACCCAATCCATTACAGACCTTCTGGCTTGGCACATTTCAATACTCCCTCCATTTTACTCCCCCTCAGCCCTCTCTCTCTGCCTAGTCCCCTTGAACCACGATTGCTTCTTCAAGACATAATTTCCAATCTTTAACTTGGATTTAATATTAACAATAAAAGAAACAGTACCAGACACTGTTCTAAGCACTTGGCTGTTCTAACCACAGCCCTACAGGAAAGGTATTAATTATGATGTCCATTTTACAGATAGGGGAATTTAGGCCCTTTAGGGTTAAATAACTCGCTCATGGTCACATTAATGTGGGGACGGAGTTGGCGTTTGAATCTAGGGAGTCTGGCCTCAAAACCCAAGCTCTTCATAGTCACTCCATATTCACTGCCTCCATCGAGTCTCGGTGTCCTCCTGTGTTGTTCTACCTGTCAAGGGATGGAACTGGCTACACCATGTATTTTCAGCAAGGGCAATGTCAATCCCAAGCAGGGGCTGATTGGTTCTTCGGGAGTGTAGACATAGTACATAAACAGACATGCAGTCTTCCTGTGGTATTAAAAGATCATGGGATGGGGAGGGCAACTCAGAAAAAATGTTGAAAATGGCTTCATGGTAGGGGGTGATAAGAAAAAAAGGTTGAGGAAGGAGTCTACACTGATAAGTTTCACTGAGTAATGGCCAACTCTCTTTTCTTTACACTTGGAAGATCCCAAGACCCTTGAGAAACATTACAAGAGTATATGTTATTTATAATAACATCATATAACTCTATTATATTTATGTAATTATTCACTGAATATGCATCTCCCTTGCTAGACCATGAGTCCATGAGGGTAAGAGTTGTTACATCTTAGCCATCATTCCATGCACAGCTCCCAGTGAGCCCAGTGTCTGGCACAAAATGAGCATTAAATAAATAATTACCTGAAAGCAACCAGAGAAGGGGGAGAGAGAAAGAGAGACCCACACAGGATCCTGTCACGTCAGGTTTCCAGGGACCTCCTTTTTAGAAGGCTACAGAATCACATTCAGACCAACTTCTCTCCTCTCCTTGCCCAACCTCTCCTCACTTCTCAAAGAGGTCTCCCAAATGGTGTTCTGCCACTGTCAACTGACTTAACACTATTTGCAGTATGGGGAAGACTACAAAAATTCTACCCACATTTTTCAGAGGCGATCCCATAAATAGGGTTGCCAGATTTAGCAAATAAAAATGAAAATACAGGTCCTTCAGCTAAATTTGAATTGCAGATAAACAACAACTAATTTTTTAGTCTAAGTATGTCCCAAATATTGCACAGGACATATTTATCCTAAAAACAATTTGTTGTTTATCTGCAATTTGAATTTGACTGGGTTTTCTTTATTTTATCTGGCAATCCTAGCCACCGAATCCTAATGAATTAGATTTGGAGATTGCATACCAAATAGCCTTACCTTCTTCCATAATAAGTTTTCATCTTGTTTTCACATTGGGGTTGTGGGAGAGGGGAGGTGTTAGTGGGATATAAACTTGGTACCAAGAACTGAAAAACAATGAATGTATGGCAGAGCTTATGCGTCGTGTGAGCCAGCTGCTAATGTTTTAGCTGCCTTGCAGAGAGGGTGAGCACCGGGAAAACTTGAGTGGGGAGAAGAGCATTTCCAGGCATGGCAAAAACATTCTAAAACAATGCCTGGCCTTGTGTGCATGTTGTTGTCAAACACTGGAGGACGCGTGGAAAAGTCTGATTCTGTGGCATCAATTTGATTAAGCCAAGAAAAAAAAAGACTTACATGCAGCAAAGGAAAGCTGTCACTCTTGTTTAAACAAGGAACTCATTTCATTTATTAATTCCAGCCCTCCCCAACTTTTTTAAACTAATAAAATACCCTTTAAAGGAAGGAAAATTGAGACGTAGGGAAATGAACCTAGGATTCAGCTAGAATTCGTATTCATCAGATTTTTTTTTCAGCAAAACTAGAAGAGAGTGTGATTAACTTTGAATTTACTTGGATTTCCCCTTTTCTCTCCTAAGTTACAACCTCATGATGAAAAAAACTGAGGGTAAATATCACATGTCCTATGATTATAGGACAAGGTTCATTGATAGAATCCAGTAGGTCAGGTTTAATGGCTCTATTTTCCTAAATTTATGGATGCTAGAATAATCAAAAGAAAAGAAATAAACTATACTAGGCACAGAGGCAAAAGCCAAGCAGCTCTATCAAACTAAGGCATAAGTGTTCTGCAGAAATTCAGAACATTTAGGAATTGTCCCCTTTAATTCATGCATATGTGAAAAACTGAATGTAACTCAAGGCACAACCTTGAAGTCCTTGCGTCTGGATTACAGAATCCCCAAACGTGATGCTTTCTTTCCATCTTCCTAGTATTTCCAGAATCCAGTCTTTCCCCCAAATGCACCCCAGTGGCAGGAGATGAGGTGAGGCCAATGATTTTGGGAAGCCCTAGGAAAAATAACGTTGAACTAGGGTGGTCTACTTATGTGTAGGGAGAACGTCTACAGCTGTGAAATTTTGTAGTGCAATGACATGAATGCCTTAATGAAATGCAGATCTGGGGGGAAAATCACAAACTGAAACTTTCAAGGCCCCCTACTCACTCAAGCTCCAAGTGGAAGTTAAGCTCAATTCCTTTGTATGAGCTCTGTGACATGTTTTGCCAGCAGTCATCAAATTGTCTCCCACATGCAGTAGAATCACTTTTTGATTTTCCCTCCCCCATTGCAATATCTATCACTCCATCCCCACTCCTCTCTTTACAAAACAAAATCAGTTTGTATGGAAGCTGAAGGGTGGCTTCATAACATAGTTGTTTATGCAAATTTAGGGTCTCCTATATTTCTACTGTGCTTTTATTTACATACACAATCCTTGTACTAACATATCCAGCTGGGGAAGTTTTTAAATAAGTTCATTCAACTTAGTGGAGAATGGTGACTATTTTAAACAAATTTTGAAGCATGCTGGCCCAATTCAAGGATCTGTTTAATTGCTTTCAGACAAACCCTGGATTCTTCTTAGGGATATTTCCAGAACTGCCTTCTGTATTGTCATCACTTCCCAAGGATATGGAGATATGACTTGCTCTGCCTCCAATCATTGATTTTTTCTGCTTGGGCTTCTATTTGGATTCAGTATAAGCTTAGTTAATACTGGGAAACAGAAGGAACAGACCACAAAGAGGTAAAATTGTTATCTTGAGGTTAGAAGAGTATTTCCCAAAGTGTGGGAAGCATACCACAGTTGGCTTTGGGATGATTTTAGGTGATGCAGAGATCTGGCATTAAGTAACTCTCAGAGAGTGAAAACCCTTTTCCTTTTTCAATTCTCATTTAATTCTTGTAATACATTCAGGGAAAAGTCTCAGTCTGGTGCTGGTATGCCTTTGACATTTCTCCACCACTGGCTAATCACCTTTTAATAAAGAGAGAGAGGGCATCGACTCAGAGATTGAGACAACCGATGCAGCAGGAATGTAATATATAGTTTTTAATTGGTTGTAATAATTGTTATCTTACTTTTATGAAAAATGATTCTGGTTTTGTATGAATGATGTAATAAAAAATTTCTTTTTTAATAGGAAAATTTAAATAGGAAATATCAGTAAATAATTGTACATCTGGCAAAAATGTGGAAGGTGGTATGCAAACAACTGACTTTGGGAAAACACTGGGTTAGAAGAATAATTCCAGAACCCTGGTCCACACTAGGAAGAAACCAGTCTAAGATGTTTATAACTATGGGAACTTAAAAAAAGATACCCTGAAATTTGATTCATGTCATCTATAATTTCTCTCTAATTTAAGATCTCAGCAACCCAAGGCTCTTTCTTCACTGAAGTGGAGCTGGGTGGATGCAGGAAGGGCAGCTGTGTCATGTGCTGAAGACCAGGGTTCTTTGGCTGTCCCCCTTGCTTAATAAGATACCGACCTTATGCCTAAAGAATTTTCTAAAGGCGAGTCCTAGCCTGGGGCTATCCAGGTGCTTTTTCTTGGTGCTTTTTGCCTGGATCTCTGATGTCTTCTGACCAGCTTGTCCATCACAGACACTTTCTGCTTTGGATGCCTTTTGGGCAACAGCAGTCACAGCTCAGAACTTTATTTTTGAACAAAATCCACTTTTTTCTGTTGTTTTAAAGTGCATTAGTACACATTGACAAATAACTGCTGCTATAGCTTCCCCATCCCCCAACCACAAGACATTATGTGAATGCTGATCTTTTTTAAACTCTCAGAGACAATTTGCTAGAGAGAATATTCACAGTCAATTTCAGTACACATTGATTTTCAACAGGGTGACCTATTTAAATGACCCAGATCAACTCAACTTCTTTTGCTAAAGACAATAATGGGACATTTAAACTCTGTCTATGTACATAAAAATATCCAGATGAAAAATAAGTGAAAAAGATAATGCAGTCCCTAGTTGATAGTTTTACATATCTAAATGAGACTGTCATGTGGGAAAGAAAAAGTACTTGAAGATAAATGATTTATTCTTACATTCTGGAGCCAAGGCAATTACTGCTGCTGAATGGCATTCATTCTCAAGCTGATTTCCTTTTACTAAGTATTAGAAACTTCATGGAGCTGGTATCACTTGCAGAATTTGACTGATTTCTAGGTGAGTAGACCTCCCAGGCAAAGAAAGTTTCTAGTGTGAACCAGTTCACTACTGAAGTAGCCCGGTTACCACTACTCAAAATTGTTGACTCAAATTACAAATGGTGGGAGATTTTGGGTGGGGTGTGTAGTGTGCTAAAAACTGCCTGGACCAGATGGAAAGATAGGCAAATGGTACAGACTTTTCAAAAGTATGAATCCAAGAACTTCAGTAGAAAGGATGTTAAAATGGTAAATTATGAGAATGAGGTTTGTACAAAAGAGGTATCTGTTTATGGGTGTGCCAGACAACCTACATTCACAGAACCTTCTTTTGAGACCCATCTCCACCAGCAGGGCCCTCTCAGCTGTCTCGGCAACACAGATTTTATCAGTTAGGTACATCTAGTTGGGACCACATTCTGGGTCAGGGAAGAGTCTGGGTGCATGGCCAGCTGAAAGGAGAGCGCGTGTATCAGGCCACTCAGGAAGCCACACAACCACCCCACATACAACACTGTCAATTGCCTAACAGTCTCATGGTGTGGCTTCAAACCATGCAGGACACAGAACCAAAAGAGAAGCATTTTGACCCAATCATGCATTGAACTTGATCTTAGCTGCCTTGTAGCAAACGAATCTGTGTACAGGAAAATGCATTTAGATGCCTCAGATACATACATGTTTAACGGAAGAAGAAAATCTTATTGAACCAATCAATAACATATAAACATAATAACGATGCTCAATCTATCTTGCATATAATTGTGAAACTAAAGACCACCCTACATATGAAGAGAACTCTATGGTTTACAAGGCATTGTTACACCTTCCTTCAACCCTGCAGTTGGAGAGAGGTAATTTTTATTGACCCAATTTTACAGATGTGGAGACGTGTTTCAGACAGGTTAGGATCACACACTTATCAAGTAGCAGAACTGGAGCTCAAACACAGGTCTTCTGAGATAATCTAGTGTTCTTTCCTAGCAACTTAGTCCAGTGAACATGAAGAGCCGATGTATCAGGCCTGCCAAGCCATTTATTTTGTCCCAGTGTCTTTCATAGCACTTTCAGCTATCAAGTCAAGGAGACAAGACACTTAGCTATCACCAATTTAAACTTGCTCCACAGTTCCCATGAAATTTAAACCACGTGTTCTCCTCAAGTTCCTGTCAAGCGTAAGGAAAAAACATCTCTAGAAAGTAGGTGTTCCAAAATAAATTTATTTTGAGGGGAACTGGTTGAATTTCTAGAATAATGGTGAAAAACTTAAGCTCTTTAGGGCATCGCAGCTCTCTTACATATTCCTTCATTTGGCAAGTGTCCAATGGAGACTATTTTATTTCATGAAATGATTACATCTGTAGTGGAGGCTTATTTTTTTTCAAATTACAGGAAAAACAAAAACATATTTTAAAGATACCTAAAATACAGCAGCTTTTAAAGATATCAAAAATATAGCAGCATTTTTTGACTTTAAATCAAGTCTCACCTCTTTCTCATTTTCAATGGCTAATTTTTACTACAGTTCCTGAATGTCTCTATACACAACTAAAATGAATAAGTTGATGATGTAATGATTAATATTCTGGTTATTGTGATACTATTTAGCCAGAATTGGAATATCTTTCAAGTTTCTCACTAAAATTTTCATTAAGATGCCACTAGCATAAATGAAACATTTTAAAAACAATCTAACAGCAATATTAAACTGATATATATATATATATATATATATATATATATATATATATATAAAATCGAGAAATAAATATGCAGACACAAATTCAAACCCAATTCTAAGCATCAACCAAAAACACATACACATTTCAAACTGCCTACCGTGTCTTCTGGATCTCTTTTTGTTTCAGCTTTGTTAGGTGAGACCTTAAAAGTTTGAGAAAACCAAAGGTTAAAAATCATAGCTCTATGGGATGAATTTTAGTTCACAGACACAGTTTTTTAGGGTGGTCCATTTCACTATACCAGTGAAGAATGAAACAAGAATTTCTTATAATCAGTAGACACCCAAGGACCTCTGGGTAATACCTCGGTATACAAAAAGTAACATTTATATTAACAGAATTCATATTTAATAATGAAATGCATTAGAACTTACACATTCACTGTTTGACCACATTGAAAAGGTCTCCTTGGCAGGCCACAGGTTTTCCAAGGATTCTACGATTAAATACCCCAAACAAATGGATAGCCTTGGTGTTTGTGGCACATTCTGTTGACATTTTTTGTTTTATCTTTTGAGATTAGTCTTGATATTTGGAAATAGCCCAAAATTCGGAGCTGTCTGCTTAATTATGCAGTCATACATCAACCCTTTTTTGAATGTCTGGCATATGGTAGGCTGTGGGCTCTGGGGATTCAGAGATGAGCAAGCAAGGAAGACATGGTCACTGCCTCCATCTCATTAAAGTGGTAGACTTAGATGTAACAAGATAGAAAGTGATTTCTACAGTGTTTTATTTGCCATTGGAGTGGCAAAACTGCTTATATACGTCAATAACACATGAAGGTATTTTCCTATTCTTTTTATGATCAGTGACCATAAAACTCCATCCAGTTGCAGAATTCCATAATTTACATAGTTTGGGCATCCACTGTTTACACCATGGTTCCCAATGCTAGCAGCTTCCTCATCAGAAGCCTGGTGCAAAACAAATCCCTTACGAAACACATCTTGTCCACGTTCTCTAACACTCCAGCTGCATCGTGATGATAATCCATGCAGTACAATAACATTCAAATAAGCATAATGCATAAAGCATATTCTTAGGATTAACAAAACTGCTGAACATGGAGTTGAAGGAAAAAAGAAGGAAACAACTTACCAGAGTTTTAAAGAAACTCATGATGGAATTATTATTCTCTGCTATATTTGTTGTCTGGGAATTCTCCTTTGTAATTGTCAGTTCTTCTGGGTCCTCAGGGACAGAGGGACTTGATGGTGTGACTTCCTGTCCTTTTTCCTTGCTGTCACCTATGTCCTAGGAGCAAAGCCGAGTTTTCACAATTGCAACTTGTTGAATATGGACTCTCGAAGTAATTTTTCTTTTTGCTTTGCACCCCTTTCCCCCTTATACCCTCATTCCAGCCATACTTCTTCTGCCCACGGATGTGCAGAACAATCAGGAGCTTATGAGAATCACTCTTCTTTCTCCCTCCCCCCTCTTTCTAACATATTCAGCATTTGCAGTTGGTTAGAGGGACACTGTTTGGAGCCAGAGGGTAACAAACACAGCAGTGCACGCTGCATTCCAGACAAAAACCCTTTTCTCCTAATTCTGCAAAGAGGTTGTGTGAGAAGCCAATATTTTCCCTCATTGTCTAATGATTTGTACATTATCCCCAGAGATGCCTCTGTTTGATTTCCACAGTCCCCACAGTGGTAAATTATATTAACTAATAAAAAAAGTACAAGTATTTTAAAATAATAACTCGGAGTTTGGGAGCTGGGAGTTAATCCATGGAGGACTGTGATATGGAACAGATTCTCTCCTCTAACTCCCCCAGGAGGGTAGGATGCCTTCTGAATCTGTCCTCCCTTCCCCATCTCCAACCCATGACCCTGGGCCAAGCCACTGTCATCTCTCCATTGCATGACGGTGACGGCCTCCCGCCTGTCTGCTTGAGCTCTTGCTCCCCTTCAGTCCAGCCTTTACTCCTCAGTCCCTCCATCGGCTTCCAACTCCAGGGTCTCCAAGGTCTTCTGTGGTCTGGCCCATGCCCATGTCTCCAACCTCTCTGTGCCACTCTTTCCTTCACTCCATTCTCTCTGGCTACTGTTTTCTTTGAGTTTCTCAAACATACCACAAGCTATTTATAATCTCAGGGCTTTCTATCTGGAACATTCTTCCCCTCCCAATACCTACAGGTAATTTTCATTCATCCTTCAAGTCTGAAGTGTCACAACTTGAGGGAGGCCATCCCTAAGTATCCAGCTCAAGTCTCCTTCCCCTCATTACCATCTCTACCAGAGCACCATGCCCTTTTCTCTCTTGGCTCTTACAACATTTCAACTCATTTGCTTAATATGTGCCCCTTTTCTTGTACCGCTGTTTGACTGGAAGCTCAATGACTCTACCTACTTTGTTCACTGCTGTTTCTCTAAAATCTAGGACCATGGAAGGCATTCAGTAAATTTGCGTCATTTAACTACCTAACGGATGAACGCATATAACAAATGAAAATTTCATATAAATGGGGACAGTGCTATCTGTATCAACTTGCTTTTTACATGTAACAAAACAGTATAGACACTTTCTGTTGTGATACAGCTAGATCTATTTCATTCCTTATGCCTTACATGGTGTTCCACCATCTGATTGTAACATTATTTATTATCTAATAGTCTTATTGATGGGCCTTCATAGCACTTGGTTTTACATTAAGCAGGGTTAAAATGGACTTCACACGTTTATATTTTTAATTATTCATGTGTATCCACATTTCCTTTGGATAAGTCCTAGAAATGAAATCACTAGGTCAAGAAACACACACATTTTACAACTTGATAAGTAGCCTTGCAAAAAATGGAAGATTTTATGAGAAGGTCCTTCGGGTACTTCTTTGGATCTGAAAAGTCATTTGGGTTATTGGCAGAGGGAGCTGATTATACATAAAACAAATGCAGAGTGGGCAGCTCAGGGCCTGGGGGCCACAGATTTACAGTGAGGAGCTGACTCTCTAACTCTTGCCTAAACTCTCCCCATCTTTCTTCCATTCCCTGGTGGTCCTATGGGGGTTCTGCCTTCTCCAAGTCATCTCCCCACACCACCCGCACTGCAAAATCTTGTTTCCTCTCTTAGAGGAGAATGAAAGAGAACCCTTTGTTTACTCAAGGATTTCTAAAAATGCCAGGTGTGTGGGTGGGTGGATACCCATATAAGAATTTGCATTATGGTAGCCTTGCACCTTGACTCCCTGAGTTTATATTTCCTTTTCTGGGATAGATCGTTTCTAGGAACTAAGTATAAACTGATATGGTTTGACTACCACAAATACTGAAATATAATTCAGTTTAACTTAATGACTATGTATCGTGTACCAGCAGTCTCTCTTTTATAGGCTCGTATAATTTTGAACAAGATCATCTAATCTCAATATATCTTTATTTATAATGTCAAATATGATGCATTTACATACAATGTGCCAACCTCTATACAAATCAGTGTTATTATATGCATTGTGCCTTTTAATCTTTACAATGACTCTTTGAGATAAATATTGTAATTGACACTTTACAAATGATGGGATCAGGCTCAGAAAGGTCAGGTTATTTGCCCATGATCACACAACTAGAAAAGGGCAGATCTAGGGATTCTAACCCAGGTTTGCTAGAACTGAATATCTTAATAGCTGTAGACCATTTGACCATGAGCGTCCACTTAGTCAAACTTAGTATGAGCAGTAAAAGTCAACACCACATAAATTAATTCAAGCACTGAGAACCTCATGAGGAGTGTATATAAATATATACTAAATCCAAAATTCCATGCCTGATGATCCTGACCTCACATAATTTAAGTCTCCCAAGAAGAAGCACTACCCTTATAAGCTGTCTAAATCACTTTACCTTTATTTCTTGACAAATACCTTTATGCACTATTCTTGGCCCTGTGTAAATGCCAGATACTGCTATTTCTCATCCTTTCAGGTGTTTTTCCCCCCAGTTTTCACTAATTTCTTCATATGCTGGTTGGTACACTGCTGCACACTCTACGAGGACTCTCTAGCAACCTCTGGAGCTTTCTCTCTGTGTTCTCTCTCTCTTCTCTGATATTTTGTCCTGTGCTCTGGTCACCCTGGACTCTCAGCTCCATCTTCTCAACTCAGGTTGCCTCTGGGCTCTGCCTTGTTCCTCCCACCTGCCCTTGGCCTGAAAACTGTCTCAAGGCAATAAGCTGGGGCAATTGCAGGGTTCACTTCTTCCATTTTCCACCTCGCAGGGATCACCTCTCCTTTGTTGTCTGATATCCAATGTCTTGAAAACTCTTACTGCAATATTTTGTTCAGGTTTTTGTCCATTTCAGGAAGGAGGGTAAATTCAGCTCTGCTATTCCATCTTGGCCTAAAGTTTCTACTCTACACTGTTTATAGCAGGCCAGTGTTGGTATGTTGATAACTGGTGACAGGTGTGCATGAAACTTTCAGTTACATTACCATGTAAAAAGCAATGAAGATTAAACCAGATCTGCAAAGAAGTTAGCTCCCAAATTTGAAATTTATAGAAATCTATTTGAAATACAGACTTTACTTCTAAAATTTTGATGCTATGTCAAATCTTGTGATATTAATTAGTGGTAGAAGTCATAATATTTACAAATGAATGAATGAACAAATGAAGGCTGATGATCAATATCTAATTTTTTTAACCTATGGGCATACAATTAGGTAATTTTGGAAATCAGAGTTAATTTCCATTGTGTTTCACTGCTATGTGTTTCTCATGAGCCCCCTCTCATCCATATCCTTCATGCTGAACTTCTGAAGTTGTCTGTTTAACTGTTGGCACTACCGACTGGATAAATTCAGCACCATGCCTGTCTCATTCACGGCAGTATCATGCAGTTGTTAAAACTCTGTGTTTACCTGCCAACTCCACTTCTTACCAGCTGAGGGACCCCAAGCAGGGTCTTAAGCTCTCTGAAACACAGTCTCCTTTTCCAACATTGGATTAATAATAGACTCTGTCTTGTATAATTTATTGTGACTTTTATTGAGAAATAATGCAGGTGAATTGCTTAGCATAATGCCTGGTATCAAGATGTTCAAGAAATGTTGGTCAAACAGCAACAAAAAACCCCCAGAAAACACCATACAATTCCCAAAGTGCCTGACACTAAGTAGATGTTCAAGAAACATTTGTTGCATGGTGAATGAATAAGGAGTGAGTTCTTTCTTCTATATCTCTGTGTGTACTGTGCTCTCTCCCCAAGCTTCCGTCTCTGCTCTCCAGCTGCCGGGGCACTTCAAACCTATCCATTGCTATGACTTTGGCTCAAATCTACTTTCTCTCCCTAAATATTTTCTGGGTCAGGCCACCCCTAGTAATCTATTCCTGTCTCCAAATTTCTGCACCCTTGTTCTCCTCAGAACTCTCTCACCCCTTAGCTTATAGACATGGACTGGCCTAAGACCAAAGCCCAGGTTGGAACAGTCTGCACTAGAAAGGAAGCCTTTGGGCAGTGGCTACAAAAGCAGTGCGTAAAGCAGTAAGAATACACGTACCCACAGTGGCTTGATTCCGCTCCAAGACTGTTTCTAAACGGCAGGTTTTTCTCACAAAATGTCTCATAAAGAGATAGAGCTTCATGAAGCTAAAAGTGGATAAAAACCATGGCCTTAAAAATTTTGTTAGGTTTTTGAGTTAATTCCAGGCAAAACGTGTTTTGCTCTGGAAAAGAAGCGCTTTAGAAAAATGAATTCTAATGTGAGTTGAGCCTTTTTTTCAATGCTAAGTATAATTCAGATCCAGGTTAAGTTGATAAGGAGGATGGCTGCAAATTTCTGTTTCTAGGTTGGTGCTGGTGACAGGTGAGGTGATGTCAGGTGGTACACACTCACACACACACACATGTGCACATATATGTAATAGGTTATTATTCTAATGGGCATCAGGAAAGTATTTCTACCATCAAACCTTTAATATGATGGATATGTTTGCTTAGGTGAAGCGGAGGAAAAAGTAAAGTGAATCATTTTAAATAACAATATTACATACATAATTGAACAGGGGTTTTGAAGATGAGTCATTATGAAAGCGATATGAAGAATAAACGTAGATTGAGAAATGCCTCACTAGGCCTAAGTAAGGTATTGCCTGGGAACCAGTCATTTATTTCCATCCATTCATTTCTTCAGCTTCATTCAGTAAATATATGAGGGCATCGTAGCTATATACAAACTGTATAGAGGCTGGGGGTTGGCACAGGCTCTGGAGATATCCGGCCAAGGCTCAACTTTCTGCTCCGCAGTTCACCACTTGTGATCCTGGGCATGTTCCCTGACATCTCTGCCTCAGTTTGCTCATTTGGAAAAGGCAGAGAATAAATGTTTGTTGGGAGAATAAATGGGATAAACCACATCAAGGATTTAGAGCAATACGTAGCACAAAGTAAGCATTCAGTTAACTATATATAAATGATAAATATTATTTATTTTTTAATGACTGAGCACTGTGGTGGACCCTGTGAGATATACAGAGATGAATCAGACATTGTCCTCTCTTCCAGGCACTTACAGTCTAACAGTGGATAAAAGCAGCTGAGGGGCATAACTGAGAACCACTAGACCAATGGTTCTCAACCTTGGCTGCATGTTAGAATCAACTGGGCAGTTTTTAAAGCAATGCCAATGTCCAGGTCCTACCAGACCAAATAAATCAGAATCTCCGGAGGTGCGACCCAAGCATCAATATTTTTAAAGCTCCCCAGGGGATTCCAAGGTGTGCCAAGGTTGAGAATGATTGAACTAGAGGGAGGAGGGAAGGCTTGATGACGACACACCATTTGCCCTATGCCTTGGAGATCAAGTTATTTAGACATTCAGAGATAGGGATGGGAGTGGGTGGGTAGAGAAATTCCGATCAGGAAAAAGAGCATGGAAAATTATAGGAAAGGATGGGGTAGGGGTGTGGGGGGGACAGGTTTAGAGGACAGGCTGTTCAGGTAAACTGAGGTACAGAGGTACAGGGAGCATGGAAGGTAAGATGGTGAGGAAAATAATTTGTGGTCAGACTGAGGAAGTATTGAGTGCCAGCTTAAGTAGAAGGCACTGGATCTCCTGCAGACAAGATGCCAGAGTAAGAAGAAAAATGAAAGAGCTGGAAAAGGAGGCTGGAGTTAATGAGGAGTAACCCTGGAACCAGAGTGGATGTTTGAGCAGCCTCAGGGGTGCCAGAGGAAGTGAGAGGCTGCGGACAGCTCAGCTTCTGTGAGTGAAAGCAGGAACCAGAGAGCAGCTCCCAGGGCTTGGCCCTGCAGCAGAGGCAGTGGAAGCAGCTGCAGCCACAGCACCGCAGCCTGGATCCTGAGAGCAGCCGGCTGGGGCCAGGGCTGGCCGGGGAAACCTCCTCCTCGAAAAGCTGGGGCTGAAGGTTGAGGTTGGCCTGGGGGACGCGTGAGGGGCCACAGTGGAAGTTGGCCTCCCTTTTGCCCCCCAGGCAGCCGCACGCCCAGCCTCCCAGCAGCATCCACCTGCACATAAAGAGCTAGGTTTGTTGTTTCCCCCCCTTTTCCTTCTCTGTGTGGGCGTTTCCTGGTCTGGCAGATCCCTGGGGCACAGCACAGACTCTGGTCTGGGTTTCTGCCCTCTCTGCAGCAGGGTCTCCTGCCTTTACAGCGCTATCTACCAGGACTTAAGACCCAGCACCCTTTTCATTGGCTGGGTTTCTTCTTTCTATTTCTTGTGTTGTCTGGTCTGGCAGATCCCTGAGGGCCCAGCACAGATGCGAGCATTGGTTTCTGTCAGGAGTAGTGTCTTCTGACCTCACACCAGCTTCTACAAGGACACAAAGAACCAGTGCACCCCTCCCTCCCTCTCTCTCTCTCTTTCTTCCTTTTCCTCCCTCCCTTCCTTCCTCCTTCCCTCCCTCTCTCTCTCTTCCCTTCTTTCTTTCTGTTTTTTCTGTTTTTTTTTTCTTCTGTCTCTGGGTCATATTTTTGCATCTGGTGGATCCCTGAGGGACTAGAAGGTGTTGGCCTAGATTTTAACCTTGAAAGCAGCAGCTTCTAGCTCCCCAATGGGATGTAACACAAGATACGGAGAGGAAGTACACTTCATTTTTTTTTTTACCTTTTTTTTTTAATGGGTATTTTATCCTTGTTAGTTTGTTTTGTTTTGTTTAGTTTTCTCTCCCCCACCCCTTCTTTCCTTCCTTTTCTTCTTCTTCTTTCTCTTAGTCTGGTGGACTGAAGTGTAGGAAAACTAGATTTCCAGAGCCACTACAACTTAACACTCAGAATGTCCAGTTGACAAAAAAAAAATTCAAAATACACAAGAAGACAGGAAAATATGGCCCAGTCACAGAAAAAAGGAATTCAATGGAAAATATTCCAGAGGAAGTGTAGCCTCTAGAATTATCAATCAAAGATCTTAGAACAACTCTCATAAATAGGATCAATAAACTCAAAGAAAACATGGACAAAGAACTAAAGGAGACCAGAAAACTACATATGAACAAATGAGAATTTCAATAATTAGATAAAAATTATAAGATGAACCAAATGGAAATTTTGGAACCCCAAGTAACAATAACTGAAGTGAAAAATTCAATAGAGGGGTCTAAGAGCTGACTGGAGGAGAAAGAAGAAAGAATCAGCAAATTCAAAGACAAAACAATGGAAATAGTCCAAGTTGAAGGGCAGAAAGTAAAAAGAATGAAAAAGAATGAACAGAGCCTGAGGAACCTGTGGGACACCACCAAGTGTACCGATATATACAACATGAGAGTCCTAGAAGAAGAGACAGATAAGGACCAAAAAATATATTTGAAGAAATAATGGCTGAAAACTTCTCAAATCTGATGAAAGATATGAATGTACAAATCCAAGATGCTCAACTAATGCCAAGCAATACAAAACCCAAACAGATCTGCACTGAGAAACATTATGATCAATCTCCAATGCCAAGTACCAACACAGAATCTGAAAAACACCAAGAAAGAAGTGATATGCCATGTACAAGCAATCCTTAACAAAAATTAACATCCAATTTCTACAGTGGAAACTACAAAGGCCAGAAGGCAGTGGGAGGACTATTTAAAATGCTGAAAGAAAAGAACTGCTACCTGAGAATAATATACCTGGCAAAGCTGTCCTTCAAAAATGAGGACAAGATTAAGATATTTCTAGGCAAACAAAAAACTGAGGGATTTAATTACCACTAGACTTGCCATACAGGGAATATTAAAGGGAGTCCTCCATGTCAAAAGAAAAGGACACTAGGCAGTACCTCAATGTTGGATGAAGAAACAAAGATCTCTGATGTAATTAAAAATATGAGTCAATATGTATGGCAGTATTATTTCATTTTTCATATGTCATGCTGTCTTTTACTCCTTATAAGGCCAGAAATCCAAAGGCATAAAAAACAAATGTAAATCTTTGTTACTGGGCACATAAAGATGTAATCTGTGATGCAAACAACATTAAAGAGAGGGATGGGGGGGATATAGGTAATGTGCATGTGTAGTTTATTGAAGTTAAATTGGAATCAACACAAAGTAAATTGCAATAGATTTAGTATGCTAAATGTAATCTCCATGGCAACCACAAGGAAAATATCTAAAAAATATACACAAAAGGAAAAGATAAGTGAATCAAAATGACTTATTATAAAAGATCATCTAAACAAAAAGGAAAGCAGTAGTGAAGGAATAGAGGGAAAAAAGGTATAAAATTTACAAAAAACAATTAACAAAATGACAGAAGTAAATCTTGCTTTATTAGTCATTTCCCTAAATGGAAATACAGTAATTTCCCCAAACTCTCTCCATCAACAGGAAGAGATTGCCAAAATGGAAAAAGACACACAACTCAATTACATGCTGCTTTCAAGAGACCCATCTTAAATCCATAGATACAAGTAGCTTGAAAGTAGAAGGATGGAAAAAATATTTCATTCAAAAACTAATCAAAAAAAAGTAGGGGTAGCTATATTAATATCAGACAAAATAGACTTTAAGTAAAAAAAAGTTTACAAGTGACAAAGAAAGACATTATATATCGATAAAAGGGTAAATTCAACAAAGAGATCAAATAACTATAAACATCTATGCACCTAAGAGCAAAGCGCCAAAATATATGAAACAAACATTGACCAAGTTGAAGGGAGAAATAGACTATTCTACAGAACCAGTTGGAGATTTCAATACACAACTTTCAATACTGGCTAGGACATCTAAACAGAGGATCAATAAGGAAACAGAGGACCTGAACGACACTATAAACCAACTACATCCAACCAACATATAAAACACTTCACCCAATAATGGCAGAATATACATTTTTTTCAAGAGCACCTGGATCATTCTCTAGGATAGATTATATGTTAGGACACAAGAGGAGTCTCAATAAATTTAAATTATTGAAATATAAAAAGCAATCTCTTTGACCACAATGGAATGAAGCTAGAAATCAGCAACAGAAGGAAAACAGGAAAATTTACAACATATGTGGAAATTAAGCAGCACACTCTTAACAACCAATAGGTTAAAGAAGAAATGACAAGGGTAATTAGAAAATACTTAGAAAGAAATGAAAACCATGAAACTACAGACCAAAACTTATGGGATGAGTGAAGGCAATGTGCAGAGGGAAATTTATAGCTATGAATGCCTGTATTTAAAAAGATCTCAAATTAATAACCTAGCCTTATATTTTGAGGAACTAGAAAAACAAGAGCAAAGTAAAGTCATTGTTAGCAGAAGGTAGGAAATAATTTAGATTAGAACAGAGATAATAAAGAAAAGCAATTGAGAGAATGAACAGAACAGTTGGTTCTTTGGAAAAAATAAAATTGACAAATCTTTAGCTAGATTGACAAAGAAAAAAAGAGAAAAGATGCAAATAACTAAAATTGGAAAGGAAAATGGTGATATCACTACTGACGTTATAGAAATAAAATGATTATAAGAGAATATTAGGAATAATTGTATACTAACAAACTAGAAAATCTAGAAGAAATGGAAAAATTCTTAGAAATACATCAATTACCCAAATTGACTCAAGAAGAAATAGAAAACATCAACCAATTTACAAAAATTACAGATATTGAATCAATAATCAAAAACCTTCTGCCAAGATGTGAGAATAACTAACAGTGCTGAATGGTGCATGAATGAGGTGGAAAGGGGGAAGCTCAGAGTCAAATATGTCACCAGAAGGAAAGTTGGAGGTCAAAAGATGGGAATGTATAAAACTGAATCCTATGGTGGGCAATGTCCATGATTAACTGTACAAATATTAGAAATCTCTTCCATGAACCAAAACAAATGTATGACAATACAACTAGAAGTTAATAATAGAGAGGCATATAGGGAAAAAATATATACCTATTGCAAACTATACACTACAGTTAGTAGAATTATCTTTCATAAACAGCAACAAATGTACTATACCAATATTATGAGTCAACAATGGAGGGGAGTTGGTTAGGGATATGGGAGGATTTGAGTTTCCTTTTCTTTTTTCTTTTTTTTCTTTTCTTCTTTTGTTCTATTTCTTGTCTGAAGTAATGAAAACGTTCTAAAAATTGAACAAAAATTAAGTGTGGTGATGGATGCACAGCTGTATGAGGGTACCAGGAGCAACTGATTGTACACTTTGGATCTTTGGATAATTGTATGCTATGTGAACAATCTCAATAAAAATTAAAAAAAAAAAAAAAAAAAAAAAACCTTCTGCCAAAGAAGAGTCCAGTACCAGATGGCTTCACTAGTGAACTCTACCAAATGTTTAAAGAAGAATTAATACCAATCCATCTCAAAATCTTCCAACAAATTCAAGAGGAGGGAACACTTCTTAACTCATTCTCTAAGGCCAGCATTATTCTGCTGCCAATACCTGGTAAAGACATCACAAGAAAAGAAAATTACAGACCAATTTCCCTTATGAATATAGATGCAAAAATACTTTTAAAATACTAGCAAACCAAATCCAATGGCATATTAAAAAATTATACAACGTGACCAAGTGGGATTCATCCCAAGAATGCAAGGCTGGTTCAACATATGAAAATCAATTAGTGCAATACACTACATAAAAAGAGTGAAGGAGAAAATATGACATGATTATCTCAATAGATGCAGAAAAGGCATATAGCAAAATCCAACATCTTTTCTTGATTTAAAAACACCCAGAAAAGCAGGAATAGAAGGGAACTTTTTCAACATGATAAAGGCCGCTTATGAAAAACCCAGAAAACCTCCCTCTCAGTGGTACATGAGACACACTCAGGAGTGAGACAAGGGTGCCCACTGTCACCGCTGCCATTCAACACTGTACTAGAAGTTCTTAGGCAATAAAAATAAAAGGCATCCAGACTGAAAAGGGAAAAGTAAAACTATGTCTACTTACAGACAATGTGATCTTATATGTAGAAAATCCAAAGGAATACACAAGAAAACTATTGGAGCTAATAAATGGATTCATCAAAGTGGCCAGGTACAAGATCAACACACAAAAACAATGGTACTTTTATACACTAGCAATGAACTATCTGAAGAGGAAATCTAGAAAATTTCATTTACAATAGCATCTAAAAGAATGAAATATCTAGGAATAAATTTAACTGAAGATAAAAAAGACATACGGAAAACTACAAAACACTGCTGAAAGAAATTAAAGAAGACCTAAATAAATGACAAGATATCCATGTGTGTGGATTTGCAGAGTTAATATTGTTAATATGTCACTATTATTCAAGGCAATATACAAATTCAGTGCAATCCCTGTTAAAATTCCAGCAGTCTTTTCTACAGAAATGGAAAAATGGATCCTCAAATTAATATAGAACTGCAAGGGGCCCTGAATAGCCAAAACAACCCTGATAAAGGATAGAGCTGGAGAACTCACTCTTCCTGATTTCAAATTGTATTACAGAGCAACAGTAATCAAGACAGTATGGCTTTGACACAAAGTTAGACAAATAGGTCAGTGGAACAGAACTGTAAGTCCAGAAACAGACCCACAACATATATGGGCAATTGATTTTTGACAAAGGTGCTAACTACATGCAGTGGAGAAAGAATAGTCTCTTCAACAAATGGTGTTGAGAAAACTGGATATCCACATGCAAAGAATGAAGTTAGACCCTTGTATCACACCATATACAGAAATCAACTCAAAATGTATCAAGGACCTAAATATAAAAGCTAAAACTATAAAACTCTTGGAAGATAACACGGGCAAATCTTTATGACCTGGGATTTGGCAATGCATTCTTAGACATGACACCACAAGCATGAGCAACAAAATAAACAATAGATAAATTAGATTTCATCAAATTTAAAAAGTTTTGTACATCGAAGGGCATTATAAAGATAGTGAAAAAACCAAAAGAATGAGAGAAAATAGTTTTAAACCATAGATCAGTTAAGGGTTTAATATTCAGAATATTTAAAGAACTCCTACAACTCAACTACAAAAAGACAAAAAAATTCAATTAAAAATTGGGCAAAGGACTTAAACAGACATTTCTCCAAAGAAGATATACAATACAAATGGCCAATAAACACATGAAAAGATGCTCAACATCATTAGCCATTAGGAAATTGTACTTGAAAACCACAATGAGGTACCCCTTCACAAACACAAGGATGACTATTATTTTAAAAATGGAAAATAGCAAGCTTTGGAGAGGATGCAGAGAAATTAGAACTCTAATGCAGTGTTAGTGAGGATGTAAAATGGTGCAGCCACTGTGGAAAGCAATATGGTAGTTCTTCAAAAAGTTAAATATAGAATTATCATTTGACCTGGCAATCTTACTCTTTCCCCCCAAAAATGAAAATAGTGTAAAAAACAGATACTTGTACACCAATGTATACAGCAGCATTGTTTGGAATGGTCAAAAGCTGGACACAACCAAAATGTCCATCAACAAATGAATGGATAAACAAAATATGGTACATACATACAATGGAATATTATTTGTCCATAAGAAAAAACGAAGTTATGAGACATGCTGCAACATGGAAGAACCTTGAAAACACTATGCTCAGTGAAACAAGCAAGACACATAAGGACAAACTGTATGATATCACCTATGAGATGTCTAGAAATAGCAAATTCACAGAGATAGAAAGCAGATTAGAGGTTACCAGGAGAGGGGGAAGAGAGAGGGAGGAGGGAAAGGAAGGTATTTGTTTTTAAAAATAAAATACACACACACACACACACACACACACACACACAATTGATAGGGAGAATGGGTGTGGGACAAAAATACATTTTTAAGCGGTATCAGATTCCTTATTACATAGCTCTCATAAGGTGTTAAAAGTCCAAATAAGAAGGATTTTAACTTGATGTCTGAACTCAACTCTACATCAGGATAAAACCCAAATGGATAAAAAAATACTAGAAGAAAACAAGGAAGAAGTCTTTTATAATTTTGGATTGAGTAGGTTTTTCTATCTCTGACTCAAAATCCCAAAGTCATGAAAGAAAAGACTAATAAATCCAAAAAATCCCAAAGTATTTATTTAGTCAGAAGGCTGGGGTAAAGCAGCCACAATCCTACATTTCTGATAGAAGTGTAAATTAATTCCATCCTGCTGGAAGGCAATTTGGCATTTCTACCCAAATTCTAAAAAAAATAAATAAATAAATAAATAAATAAATAAATAAATTCTTTGACCTAGCTATTTCACTTCTAGGAGTTGATTCTAAATCTAAATTCACACATGTATGAAAAGATAAATGTACAAAGTTATTAACTGCAGCAAGGCTTATAATAGCAAAACATTGGAAACTACCTGTTAATAGGGCCCTGGTTAAATAAATTATGGTACATCTATTCAGTGGAAAACTATGTCGGTGTTATAAATGAGCAGGCTCTGTATGTGCAGGTATAGAAAGTAGGGTAAACTGAAAAAAGACAGAGTACAACAGAGTGAACGTTATATTACCTTTTGTGTCAAAAAGAAGAGAATAATATTTATTGCTAAATTTGCATATATATATGCTCAAAGAAACCCTTAGAGGACACATTAAAAAAATACGAACAGCTGTTTTCTATTGGGGGTAGTGTTGATGGACAAACATACCATTTTATATTTTCTTGTTTCAAGCTAGGTGAATGTATTACCACTAAAAACTAAAATTAAAATGAAATGTGGGTGACTATTTCAAAAATTTTAAAACCTTCAGTGAGCCAAACCAAACACTGCTGGGAGTAAGATCCAGCCTACAGGGCGCCAGTTTGTGGTTTCTGCCTCAAATGTTGTAATACTCATAGGATGATCTTTCTCCTTAACTACAAATATGCCTTGGTTATTCTCATCAGGCTTCCGGATCATTCTCAGCAAAGAGAAATTTTGGACGGAAACAGAAATGTTCTCCGGGAAATACCTAGAAACTTCTTTTAAGCAAACAGGTGTTCACAGTGTCAACTTGTTTTTTATCAATATGAGAAAAGCTTATATTTTTTCTTTTCTCTTGGCTACAAAGAGAAGTTGGGTAGGAACACCAGTTAAGTGATCATAATTTGTCAGGTTGAAAAATAGTGTGCCTGATCATAATTTGATTGCCTATAATAAAACCCATATGGAGCTTTTGGCACCTTCCTTCAACTGTAAATTGTAAACTGGATTTCAGCCTCCTTGAAGCAGGTCTACATTGTCAAAGTGAAAATGTAAGGAAAGGCAGGTGATCAAAGCCAAAAAAGCAATTGTCTGCCACTATTTGTGATGACTGTCTACTTCATCTGTACTTCCACACTGGTTGTTCTTCACTGGTTTCATTCTGAATCTTCATTCCAAGAATTGGTGCCTAACATACGGTTTAACACAGGAAACATATCTGAACCCCACGACTTTCCATCTGTTAGAAATTTGAGCCACATGCTCATATAGAGAGAGCTCTATTTTCCTTTCCCACTTGGATGTCACAGCAGCACAAAAGCTATCATTTGCCAGGTAACAATTACCTCCAGATGATTAAGGCTTTACTTCTGAAAACAATGTCACCTGTGTATCACCATTGTCAGATTTAGCAAGAAAAATGGGGTATGGTTGTAAGACAGAATTTATCCTACAATTTGTCTAGAAGGAAAAGCAAATTAAACAAGTAGAAATGAACTCTAAGACCAAAGGCTAACAAAAATATTTTGTGGAACTACAAAATTTCCTAAACAGACTTGAATCTTTTGTTTTTTATTTTTGTTCCACTATGATGCTCAAAGCCACCTAAGAAGGGTCAATAAATGTATATCAGTGTAGCTTATTTTGTACTTCTATTTTTTCTACTTGTCCCTGCCCAATTTACATCAACTCATAAATAAGCACTAGCATCTTTCAAGCCCATGACAATGTCAGGGAGAAAAACACAGGTAACACAATCATAGGAAATGCAGTTGTAAAAGGGCTTCAAAAAACAGCCCATTCACAACAAAACCTCTCTTTCTGATTGCCTAGTGGAAATAACTAGACATTCACAATGAGTATATTTTAAAAGTCAATGTTATTTCTGATCAAGGAATTGCCACGTCAGCTCTGGATTGCATACCTAGGGAAGTACTGTGAGAAAAAAATGAGGTTTCAACAAGAGGAAACCACTGTTTATAGGAGCCCATTGCGATTTCCAACTAATACAACCCAGGTTGCCTCTTGCCTCATAGCACAGTCTAGTGGAGAAATCAGGAAATTGCCTAGATTGTGGTGTTTTCTTCCTTTTAATTAGATAAGCAGTATTTGTATTTTTCCTTTTTAAAAAACAGAAAATATAAATGAGCAAAGAGTACGAAAATAAAATGCACCTACTATCCCATTATTGAAAGGCAACTATTATTAACTATTTACAATTTTTCATTCCACACATTTGTTTCAGTAGATGGATAGATCTGTGGGGAGACAGGTAGACATAATTTTTACCCAAAAACGATCATTCTGTATGTACTATTTTGAAATCTGTTCCTCTTATTTAACATTACATTATGACCGTCCTCACATGTCAATAGTTCCCTATGTTATCCTTGTTTATGATATACAACAGAAGGGTGTAGTGTAATCAATATAATACCCTCCTGTCAGATCTTTTGGATCACCCTGATTTTTCTTTTACAAACAATGCTTGAATTAAAAAAATAATCCTTGCAGATAAAATTTTGCTCATATCCTGAATAAATCCCTAAATGCAGCACTGCTCATTCAAAAACCATGTGTGTTTAGACTTTAAGACTTTAGACTTTAAAACTGTATACTGCTAAGGTGTGGTATGTTAGTACAGGGAAACTTGTATCAGCTTGGTTGAAACCAGTTTCCTGGTGTTCTAGGTAGTTTATTGAGAAATTATCAGAGATTTCAGAAGGAAGAAAATAGCAAAAATATTAAAACAGGAAATCTAGATTTTCCTTGTCCACTGGCATGTTTTCTAAGAGGAAAATGTAAGCTGGATAACATAGATCACAAACTGCTCCTTTTCCTTCCTCTTTTTGGGGAGAGGGAGGTAATATTATTTGTTTTGGCTACTGATATTAATTGAATCAAGGTAGGCTGGACCAATTATCCAGCAGGATGCTCTTTATTGTAAAGCATAAGATCACTACTATTTTAATACTGTATAGACATAAACTCAGGATATTAAAAACAAATTTCATATCTTGGCCACAGAAGTCTAACACAGGGCTTTAACATGGTAGATCTTTATCAATCCATATTATTGACTGATGCAGAGATGTTATATTTGTATGATTAAATAAGCCAGTTGTACACTGTAGTAATAGGTGGAGAGTGGAAAGAAATCTATCAAACATTCATACTTGCTTCCATTTTCTCTCTCAACAATTCCTCCACTTGAGGAGAAGTGAATTTATCAACCTGATTCCCAATAGTAAGTAAAATGTGGTGTGATAGTTAGGTTCATGTGTCAACTTGGCCAGGTGATAGTACCCAGGTGTCTGGTCAAGCAAGCACTGGCCTGTTACTGCAAGGACATTTGTGGCTGGTTAATAAATCAGAAGGCTGGTTTATTAAATCATCAGTCAAATTGACCGCAGCTGTGACTAATTACATCAATGAAGGTTGTATCTTTCACAATGAGAGAATTCAATCAGCTGGATTTAATCCAAATGGCCAAAGACTTTTAAGTGAGGCAGACAGAGGACGTTTACTTCTTCGCCAACCAGCGAAGCGTTTCCTGAGGAGTTCATCAAAGTTGCCAGTTTGTTTCCTGAGGAGTTTATTGAACACATTCATTGAAGTTGCCAGTTTGCTGCCTGCCCAACAGAATTTGGACTCATGCATACCCACAGTTATGTGAGACACCTATTATAAAAGCTTATATTTATAGATATTTCTTGTTGATTCTGTCTCCCTAGAGAACCTTAACTAATACAGCTTGGTACCAGGGGTGGTTCTTGAGAAATAGAATCTTAAAATGGGCTTTTACAATTGGTTTTCTACTCTGATTAGATTCAAGGGCACTAATGACTCCATTTCCAATAATCAAGATGGCACTGACAGTCCATGGCGTGAGTTGGCCATGGAGATACTCTTGTATGAAGCAAGGCTCTGGGTGACAGTGTTTTTGACACCTTAACAGAATTTTGCGAAGTTAAGAGGTATGATGATGATGGCTGGATGCTCTTAGATACACTGGATAAAGTCATAAGAGAAAGGGATGAGCTAAAGGTTTCAAATTCGAAATTTAAGTGCCGTATGACAGATGTAAAGGTTTCTATGTGTGCCCTGAAAGAAAATCTTATTTCCTGTGGCCTCAGACTTGAGATTTCTGAAAATCAGACCCAGAGTCTCATTGTGCAAGTAGCAGATTTACAATGTAAACTAAAATCTCAACCTTTCAGGGTGTCTGCTATTAAAGTAAAGGCATTGATTGGAAAAAAATTGGGATCCTGAAACTTGGGATGGGGACATATGGATTGATAATAACGGTGGTGAGGACATTGGAATCCTGGATTCTGCTGAGTCTTTGTTAGATATAACTGTAGTGGTTTGTCCTGAGGAAACAGCACCACCACCCCCACAACCCCCATGCCTCCAGTCTGCCCTGAGGAGCCTACCATCCAACCTCCACCTAAAGAGATTAACCCTTCAGTACCTGCTAAACCTGTAATCATCTTCCTTGGGAAAGCAGCCCTCACTCCTCCCTGTCTTGAGAGATTAATCCTGTTTCAGGAGATGAAACTGCAACAGAATGTCCTGAGGTAAATGGGCTGAGGGATACTTCTAATTCTTTTCATGACCCATCCCCACCACCATCTTTGCTTTAAGACCTATACCTAGACTAAAGTCCCAACAGGCCCCAAATGGTGAGGTACAAAGTGTGACCCATGAGGAAGTACGCTATACTCCAAAAGAACTGTATGAGTTTTCCAACTTATACAGACAGAAATAAGGGGAATATGTTTGGGAATGGATATTAAGGGTATGGGCTAATGGTGGAAGGAATATAAAGTTGCACCAGGCTGAATATACTGATATGGGCCCACTAAGCAGAGATTCTGCATTCAGTGTTGTAGTTTGAGGGGTTAGAAAGGGCATTTGTTTGGGTGGTTGGCTGAAACTTAGATCAAAAGGTGGCTGACATTACCTGAGGTCAAAATGCCAGAACTGCCCTGGTATAATGTACAAGAGAGGATTCAAAGGCTTAGAGAGATTGGAATGTTAGAGTGGATTTATCATGGAAGACCTGCTCACACACCCCTGGAATGTCCAGAGAACACACGTTTTACCAGGACTGTGAGGAAAAAATTTGTGAGACTAGCTCCATCATCCCTGAAGAGCTCTATAGTCGCCCTACTCTGTAGGTCAGATTTTACTGTGGGAACTGCTGACACCGAGCTAGAATCCTTAAACACAATGGGGATAATCTGATCCCAAGTCGGCAGAAGCCACGTGGCAGCAGTTAATCGTCAAAGACAGGGTGGTCATGGCTACCATAATGGAAAACAGGCTCAAGGCAGCAGTCAAAATAATCTGACTCACAGAGGCTGATGGTATTGGCTAGCAGATCATGGAGTACCTAGCAGTAAAATAGATGGGCAGTCTACTAAATTCTTGTTTGAGCTGTATAAGCAGAAGAATTCTAGGTTAAGCGAACAAAAGTTTACCTTGAATTACAAAAACAGAGAGTCATAGACCCTTAATCAATTCCACGACTTGAGACAGTTTACAGGTCCAGAGCCCCTTGAATGAGGGGAAGGCTGGGTACCCTTGGGAAAGGACCCTGTTACACTGCCAAAAATTTATACTGTTACTCTTCCTCCCAGCCTTCCCCAGTGGGACCTATGGCTTTTTACCAGGGTAACTGTTTAGTGGAGAAAAGGAAATGATCAGATATTTCATGGATTATTAGACACTGGTTCAGAAGTGACATGAATTCCAGGAGCGCCAAAACATCACTCTGGTCCACCAGGCAGAGTTGGGGCTTATGGAGGTCAGGTGATCGATGGAGTCCTAGTTCAGGTCTGTCTTACAGTGGGTCAAGTGGGTCCCTGGACTCACTCTGTGGTTATTTCCCCAGTTCTGGAGTGCATAATTGGAATTGACATACTCAGCAACTGGAAGAATCCTCACATTGGTTCCCTGACTCATGGAGTGAGGGCTATTATGGTGGGAAAGGCCAAGTGGAAGCCACTAGAATTGCCCCTGCCTAATGAAACAGTAAACCAGAAGCAATACCAGATTCCTGGAGGAATTGCAGAGACTAATGCCACTCTTAAGGACTTGAAGGATGCAGGGGTGGTGATTCCCACCACATCCCCATTCAACTCTCCTATTTGGCCTGTGCAGAAAACAGATGGGTGTTGGAGGATGACAGTGGATTATCATAAGCTTAACCAGGTGGTGACTCCAATTGCAGCTGCTGTTCCAGATGTAGTGTCATTGCTTGAGCAAATCAACACATCCCCTGGTACCTAGTATGCAGCTATTGAGCTGGCAAATGCTTTTTTCTCAATAGCTATTAGTAAGGACCACCAGAAACAGTTTGCATTCAGCTGGAAGGCTAGCAGTATATATTCACTGTGCTACCTCAGGGTTATATCAACTCTCCAGCCCTATGTCATAACATTGTCTGCAGGGATCTTGATCATTTCTCCTTCCCACAAGACATCACACTGGTCCATTATATTGATGATATCATGTTGATTGGACCTAGTGAGCAAGAAATAGCAACCCTAACTAATCCATGTTGGTGGATGTTAAGTGAGAACGTGGTCTTTTTGCTTCTGATTTTGGCAGCTGTCAGTGCTATGGGGGATACTCCTAGGGACACATATGTTTTTACACTATTAAATAAAGTCCACTGATGTATGATTTAAGATGGAAAAATACATTTGCTGAGGGTTAAAGAATGGGTGGAGAGTGATTCCCAGCCTAACTCAGGCTGGGCAAACAAGGGATTTGTGTCAAGTGTCTTCTGTTTCATGATTTTTTCCAACTTGTATAACCTCCAGCTTGATATTGGCATTTCAAATTTATTAAAGGAAAAATGCTCAACATTTAAAAAAAAACTGCCTCAAAATAAAAAGTGAATAACAAATAGCCTAGAACATGTTTGCCATCTGTTTAGCAAACACTTCCCAATAGCAAGAAAGCTGCTGAAGTTAGAATGCAGACTTCCCAAGAATTGTTTGGCCTTGTGTTAAAAAAAAAAAAGTCACAACCTTTCTCCTGAATTTTCAGATTAGACCAAACTCTTTCCTAACTCTGACCATCCTTCCCTTGCCACAATTTTAAGGAGCAGTCTCCTCTCTAGTCTATTTTCTATCTCAGAGCCCTATTTATTACACTCATAGCCCTTTTCATTTCCTAGAACTATTACTGTTTGTTTTTTTATTTTCTTATTTATTGTTGGTCCTTCCACTAGACTGGAAGCTCCCAGGAGATACAGGGCTCAGTTTTACTCACCATTCTAACAGCTGAGAATGTCAAATCACACCTGGCACAAAGAAAGCACTCAAATGCTTGCTGAATTGAATAAATGAAAGTATCCATGCCTCCTGCTTATTGCTTAACAAAAACTGATCTGTAGAGTGATCGACTCTCAGGCTCTGTTTACTTTATAGTAAGCGGGTGACCACCTAAATGGCTTCAAATTGTGACATGTGGAGGAATTAAAACGGTCTGTGATAGAAATATTTTACTTTACTCTCAATGAGAAAAATAACACTTTGAGTACTGTAATGAAGGCCAACTCACCTGGCTGCACTGTTGGGAAACAACAGGGAGAGATGGGGAGTGTGGTGAAAACCCTCCCATCCCATCTGGGAATATAGGACAGACGTTCCCATTTGTCAGAAAAGTCAGAATTATGGAATCTTAAAATAATGTCATTTTAAAAATATTATCAATTAAAATTTATTTTTTTTAAATTGTGATGCTTCAACAAAACATATCTGTGGCTGAATCCATTCTATAAGTGGCCAGTTTTCAGTTCTGGTCTTAATGCTTAAGTCAGCATTTCCAAAAGAACTGTTCCTTGGAAGATATATTCTCCCTGTTAGACAGCTAATGATTATGTGGATAATTCACTCTGAGAAACCCTTGGTTAAACAAAGTTAAACAGGTATGCTTTACTGCAGGACTTCTCAGAGCCTTTAGTAGGCTGATGTCCATTGTGAATCTTCAAGAAAGAGTCCAGAGCAAGTAGCAGTTTACAACATTATTTGATGAAAGAGCCCTATGTCTAGGTCTATCCCCCTGGAATGATGTTCCCCTAAACACCAGTTTGAGAGGTGCTGGCTTCAGAAATTTAAACAGATATGATGTTCTAAAGGGCATAAGCTGTTTCCTCTTTTTGAACTTATAAGCACCGTGGCTCAGCGTGGAATCAAATTCTGACTGCCTTTTTCTAGCCATATGAACTTGTGCAAGTTATTTCATCTTTTTTGTGTCTCAGAAAAAATGGGGATAATAATAATACAGCCTTCACAGGGTGAAAATAAGGAATAAATATTATATACATGTAAAGCAGTTAGAACAGTGCTTGGCACATAGTAAACAATCAATAAATTCTAGCAGTTATTATAATTTCTGAAGGAGTGACTCAAGCTGAATGTCCCCAGAGGGAAATATAAGAACTCAAACTTTATCTTATAAATCCACTGCAAAACAAGATTCACTGAATAGTTCAACTGTGATTAACACCATAATGTGTTGTTAAAGACTGGAATAAAAACTCCTAAATAAGTGTTACAAATGTATAATCCTACGCAGTTTACCTGAAAGTATTTGTATCATCTATATATTTTGAAATCATTTTCTATTTAAAGTTGTGTAAGGCACAGCCAGTAAGACATTGCAATTATTTATTCTAAAACCAGTCTCTGACAAGCCTCACTATGCACCATATTTATTCTTGCCAGGTTCATCTTACAAACGTTACTGCATGCCAACACAAGCCAGGCATTGGGAATAAATGACTGCATCAGTCATATCCCTCATAGGAAAAGGTGATTATGAGTTTTTCATACTGCAGACTGTGACCATTAGTGGTCTTAAAAAATAATTTGGTGGGTTTAAAACCCAGCAATGAAAAAATCAAACCGAATAGAATGGAAAAGGATAGAGAACACCAACATGGGTTGCATGCTTGTAAGAACAGTATTGTATTATAATTCCTTTGTTTCATGTATGTGCATGTATATCAGCTCATGATGTAAAACCCATTTCTTAGTGCAGGTTATAATAAAAAAAGTTAGAAAGCCAGTGCAATGAGTATATGCAAGTAAATCACTATAAGGGGGAAACTTTAGCAGCCCCTACTAGCTCCAGATATAAAGTTAAATAGAAAAAATGGTTTCCAGATATAAAGTTAAGTAGAAAAGATGTATCTGGCTTTTAATACACTAGCAAACACTATAGCACTGTAGTATCCTCCCCAAGCCACTTATTTCTATACCACTTTTCTGGTAGAGCCGGCTTTCTACTAAAGAAACTGAAAATGCTAGTTATTTCCTTTCCCAGCCTCCCTTACACCTGGGCCTGGACATGTGAATCAATTTGGCCTATGGGATATAAGGCCTATGGGTATATTTCTTAGGAAATCCCTCTTTTACTTGATGGGACGTTATGACTATACATATGTGGAGCGATGGCAGCCATGTTAAAACCATGAGGGGCCACGGCTAAGAACCAACCCAATGCGAGGAGGGTGTTGGAGAAGAAAGATGGAAGCAGCTTGGAGCTGTGAAGATGCTGAACCAACCTAAACACCTACCTCCAGAGTTCTTATGAACAAGAAATGACACACTGTTCTCATTAATTAAGCCTTTATTAAGAACTCAAACTTTATCTTATAAATCCACTGCAAAACAAGATTCACTGAATAGTTTAACTGTGATTAACACCATAATGTGTTGTTAAAGAATGGAATAAAAATCCTAAATAAGTGTTATAATGTATAACTGTTTTTATTTTTTACTTGCAGTCAAAGGCACCCTAAATGATATACCACTCAAACTCCATCCCTCTGGAAGACTGCCAGACCTATTTTCTAATTAAAATAGTTGCTCATTTCTAACTCTTTGATAATTTAGAAAATGTACTCTTTTATTTAATATTACTACTACTAATGGCCTATGTCCTCTTTTATCCTTACAATAACTCCTAAGGCAGGGAGCATTTTTTGTGAATGAAACACAAGGAACTGAAATGACTGAGTGTAACCGGCTTTGGAGACAAATGGGTTTTGATTCTGGTCAGCTAATTAGCTGTGTGGCCTTGGGAAAGTAACTGAGCTTCTCTGTTTCCTCATCTGTTAAATGGCAATACAAATATCAGCCTAGTTATGTTGCTATAAGCATCAAAGCAGATAACGCATACAAAATGCTGACACACAGCCTAGAAATAATTTCCGTATGTGGGGGCATCATTGTGAATTGGTTCTCCCACATCATGGTGGAATCGGATTCATACCCAGGACACTCAGGCTCCTAACACTCCACATCACCTCTACTGCTGTCAACATCTGTAAAATGCCCATCTGTAAAATGGGTATAATGACAAGGACTATCTCATAAAGTTGTTGTGATGGTTCAATAAGATAACGCAGGGAACATGCTTAGCAACGTGCCTGAGCTTCACGTGGGTTGCTCTTTCTTACTGTTACCACTATCACCAGCATGGCAACTACTATAACTACCAACAACATTACCACCACTACCTCTACCAACACTACCTTCACCACCACTACTACAACTGTCACCCACTATATGTAGAACTGGAAGCTGATTTCTGGGAATACAAAAAGGACACAAATTGACTGCCACCCCTCTTCAGTTTTAGCAGTGTAGAGGACAGTTAATCAAAAGCTAAAGGACACCATTCTCAAGGTAGCACATATGAGGCACTACTTTGTCTGAAAGGGATGCCTTCCTGAAGACCTTGCTTAATACAAAAACTTGCATATTTTGAGATGGGTTTCCCTTCCATACTGAACGTGTCTTTTGGGTACACAGTTCTCTTTGCCAGTTTGCACTGTGGCCAGAGAGGAAAAAACAGAAAGCAAAACAAAACTAAAGTAAAAGCACCACAGTTTATAACTCAATGGGCCTTCTAATGTCAGAATTAGGCAATTTTTAAAAATTTTAAATTTGGGATTAAGTTGATACTTCCCATTTTGCACATGACAACATTTTTGAATCACACTTCCTCAAATTAACATTATTCAAATTTGTGTAAATGCTGCCTCATTGGACCAAATTTCCAATAATTGGTAAAAACAGCACTGTGGCGCATTTAAGACGGACTTTGGAGATGGGCAGTTCTGGCTCTGTTCCTTTTTAACTGTGTGAGTTGGAGGAACTGACCGGTTTCTTCGATTTCCCCGTCTTTACTGTAAAGTGGTGAAATGATAGGAATTCCTTTGTAAATTTTGATGTTTCCATGAGACGATTCCTTCAAAGTGATTTTATCACTGAATTTAAATTAACAAATAGAGTACAAAAATCACTGGAGGGATTCATGAAATCATAAATCATCCAGGTTTTGGGATATCAGGTCAGCTTTATGGAGAACCTGGGACTTAAAGGTGAAGCAAATTTTTGGTAAACAGAGGGAGAGGAGACATGGGCAGCGAAAATACTGGGGAAACAGATGGCAGCTGCACAGGATGATATGTTAGTCACATTGACTGGAGATATTTAAGGGAATAGTGGAAAATACAGATGGAAAAATAGGCAGAGGACAGTTGTGGAGACCCTTGAATGTCAGGCTAAGAAAGTGGGGCTTCTGGGCTGGGACCTTAATGTGCAATTGTTTCCAAAATAATGTTACAACTCCTACACTCTTTACCCAAATTAAGATTCGTGCCTTTGGTTATAAAGCTTTCAAATTGGATTCAATTGTATTATCTCTGTGAGTTTTGGTTGAAGACTATGGAAAGGAGAGACGAAAAGACTAAAATTTAGAGTAGCAGACAAAGATATAAGCTATCTTTTCTTTTTTTTTGAAAAGCAAATTCTCTGTGCTAAGTACATTAGATGGCTTAGCTCCCTTAATTTTCACAAGTGTGAATAATATGAACAATGTGCTAGTTATTATCTCTATTTTACAGATGAGGGAACAGAAGTTCAGAGAGGTTACTAAACTTTCCCAAGGTCACATAGACAGTAGGTGGCAGAGCCAGAACTGAACCCTAGGCCATGCGACTGCAATGCCTATACTTTAATCCACTACTTTATACCAGGTAGAACAGGGCCCTAGGGATCTTGGTTTTTTAATTCCAATTGTGCCACACAAGACTGTGGCAGGATGGAGTTCCCTTAATACTGATGAGTAAGCCTGTGGATTAAACAAGTAGGTGTTTTGTGGCTGTTAGGTGGTGAATTAAAACTTCAGATTTGGACATACTGAAGTCGAGATGTTCACTGAACATTCAAACGGAGATGTAGAAATTCAGGGAGAGATCTAGAAGAGGCAGTTAGATACTTAAGTCTGGAGTTTAGGGGATAGGCTAGAGATATAAATTTGGAAGTTGTCTGCAATAGAGATATTTAAACTCTTGAGACTGGAAGAGGTCTCTAAGGAAGTAAGCGTGGTTCGAGAAGAGGTCCAAGGACTGGGCTCCGGAGACCTCCAACGCTTAGAGGATGGGCTCCAGCAATGGAGATCAGGGACTAGGAGCCAGAGTGGAGGAGAGAAGAACCTAGAAACCAGGGAACATGATGTTTCAAGAGGGAAGGGGTGGCCTGCTCTGCCAGCCGGGTGGGGTGAGGGAAGGTGCAACATCATGGTGACCTTGACATGTCTGTTTTGTGTGTGTTCAGAGAGAAAAGGGAGGAGGAAACCAAAACACTGAGTATTGATCTTAATATTTATAGCCTGAGCAAATTTGAGAACCAATACACTTATCACAACCTCCCGTCAACAAATATGTCTCCCACTAGATTATATGCCTCCTTGAAGGACACAGACCATGATTTATCTTTTAAATGCCTTGAACAGAGTTGGTGTTTATATAACAATTGTGGAATTCAGTCAAATTTTGAAAAGAAGAGGCACATTCTTGTTAAATCGCATGAAACTATGCTTGGCAAAACTTTATGCATCCTCTCCCACAACACAAAGATTTCCTTGAAAGTACCATGTTGATAACAGAACTTATTATTATTATACTTTAATGAGAAAGGTCAAATTTCCATGATTCACTACTTTTCTTGTAATGAATCTTTTAAATGCATATCTTATAGCTCTGATTCAGTTGTTGCGAGGAGAGTTTAAAAAAAAAAAAAAAAAAAGACTACATTTCTGCCAGCACATTGGGTTTGTGTGAATCACAGCTCAGTGAAATCTTTCAGGCATATAATTTATCTTTTCTTTGGCCTATGTAGTAAATGCTTCATTTGTTCATGAATTCTTGCCTTGTTTTAATTATGCTATGCTCTGAATGTAGTTTTATAGGGCACAAAAATAAGATTGTCATTCTGAAAACACAGGAGATTTGTGTGTCTCCTGCAGAATGAAATGGTGGCATCTCTCTCCCAATTCACAGCTCTGCTGGTTTGTGGTTGGAATCCCAATCCAGAGAGGAGCATGCAGGGAAACTGGGGGAAAAGGCTGGGTGGGTGGGAGAGGAGGGACAGCTGACAGGCTGAGTCCCAGGCATAATTTACGTGAAGAATTCTGAATCAATACATTGACGTCGATCTGGGCATTATGTGGTACTCCCACCAAGAAAGCCATTGATTGTGAAATTTTATTCTTGTTACTTTCTGAGGGCTGGATTCTCTCATTGCACTTATAGAACAATCGATTTCCTTCTCCAAATACAGAACTGTGCAGCCAGGGATCAGATAAAAAAAAAAAAACCTTAACAATCAGAAGGCTGTTTTTTCATGAAAAATCCTTGCAGACCTATGCATTTGAATATCCGAAGTACACAGGCCGAGGGGAAATGTCCATTTCATAACTTTTCTGGGTTTTATATGCACACAGTGCAGAGTGGGCTCTCAGTACTTCAAATTCCAATGATACTACCAACAAAAAATGGAAATTTGTAGTGTAACAAAAACAGATGCAGATTTCATTGGTGAACCTGAGGGAGCTAACTCATTTATTCAGAGAGGAAGACAAGTTACAGTTTTTGGTCTTCTGAGAGGTGACCGTAACTTCAAAATATCTCCCTCAAGCCTGACATGTATTGGTTACCTGCCCTGTTCCCAATACAAGCCCCCATCTTCTGACTCGAATCTCATTTTGGAACTCATTCCTCTCAAACTGAGACCCTGTCCCTCAGAGTCGTCAGTAAAGGGAGCTGAGTTGATAAAACCCAATTCTAAAACTTGTCGTTACTTTTCATAGACTAGAGTGGATTGAGTGCATTGGGATTTATGGTGGGATACGTTTGAAGGTCAGTTAATTAAGATGGGGGTTTGGATGAGTCATTAGAGAGCTGTCCAAAGCCATGTAAAGCACAGAGGTGTTTTCTTGTTCTTCATTCTCTTCCCATAAATAATTCAATCTTTTCCTAACTCAGGCAATGGATTGGCTTTGAATGTCCGTGAGAAAGAAACATATGACTATTAAAAAAAATTACAACCTCAGAATGGCTTAGGAGCCCATGGCCAAAATGAGAACTCAACAAGAGATTCCCCACTCAGGGTGAAGTAGTAAACAGTTTCTCAAATATTCATGAAATTAGTGACTGGTTTACAGCCCTAAGACGTGTAACTTTCCAGCCCCTAGTTTATATGGTTGACAGAGTTTCCCTGAGCCAGCTTGTGTCTGGGCATTCTTTCTAACACTCTCCATCCCCTGATCAGAGCACTTGGCACCCTGCACTGCAATTTCTGGTCCCTTTGTCCATTTTCTCTCAATAGACTGCACCCTCCACAAGGACAAGGGCTTCATCCTGTTTATCGTGGTGGCCCCTGTGCCTTACCTGCACCTGGCACAGGGTCTCACTCAGAAATCATTTGATACCTGGATGCCTTTGAAGACATAACTGTTAAATTACACAGAAACCCATTCAATCAGCTCATTGAGCTGGTACATTTGGGAAAGTGGGAATTTGAGGGGGCATTTTTGATCTTTTGAAAGAAATTTTGAAAATAAGTGGTTTGAATTGAAATTTATAGAAACCGCAAGAATGCTGATAGTAAGTGCCTAAGCCACGACCCTTATTACTTTTTCACAATTTTAACTGCCCAGAGTTTTCAGTTGGCATCTAATGTTCACAACTTAATTGCTGATGCCACCTGGATGCATTAAAACCACAGATTAATGTGGTTCTCATTTTAATTAGAGAAAGAATATATGTAAGGTGCTTAGAATAGACCCCGGCACATTGCAAATGCTCAATTAATGAGAGCCAGTGTTACCACTACCATCTCAGCAGGGCACAGTTACCCTGTTATTAAGAAAAATCCATTGATGGCTGTGATGGTCAATCATGCAATAAAAAACAATCCATCCAGTTTTCAACTTGCTCCAAACTCAGCTAGAAGCACCTAATTTTACCTCCATTTTTTTGAAAAATGTTATTTAAAAATCTATTAACCAAAGAAACGGTGCCTTACAAAACAGACTGTATCAACTTTAACTTCCTTCTTCGTTCAAGGAGTTCTTGCCCTGAATACAAACAAGCTCTCAAGGTCAAACGCAAATACTCTTCTTTAACATCAAAAAGAACTTGCCTTTCTTTGCTGAGGAAAGACAGCAATTCATTTGGGATACTTCCTTAGAAAAAAGAGCCTGCCCAGTGCTGTAAACTCTTTAGTCAAACCTACACCTTAATGCAAAAGATAAAGATCAATCCAGGCTATTAAAAGTAAGGAATCAAATGTGTTCCAACTGAACCCAATAAACCATACTGTAAGTCAAACAAGCTACTGAGACCGGGCAGGGTGTTGGAGTATTTTAGGATCCATTTTTATTCTTCTAATGCCTTTCCTTCCATACTTCATTGATCATAAATGCAGTCTGTCTACCTCTACCTTTGATAAATGGAAGGATGGATTCATCTGCATGTAACTCACCTCCTCTTTTCTTTTACATAAAACAGATGCCACAGCTGTTATTGTTCTTCAAACAGATGTTCTACCCACAGAAACATCAGGGAGACACTGCGCTACAATGTGCTATTTGTTCTAGAAGGGTCAACGGCTTGACACCTTGTCAAATGCTCCTGGTGACTTGTAGCCCAACATAGGTGTAGTTGTCTTACCCCATTAGTGCCCCTCCCGTGAGCTTTCATTATGAACAAAATGGATAGTCCCAGTTAGGCACTTGCCTTCTCTGCTGGGCCGTCATCGGGCTGCCTCGATAATCCAGGAACTGCATCGGCCTCGTCTGGACGCTCTCCACCCTTGCTTTCCTGTTGGCTGTCAATGGGTGCCTTTTCCCGTGCCTTGTCCAGTTTGAAGAGTCTGTCAAAAAAGCTGGGGTCCTTGGGCTTGGCGGGGGCTGACTCAGGTGGGAGAGGTGCTGGTCCCCAAGTAGCAGAGAAGGCTGCTTCTTCGGAGGGGTTCTGCCCTGGGGTTTTATCCGGGCTGTGCTCGGGTGCAGCTGCTACCGGAAGTGCCACGCTCTCACTTGGGGCTTTGTTCATTGGAGCTTTATTGGAGCTGACATCAAGCCTCACTGATCCAGGGGATGAATCCGTGGCTTGGTCTCTGGTACGTCCTGGTACAGGCCCAGAGAGCATCAAGAAAAAACGAGATTTAGCAGCTGCTGCCTCGGGTTTGGCCCCTTTCCCAAGATTCTTTCCATTGGCATCCACGACAGCGCTTATCTCCATTGTCTTGGGGGAAGAAGTGGCCACATTGTCCTGCTTGACACTTATTCCCAAATCAACTGTAAACACAAACATAAACAGCAGTTATTCAGCAAGTGAGGAAATTCAAAGATTAATAATGGACTCCAAACGTTTTATAAACAAAGGCCATAATGCAAACTGGGACCATGTTGTTCTCTGGTCACTCTGCAAAGCAGGAGTTTGCTATCTAGATGTTTTCTGACCCTGGTCTTGGAAGAGGGAAACAGAAGATTGGCAAGGAAGGCAACCCAATTATTGGACACCCACTAGCTGCCAGGCGTTGTGCTAGTTCCATTGCATTAATTAGAAGATTTTTTTTATCTTCACAGGAACCCTATGAGAGACACATTGTCACCATCTCAACCAGGAGGCATTAGCTCAGTGGCTAAGAATCAGGCCTCGGGAGCTACAAGGCTTCTCAATCTCAGCAGTACTGGCATTTGGGGCCAGATCATTCTTTGTTTTTTGGGGGGTGGGGGCACCGTCCTGTGTATTGTAGGATGTTTAGCAGTATCCCTGGCCTCTACCCACTAGATGCTGGTAGGATCCCCCCAGTTGTGACAATACAAAATGTCTCCACACACTGGCAAAATCCCTTGGAAGACAAAATCACTCCCAACTGAGAACTCCTGAGCTTTTCTGTGACTTCATTTTCTGTAAAATGATGCAAATAATAGAACTGACCTTATTATTTGTTATCAGGATTACACAAGTTAATATCTGTAAAGCATATAGAACAGTGCCTGGAATATAGTAAATGCTCAATAGATGTCATAACGTTAGCTATTAAAACTATTCATGAGTGTGGAAACTGAGATGCAAAGAGTTTGACCCAACTTCCCAAAGCCACCCAGAAAAGCAGTAAGTAAAATGTCAGGTCATAGGCAGAAAACTGACTCCTAAGTTGGTGCTGCCTCTGTCTTAACAGAAGAACTCTTTTAGCACAGACTGCAGATCATACTGGATGATTTTTAAAATTAATACTCAGGAAGTTTCCATTTTAAAGGCTGGAAGAGCAGGTGTCCACCCCAGAAGGCATATTAGACCTCAGATCCACGTGGAATAAAACTCAGAGGATCAGCTTTCCCAGACTGTGCACAGGGACACAGGCTCTGCTTTCTCCAGGGAAGGGTGTTATCTCCAACTCCCACTGGATCCTGTTTTGACCTGTGCATGGACCACACTGAATGGCCTTTTCCAAGGTCCCTTTTATAAAGCAGTGCAATGTTGAGGAAAAAAAATATACCATGAGTTTTGGAATTACTGTTTAAGATTTCTATCAATAAGCTATTTGATCTTGGGCAAGTCACTAAAAAGCCTTTGAATTTCCTCATTTAAAAGTAGGACTGATACTAGCTCCCTTGCGGGGCTGTTGTGATGCTTAATGGAGAAAACCCATGCAAAGGATCTGGCTTAAAGACTGACAGACGCCATGACTGTTTTAAAGGTTTCTCTCGCATCTTTGCCGGCCTTGCATTTGGTTTCATACATCTGTAACCAGACATTTCTTCATTTCTGTTTGCAGGAAGACAGAGGGAAAGAGAAAGGAGGGAGCTGAGATTTCTTTTGGTCTGCCCCTACTACTTATTAACACATAGGGGGAAATACACACGCACAAGTATCCATCAGCAATTATTCTGCCACACTCTCGTATCACAGTGGTGAGTCAAAAACAAAGGAGAAAGCGCAGTCACTAGGTTCTTGTGCAGACTGCAATCTCCTCATTAAGCATCCACCAGCAGAGAAGAAACCAGCAGCAAGCATTAGGGGCTCTCACAGACCCGGCCCTCAAGGAAATCACTCTGTCACACTGACTATGTGTGTCTTCTTAGCCTTTAATCTGTGGTCTAGGAATTCAAAATAGCAGTCAATACTGTACTCTGGGAGGAAAGGAGAGAGGGAAGAAATGTAGACATGGGAGAGAGAGGGAAGGAGAGAGGAGAGTAAGGAAGTTATTGATGGACGTGTCAGGGCGCCAAGTCAGCCAGTGAGGCAGTGGAAGTGCCAGGGTGAATATAAATGAATGGTGGGGATGGCTCATGCCAAGAGAAGAGGAATCAGTGACAAAAAAGGAGATGCTAAGATTCAACACAAGGAAGGGCTTTTCAAAATGCCAAGAGCATCAGTTCATTTCTTTCAATCTTTTTCCTCTCTTTCTTACCCTCTGGCTAGGAACCAAAGGAGCAAGTGGTAAGTAAGAGTGTCACAGTCAGAGCAAAAGTTTTTGGAAAACAAAATCTTCCCAGGGATGGACTTTTAAGATGTGTCAGTAGATTGCTCTGATAAAGGATAAAGTCCTTACATCCAGGTATTTGAACTAGACTTCAAAGCATATAGAGATTTCGGCAGATGCCAAAAATAACTCTTAATACCAGAGAACTGGTTAAAGTGTTTGTGATAATGTGTTAGAATTAGGACTTCTTAGATGGTAAATTCTTTGATGACTGAGGTTCTGTTCCTCAAACTCAAGTGGGTGCAAGTGTTTGTTTCACCGGCTAAGATGCTCATCTCCCAGGTGGGCACACGGCCCAAGCTAGACCAATAAAAATATGTCCTGTGGCTTTTGCTGGACCTATTAGAAAACAGTTACACTCTGTGCTTGTGTTGCCAAACCAGTAGGGAGTACATCCGAAGTCGGTGGTGGCCTTGGCCTCAACACTGGGGAGTGCTTGCCGGAGAATGAAACCAGCCCAGATGAAAGCAGAACCAGGAGATCAGGGAACAAATGCCCTGAACAGATGCCCATTTGGATACCTGGATCCATCTGTGCCTGGAGCCACTTTTGTTGCTAGACTTTACAGTTCCACAAGTCAATAAACCTTTCTTTCCACTTATGCTGGTGTAAATTGAGTATATACTCAGGGACCTGGAGAGAATTCCAGGGAATTGGTCAGTACCTGTTTCACTTGTCGATTAGGAACAATCAGCCTTCTCCTAGGGGAGCTGTCTGTTGACTCTTCAAGTCTGCTTCGTAGGCATTTACAATGAAAAAAAAGCAGGCAAAGAGAATGAAATGGGAGGAAGTGAGTTCTCAGGAGCTGGAGAGAAATGAAAAACACTCACCAACACTTTGTCCTCTTGCTAAAAGTGAAGGAAAAATAGCCACTTGGCGAAAAGAGATGGCAGTCATTTATGACCTTAGATACACATTAAAAAAGAGAAAATGTTCTAAAGCATTAACTTAAACACACACAAAGCCAATGTGTGTGAGTCAGTAGAAGAAAACCTGTTGGAATTACAAGTTTTACACTCTTGCAAAGACAGGGCAGCATTATGTGTGTGTTTAGGGTGGTTTCCTAGCTGCTAAAACAAATTCCATACAATAGGATGGCTTTAAAAACGGGTATTTATTGGCTAATGGTAGTTCTGAGGCTTGGAGAAGTTCAAAATTTGAGGTATCAGCAAGGTGATGTTTTCTCTGGGAAGTCTGCAGCGTTCTGGAGCTGGCTGCTGGTGATCCTTGGTCCTTGGTTTTTCTGTCACACAGTAGTGAACATGACAGCATCTTCTCCTTTCTCTTTTGGGTTGTATTGACTTCCAGCTTATGTCTGCTCCCTGTGGCTTCTCTCCTTCTGGCCTGCTCTGTAAGGCCTTCAGGGATAGTATTAAAATCCATCCTGATTCAGGTGGCCACTCCTTAACTAAAATCAGCATCTTCAAAAGGTCCTATTTACTATGGGTTCACACCTTTAGGAACAGATTCAGATTAAGAACGTGTTTCTCTGGCCTATATCCATGCCTTCCTTTTATAGAAGGGATGAGAAGTTCCTTCTAGAAGACTGGAACTAAGCTTGAAGTTCATATGAAAAATCTTGGCAGAAGCCCATCTTGAATCTGGTTTCAATAAAAGGTTTTCTCATAAAGCAGGTGAAATATTGAGGAGATTCTACTTCTCATGGAAAAAAAAATGTGCAAGAATTTAAGAGGAAGATAAAAAGAAACCAAGTAAGAGTGTAAATGGCAGCTCCCAAATATTTAGGAAATAGAGTTGAAAAACATGATCGCCTAGTGCAGAAAAGATATTTTGTATTGCTTGTGTTTTAAGAAAGTCATTTTATTTAGGCATGAGGACTTATTTCTAGTAGCAACTTAGCATAATTAATGGGAATTTAAATTGTGGATTACAGGGGTCTGGGATTGACTCTTAACCCCTCACTTATTAAATACATGATCTGGGCCAAGTTACTTCCTACATCTGCACCTCCGTTTTCTAATAAAATGGGTATAAAACAATAGTAATATTATTTTTATTTTATTTTTAAAACTAATACCTTCAAAGGGTAATTATGAGAAATCACATGAAATAATTTCTATAAACTGCTTAATGCAGGCTGGTATATGGTATATGTTCAGCAAGCACTAACCGTCTTTGTTATATTTATTTATTATTACTATGATTACCATTTTATATTCCTAAATATAAGCAATAAAGAAAGAAATTATTCTAAAGATTTAACCTACCAACTTGAGTGCTCTGGAAAGAATTTTAAAAACAGGAACCATATGAATCAATTTGTCGTCAGGCATCCAAGAATATGGACCAAAGAAGTCTCAAGAATGTTTATCACTTTCCAAGCACTGACTGTTCTTAGTTAAAAAAAAAAAATGCTACTTCATTATATTTCAATTATATATTAAAAAAAAAACAAACCACAAGAGTTTGTACTGCCACACCCTTGGTAGAACTGTGGAAACAATAGCTAACATTCACTGAACATTCCCACATGCCAGACATCATGGTAAATGTAACACCAGGCATTTTATTTAGGTATTACAGCAAATCTGCAAATTAGTCGCGGTCATCATTCCTATTTCAGTCTGGGAAATTGAGGCTCTGATAAGTATAACTGCTTTTCTAACGTTATCCACCTTATGAGTGATGGAGTCAGGATTTGAACCCATTTATGCCTGATTCCAAAGCTCAAGCTCCTACCGACCATATTGCATCCGAAGGAAGAACAGAAGAGGGGGAAGGAGGAAGAGGAGGGCGGGAGGATGAATGAAGCAGACAGAGTCTGGCTCACAGAATGAGTGGATTTTCAAGAAAAAACTATGCACAAGAAAAAGAAAACCTTAGGTCTTCTCACATCTAGGAAACACTGATATATGGTTTTTTGTTGTTTGAAACAAAAATTAGGTCATGCCATTCATCTGCATAAAACCATCTAATGACAGCCCCACCACAAATAAAATCAAGTCCAAACTCTTGACCACGGACCACACCCACCACAACTTCAGCTCATGCTGTGTTCTTCCTCAGGCCTCTTAATCCACTGCTTTCTGTGAGCTGCTCTTTCTGCCCGGGAATGCTCTCTCCCAAGATCTTCCCATAGCTACCACCTTATCACTCAGGTCTCAGGTCAGCTCAGGCCTTCCCTGACCAGCCCATCTGAAGCAACCTCCACCCCTCACCTCCATTCACTCGCAAATCCTCAACCCTCAAAGCATTCCTCAGTCTCTGAAATTATCTCATTAATTCATTGCTTACTTGTTTCTTGTCCATTCCCCTCTAGAATGTCAGCCCCAAGTGGACAAGGGCTTGGTCTGATTGGATCACAGCTGCACCCCCAGCACCTACAGCAGGGCTTGGCATTTAGTAGGAGTAAAACATGTCAAATGGTTAAGGCAGGGAGCACCCAGCCCGGGGGCACAGCAAGCACTCAGCAAACAGCCGTGATTGCGCGATGGCCACTGGGCCTTTTTTTTCCTGAGAAATCATTATCCACCTCCTCCTAGTTAAAGGTTAAAGAGGGAGGCAGAAAGTGTCATAATAATTTCATTCACAAATGAAGCGACCACTTATGAAAATTATTCCCCACTCAAATCCCTTCCTACACAACAGTGTCCTATGTATCAATGACTTTATCTGTCAAAAAGGATGCATGAAGTAGAAATACAGTGCGAACTAATCGCAAAGGGAAATGGCAAGTTTTGCAAAAGATGCAGGATTTTGTAGAGTCAAGTAAAATAACATAGGCTGCTGCTTGAATCAACACAAGCAACCTCCCCATTGTCGGGACAGGATGGGGCAGAGTTAAAAGGGTTCCCCGAAGAAGAAGGGTAAGTACACAAGGATGATGACATAGTAAGTTCTTCAAAAGAGAATTAAATTTGAACATCAAAGGATTACAAAAGGCCCCTGGGAGAACCAATGAAGGCCTCTAAAAGTTCTGCGAAATAACCCTTTTATGCTCACGGGGCAGGAGTCAAATGACACTTCAAACAGTTGCAGACTTCAGGGGTGTGAAAATGCATTTGTTGTTTTAAAAGTCTTGAAATAAGTATTCATGTGGCAGATACTTAAGGCTATGAAAATTTCACTGAATGATTAGATCTCATGCTTTTCATCCTAATATTAAAAAAAACCAGGATGTCTTCTCCAAGAAATTCTGACATACATAAAAGAAAGGAATAGGTTTTTGCAGCATGTGGTTAAATTTCTCAACCGCCAGCTTGACACAACATGTCTGAACATTTAGTAATGAAATACCAGGTTCAAATGAAATGTGGGCAAAATGTAGCCCCCTAAAGCCCATGGTCTTGCTGAAGCCTCCTATGAATTCAGAAGTGATTAATAATCCCTGGGGGGGCAAAACTGTGATAATGACAGCATGATTTCCACCCTCCTTTTTTCTCACAAACTTCCTATCACTCATAGGCCCATAAAAGTCTGGAACATACAAAATTAATTCAAATACACAGTCTTCGTTCCAATATGAATAAATATTGTCACTCTAAGACACATTAGGTATTTGATTTGGTCTTTTCTTTTTTTAACTAAATTTGATAATTATTTAACTATTTAAAAATGGTAAATCTCGCTTAACTCTTTCCTTCCCTGTCTCCACCCTCCACCCCTCATTCCAAGGTAATTTAATATCTGCGACCTGATGTGACATCATACTTTGTCCATGTTCAAATACATATAAACATTCCAGATAAACAGACAGTGGTAGTATTTGTCATTGCTGGTTTTTATAAAATTGAGCCACATTAGATATATTTTTTATTGTTTTTATACATCATAGCTATCCTTCCTGGTCAATATATCCAAATCTATTGTATCTTTTAAAATAGTCACATAAAATTCCTTAGTATGGCCATCTCAAAAGATATTTAACCATTGCTTAATTGAGGTATGTTCTGATTGTATCCTACTCTTCCCCCCCCCCATTTCCATTACAAATAATGCTGGAATAAACTTCCATGTTCAAAAATCTAAATCGGTGCTTAATTTCTATAGAGTAGAAGCACAGCTGTAGAATTGTTGCAATCAAATCCATGTGCATTTAATTTTTAAAATAGATGCTGCCAGATGACTTTCCAAAAAAGGCTTTAGAGATTCACATTTCCAATAGCAATGTATTCCCCTCACTCCCATCCTAATGAGCTTTAGATGCTAATTTAAAAGATTAAAAATGTATTGAAATTCACATTCCTTAACTGCGAATGGGGTTACACATTTTTCCAGGTGTTTTTGTCATTTGAGTTGCTTCTTCTGTAAGTTGTCTGTTCATATCCTTTATCCATTATTCTACTGGCTTGATTGGATTTTCTTCCTTTTTAAAAAATCAATTTGCTACTCCTTTTATTATAGATATATTAATACTTTATTAGTCTTAGGTGTTGCAAATATTTTTCCTCATCTAGCATTTTTCTTATTTATTTTTCTACATTTTGCTCCTAAGCCTGAGTTAAGGTATGGGACAGTTCTTTCCTGGGGCTCCCTTGAGAGGTCACACATTCCTCAATTCTCTCCTCTCTGGATCTACCATCAGGCTAAGGCTGGGTTCTTTTGCTTAACCTTCTAATGGGCAACTAATGACTTTCTGGAGTCACAAGGACCTGTGTCAGTTCCCGATGCTCTCACTCATTAGCTGTGTCCTTGGGCAAGTTTCTTAATGTCTGGGAGTCCCTGATCTCACATTTACAAAATGTCAGTAATAAGAGCACTTCTTTCACGTGTTCATTGTGAACACTAAATGTGCTAGTGTGAGTAAAGTGATTAACTCACCGAGGGGAAGATGGAACATGATTTCTAAATACCAGGTCACATAATGACTGGTATTTCCTCACCTGGGTCCACTGATCCCTTTCATCTGGTTTCAATTGGAAGACTGCCCCAGCAGCAATCCAACCCACACTTGGAAACCTCAGCCTCCCCTTTTACTCATCTCTCATTCTTCCTCCTTCCTCTTGCTCCAGACTGTTTTCTGAGTCAATCCTGTTTGCACATTCCCTTCCTCTCTGTGACTCTGACTTAAAAGGGCTGGTGCCTCTCCTGCTCCTTTACTTCCTATCTCCCAATGTTCACAAGAGTACTGATCCTCAGGGGGTTCTGTGAGCTCCACTCCCTCCCAAGAAATTTTCATTTCTTTCCTCAAAAATTCTTTAACAAATGACGATATTCAACTTAGAAAACTGACCAGCTGATTCTAAAATCTGTATGGAAGCGCAAACCCTAACTCTAACCCTAAACAAGGATAGCAAAGATGTTTCTTTACAACCACCAAGTCATACCCAGTAAGACTTATACAGAGGCATATTGAATAAGTTGATTTGATATTTGTACAGTAAAACAGAAGATAGAGAAACACACTTATATCCATAAATTGGTATAATAAACTGGCTTGCAGATCATTGGGGAAAGGAGGGGCTGTTCAACAAACGATGCTGGGTACATTTTATGTTCCATGAAGAATTGAATCCTACCTAGCAGCATACCCACCTATCAATTCCAGGTGAATTAAGGACTTAAATATGAAAGACAAAACTTTAAATATAGGTGCTTATCATTAAGCTCTCAGGGTAGGGAATGAATTCTTAACAAGCCAAAAAATGCAAACATAAAGGAAAAGATTAAAAAGTTCAATAGTATTTAAATTAAGAACCACTGTACATCGAAAGAAACAGAAAAGACAAAGTATAATGGAGACAAGATAGTTGTAGCAAATAAAACCAACAAAGGATTAGTCTGCAAAATACACAAAGACCTTTTAGATATCAATAAGAAAAAACAACATAATTATTTTTTTAAAACGGACACATTTTGTTAACGAGTAATTTAGAAAAGAAGAAACATAAATGGCAACTAAACACTGGAGGAGTTGACAACTTCATTGGCAATCAAGGAAATGCACATTAAAACTATAAGAGACACATTTTATCCCAACAGTTTGGCAAACCTTTCAGCAATCAGATAGTAACAACATCTTTGTTGGCAAAGATGTGAACTAGAAGGAACACTGATCAGATATACAATATTAAGCATTTTTAAAATGGTAAAAAGGTTAGGAGAGAAGATGATACATCATTACATTAGTTCCTTCAGCTGTTAGCAAGCTTCAGGACACCAAAGGCGAGCTTTGGGAGTGGGTCGAGTTCATGCCACACAGAACACTGGCAAGGAACAACTGTTCTGAGTTTGAGGTTTTGGGGCACTGAGGCTAGCTATCCAGAAAACAATCTGAGACAAGGAACTCAGGGAGGAGGATGTGGAAAAGCAGCCAAACTGGAAACGACATTATATTCTCCAAAGTAGATACACAAATGGCTAGTAAGCACGTGAAAAGATGCTCAACATAATTAGTCATTAGGGAAATGCAAATCAAAACCACAATGAGCTACCACTTCATACCCACTGGGATGGCTAGAGTATAAGAAAAGGAAAATAACAACTGTTGGCAAGGATATAGAGAAGTTGGAACCCTCATGTATTGCTGGTGAGAATGTAAAATGGTACAGCTGCTGTGGAAAACAGTTTTGCAGTTCCTCACAGAGTGTATGTTTAACTATATGTTAAACATATAGTTATATAGTTACATGTCCCAGCAATTCCACTCCTACATATATACCAAAGAGAAATGAAAACATGCCCACACAAAAACTTGTACACAAATTTTCAAAGCAGCATCATCCATAATAGCCCAAAATTGAAGCAACCCAAGTGTCCATCAACTGATGACTGAATAAACAAAATGTGGTCTATCCATACAATGTGTTCTAGTTTGCTAATGCTGCCAGAATGCAAAATACCAGAAACGGATTGGCTTTTATAAAAGGGGGTTTATTTGGTTATACAGTGTGCCAGTTCGAATGTATTATGTCCCCCAAATGCCATTATCTTTGATGTAATCTTGTATGGGCAGATGTTATCAGTGTTGATTAGATTGTAATTCTTTGAGCATTTGCATGGAAATGCGCCCCACCCAACTGTAGGTGATAACTCTGATTAGATATTTCCATGGAGGCATGGCCCCACCCCATTCAGGGTGCGCCTTGATCAGTGGAGCCATATAAATGAGCTGACAGGCAGAGGGAATGCAGTGCAGCTGAGAGTGAACTTTTGAAGAGGAGCTACAGCCAAGAGGGACACTTTGAAGAAAGCACAGGAGTTGCAGATGAGAGACAGTTTGAAGATGCCCATTGAAACCAGACTCTTGCTCCAGAGAAGCTGAGAGAGGACAAATATCCCAAGTGCAACTAAGGGTGACATTTTTGAGGAACTGCAGCCTAGAGAGGAACGTCCTGGGAGAAAGCCATTTTGAAACTGGAACTTTGGAGCAAACGCCAGGCATTTGCCCTCCCAGCTAACAGAGGTTTTCCGGACACCATTGGTCATCCTCCAGCGATGGTACCCGATTGCTGATGTGTTACCTTGGACGCTTTATGGCTTTAAGACTGTAACTGTGTGACCAAATAAACCTCCTTTTATAAAAGCCAATCCATCTCTGGTGTTTCACATTCTGGCAGCATTAGCAAACTAAAACAGATTTGGTACCGAGAGTGGGGTGCTGGTGCTGCTGAGTTTGCAAATACCAAACATGTTGGAATGCCTTTTTAAATGGATAAGGGGAAGATTCTGGAAGATTTGTGAGAAGCTTGATAGAAAAGGCCTAAACTGCTTTGAAGTTTGTGGAAATATGGACTCTAAAGATACTTCTGACGAGGCTTTGAACAGAAATGATGAATGTGTTGTTGAGAACTGGAAGAAAGGCGATCCTTGTTTCAAAGTTACAGTTGCAGTCTTATGGCCATAAAGTGTCCAAGTAACACATCAACAATCGTGTACCTTCACTGGAGGATGGCCAATGGTGTCTGGAAAATCTCTGTTAGCTGGGAAGGCACGTGGCTGGCATCCGTTCCAAAGTTCTGGTATCAAAATGGCTTTCTCCCAAGACATTCCTCTCCAGGCTGCAGTTCCTCAAAAATGTCACTCTTAGTTGCTCTTGGGGCATTTGTCCTCTATTAGCTTCTCCGGAACAAAAGTCTGCTTTCAATGGCCACCTTCAAACTGTCTCTAACCTGCAGCTCCTCTCTCAGTTCCTGTGCATTCTTCAAAGTGTCCCTCTTGGCTATAGCAAGTTTGCTCCTTCTGTCTGAGCTTATATACTGCTCCAGTAATCAAGGCCCACGCTGAATGGGGTGGGGCCACACCTCATGGAAATTGTATCATCAGAGTTATTACCTAGAGTTGGGTGGGTCACATCTCCATGGAAACACTCAAAGGATTCCAATCTAATCAGCACTAAAATGTCTGCCCCACAAGATTGCATCAAAGAATAGGGCTTTTTGTGGGGGACATAATAGATTCAAACTGGCACACAATGGAATATTATTTAGCCATTAAAAGGAATGAAGTACTGGATCATGCTATAACATGGATGAACATGAAAATAAGCTAAATGACAGAAACCAAAATGTCACATGCTATATGATTCCATTTATATGAAATATCCAGAATAGGTAAATCCACAGAAACAGAAAGCAGATTGGTGGTTGCTGGGGGCTGGGGCGGGGTGGGGAATGGGGAGTGACTGCTAATGGGTATAGGGTTTCTTTATGGGGTTATCAAAATGTTCATGTTCTGGAATGAGATGGTGGTGATGGTTGCACAACCTTGTGAATAGGCTAAAATACACTGAATTATACATTTTTAAAGGGAAAACTCTAAATGTGATAATAGGTGAATTATAGCTCAATAAAAAAAGGAACTAGAAAGAAAACATCAACACAGTGGGAAAAAATGAACAATAAATACGAGCAAACAATTCACAGGAAAAGAAATACAGCTGACCTGTAAGCATATGAAAAGATGCTCAACCTCACTAGTACTAAAACAAAACAACAGGAAATTATGAGACTTAGTTTTCCACCTTTCACATTGGTAAAAAGAGAGATATTTGATAACCAGTAATGGGGGGAGAGTATGGAAAAAATCAGCTGCATACAGTGTTCTTGGAAGTGTCACTTGGCACAGTCTCTTTGGAGGATAATTTAGTAATAGTCATCAATATTTAAAAATTCACAAACTCTTTGACCTCTCATGTCCACTTCTAGAATGTAATCCTATAAATATAACTGCATAGGTGCCCAGAAGCATATGTATTGCACAATTTCTAGATTACTGTTATATTGACAAAAGACTGAAAATGAACTAAACTCTTTTCAGTAGGAGCTTGGTGAAAGAAATTATCATACATCCATACGATAAAATACTCTGCAGCATAAAAATTTTCCAAGACATGCAGTTAAGTGAAAAGAGCTCTAATAGTATACACAGTACCTTCCCATTTATTTGTTTGATTTTTAAATGGTGGTGGGAGGTAAAGGGGAGGATTTATACATAAACACAGTTGGAATGTCTCTGGACTCAAGAAACTGTAAAGTGTTGTTTCTGAGGAAGAAAATTTGGGAACTGGAGGAGTCAGAGTTAAGGGGATTTTTCCCTGTCTTATCTTATTAGATATACTGTTTAGAATGTTTACTATGTATGTACTAAGCCCCACCCTTTCCTAAGCCATTTTAAAAAGTACAAATAGTGAAAATTTTTAAAAAAGTAAATGAAGGCTCTAGAAAGGAGAGGTGGGATCAGGCAGACTGAAGAACATTGGACCTGTTTCTGGTTTTGCCTGGGACTGGCCCAGCAGCGGTGGCAGGCTCGGTGACTAAGGAGTGGGCTTCCAAGGCCAGGTGAGCCACAGCAGAGAGTGAGTGGTTTGACCTTGGTGGTGCACAGGTCTCTAGAGTCTGGTTCTCTTGTCTGTAAACTCAAAAACTGATGCGTGACTCCTTAAGTCACCTGAAGTCCACGTAACTCTCAGAGGTCATCTTACAAAAGACTAATCTATCAATCACAGAGCCAGCTCATTGGTATAAAACAAGACAGAGCTGCAAAGGGGACCAGCTACTGCCATCCTCCATCCATGTAGTTCTTCCCTGTGGGAAACCATTCTTGGGGACACGTTATGATCTGCAGGAGGCCTGGTGAGCACAGAAGCCAAGTAAGTGCACTTGGAGTTGGTTATAGGATTAAAATGTCCAATTGCTTCAAGCTGCAATAACCTGATGATGATGGTGATGATTAAAAATAAAGCTATCTTTGTTGAGAAACATGAAGTAGGGGGAGAAACTTAACAATATCAGAGGTTGCAAACGATGAGATTTGCTGATGTTGGACAGCACAGTGTTCAGATTTGTTTGAATTGGGTAATTTCATAGGCAAATCCTAAAATCAGACTCTCATAGAACTGGGGTAAGAGTGTTTAGTCCATGTTTTAGTTTGCTAATGCTGCTGGAATGCAAAACACCAGAGAAGGATTGGCTTTTATAAAAGGGGGTTTATTCGGTCACACAGTTACAGACTTTTTTTTTTTTTTTTTTAATAATTATGTAATGACATACTTTATAGTAATGAAAATCAACAAAGCTACATAAAACTACATGGAAGGAATCCCACAGATAAGATGTTAAACAAAAGAAGCTATACACAAAATAATATATACCATGTAATTCTACTTACATCAAGTTCAAAATCAAGATAGAGTTTACCTTAGGAAGGAGATCATTGGGAGAGGGCATGAAGAGGGGTTTCTGGTGCGTTGTTAATGTTCTGTTGCTTAACCTGGATAAGTTACTCAGTGTTTACTTTCTGATAATTCATTGAGCTTGTATACTAGGATTTATACATTTTTGTGCTGTACTTCAATTAAAAGGATTGTTTTAAAATGATTGCAATTGAGCACTTGAGGTATAAACAAATCCCCTTGCTTCTAAAATTAGTAAGACCCTGTTATAATGTACCCAGGAAACCATGGACTGAGTGTAATGATGGGTGAAACTCCCACATACTTATTCATTGGATTTTTCTGACCATGCCATAGCTACAGGGAAAATGTTTCACAGGTAATAAAATTGAAACCTTGTTTTCAAGTGAATTTCACATTTCTGAACAGTTTAGACCCAACTAGAATCAGGAAGATTTCATTAATGTGTTTTACTTTTGTTTTTGCAACTATAAGCCTGACGTGCTGAGCTATTTGAAGACCTACCCAGTGCTCTAGCATCCTTAGAGACTCTATACTACAAAAGCTTAACAAAACTTTTGTCATTAAGATTTATAAATGTATACACACTAGGATAGTCTGATGAACCCCTGTGCACCCAATACCCAAGTGCAACTAATGAACAATCTTGTTTCATCTTTTTTCTACCTCCTTCCCCAAATTATTTTGAAATATATCCCAGCCATCATATTATTTCATCTATAAACATTTCAGATACATATAAAAAAAGAACTAAAAATAATTTCTTAATATCATCACTGTTTTTGGTTCAAGTTTCCCTGTCTCAATATTTTTGTTTTATTCCAAACAAGTAAAAATAAGTCCATACATTACAATTGTAGATATGTCTTTTTTTATTTTTAATTTTGAAATAAATTCAAAGTTATATGAACAGATGCAAAAACAATACTATCCCCATACACAGAATTCCATCATACCCTGACCCCCCTCCCCCAATAGCTCAATCCACCAACTGTCACATCGCTATTTCTTTCCGTCCCTCCCTCCCTCCCTATCATCCATCATCTATTGCTCTGTCTTCTGAACATATGAGAGTTAGCTGCACACATCCTTGAACATACCCTATAATTCACGTATACACTTCCCATGAAAAAGAACATTCTTTTATGCAATCCCATTAGGCGCAGCTAAGAAGTACAATAGATTCAACAACGATACGAAGCTTACATTCTATATTTCCTTTTCCTTATGTCTCAACTGTGTCCCTTTGAGCCACCTGTCCTCTATCCTCTAGTCCCATCCAAGTTCATCCTTAGCATTCAATTGTCATCTAGTTAGTCTTTTTTTACAGTTGTGGAAACATATATACAGCCTAAATCTTCCCATTCCACTCCCTCCCTAGCCTTTCATTAGTGGGATTAATCACCTTTAGAATGTTGTAATGCTCTTTCCCACCATCCATTACTAGAAATTTCCCTTCACCTCAAGCAGCAACCCTACACTCATTTCTTAACTCCCCATTGCCCCTTCCCCCACTTCTCTTAACCCAAACTTTACTTTTCATCTCTATGGTTATAGTCTCTGATAATTTCTTTGTGTTTACTGCAGGGCTTAAAATTAACCTCTTAAATCCATATCAATCTTGTTTTTCTTTGATACCACCTTCACTTCAATAGGACACATAAACTATGTTCCTATACTCCTCCATTCCCCCACCTTTATATAGTTGTCTAAAATTACATATTTTACATTGAGTAAAACGTAAAACTCTGATTTGTCCTTAGAGTTTGTGTATTTTATATCATGTAGGAAGTAAACATTGGAATTACAGTTCAAAAATTACTGACTTCTATTTGTATTCCATTGCGGTTGGAGAATGTGCTTTGAGTATATTCAATTTTTTTTTTTTTTTTTTTTTTTTTTAATTTCTTGAGGCTTGTTTTATGTCCCAGCTTATGGTCCCTTCTGGAGAAAGATCTGTGATCACCAGAGAAAAGTGAGTGTCCTGGTGATTTGGGATGTAAGGTACTATATATGTCTGTTAAAATTCTCTATATCTCTTTCTCCTTTCCCTGTCTCTCCACCGGCAGGGCTCCCCTCAGAATCTGAAGTAGGGCAGGTCTTTCATCGGTAAAGTCTCTCAGCATTTGTTTGTCTGTGAAAAATTTAAGCTCTCCCTCAAATTTGAAGGAGAGTTTTGCTGGATAAAGTATTCTTGGTTGGAAATTTTTCCCTCTCAGAATTTTAAATATGTCATGCCACTGCCTTCTCGCCTCCATGGTGGCCGCTGGGTAGTCACTACTTAGTCTTATGTTGTTTCCTTTGTATGTGGTGAATTGCTTTTCTCTTGCTGCTTTCAGAACTTGCTCCTTCTCTTCAGTATTTGACAGTCTGATCAGAATATGTCTTGGAGTGGGTTTATTTGGATTTATTCTATCTGGAGTTCACTGGGCATTTATGCTTTGTGTATTTATATTGTGTAGAAGGTTGGGGAAGTTTTCCCCAACAATTTCTTTGAATACCCTTTCTAGACTTTACCCTTCTCTTCCCCTTCTGGGACACCAATGAGTCTTAAGTTTGGACATTTTATTTTATCTATCGTATCCCTGAGATCCATTTTGATTTTTTCGATTTTTTTCTCCTTTCTTTCTTTTGTTCTTTCATTTTCTGTTCTGTGGGCTTCTAGGACACTGAGATGTTGTTCAGCTTCCTCTAGTCTTGTATTGTGAATATTCAGAGTCTTTTTAATTTGGCCAACAGTTTCTTTTATTTTCATAAGATCTTCTATTTTTTTATTTACTCTTGCAATGTCTTCTTTATGCTCTTCGAGGGTCTTCTTTATGTCACTTATATCCTGGGCCATGGTCTTCTTGATGTCCTTTAAATCCTTTGCCATGTTTTCATTCCTCAATTGTAGCTCTTTGATTAATTTTGCGAGGTATAGTGTATCTTCCGATATTTTGATTTGTGTGTTTGGAGTTGGATTCTCCATATCTTCTGGTTTTATCATATGCATTAAGTTTTTCTGTTGTTTTTGGCCTCTTGGCATTTGTTTTGCTTGATAGGGTTCTTTCAAGTTGTAAAGAAAAAGGGATATTGATCTAATTTTTCAGGAACACAGTTTGGTGACGTACACTTTCTCTAACTAATCAGCAGATGGCGTCTGTGAGTCACCTATATCCCTCAAGTCAGTTCTCAACCTTGTTCCCATGGTGTGTGGGGAAATGATTCTTGTGGGTTCAGTTGGAGAACTCAGTTTGGGTGTGTTGCTGGAGCCGTCTGCCCTGAATGTGGGGAGTGTGTATGGGTGGCCAGGGAGGAAGGGCAGTTTTAATGTTCAAATCCCCCAGGATCCTAGAGATTCAAGGCTGCCACAAGAATCTAAGCCTTCATTTCAGTTCAGCCCCAGACCCTCTCTCTCACTGATCCACAAACCACCAGACTTCGCATAGTGTCCCTGGGTTCTCCGAGCAGATCCCCCCTCCCAGCTGCGCTCCTCCAGGAGCTCAGCTGAGGGAATGCCGTGCTATATCACCAATGCGCGCCATCCCTCAAGGGAAGCCCCGGGCCTCCGGGCCATGCGGCAGCGCGCTCTCAGCCTGAGGCAAAAATGGCTGAATGGGGCGTCTCAGCCCCCTCCTCCTAGCACAGTTCTTCCTTCCCAGCTCCAGGACAACTGGCGGGGCTCTGGGCTGTGGGCATGGCCCCAAGCAGGGGTTTATCCAGCCCTCCGGGGGGCCAGCTGCTAGCTGCGGGGTTTCTTTCTGCTTCCGGCTCTCCCCTCCATTCCCCCGGACCCAAGGGTATCTGCAGCGCGCTATCTTCCTGGCCAGACACCAAGAGGCTGGCCCAGCCCCCTTTTGCTGTGTTTTACTGCGTGGTTCCCACAATCGCAGCTGGAGCTGCTCCTAGGTTTTTCCTTTTTTTTTTTTTTTTTTTTTTTAAACAGCCAGCTGGTCTCCAAACTCTGAACCCTGGCTTCCCCAGCCCGCCGCGTGGCTGCGGGTCTTCCAGCCAGCTTACTCACTCATTTCAGAATGCAGACTCCCGGTTTCACCAAGTATACGGCCCCTCTGGAGCTAGGAGCCCTCATCCAGCTGGCGCATCGCTGTAACCGGTATTCTAGGTCACTTTCTGGTTTTTAGCTAGTGTTTTTCATGGAGGCATTTTTTTTGCCCTGTCTCAGCTAGCTGCCATCTTAGTTTCTCACAGTTACAGTCTTAAGGCCATAAAGTGTCCAAGGTAACATATCAGCAATCGGGTACCTTCACTGGAGGATGGCCAATGGTGTCTGGAAAACCTCTGTTAGCTGGGAAGGCACGTGGCTGGTGTCTACTCCAAAGTTCTGGTTTCAAAATGGCTTTCTCCCAGGTTGTTTCTCTCTAGGCTGCAGTTCCTCAAAAATGTCACTCTTAGTTGCTCTTGGGGCATTTGTCCTCTTTTAGCTTCTCCGGAGCAAAAGTCTGCTTTCAAAGGCCATCTCCAAAATGTCTCTGTAAGCTGAAGCTCCTCTCTCAGTTCCAGTGTGTTCTTCAAAGTGTCCCTCTTGGCTATAGCAAACTCACTCCTTCTGTCTGAGCTTATATACTGCTCCAGTAATCAAGGCCCATGCTGAATGCATGGGGCCACACCTCCATGAAAATTATCTCATCAGAGTTATCACGTACAGTTGGGTGGGTCACATCTCCATGGAAACACTCAAAGGATTTCAATCTAATCAGCACTAAATCTGCCCCACAAGATTGCATCAAAGAACATGGCTTTTTCTGGGGGACATAGTACATTCAAACCGGCACAGTCCACTTCAAGTAGAAATTGGTTAAAATGGACCCCAGCGGAAGAGAAATGAGAGAATGTGGTTGTCACCTGACAATCACTGTTTCTCATGGCTTCATTGGTGAGTTCCTTGCTTTCTTGGTCTACCCCCCAAGAGAAAGACATTTGATAGCACTCAAGATGGGGGAACCATGTCCACATTTCTACCTTTAGAGCCAGAGTGTGCTGTCTGGTTTTCTTCTCAGGTTGTTCATTACCCATCAGCAACTGCAAGGAAGTTAACACAATCAGGCTGTACAAACCAGGGAACAAAAAGTAGTGTGCAGAGCTTCAGTCACGGTAGGGACAAAAAGGCCCTCAAAGCATTTGAAACAAGTGTCAATCTTTTTTTATTTTTTTATTTTTTGTTTTCTTTTATGTGAACAAGGGATTTTCTATCTGAGTGTACTCCAAAGCTGTGGTTTTCAATGTTGGCTGCACCTTAGGAGCTTTAAAAAAAAAGCATGCCCAGGCCCTACTCTCCTGAGATTCTGATTCAGTCATTTCTGGGTGGAGCCTGGGCATCAGGATTTTGGATTTTTAGAATGCCCTGGGTGATTCTAACGTGCATTCAGGGCTGGGAATTGATAGTCTCCAAAATCTACATAATCCTAATGGCCATCACTTACTCTTTCAGGCACTGAGTAAAGGGATTTACAATCATAACCTCTCTTCATACAAATATTTGTTTTTTTTTTTTTTCTTCTTCTTCAAATACATTGTGGAATACTATATACACTGTTCTGCACCTTCCTTTGTTTCCCACTTAATAACGCCCAGCACATATACAGCGTTTACTGTACATCAGGCACTGGTCTAAGCATTTTACATAAAGTAACTAGTTTAATCCTCACAATAACTCTTTGAGGTAGATCGACCCATTTTATATTTGAGGAAACTAAGGCTGGGATCTGAACCCAGCCACCCTGTCTCCAGATGCCACTCTTAGTCATAACCCTATCCACATACAATATTATGTTTGGATGCACCATAACTCAGCTAAAAAATAGGTTCTTTAACACCCCTCTGAGACCAGGTCACAAGTGGGTAATACTTCTATTTGCATTTTTTTCTTATTCCCAACTCTGTATATTTATACATAAGAATGAAGCAGTAACCTTCAGATCTAATTATATATGCTCATTAGTGAACCTCTTACAGAAGAGAGTGTTTTATTCAATGGAAGGTTAATGTAAGCTGGACATTGACTAATAGGATCAGAGCCATGGCAGAAGAGAAGCTTGTAGCTGCAAGTGTGGAGTTTGAAAAGTCACTATATCAGTTTCCTGGCTGCTAAAACAAATACCATGCAATGGATTGGCTTAAACAATGGGGATTTATTGGCTCATGTTTTTGAGACTAGGAAAAGCCCAAAATTGAGGTGTCAGCAAGGTAAGGCTTTCTCCCTTAAGTCTGGGGTGTTCTGGGACTGGCTGCTGGCGATCCTTGGTCCTTGGCTTTCCTGTCACATGGTACTGCACATGGCAGCGACTTCTCCTTTCTCTCCTGGGTTCCAATGACTTCCAGTTTCTTTCTTCTCCCATGGTTTCTCTTTCCTTGCCCAATTTCCTTTGCTTATACGGATATATCGGATTAAGGCCCACCCTCATTCAGTTTGGGCACCTTAACTAATAATATCTTCAAAGGACCTATTTACAAATGGGTTCACAACCACAGGGTCAGGGGTTGGGGCTTGAACGTACCTTTTGTAGGGAGCATGATTCAATCCCCAACAGCCACTTTGAAGTAAAAGCTGCAGAGAGCTCACCAGGAGAGAACTGTAGCTAACTGAGAGCAGAAAATGGGGAAGAGTGCTGGGACCTGACTTTGTTTGGACAACAGATTCAATGCTTAGGATCCAGGAAGCAAAAAGTAATCTAGTCTAGTCAAGTTATAAAGCAAAGATTTTGGAAGAGAAATATAGGTTGAACAGAAAGCTGAAAAGTCAGGATGTGAAAGAGAGTGAATTTAAAAAGACAAAATAGACAAATGCTAAGCTGGATTTTGTGACCGAGGTGTGTACCCGGAATTTGCTGACATGAAGAGTCATCGCACTATAAATACTGTAATCAAACTCTCTGTAATCTATAAGGTATACCCTCTATAATCTAGAACCTCAACATACTCTATACATCTATAAGCTAAAAACAACCTCAAATGCTGAGTTTATGATGATAATAGTAATATAAATGTTTTGAGTGCTTGCCCTATGGCAGGCAATTGCATTATTCCAGCCAATGTCCACATTAGGCCTTTTCTGTTAGGTAGATGCTGTTCTTATCCCCATATCATGGAAGAATTTAGGCAGAGAAAGGAGAAATACTGGCCAAGGTCACACAGCTGGCAAATATCAGAGCCTCCATTGTTGTTGCACTTTACAGTTTTCCATCAAACCCCATGCAAAGCATCAATCGGTTCATTAAAACAACAGCAACTTTTATTGAACACCAGCCTCAACAGAACCCTAGAGAAAGCCACTGCTTTTTGTCACACAGAGATGATCCCAAGAGCTACTTCAACATGCTGAAGCAAAAAGACAGGAAGAAACTGGTTCCTGGATGGCCCTGTGGTGCGGCAGCACCAAACCTGGAACCATTTACTCCCAGACTTCTTGATGTAATTAAAAGTGATTTTTACTAAATCTATTACTTGCAGTTGACTGCATCAGGATACAGGACACTTCCCTTCAGCCTCCTTTTCTGGCTCCCTGCTGCCACTGACCTGAAGTGCCACCATCCACTCATTTGTCAATTGTTTCCAAGCTCCTGGTGTATCTCAGAACCTATAACTAAGCTCTGAGACTGTTGCAACAAGGAAAGGCAAGCACCCTGCTCTTGGGGACTTTTATTTGAGAGAGGGAAACATAAAAAGGCAAGCCACTCAGGGGAAAATAGTAGATGCTGAAAGGACACATATTTGCTCCCTTCTAGACCAGTGTGATGCTGCCCCCAACTTTTTCACTGCATAAAGCAGCCAGGATTTTTTTGCAGTGGTTCTCCCATTACACTTTGTCTAAGCATCAAGATTTGCAAATGCTTCTTTTCTCATGTTATAGCATTAGCAGGAACATTTTGCTCCAGTAAGAAATTTCAATCCAATAAAATGATTCCACTTACTTCTTTAAAAAAAAAAAAAAAAAAAAAAAAAAAGGGAAAATCACACAATTCCTTTTTTGGAACATGACTGTGAACAAAAAAAGAAGACATTAATTTTAGAAACTTCTTATCCAGGTGAAACAGAGACATTCTTCTGTTTCTGAAAAAATGATGTGTTCTGGCAGATAAATCATGCATTAGTCTCTGCTGTTATTAGCAGGGAGGACAAAACAGTTTTTTTTTTTAAAAGAGGGGACTAACATGATAAATTCGACAGAAAGGGATCAAAGAAGGAGAAAAGCAAGAGATTTTTATTTTCCCAATGATGTGTGGAGTTTTCAGCACAAATATTGGGCAGGGAAAATCTGGCCAGGTGACATAGTTGTAAAGCCCAGGATGAAGACAAGCATGACCTGCATGCGGTTCCGCCCCGTTTCCTTCATTTCATCACATTCACCCTGCACTGGCCATTGGTCTTCGAGCTCTCCTATAAAGTAGATATTACTATCATTCTCTTTTACAGATGAGGAAACCGAGTCTCTGAGAGAGCCGGAAACTAAGCCCAGGTCTATTCAACGCCAACCTGGGCAAGGCTTTTAACTGTTCCCTCTGGGTACTACTAAATAAATAACCAGCTGGCTCTCCTAGAGCCTGCATTCGCAGCAGGGGCCCACATCTCCCGCGAGTGGATGAAAATTGGCTGGTGGCGGGGGGGGGGGGATGACTATCTTTTTTATGTACAAAGCACAGATATATAGAGAGAGATAGCTATCTCTATTACACAAACAGATATGCAGTATATCTGAGATATTAACATTTCCTGGGTACAATTAAGAAAGACAGTTCTAAAAAGGCTTCTTTGGGGAGGAGGAGGTGAAAATAAAAACAAAACAAACAACAACAACAAAAAAAGCAGGTTGAGAAACACTACCTTAGGGCATTTAAAAGTCTTTTTAGACTTTTATTTTCCAGAATCTGTAGAGTCAGCTTTTACCCTCAGCATCTAATTTTGGATTAAGTGGGGGAGAGCTATTGTTACCCTGCTTTACTGACAGGAAGCATTCAGAAAGTAGTGAGATTTCCACTGAAGAGAGAAAACCAAGGGGGTAGGAGGGAAATGCTGGACTTTTTGGCTCCCTGAGAGAGTGAATTCAGGATGTAGAGGTAGCTCCACCTCTTTATTTCATTTTTTAAAAGAAACTTCTACACCACCTTGCATAGCACCAAGCATGGAGTCGTTCTTCGGGGAATATTTTTCCTTTTCTAGAAATATAGTAGATGTATTTCCTGGGTGCTTGCCGTGCCTCGAATTGGGCTTAGCTCTTCAGGTATCATCTCCATTAGGTCTCGAAGCCACCCCTCCTCTTTGTTCTAGCTGTCCACATGCTGCCTTCCTTTCTGCAGCTTCCCCAATGCCTCCGCCCTCTGTTAGCAAGAAGGTGACTCTGGAATCTTCCTTAACTGCACACGTGCCTTTTAAACCATGTTTTTGTTATTGAAGAACAAAATGTTAATGAAATCTAGCAGCATTATCTATGCTCTCACCGAGTCTGGTTTTATGCTAGTAATTGCCATATATCTCCTTAGGAGAGATGCGCAGGAGTCTTCAATAAAAAAATAAACTAGAAAACAATTACATTGCAAAGGGGTTTAAAGCCTTTTCAGGTTACTTCCTTCCCAGAATCTCGAGGCTTAGCCTTTACCCTCTCCTTCCAGCTTCTGGGTGAACAAGGTAAGTGGCAGCTATCATTATCTGACTTTATAGGGAGGAAAAGTGATTGTCGATTAGTAATGGGTTGTGGCTCTCCATTGCCAAAGTCTTACTAAGTGGAACAGCATGTTCTCTTTCTAGCATGATTAATTTGGTCTAGGCTGGAGATGGGTGTTTAGGTCTAAATGTTGTATCCCTTCTAAAAAGCATGGTCTCTGAGCCTTCTGAAGATTTAGTTTCTCTTTTACAATGAGCCAGAGTCTGTGCATGAACAACACACGCAGGGGCCCCTGCACTAGGCAGGAAGGGTGACATGGCATCCAGTGAGGTGCTGTCCACCCTAAGATCGTCTGCGTCAATGAGACACAGCAAACTCACGCATCACACCTGTCAGTGGAAGGTCGAGGCATCAAGGGACTGTCTCCAAAGGTCGCCTTCTTCCTGGCTGGGCACATGAGCCAAGGAATAGTCTGATATATACCCCATCACCCTATTTTCCTCCATGCAGATCCCCCAGAATTTAGGCAAAGAAACAGAATGGTATACACAGAATATACCCCTCTAAAATAGCAAGTGATCTGTTTTTTTTAATGGAAAAGATCCTCTATTGAGTTAAAGTTTTCTCTCTCTCTGGTTAATGTGAGTTGCTTTTGACAGTGTTAACTTTTTAAAACTTCATTGTACCCGGATAATGTAATTTAAATCAGATATATCGAGGTATGATTAATACACAATAAAATTCACCAACTTTAATAGTATAATTTGATTTTTTTTAAAGACTAATTAGAAAGTTTATTAAAGGACACCATTAGAATAGCAACACAAACTAAAATAAACTCAGAAATAAATCTTAAAATTATGTCAAGGATAAATAATTATGAAACCTTCCAGAAGAACTGAAATGTGCTGAATAAAGGTCGATATATACTAGGCTAATGCATGCATGATCACTCACTATCCTAAAAATAATTTGATGGATTTTGACAAATGTATACAGTTGTGTCATCACCACCATAATCAAGAGGTAGTAATTTTCCATCATCTCCCCAATTTCTTTGTACCCCTTAGCAGTGAATCCCCTCCATCCAAACACAGCCCCTGGCAACCACTGATGTGCTTTCTGTCACTATGTTTTTGGCCTTCCTAGAATTTCATATAAATATATAAATTGAATCATATTGAATGTAGTCTTTTGGTCTGGCGTCTTTTTCTTAGCATAATAATTCTGAGACCCATCCTGTCGTTGGATTTATCAGTACTTCCTTCCTCTTTATTGCCAACATCCATACCATTGCATGGCTCTGTCCTAATGGGTTTAACCATTCTCCTACAGGTGGATGTTTTGTCCTATTAGAAACATCTCCCCAACTATTTTGGAATTCAAACCAAACATCTATTAGAAAAATAGAGGAAGAAATTGAAGATACTATTTAAACCATCATATTTTGGCAGAGCAAATACATTATCCTCTAACCCGAAATTGCAAGAAAATGTGCTGGGCTTGGAGGCATGGCAATATTTATTTCCACGAGGAAACTGAATGTAATTTCATGTGTCAGTTTAAAAGAGGTATTTTTGCCTTGTTAATATCTCCTACATGGTGTCAGGAAGACAAATAAATAATAGACTTAAAAATTATAAAGGCTTTAGGAAAGAAAAGTTTTAACATAATTTTAAAGTTGCAAGAGCTACGCTATGCAGAAATAATACAGTTAATTTCAAACTGTAATGGTAGCCTTTAGGACAAACAACATTAAATTTAAGACAGAAAAATTAATAAAATTAAACTTGAGGCAGAAAAATTAACATTAAATTTAAGACAGAAAAACTAACTGTGTGTTTTCCACATGCCAGGCACTAAGGAAAGTATTTTAGGTGTATCAACTCATTTAAACTTCACAACAATCTTAAGTTTGGACCCCCCATTGTTATTATTCCTATTTGACAGATGAGGTGACAGAGAGGCTCAGAAACTTGCCCAAGCTCACTCAGCAGAGGCAGGATCTGAATTCAGTGTCCTGGCTTCCTGGGGTGTACACTTAGCCACTGTACCTGTCCCTGCTTCTAAATAAGCATTCACAGGAAAGTTCCCACATGGAAACCATGAACTGCTTTAATCACAATTGCGAAAAGAAAAAAAAAAAAAAAAGGAAAAAAACACAGATAAAAAGGACTGTTTCATCACCCAGAATATTTGTCCAGTAGTTTTTCTATGAGTGTATATATGTGTGTGTGTGTATATATATATACATATGTATGTTTGTATATGACAACTGAGATGAATACACTTGTGCATTAAAAGAAATTCTGAGACTCTGTCCAAAGGACAAAAAAAATTAAAGTCACCCAGAATCCTATATGTGCTTTTTATTGTATCTTAATACTTTGTAGGTATTGTTATTCCCACCTTATAGACAAGGAGCCGGGGGTTCATGGAGGGTCCTCACAAATTGCATTGAAAGTTATAATATAGGAGAATGGGTAATAACCCGGGGAAAACAGCTTTGAAAACCATGAGGATAACAATGGCGCTGCCTTCCTTATTGTGAGGATTAAATGAGATAATGACTAAGTGTGTTGCTCAGTGCTGAAGTTGTCAATGAATAACAGGCAGAATTCTGATCTCAGAGAACTAAACTAAACTCTTTATAGATTCTCCAGTGGGTCCTCCATAAATTGAAAGCTAGGCTTCCAGGTATTACGGCAAGATACAGTGAACCCACAACTTACCAAAATGCATTTCTCTATTTCCTGGTATTCACACAGCAGCAAAATACTACTCCAGATTGCCTTATATTTCTCTACCTGTTTTCCTTCTTCCAAGAAGAACCTTCACGATAGATAGAAAGATAGATAATAGATTATAGGTAGATTATAGATATAGATAGATAGACGATAGAAGATAGATAGATAGATAGATAGATAGATAGATAGATAGGGAGAGAAGAGGAGAGGAAGGGTGGGAGGGAGGGAAGGAGTCTTTCTCAATTCCCAACAGTTTGTTTCTACACATGTTGCAACACACTTTTTGCCCATGTATATTGTATTACAAATAAGGGAATAATAATAACAACAACAGAATAATGATGACAAAAGTATAGCCATTTCTTCAGGGCATATTATATTCTCAATGCCTACATGAAGATCTGCTACATTAAACAGAAATTCAATTAAAATTGATGTCCACCTTACCAAATGGGTGGGAGTCATGTGAAACTTTTTGAGAACAAACATCCACAGTTTCCAAATTATAAAAATGGCATGATTCTCATTTTAAAGCCTTTGTGCCCCAAGGGTCAGCTGTTACACTACTCTCCAAAGCTGCTACTATAAATACAATCCATTATGTGCACCTCAAAGCATCAGTTTGACTCGCAGCATTTAAGGGCAGGATGGGACTCGAGAAACCATCGGATTCGGTGGTTGTCAGTCCTGGCTGGGCCTCAGGATCCCCTAGAGAGTTTTACCAGTTCAGGTCCCCTGGCCCCAGCCTTAGAGTATTCTGGATAATGGAAATGGGATGGGACCCAGGCATTCAATTTTTAATAAGTTCCCCCAGGAAATTCTAAAACTTCTGGAACCAATGATAGGATTCATTCCCTTATTGTTCAGGAGAGGAAACTGAGGCCCAGAAAATGACATGTACCTGACAATTACAATAACCATAATATAAAACAATAACTAATATATACAGAACACTTACTATGTGCCAAGCACTGTTACATGTAACTTTTATTATATCTTATACTTATGTCATAGATACTGTTACTCTTCCTACCTCTACGAAGAGCCTGAGGTTCAGGGAGTTTAAATTAACTTGCTCAAGTCATACAGCTAGCAGGTGGCAAGGCCAACAGCCTGGTTTCAGAGTTCTTACTCTCAACCTCTGTGCCACACTGCCTCTTCTTATATCATATCTGTCTATTCTTCCTAAAATAGAACCTGGGCACATTTTTTTTTTTTTTTTTTTTTTTTGAGGTTAAACCATGTGAATTTATTTGCTCATGATTTTGAGGCCCAGAAAGTGTCCAAATCAAGGCCTCATCAAGGTGATGCTGTCTTCCTGAAGACAGGTTTCCTGGTCACTTTTGAGGCATTCCATTTATAGTCTTGTATTTCCAGGATAAAGTCAAATAGATGTCCAGTATGTTGTTCAGTTCTAAGAACTGCCTCCGTGCGCACTTTACCAGTTTCTGAGGAAACCCTAATGCTGGGTACTATGCAAAATGCTTTCTGCATGACCTCCTCTAATCCTCTGGGCAATTCCCGGAGGTAGGTATTCCTATCCCCTCTCTACCAATAAGGAAACTGACACTTAGAAAGCCAAAGGACTTGCTCTGCATCATGCAGCTAGTAAGTGGCAGAGCAGGGATTTGAACCCGAGATCTGTCTATCCCCAAATCCCAAGTTCTTTGTGATTTTACTCTATAGCTTTTATCTTATTTGCTTAAAATCCCTGGTCTTTCCCAGCTGTCAGACACAATCAAAAGAGCCCAGCATTTTCAAAGTGAGCCTATGTCTTTGACACTTCCATTTTGTTTCTCCATAAACAGTATCAGCAGACACTTCTCCGCCTGAGAGCCCCATTTCCCAGGCCCGGAACTTCACAGTGTGCACTGACCTTCGTCATAGTGTTGAACGCTGTGCGTGGATATGACAACTGGCATCCCATTTTGACCGTGCTCATGCTCAGATGCCACCTGAAACACAGTATGTGGCATTATCAGTTGAGTCTTGTGGGAAAATTGGGAGAACTGATCACCTGAAGTCCACAGGGTGCCTCACAAAATTTAAACTTTGTTTAAATGCTGCATTTCTAGAAACTACCCAGCTTTTGGTCACACCTCAGGAAAACAAAATAACCCCTTCTGAGCACTGTATTCCTCTGATAGTAAAAGCCCTCCATTGCTATGTTTTAGCTCATTTAGCCCTCGGGGCTAAAGGCAGGTGCTGACCACATTTGACTGATGGGATACCACGGATCAAAGGGGACACTTGTCTTATAAGTGATGGAGAAGAATTTACACACGGACTCTGAAACCTGGGAGGTCAACCTTATGCCACTGACATGCACACACAAATACAATCATCAGCCAGGCCTTTTGTCAACAAGCTTGTCAAACACAGGAAGCTCACTGGTTTCTTTTTCCTGTTTCACATCTTCTCACCCCATCTTCAATGTTGAAACCACTTTCCAATTTTAGGCCAGCCACCCTGGGGTTTTTTTCTTCTCTGCTATTTATTGCAGATATTTAAAAAGAATGAGGGTATGTACACCTACCTGCAATAAATAAATCTGTCTGCATTATATATAAAATATATAATACCTGCAATAAATGTATAATATATAAATAATAAATCCACTCACATGGAAAAAAAGTTGCAAACGAGATGTATGTCATTTTAATAATAATCTAAATTACACCAATAGCTGACATTAATTGAACATTTATTATATACTAAATGCTTTGCATATAGAATCTTAGTTATACTTAGTGTGTATTAATACAAATATATATCAATATATGCAATATCTTCACATATATTAATATATACGTTAAGTGCACAGACTATTTCTTTTTGAAACTAGAGGATTAAATATCAACTAATAAAGGTAGGGACTTCCTGTGGGGATAGAGAAGAATTTTCCTTTCTTTATAGTTTTGAATATTTTTAATTCTCTAATGTAAGTTTGAATTTTTGAATTTATCATTAGCCCACAATGAAATCATAAAATCAAATGCACGGGGCCATTTGGCCCACAAATCACAACTGGCATCCCAAGGCAATATTTGGTGGGAAAATTTGATTCATCTGGCCCACAGAATATTGAAAAATAGGGAGATATCATTGACACTGTTTTCCAACTGCTAATGAAAAATAAGACTCTGGAAACACTAGTTTTCCCAAAGCATCCTTCGGCCAGAGCCCACAGCCAATGCCTTTGTATGGACCTCACTCCCAGTTCTCCTGGGCTCATCCTGCTGCTGCCCTCTTTTTGTTCCTGCCTGGGCCCTGGAGGCCCATGGGCCTCAGCCTTAGCTGGACTTAAATCTTCTGGGGAGTTTGGGAACCCTCTGACACAGAGGTCCCCGCCTCCATCCTTCCCCCTCTCCCACAGCAATTGTAATTTAACTGGTATCAGGTGGAGCAAAGCAGCAGGAGTTTTAAAAGCTTCCCATGTGATTCTAATATGCTTTAAGTTTTGGGATACACTTTGCAGGCATTTGAATTTCCAGCCTGTTTCTTCAATCCCAAGCTTCTACCCTGAACAGGAATTTCCTCTACAATATGATTGATATTCATTCATAGGAATTATCTTCCTCTTATGGGGATTTCCGTGTTTTAACAGGGCTCCAAGTCATAAACTGAATTGTTTAAAGAGCACTGATGGTGGAAATTTTGGCTTTCTGCTGCCTGGATGTAGAACATCCAAGGAGAAGCATTTGGATCTCGCTGGCTTCAGCTCTTGGGAGCACCTTCTAAAAGGGATTCCATCTTGGCTGCACAAGCAACAGCTGAGGAGCTTTGAAAATACAGATGCCTGCTCTCACTCCCACAGTTTCTGATTTAACAGTCTGGGATGCAGCTGGGCATTAAAATTTAAAAAGCTTTCCTGGTGATTCTAAGGTACAGCTAAAATTGTGAACTTCTAACCCAGGGATTCTCATCCACAGCACTGTTGACACTGGGGCTGGGTAATTCTCTGTTGAAGGGGGCTGTCCTGTGCATTGTAAGATGTTTAGCAGCATCCCTGGTCTCTACCCACTAGATGTTAGTAGCATCACTCCATCCCCTAGTTGTGACAGCCACAAATGTCTCCAGACAGCCAACTGTCCCCGGGGGAAGGGGGAGGGTGGGAATCACCCCCTATTGAGAACCACTGGTCTCAACCCAGTGAGAGCAGGTACCAAATTGTCTTCATCCACTCCTCTGTGGAGGTCTTTAAAAACCTGTTACAAAGTTTCCCAGTCTCACAATTTCTGATTCAGTAAGTGTGAGGTGTGGTCTCAGAACCTGCAGTTTTAACAAGCTCCTTGGCGGATTTGGGGGTTTGAGCAGAGCTGAACAACCCAGAGAAAGAGCAGCCCATCATCAGTCATCTCTGTGGGACCCACAGGAGCCAGCAGCATATTCTCCTAAGTGTAGCTAATGTGCCTGTGACCGTAACTACCTTACCTCTGAAGAGTCTGTTTCCAATTCATTCTCTTGGTCTTCGACTCTCTGTGGAATACTCATCTGGTTGCCCATCCTGGCTGCAGTAGAGAAAAAGAGGAATCAAAACCACGTAAAAACGGAAGTCTTATGCCTGCATCTGAAGCTCAGGTGCAGAGACCAGACAGGTTCCTCTTGGGTGTATTATCCACGAGCCCAGGTTAGAACAAATGGTTTCCATCTGTTTGGGGGAATAAAAGGAGGTTCTGGTCTCACACATTCAACAGAATTAAAGTCAAATGCATCCCCAACCTTCAACTGCATTTCATTGCTGGGGAATATATTTGTCATTATGAAAAGTGCATTCAGTACAGATACCATTTCTTCCTTCTTAGCTTTAGTCATTATTATATCAAGGAGACTTTTGAATAAGGCTAATTAAAATGAAACTGATAAATTTTAGCTTTCTCTGATCCTTAAGCTAAATTAGGTCTCCCTGTCAAAACCTCTATAGCACTGATATTTTTTTTTCCACAGCACTTAGCCTGCTTGTAAATATATATTTATTTGGGTATTTTTTCATTCATTCAATGAATATATATTGAGCACCAATCTGCACTTAAGGCTGTGCAGAACACTGGAATTGCAGCTATGAATTAAATAGATAAGGCCTCATGATTTCACAGAATGGAAATCTGGTAGGTAGATAGACAATAAACAAGTAGACAATAAATCCTGAAATGAAGCAATTTCAGAGAATTTAAAGCAGTGTGGTGCGGTGGTTAAAAGCATAGCGCCTGGAGCAACACTTCCTAGGCTTGAATCCGCTTTCTACTCCTCACAGCTGTGTGTTCTTGGGAGAATTAATTAGCCTCCCGGTGCCTCAAAAGACTGCTACAAGGATTCAATGAGTGAATGCTTGCAAAGGGGTTGGAAAAATAACTGGCTCATAATAAGTAATGTGTATGTATCTGTTAAACAAAAAACATAGTGAATAAAAGTAAACTGGTAACATAACATGAGGCAGCGGCAGGGGGTGAGGACGGCATGGTAGAGAGCAGGGACTGGCAGCTCTACTCCCCCAATAAATTGTAAGCACCATGAGGTCAGAGGCTGGGTGTGCTTTTACCCCCACTGGATCTCCTATTCTTGGCACTCTGTTTGCACTGATTAGGAGCTCAAATGTTAATTACTGGTTGAATGGAGGGAACACACACTGACAACTCCCTCTCCCATGTCAGGCACTGAGCTAGGCTCATGGCCCACAGCATTGCTAACCCCCCAGGAGGTTTCATAACAATGATAACAGTAAACAGTTATTTTGCATGTTCTCAGCTCGCTGTTATCCACCTGCTTCCCTGCATCCTCTCACTCCGTCCTCACAGCCCCCTTGTGAAATGGTATCATCATGATCTCATTCTGGATTTTAGGACACTGAGGCACAAGGAGGTTAAACTACTTTCCAGAGGCACCCAGTTAATGAGGATAGAAGCAGGATGCAGACACAGGCTGCCTGTGCTCCTAACCACCAGAAAGTTATTATTAGTTCTACTTGGAAAGAAGGGAATTAAGCCTCCAGCACTCAGGCAAATACACACATCCAGAAAGAGGCCAAGTGAGGGTTTGACCTTGAGACTGTCTGATGCCAGAACTAGGACTCTCTCAGCCACTCTGGATACCTGCTGCCTTCTTCCTAACATTTCTTTTTCACACACCCACATATTCCAGTATAGCCCATCTCCAAACACCAGACTGCCGACTTATCTGTTCCGGTGGCTTTCAGGGCAAAACCAGGACTTTTGATTTCCAGCTGGAAGCAGCCACTGCATCCCCAGGGATTGTTGTGGGCCTCTTGCCCTGGCTTTGAATTTTTATTCCCTGTTAACAGACGTGTGGACTAAACGAAAATTAGGGAGGCCAAAGAAAGGGGCACAGATCCCACCTCCTGCTCGCTTGGGTGGAGTTTGGTAGATACTCAAATCTAGAGATTTTATGTTTTCTAATCACACAATGTAATAAAGCTGACCACAACTAAAGCACACTGGTTCTTAGTTATTTTGGAATACGCTCTATTTATAAAATTCATGATATTCATACTTACAACAGACCATTGATTCCATCCAGGACATTATGCATAAAATATTAAATCCCCAAGTCCAAGAATCTGCAAACTAAGGCACCAGGGTCAAATCTAGGCCACCACCTGTTTTTCTATAGCCTGTGAGCTAAGAATGGTTTTTACATTTATAAATGGTTGGAAAAAAAAAAATCAAAAGCAGAGAAATAGTTTTTGACCCATGAAAATTATATGAAATTCACATTTCAGTGTGTATTGATAACATTTTTTTGAAACACAGTCATGCCCATTTGTTTACGTAATATCTAAGTCTGCTTTGGGGCAGAAACATATGACCTGCAGAGCCAAAAATATTACCATCTGACTTTTTGCAGAAAAAGTTTACCAATCTCTGCTCAAGATCACCTGAGCAATATATAGCTCTTTTGCAAATAAGGGGATTGAGGTGGCTAGAGAGTGTTACCAGTAGTAAAATTGATCAGGATTTGAATTTACTGTGTATAAAAACAATATCAATAACTCTAACTACTATCAACCTAATAATATCAACCACAATATCAACTCTATCAACAATGATAAAATGGTATTAATAAAAATAATAGCATTTGGTGAATCCTTGGCATGTGTCGAGGAACTATCCTAAGAGCTTTACTCACAGTAAAACTAAATTATTCCCTGCAGCAAACCAGCAAGTCAATGCTATTATTATCCCGGTTTTACAGATGAGGAAACTGAGGCACGGAGGTGAAGTCTTGGTCAAGGTCACACAAACACATGAGTACATATATGCACACACAGAGATTATGTCTCCATCTAAATTCAGTTTTTAACAAGTCTAAAAATTAACACTGGATTTACAAACTCTTTAAGTTTCTATTATTCAATGTAAAAATCAAATTCAGAGGCCACTTTCAACAACAATGTTTGAGGTTATGAAATTTCTTGGGGCTGGAAGATGTGTAACTGAGCAGGCAGGAGAGACATTTTTGACTCCATTTGAGGGTTGGGGTTACAATATCCCTCGGAACTTACAGGTCTGATTGTAGCCTCTCAGCAACTTCAGGGCCACGCAAACTGAAAGAAGGTACATCCAGCCACACATCTTTTATATGATATTTCTTTCCTATCAGCAGTTATAATGTATTTATTGTGAAATTGTGCCTGCCCACCCACCAAATTTCTTTAAGCGCAGCCTTTACAAGGAACAAAAGGAAAGGGTCACTGCCACCTATTGGCCGATGTCGGTATCAGCAGAAATGAATTTATTCTGCCCACGAGGGCTAGGACAAAATGACGGGGCAGGTCACAGGGAGAGCCTGAACTTTCAGCAATTAAACCCTCTGACAAAAGTTGGCAAGTTGATGCAAATCTGCCAATGCTCGTGAGATATTACAACTAAGAAAACAATAGTGATAATCACATTGGAGAAATACACAGAGCTGAACACTATAGGTAAAGGATAAAAATGTGGATTCCAGAGAAAAATTGCTGAGTTTGGAATCCCTGATTGGCCACTTAGTGAGTGAGTGATGCCGGGTGAGTTACCGAGCCTCACTGGGCCTCCGTGTCCTCATTTGTAAAATGGGATGATAATAGCACCCACCTCCAGGTGTGGTTGTGAGGATGAAACAAGTTGATAAAGGTAAGCTTCCCCGAGCAGTCCTGGCCCACAGAGGGCACCATGCATATGTAGCACAATTGGCATTATCATCCTTATGATGTCAACAATTTCAGTCAGTCTCCCCCACAGTGCACAGAATCAACTGAGAAAATCAGCAGCATTTCTGATTTCCATGGTCCCCTCAGTAAATGTTGGGTCAGGGCCCTAGAATCTGTACTTTTGGTAAATACCTACGCAATTGTCATAATCAGGTAGGCGTGTTTGGAAAACATCGTTTGCCCAGGTTTCCTTGGGAACAAGGAGGTTAGGAGATGTGGGATTTGCAACACCAAAACCTGGAAAATTCTGAGCAAACTGGGATGAGCTGGTCATCCTGTCAGCCTCCCAAGGACTCTGTGAGGCAGCGACTCTTGTCATCCCCATTTTAAAGACGGCAACACTGAGGCTCAAGGAGGTTCAGACAATAATTCCTGTCTGTCCCAAACTTTCCTCCAGTCTTTAGCAAATGAGAAAAATAAAGACAAAGCTTTTCATCAAGATAAACACATTCACTGGAAAGAGCCAGCTTTTATTTAGAAAAAAAAAAATTGTTATCCATGATTGTTCTGTAAACCCACAACTTCTCTAATAAAGAAAAATTTAAAGATTGTGCATTAAAATGCTTTTTCCTTCATGAACCAGTGGTGCTGTTTTTCTTTTTCGACCTTATCTGGCATTAAACACAGGCCACCATATGGTAGGGGGGTTGTTTCTAGATTGGACTCCTGGTCGCGGCCCCAGCGCGTAGGAACCGTGGGTGAAGCCCGTTGTGGAGGTGGTTCCGACAGGGAAGCGCCTTTACCTCTCCCCCTCGCGCCCGGGTTCTTGAGCGTCCGTCCTGGAACCTGGCTGCGCCTTAGAATCCCTGTGGAGGGTGTGAAATCCCCAGGCCCAGGCGGCTGTCAGCTACATCCCCTCTCCGGCGTGGGCCCGGCACCGGGGTGGGGCCAGGCTCCCCGGGTGACCCGGATGTGCGGCCCAGCCCACGCTCTTCCTGGTATCTCCCGAGGGCGAGAGCGTCGTCCCGAGTCACGGATTTCTCCTGAGGCTGCCCGGCCTGATGCAGAGAGCCAGCCCCAGCGCCTACCCATCCAGCATCCTCCGTGGGAAGGGAGGGCCTCCCGCCCCCAGGGCCCACAGATCACCGTCAGCTCAAGGCAGCTGGAAATCCTCACGATCACTCAGGACACTCCTTGGCGGGCAAACGTTTTGTCAACCTGCAGATCAAGAGAAAATCTTCCCAAAAATGGGTGTGTAGGGCACGCTTGTTCCTGGACAGTCCAACCTTCCCGGTGGCTGGTGAGAAGTGCTGGGCGCGTTCCCCTCGGGGAGGAGGGCGGGAGGGCTGCTTGTTCAGGGGCAGTCGCGCTCTTTCCACCTGGAGGAAGAGAGCCCTGGAGTGAGGCAGGCCCTGGGCAAACCCCGCCAGTTGTGCGGCTTTGGGCAAGGCTGTTCACCACTCAGGCGTGTGTTTTTCTTGTGTAAAATGTGGAAACTGACAGGATTCGTTATAAGAAACCTGTTTGAAGAGTTTTCCATGTGACAGCGCTGCTCTGGTTTACTAGCCCTTCTAGTGATCTGGGTTAGTACTATTATTTCCCCAACTTTTTCTGGTGAGAAACCCAAGCCCAGAAAAATGGCGGCGCTTACCCAGCCGTGCGCATGCGCCACGGGACTGCGGGGAGGGTCAAATGAGGGGGGTGAGAGATGCTCGCTGGTAGCAGGAGCCAACAGGTGACCGCAGGAGAAACAGAATCTCTGGGATTGGCCTCAATTATCCAGGACTGTATATTTATATGTCACATTTTAGATCCTGGATGAGAAATTTAAAAATATGCTGCTGTTTGCTTCTTCCTTACTATAACTCTAGTTCTGTTTCTAGAACTAGGGGCGATTCTGCCCCGAGGGACATTTGGCAATGTCTGGAAACATCGTTGATTGACACCACTCAGGGGAGGGGGTGGGGGTCCTACTGGCATCTGGTGGGCAGAGCCAGGACCCTGCTAAACCTTCCAGGATGCACAGCAGGCCTCCCACAACAGAGAATGACCCCGCCCCACGTGGCCAGGGCAGAGTTGAAGAGACCCTCCCTGTTCTAGGGACTGGACTTTATGATTTTGTCCTCTGCTTAAGGCTCAGTGTCCCCTGGTAAGCTACACCTTGGAAGAGCTGGTTGGAGAACCAGTCCATGGCAGTGAAATGGCGCAAACACCTGGGCCTGGGATCCTATCCAGGTTCATAAACTGTGTGCATAAATCTCCATTTCCTGGTTTGTAAAGGAGGGAAGGGGGAGGGATCATAGTAGATCTGTCCTCTTTGGGCTCTTGTGAGGATTAAGAGGGAGAAATCTACCTGATGTTTGGCCCTGTGGCTGGTGCCCAGCTGTTGAGGAATAGAGATTTGCTATTATGGTGGTAAAAAAAAAAAATGTATCATGCTTCAGTAAAAATAATACCTAATATTTATAGAGTGCCTACTCTATGCCAGAAATCGCTCTAAATGCTTTCCTGGATTAATGCATCTCTGCCTCACAAATTCCTATGATGTAGGTATTTTCATTGTCCCCATTTTACAGATTCAGAGCCTGAGCCCAGAGAGGTTATGTTCCTTGCCTAAGATCACCAGCTAATAAGTGGGTGAATCAAGACTTAAACTTCGGCAACCTGGTTCTGGAGTCTGGACTCTTAACCATTCATTGCTTTCTGCTGCTTCCTTGGCTGTATAAATGATGTTATATTTTTGATTAATATTTTATTATATGTTTATATGTAATATAATAGAAGGTAGAAAGTAAAATATTTATTGCATATCATTCTTTGCAATAAGAAATTAAAATCATAAGTAGCCAAAGAATATGATATGATCTGAAGTGAAGAATGCAAAATTGAATAATCAGAGAATCACTAAGGGTTTAGCACACGGGTATGGCCATAATTAGGACAATAAATGTCAGATATTTTATAATACTTTCTGTTGTTATTTTATGAGCCCATTAGTCTGAGTTCCAATCCATGGAGTGGATCGGCCACTCCAGAGGTAGCTGTTGACTGGAGTCCCTGTCACCTCATTTTAGCTACAGCTTAAAAATAAGTCCCCTCCTAGGAATGCAGGCCCAACACCAAACAATACAAGCTGCAACTTCCTCACCAACAGGCAGCGAAATGACTGTCACACGGAAGGGGGAGGTCCCTGAGGGGTAGAATGCTGACAGAATTAGTCACCGAATAAATAAGAAACACCTTGGATCAATGTGATGGAATGTAGGCAAACTGTGGGCCTCCTACCTGCAGCTGAGGGCAGTGCCAGCTCGGCCAGGCGGGCACACCAAGCACAACCATGCCCTCCACCCTCCCAAAGGCAAGGTTGACACTTGGATGAGTAAGGAGAATGGACACACTCAGCCAAGTCCCTCAGTCCTTCTGCTTCTCCCTGTATACCCAGCAGAGTTAGGTACCTTGTAGGTGACTGGCGGCACCAGGGACAGTGGTATAGGCTGCTTTCCTGCCCAAGGAGGGACTCCAGGGGCCTGAAATCCAGCCCCCACTGTGCTCTCCAAGCCCCACACCCTGGCATGGGACTGGGTAGGCTCAGGGGAAGGGGCACCCTTCTCAAAATTGGGCTGGGTGTTTTAGGAATGCTTGGTAATCGATGTGTTGATGTGTCACTGTTGTAACCCACCAATTCTGTTTACATAGATGGTTGATGTTCCTACAAGCTTAGTACCCAGTGTCTTCTTAGCATGGCACCAAACATTATTAAAGATAGCAACAATAGCAGGTAACATTACTGGAGGCTCTTTTCCCAGGCGAGGTCTGGACTAGGGTGAAGAGAGTCACCCCAGGTGCGAAACATCAGGAGGCACACATGCAGGGTCAAAGAGGTGCAGGAGCAATGCCTGAGGGAGAGTGAGGGTCTCCCTAAATTTTGTCAGCTCTAGCCCTGGTGCCAGGCACTTTAGGTACATTGTCTCCTTTTTATTGTACAAAAGCACACGATCCCCCCTCCACCCCCCGTTACACAGATAAAGAAACTGAGGCTTTGCGAGGCAATCCTCTCACCCCTAAAATGTAAACTCCACAAGGGCAGGTGCTTTGCTTGTCTTGCTTGCACAGTAGTGAGTTCTCAATTCACATTTGTTGATAAATGGATAAACAAAAATAACCACCCCCAATTCAGAGAGCTAAGGAGAGGCACAGCTAGGGTTGGAACCTGGGACGTTGTGACTCCAGCACCCAAATCTTCAACTGCTTCACTGCACAGCTCTTGGCTGAGGCTGAGACACTGAGACAAGCAATAAATAATTTAACATTCAAGCAGGACAGACCAGCCTGTGGGGCAGAGTAGTCAACCCTCTCTAAAGCCTGTTCAGTCCCTCTTCCCATGCAGCTCTTGTTATCGGAAACCAGCCAGCACTGGCTTTTACAGGCCCGTTGCTCTTCCAAAGCCCACGCTTTTTCCTTCAAAAGCCAATCCTTCCAGGTTTCAGAACTCTTTGAAAGAAAGAATCCTCTTTGATTTGGGACATTGGCTTGCTTATCTTAGAACACCTCCTTTCTTGTCTATTATTTAGGAAGAAGACATGATATATACCCCAGGCTTCGAAGCCATCAAGAACATAGCCCGGTTAGGAGTCAGGTGAGGGAAGTGAGGCAATGGCCTGAGGTACAAAATTTAAGAGGGTACCCAAAAAAATCAATCAAGGTAAATAATTTTTAATGCAATATTTAAAAAAATAAAATAATGCTGCTACTGTTCCTTTCTTTTCTTTTAAAATGGTGTTTTGTCCATTGTGGATGTTTTGGCATTAATTTTTAATTTTTAAGATATTGCCTTAAAATACAGTCTATCCTAATTGCTGAGTGTTTGGGCATCCCTTAAAATTTTGCTTCCAAGGTAAGTGCCTCTCTGGCCTCATCTTTGTCCTGGTTCTGATTGAATCCCAGTTCCACAGCTTATTTTCCTTGAGACCTTGGAGGGAGTTCCCCCACCCCCCCAGATCCCTACAGCCTGGCTGAGGGTCTCAGTTTCCCCAGATGATGACGATGACAATAAATATTTATGAAGTGCATGGGCATTCACGTGCATTACTCCTCTCAGTCCTCAGATTTGAAACCAGTACCAAAGGGTAGTCTGAATGTTAAGTTGCATAAATTGGGTAAAGAGCCACATTCACTGAAGGCACTCAATAAATCCTCGCCTTTTCTCCTCCACTTGCTTGGACGATGCCCCTATGCCATAGACTGTCCTGTTGTCATGACACAGTCCTTAAATGACACAGTGTACCACTACCACCACCCCCAATCAGCTGACTTCTCCCCAAATCCTACACTTGAAATGACCCTCCACGATTCCCTGCAAATAGGAACTATTTATGTTGCTATGCCTGACATTGCATATGTTGTCACTTAATCCTTGCAAAGCCCTTTTAGCAAAATGCTACCTTTGTCTCCATTTTACAGATGGTGAAGCTGAGGGTCACATGTCCCCGAGGTCACACAGTGAATAAATGGCAGAGCTGGGTCAAACTTAACCATCTCTGACCCCCTAGCCTCTGTATTTCAAGGCCTACCCCAAACAACAACTCTCAAGCCATGCTCAAAGAATCTGGGAGTGGTTACCTGCTGGGCCCCCCAGTTGGAGTGTCTTCAGTTCCCCGGGTCTCCTGGAGCTGCTCTTTCCCGGGGCTCCGTGTCTTCACCTGGTGCTGCCCAGTACCACACTGTCAGCTGAGCCAGCTCCCTGCCCTTTGCTTCCTCGTCTGGGGCCCACTGGCTGAGTATACAGAGCAGGGCAAACACAAGCCTGGGTGGAGCTCTCTCCCTCTCACTGACCGTCCTATAGAAACAAGTTCTCTTCCTGAGTTCAGGAGCTGCCCTTACCTCTCCAATAAAAACCTTGCTCCTATTTATTTATCTCGTGCTAATGCTTCCCTGGAACTTCAAGCATCCTGTTGAATGTCCCTCACCCACAGCTGCCAGTGTCAACCTGATGGCTAACTCCCTTCCCCAGTAATGGTCTGAGCTGGGAAAACAAGTTCTGTAAGATTTTGCGGTTCTGTCTGCCTTTTCACCTTCGTTTATCCCAGAACACTTCCTACACCACCACCTAACCACCTGATTGGAAGGAAATACCATCTCACCCACGGTGGGGCACGTGGCAGGATGGCTTATTGCTCTGGAGACAGAGCATGACTTGGAAAGGACATTCTTTTTCTTTGCAGGCCATTTAACTGATTTAATTCCAGCAAAGATATTTATTAAAATGGCTTTTAAGGCCATATTCAATACAGCATAAGAATATAAATTAAAGCATAGCAAAAGGAGATGGAAAAACAAAAGTAGACACATGAAACAGGACCAAGGTCAAAAATAAATGCTCATGTTGATTTATGTACTTGCTATGTAAATGGAAGGGGTCACAGATTTGGCGTGAAGCTTCCTGACAGCCAATGCAAAAAGGGAAACATCATAAATATGGTATTCAGTGCTCTTGAGAAAACATTCAGTAGACACACAAATTTCAAACTAGTCATTACCGTGGCTTTGTTCATTCATAGGCTCAGCCTAACATCCATCATGAATACTCACTGAGTACCAGGCTCTAAATAGCTTTGGGTTTAGAGAGGTGAGTTATAGAAGCCAGGTCTCCACCATCCCTGCCATCATTGTCACTGAACTCAGAGCCTTACAAATAAACATGGAATTACAGAGCATGTTCCTTGTTATAAAAGAAGCCAACCAGCTAAGAGAAACTGGAAGAATCAGAGAAGGCCCCTTTCAAAAAGTAACACTTAAAGGACAAAAATGATATTTCAATAAATGCTGAATCCACAGTCAGATACACTATAATTAGGTCTGTAAATTAGTTTCCACTCAGCATTGTACATTTATTTAGATCTGGAACACAATAATCACACAGTATTAAGCAGTTACTATGCACACAACTCTATGCCAACACAAACTTCTGTCCGGCCTCCATGTTCAAGAGCTTGGGCTCTAGCCCATGGTTCAAAGCTTGACTCAAACTTACCAACTGGGTGACTGTGAGCTCTTTTGTTTTAATTTTTGTATTCATGACTCCTAGCACACTGTGAAATGAGAATGGCTACCTTGCTATCATATAGCAGGTACTCAGCAAGTACTTGATTGGGCTTGTTCACTCTTAAATTATTTGTGACGTAACTGCCGTCTGTATGACACTTAACCCTTTGCAAAACCTTTTGCATCCATCTGTCTCATTCATGTCCCCTTCATAGTTACGATGCTCACACCCATTTTACCGAAGAAGAATCTGAGGTTCAGGGATATAAGTGACTAAACAGATTAAGGAAATTCATTCAGGTATGGCACTTAGCAGCCTGCCTGGCAAATTGTAGACAATCTTCAAGCGCTAGCTGGCATGGTCAGGAGTATCAGTGGAGCCAGGGTTGGCTATACAATTTGCGGGGCCCGGTGCACAATGTAAATGTGAGGCTCTTCATTCAAAAAGTAGGGGAAAAAGTACCATTTAAGGTACCAAAATTCAAAGCTTTCTCCTTTCTTTCACAGCCTCTGTCTGCACTTGCATATATTTTATTTGCTATTCAAAGTCATTCCAAGTAAAGAAAAATTAAAATTTTAAATTTTTAGTATGAATTTTACCATTCATCTTTATATTATGCAATGCTGATTTTAAATGCAAATATAAGAGATTGAAGTCATGTATGGGATAACTGAAATTACACAATGTTAATTTCGTAGCTCATACATAGGTGCATCTCATTCTTACCAGAAGAGTGGAAACGTCAAACAGAACTAACTCAGCTGTTTTTATTTCACTTCGTGGTACTCAAGTATGCTATCAACACTCTCCTTTGGCTCACTGATGAACATGGAAGGACTGAAAGAAGAAGGTAGAAGAAAGAGGAAGACAGAAGGAAGTCCTGTCTTTCCCTTCCCTTCTATGGAATCATTTTCAGCATGAGTGGTTGACTAATACAGGAAAGTGACATGAGTAAGAAAGGATGTGATAGTGTTCCTTGGCCATTTGTTTCTTAGAACACTATGCTGTCTTTCTGCATTTGAAGCAATTTTCCTTTGAACAGAAAGTGTGGCCTCTCTCAGTCCTAGGTGTTATATGCTTACCTTGTACCCACTTTGATTCTCACCAAATTCCCACAGATAGAGGGTCCTCTGGAATTCCGTGCTCATGGGGCATCACGAACTCTATATGTGAATGGGATGGCAAAGAACAATGGGTACACATGTTGTGTGTCTCTGTTCACACGCAAGGTCCATTGTCCCATCACATTTTACTTTCAAAATACAAGGTCAAAGACCAAGTTATTAAGCATTTAAGATGGTGACCACAGAGCGACTGAACCAAGCACCGAACCTGTCTGAGTGTGGGACCCTAAAAATGTTCTGCAGTGACAACTCAGAAGTCCACACTTGCTGGTGGAAGAATGTACTTCCCAGTGTTGACACAGCCGGGAATTGACTCCTAGTGGATTTTCTCTTTGCCATACAAACTTTAGGTGGTGCTCGTCATCACATCTCCTGACTTGGTTTGTCCTTTAACCTTCTCGCAAATAATGACAGAATCGTGAAGTTGTCTGCTCCTGTTACCAGTTTGCTTTCCTGGGAATGAAGACAGGAGCTGGAGGCTGAGCTGAACCAGCCTGGGTACACTCCTCCTTCCTAGATGCAGACCCTTCTGCTGCTCGGAGCCCACCCCAGCTAGTGAGTCTGGACACCACAGGTGGTCACACACACGTGACCCTTCAGTGATAGTCTCCTGCCTGCTCAGGATGTCCACCCTGCTGTGGCTGAGACAGTGAATCTTCCCACTGAGCAACACTGCTCTCTTTTTGGGGCCACCCGTCTGCTGGCATTTTTTGGTGCACTTACTGGTTTATTAGTTTGCATGCTCCTTATTATAATCCTGTAACATAAGAAGTGTCCATTCTGGAAAAGAGGAAATGGAGGTTCAGAGAAGTCAAATGTCTTGCCCCAAATCAAAAAACTTTTTTTTTATTTTAAATGTTAGATCCAAAGGTAAACCCAGGGCTCAACCTTGGTAAGGAACCTGGGCTCTGGAGTCACATAGCCTGAAAAAGTTTTATGGAAGTAGGGGAAAAGTAATTTGGTAAGGGAGAATTCAAATGTGTTGATTAGGATAGAGCAAGCTTTCTCAGCCTAGGCACTATTGATGTTTTGGGCTGGACAATTCCTTGTTGTTGGGGGGCTGTCCTGTGCATTGTAGGAGGTTTAGCTGTTAGTAATACCTCCCTATTTGCAGCAATGGAGATTGCCAAATTCACCCCCCCCGGAGGGGGGCAAATATGCCCCCTGTTGAGAAACACTGGGGAAGAAGGATGGATGATAGTTTAGTGACCTCTTTGCAACTGAAAATTGGCCTGTGAAAGGATAAGAGGCTGGGAGAATGCAGCATAGAAATTCCAGAAAGGGGAAAGAGGTAGGGAAGTAAATGATGGGCTTTGGTATTATAATTATTATCCTGATTTTTACCAGAGGATATGACTGTGAATGTGGCCAGGGCCAGATTGGAAAAGAGTGAATGTCGGGCTAGGAGTCTGGGCTTTAAAGGAGCCACCCAAAGGATTATACTGGGGAGGAATTAGGGTAGAGTTGCTAGGTAAAATATAGACGTTATCTCATGCGGCATACTTATGTGCTATTTGGGACATATTTGTACTAAATGATTATTTGTTGTTTATCTGAAATTCAAATTTAACTGGGTGTCCTATACTTTTATTTGCTAAATCTGACAACCCTAGGTTGGGGTCATTCCTGAGGTTGGACTGGAGGGGAGGAGAAGGGGGGCTGGCAGACCAGAGAGGATGCATTTAACAGCTAGAAGCAGATCACTTGATTGACAGCGGCGTGGATGTAGAGACACGCATTGTTTACGTAACGGAATCCACAGGAAGGCTTGGCACAGCAGCTCAATGGTGTCTTCCAGCTCATGCATTTTCTGTTTTTCTTCTCTGCTTGGTTGAGGCTTTCATCCCATCAAACCAAGAAAACTACCACACTCCCAGACACCATAGCCTCCCACCCAGGGAAGAGACAGGAAGCCTGAGCAGGCACAGAAGAATTTTACCTCCCAGGAGCTGCCAGCTTTTCTGGGAAGAAAACCTTCAGAGAAGGCCTTGTGGACAGAGTAATAGAATTCAGTTGTCTCCTATCTGGTGAGACCCGGATCTCATCGAGCCCATCCACGGCCCAGTCACTGGCAGAGTAGTGGGAATGCTGGGACTGGTTTAGGCCAGGAGTTGGCAAACTTTTCCCGTAAAGGTCCAGATAGCAATTATGGGACAGCCATTCTCTGTTGCAACTACTCAGCTCTGCCATTGTAGTGTGAAAGCAGCCATAGACAACATGTAAACAAATGCACATAGCTGTGTTCCAATAAAACTTTATTTGCCAAAACAGGTGGCACCATGTGTAGCCCATGGCTGATGCTTGGCTTAGACCAATGGTTCTCAACATTGGATGTATGTTAGGATTGCCCAGGGAGCTTTCTGAAAATTTAACTCTGCATCTCTGAGGGTGAGGCTGGGGATACTAAAGTAGGTGGTACTAAAGTGCACTCCAGGGTTATGAGTCACTAATTTAAGCATGTCATGATTTCTTGCTGGCGGTGGACACATTGTCAAAGAAGCAATCAGGCTTCCCTTAGCAGGGACAAAGAGAATGGGAAAGGGCACCAGTGGTGTCTGCTCCATGAGCAAAGGAGTTAGGAGGCTCTCGATTCCTTGCAGATAGATGTGAACAGAGCATCTGCCTGTGGCTGGGGACCCAACAGTTAAATAGGCACAGTCCCTGTCTTCAAAGAGCTGGGTGTAGTCAAGTCAACGGGCAACTGAAATCCAATGTGACCCAGGTCAGAGAGGAGGGGAAACTAAACTAAATGGAGAAGAGATTAGAGAAGAGAGGAAATAGAGTCAAGAGATCATTTGGAAATAGGACTGATAAGGTTTGCTTAATGGGGAGAGGAGAGCTGAATCTGAGATTCCTAGCGTGAGTGAAAATGGGACCAAATTTAAGTTCTCTGTAAAGCGGGGAGCACCAACTGACTGTGATGATGGTTAAATTCGTTAATATACATAAAGCACTTAGAACAATGTCTTGATAAATTTAGATATTTTTATTAGGTGGTACTCACTATTTTAGTTTCCTAGGGCTGCTGGAACATGGTATCACCAGTTGGATGGCTTAAAACAACAGAGATTTTTTTGTCTCACTGTTCTGGAGGCCAGAAGTCCAAAATCTGTAAGGAAGGGTCCTTCCTTGCCTCTTGCTAGCTGCTGGTGGTCTGCCAACAATTCCTGAGTTTCTGTCTCTACCTTGGTCACCTCTGGTCCTTCTGCCCGGGTCTCTTCCCTGGTGTGATAAGGACACCACTCAGACCGGATTCTGGCCACCCTCCTCCAGGAGAAACTCACTTTAACTGGTCTGTTTCCATCTGCAATGACCTATTTCCAAATACAGTCACCTGGTGAGGTGCTGGGAGTAGGACTTCAACATATCTTTTGGCAGGTCACAGTTCAACCCATAATGCCTACATTGATGGGGTCCCACACATTTTGGAGATTGAATTCCTGGCACATTTTATACCAGGTTTGGAAGGCCAAGGCTCCCATTAGCTTTCAAGTGACTGTGCCAGTGAAAAAGGAGGTCTTGATCTCCTCCTGTTCAAAATTTGGGGACACACCAACTATTCAGACTGCAGACCAGGTGAGAGAGCTCATTGCATCCAACCCACCCGATTTTGTAAGACCCAGCTCCAACGCCAGCTTTAGGATGAAGCTCCCCACCCCCACGCTGGGAGAGCTGTGTGGTAGGAGGGGCAGCAGGGCAGGGGACGAGGCCACTGGGGAGGTGGTAAACCCAAAGGAGAATGAATCTACCCAGCCTGGAGTGGAAATCCAACACCAGTATCAGACCTCACAATTTTAGTCCTTTGGTCCTTTCTTCTAATCACTGGAATTGAATGGCTCCCATGCCAAACTCTGTTCTTGGGGGTGGGATGAGAAACTGTTTTCTACCATTTTTCCAGTTTGTTCCATGACTTGATTATGGAGAACATAGGGTAAAATAAAACTGTAAATATGGCAATGTTGTCAGTCTGCACTGCTGCATGGGGATGTTACTTGGAAAGCCGTTTTAAATTAGAGGCATCTGTAATGCTTCTTCAAATAGGTTGGAAAAATGGCATTAGGAGGTGCTAATAATTTCCCCTGCATAATGTGAATTCTCATGGGGTTTTTCTTCTGTTGCTGAATGGAACAAGAGGCAGAAAATATGAACTTCAGGGCAGGCAGGGGTTTGTTTTGTTCTGTTTCCCAGCTTTCAGGAAGATGCATAGGGTTTCCTCTGCAGAGGTGTCAGAAACAACTTCAGCTCTTCCTTCCTTTATTAGAGCAAACAGGAGCTGTAAGATAGAAGCCAAGGAGAGATTTCTTTATGTGGCGCTTCCAGAATAGAGAAGAGGATAATGTTTCAGGTAGAGACAGGGAGTTACTGTTTCTGCTACGGCTCCTGTGGGGGTAAGAGGCATTTGCAGCTCCAGTAGCTGGGTCCCTGTCCCCACCCCCATCTTATAAAACAGACATGGATATTTCTGTGCTGAACAGTTTGCTTTATTAATTTATCACTGTAGATTCAAGATGATTTTTGCTAGGCATAATTGCTGCAGTTCCCCTTCCTTGTTAAATTGCTTATTCTCATCACCACTGGGGAAAGTGTGTGAATCTGCAGGAAGAGTCCTTTGCTGGTCCCAGAACAATTCCTGTGAGAGTCCAGAAGAATTATGCATGTGCCTGATTATCAAATCTACAAATGGCAAGTGGGACAGTGAGAGGACTGGCCAACAGAGGAGCGCTGAACTGAGGGCCAGCTTTATTTTACAGAACTGCAGGGTGTGCAGACACCACTCTTGCTTCTCATTGTCATTAATTTAGGATCAATCCAGAGTATTTGTTGTCTACACCATGCAATGAATACAGCCTGCATTGGATGAAAAAATTGTTCAAACAGAGGACAGGGTTCCAGTCTCAGGTCAGCTGGTGGCTGGTGGGTGCCGTGTGCCACCCACACCAGAGGCAAATGGCCCCTGCAGGGCTGAGGGGCTCGTTCCCAGCTGCTGGGAGTGTAGGCTGAAGACAGCTCTCCCTGGGGGTTGCCCTTAGCCCAAGAGAGCTGCCTTGCCCCTCACCAGCTCCCGCCCCCCACCCTCACAGTCACCCAACGACTGTTTGACAAAGGCAGAAAGGCCTGGGCCCCTTGCTTCAGTGGGGACAGATCTGAAGGATATGGGGAAGACTGGTGAGGCTGTAGGATGGTTCAGCTTCTCTCTCTGCCCCATCAGTTTCCTTCCCGGACTCTCTCTCAGAGACCGTTCACAACAGCTCAGCCCTATAAACTCCCTACAGGCTCAGAATCTGCTTCCCATGGAACCAATCTACGACAAAGAATTTAGGGGAGGGATTTGTGCTTTTATTTATTTATTTATTTATTTATTTATTTATTTATTTATTTTATTTATTATTACCAAAATGCACATGGCAGAAGAAATGAAATACACAATTCTAAAGTTTATCCAAACAAACATAAGTTTCTCTACCGCTCCAGCTGTCCTAGCTTGACTCCCCAGAGCTATACAGTTTCTTGTGTATTTAAGACAGTGATTCTTAAAATGTGGTTCAGGGAGACCCTAAGGTCACTGAGGCCTTTTTGGGGAGTTCATGAGGTCAAACAATTTTCATAACAATACTAAGATGTTATTTGCCTATTTCACTCTCATTCTCTAACAGGTATAGAGAGAATGAAAAGTTCACTGGTTCCTGGGGCTGACCCTGGACCTGGCATGGTGGGATTGAGAAAAACTTCTTGACCAAAGGTGGAAGAGGAATTAAACAAAATAAAGTTTCAGTGTCTGAGGGATTTCAAATGGAATGAAGAGTTCATCCTGGAGGCTATTCTTATGCATTGTATAGATATCCCTTTTCAGATATAAGTGTCTTGGAATAGCTAGAAGGAAATACTTGAAACTGTTGAACTGCAAACCAGTAGCCTTGTTTCTTGAAGACAAATGTATACCTATATAGCTTACACTGTGGACTGTGTGGTTGTGAAAACCTTGTGGTTCACACTCCCTTTAGCCAGTGTATGGACAGACAAGTAGAAAAATGGGGACAAAAAAGTAAATGAATAATGGGGGGCAGGGGAGGATGAGTTGTTTTTGTTGTTCTTTTTTACTTTTATTTTTATTCTTATATTTATTATTATTTTTTCTTGGATTAATGAAAATGTTCAAAAATTGTGGTGATGAATGCACAACTATGATGATACTGTGAGCAATTGATTGCACACTTTGGAATATTGTATGGTATGTGACTATATCTCAATAAAATTGCAAGGAAAAAAAGTTCATTGCTATAGTTTCAGATTCCACATTGCAGCTAACTTAAGAAACTATCACCTGTCAAGTTTTAGTGTACTGTCAAGAGAAAACTACCCACAATGATTGGAAAAGGCTATTAAAATATCTCCCTTTTCCAAGTACATATCTGTGAGAGGCTGGATTTTCTTCATATACTTTCATCAAAACAACATATTGCAACAGACTGAAGGCAGAAGCAGACATAAGAATCCAGCTCTCTTCTATTAAGGCTGAGATGAAAGAGATTTGCTAACGTGTAAAACAGTGGCATTCTTTTTGAAATCATGGGTGAGATACGCGGGAGTCCCAGATTATTGTCACAACTAAAAATCAGGATTCAGGCCCAAACCTGTTTATCAGGATCTCTTCCCCTCCCATAACTAAAATCTTTCCTGAGCTTGTTTTGCAGGCAGGCAGCCTGGGCTGCTGGTTATAAGCTGGAGCATAAGCAGAAACACAAATTCTTGTCCCTTGGATGAACATCGACACACTAAGAACAAAATTTGCCTTCATTGGAACCAAGATTACTAGGATGAGGAGACATTGGAAGTGAATAAAATGCTAGGGGTCCCTCAACAAGGAAGATCTGGTCCCCGGACATATCACCACTAGAAATGGACAATATGATACCATATATCAACAACCAATCAGAATATGCCAAACCCCAATCCCTGTCACTCTCGCCACCTCCCTACCTTCCCATCCCATGAAACTCCCTTAATTCTCAGATCAGAGAGACAAGATCTGAGCCTGCCTCCTGCCTTCTTGCTGGTCGACCTCGCAATAAAACCCTCTTTTCTCAAAATCCTGGTGTCACAGTATTAGCTTCTGTGTGCGTAGGGCGGTGAGCCCCTTGCTCGGTAACACTTTTATCAATTTTTTTTTGGTTTGGAAAATAGTTATTTTTTCACAAAAATGCTGTTTTTGTTAACATTCACTGGGTGTATTATTCCTCTTCTAAAATGAATTTATAAATAAACATTTTTAAAATTCTGTTTTAATTTCTAATATAGTAATATTGATAATTCTAACCTACATAAACAAAAGCTCCTGGGATCCTCAGAAATATTTAACAGTATAAAAGGATCTAGAGAAAAAAACGTTTGAAAACTGCTGTTCTTTTTCTCATGACAGAAGGAATAGATGTTTATTATCTAACATACAGAGAGGAAAAGAAAAAGAAGAAAAAGAATCTATAATCCTGTTGCCACGGGATATCCACTTTTGGTATTTCCTTCTATCTCAATATCATACATATACTATTCATTCTGAATCACTGTTTTGAAGCCAGGGACATCCTTGTTTGCCATTACGAATAATGCCAAAAATGTCATTTTTGAATACAGTGGGCAATTCCTTTGAGCAGCTGTACCTCAGATGAATTAACTACCTGGCCGTGTAGTTGACACTTCCTGCTATTATAAACATGACAGAGATGAACATCCTTGCAGGAATATTAATTGCAGGCATTTCCTTGACTTTTCTCTTAAAAGAATTCCCAGATGTTAATATGTTGCTTCAAAGAGTAGTCATGCTTTAAAGGCATTTCATACGCATGGCCAAATACCTCTCCAACTAAACAGCCTTCTGTGAGGTCAGAAGCCATGTCCCTAGCACTCCTAATTATGTTATGTATGTCCTCAAATGGATGGTTGGATGGATGGATGGATGGATGGGTGGATGGATGGGTAGATGGATAAGGGAATGCATGGCGGGATGTATGAGAGAGATTGTTTCCTTGCACCCAGCTCAAAACTGGGTATGAACAGTTAAAAAATTGTTTTATATTTGCTTAGTGAAAAAAATTCTCATTATTCTTGCATTGTAATTTTAATTTCCTCAATTACCATTGAAAGTGTTTTCATGTGTTTGTTGGACGTTTGTCTTTAGCCCTTATGAACTGTCAAGACAATTGACTCTTGACACCAGTTCCTTTCACCTTCCGCACTCAGCCTGCACACTGAGCAGGTTCCAGGACTCCATGAAGTCAGAGGTGAATACAAGTGGCAGGACAGGTGACAGTTGTGCAATTCATCTTTCATAATGTAGCTAGAGGGCAGAGGGTTTTTTAAAAGAAGGGATTAATTACCAACATTTTAATAATCAGGGAAACATTAAAAAATATGGAGTTTTTACTTCTCATAAAAAGATTAAATGGGTCCACAATATTCTTACATTACAATTGGCTGGAACTTGGTAGCGACTGCTTCCTTGAAAGGACCCAGTGTCCCCAGCTCACCTCGGTCCCCATTAATCTCCATTTCTCTCTGGTCTCAAGTCCCAGAATCAGTTGCCATTTATCATCACCCTGTGCTGCCATTTTTTTTTTTCTTTTAGGGTAGATTTAATAGAAACATAAACTATTTTTTCTACTCAAGTTTCTACCAAAAATATGAAAAATGTAAGTAGAGTAGGAGAGCCCATGCTTCCATAAAAACATGAAAGCATCTGTGAAAGTGAAGTTACATATATTTAATATGTTGCATAATTAATATAAAGCAACAATTACAATAGTTAGTAGAAATAAAGTTACTTATATTTAATATGCAAAGTATCTTTGTTTAAAACAGCAAAGTATGATTTTTTACCCAATATATAACTATGAAATATTTTTTAAAATGTAAACTCTGAAAAAATACTCATATAGATGGAGCATGTATACAAAGGTGGTTCTCACATGCCCTGGATCTTTCTGACCCCTGTAGACACTGTGAGCCTGGATGAAAATCTGATGTGGTGTCCATTCACCTTCCAGCTGCACTTAGATAGATGTTTTAAACTAAGGTTTTTAAGTGTTTTTCCTTCCCTCTGGAGAAGATTTCCCAGCTCAGTCTATGATAGTGTTTAGACATCTGAATTATCTTAGCCTCTCTAGTGAGCTGCAGCTGAGAAAATGAGAAACTATCTCTGAGGAGCAAAAACATACATTGCTCTGATGGATTAAAACAGAAACTTAGGAAAAAAAAGATGACAGTTTTTTCATAGGTGGATTTAAACACTATCAGCATTACCGTAATCTGTTATTTTCTCCCTCTAAGTGCAGGGTTTTCTAAATTTTAGCTATTCACTTTGTTTTTGTCCACATCCCCCATGCCATCTAAACTATTACTTATATATCTTTTTAAATTGACTTACGATTTTACTTAAACTCATTTTAAAAGGAAATTTGATATGACTTCCAAAGATGGAAAACCAGTATCTTTTCCCACATGTAAAAGGTAACATAGAAAATGAACCTGCAACAAATGTAAAGAAAGGTCTTCCATTCTATGTAGAGTCTGTCACCTGCCTAAGATGCAAGCCTGGGGCCTGCTCACTCTGTTGAAGATGTTTAAGAAGTTCTAGCATCAGACTGGATCCTTGCCACAGTCAGAAGCTTCAGATCATAATTGAAAGCAAATTGCAATGAGAATAACTCTCTCAGTTGGTGCTTCAATGTTATTTAAAGCTGACTTCATGTACAACATAACTATTTTCTGTGTCAGCACTGTACATATACTTTGTGAAACACTATCCTAGTTTGCTAGAATAATTAATAATTCAATTAATTGAATTGAAAACAGCTACATTACTACTTAAGATACTTCCACCTACCAGCTCCCATGCCAATGTATCACTGATTAAACAATTATTATACTTGTGCTATTTCCCTGCATCCTGACACAACTTCAAACAATTCTTTCATACTATTTTTCAATCATTCTTACTCCATATTTTGCAGATGAGGAAAGTGAGGCTTATAGAACTCAAGAAACTTAGCCAAGTTCACACAACTACTAAGTGGTAGAGTTGAAACTCAAACCCAGATCTGATATTACTGTAATAGATTGAGGTTGCTTACCCTGCAGACCAACTACCAACTTCACTAGGGTTTTTCCCCCTTCAAACTCTCCCACCCCCTTGACTTAGGGAAAAATTGGTGCTCCAACAGTTTTCCTGCATTAGAGAGGCATGAGAGAAAACTCCCTAGATGTGTCATTTTTCCTTAGGAACAAGGAGAGGGATGGTTTCAGACTCATAAGATCAATTACAGATGTGATCAGCACTGAATTATATTTTTATCCAGGTGAAATCTGGTTAAAATCAGCAACCAGACCACCTTGAAGGAGAATACAAGTCCAAAAATAAGACAATTTACATTCTGAGAAAGGGGGATAGATGGCTGGGACCTTCTTGCCTTGTGATGGATTTATTGAATTTTATGGGCCAATCATAACTTGGAGACTATTTTTGAATTCTAGAGGATGGAAACTCCTGTTACTACGTCTTCTGCTTCCTAAAAGCATCCATCCATTCTGTCTGTCCTTCCATCCATTCAACCATTCACTCAACCATCATTTCACCCATCTACCCAGTCATCCATCCAAATATCTACCCATCCAAGAACCCAACCATCCAGTCTCCTGTTGATCCAACCATCCGTCCATCCATCCATCCATCCATCCATCCTTCCATCCATCCTTTCATCCTTCCATCCATTCCTCCAACATTTAGTAAGCACTTACCATGTGTTAGGCCTTCACTAAGTGTTAACACTACAAAAGAATGCAAAGATAAAAAAGAAGATACTTCCTTCCTGAGCCACTCACATGTGTATAAACTTAAAAAAAGTGCTCAAATAGCAGTAAACAAAGAGGCCCTCTGAGACTAAGGAGGAACTACCCTATCTCTTGGTCCAGGGTGGGAAGAAAAGCCTCGTGGAGGAAGCATCTTCAAAACTGAGAGTTGGGAATAAAAGTGGAGTCAGTCACATGAGAATTAGGGACCTGGTCAGGTGGAGAAAGTTTTTTCCAGCCCAGAGATCACACATGCAAAGGCCTGCCATGTATGTTTCTAGTAGGATTGTGCTGGAGCGTGTGCCCCCAAAGCTGAGGTCTTGAGAGGACTGCCTTTTCCTAGATTATTCCTCCTCCATATCCAGATCCTCCCTTGAGCTCTCCCTGCCGAAGGACTTGGTTTATTCGTGTTTGCATTCTGATGTTGGCCGAATCTCGGTCAATATTGTCCCAGTTCATTTGGCACCAGGACGAAATGCCACAGTATTACTCAGAGCAATTAACCTTTAGGATTCAGCCCAGCATATCCACTGTATCCCTGTCGAATAAGAGACTGGGCATTTCTCCAGCTCGGTTCTCCTGGCCTAAGGCTGCCCATTGGTAGACTTTGTGGAATTCTTTTGCCTGCAGACAAATGGCATGGAGACGCTCTTGAAGGTCTGAGGCTGAATGAGGCCTCTGTTCACTCCCAGCCATTTCACCGTGAGGCTGAGGGTTGAAAAACAATATTTGTTTCCTTCCCCCTTTTGCAAAGAACACAACTTTATGGCATGGTGGTATGCCTCATTTGCAGCATCAACTTTGTGGGCAACTCAAACCTGTCACTCAACATACCACAGTGCCAGACATTGATTTTGCTGTAACATAAAGAAAGGTGAGACTGGAAAGGCTGTGTGACTTTGGGCAAGTTGCTTAACATCTCTGGGCCTCAGTTTTCTCATCTGTAAGAAGGGGGATGATAATAGTGCCTACCTCATGGACATTTTATGAGGATTAAATGAGCTAATATTGGAAATGCTTAGAACAGGTTGTTGGGCACAAAATAATATAGGAGGGCCTGTTAAATTCAAAACTAGGCAGGGAACTAAATAACTAAATAGGGGTGTGGTTAATAACAAGGGTGCTGGACAAGCAGATCTGGGTTCTTATGTGAGCTCTGCCACCCACCAGCTGTGTGGTGTGGGGCAAGTTACCTAACGGCTCTAATAATCCATTTTCTCACTGCTAAACAGGGCTAGGAATACTTCCTTCCTTTTAGGATTGTGTGTGGTTGAAAATGAGATAATGCAGGCAGTGCTCTCAGCACCGTGTTGGCATAAAACAGGGAGTGGTGTTTGTGTTCAGCAATATTGTTATTCCTCAATTTAAGGCTTTACCTGGTTGACTGAAATAAAGAATTACAAACTCAGGTGGGCAAAAGCCAAGTAAACCTCTGCAACCTTGCAATTTCAACCCCCTTTCCTACTGCACAATCTGACAGACAGCTCTGCATGGGGCAGGGGACCTCATTTAAACATGACAATAGTCCTGGGACAAAGGTAATATTAGCCTTGTCTTATAGATGTGGAAACCTGGGCTGTGAACGTTTGGTGACCTGCTCAAGGTCATCCAAGCCTTAAGTGGCAAAAACAGCATTTGAGCCCGTATCTGCCTCCTGATGAGCCCTTGCCATGCCCTTGGGCAGTACTGGAGTCAGACAGATCTGGGTTTGAATCCTGGCTTTGCCACTTGCCAGCTGTATGACTGAGGACAAGTCACTGTACCTCCTCCAGCCTCAAATTCCTCACATGTGAAATACGAACAACAAACAGTACCTTTTAGGGCACAGGTAAGAGTAAATAAGGCAAAGTGTGCAGCGTGGCAGTGCCTGCCACACACTGTGCTTCATCAGCGTTTGCAGTTATCATTAATTTACTGTGATTTTTACTAGTCTTAACTGATTCAGCACATCCTTGGTGCTACTCTGAGGTTCTGAAAGGAGAGAGAAAAGAGGATTTCTGAAAGCCAGGGCCCACCACTTCCTTGCCCTATCATGCCATCAGGTATGACATTTATGACTGCTGACTTCCTGGCAATCATGCTTTCTCCTGTAAGTTGCAGTGTGTAAACTTTCATAAGGGGACACTGCCCTGTTGAAAAGTCCAGAACAGCTGTTGGGAGAGCATGTGCTGATAGGAACTTCTCAAACAACTGCACACCCTGCCACCAAGCTGGTTTTCTGAAGGGCAGCTTTAGATTTTTGACAATATCTACTACTAAAAGCAAAGTATTTCAGGAACTGGATCCTCTCCCCTTCCTGTTTTCTCCTACAATTACAAAATCATTAGTCAGTGGATAGAATCCATGAGAGCCAGCCAGTGGTATATCGGTAAGACTCAAAAGGGAACAGGTGGCAGGCTCAACGGAGGATGATTCAGGGAGGATTCATTTCAAAGGAATTAATTACAAAGGAGTGGGTGGGGCATCGCAGGAGGACGGGGAGAGCAGGGATGTCCAGGGGTAGCAGCAGTGGACCCGTATCTTCCTTTGAGAGTGAGGAGGAGAGAGAGAGAAAGATAAAACTGGTTTCTTTAAGGAATAAAGGCTGTTGAGGGACACAGCCTCCCTTCCTCTGATTTCCTGCCAGGGATCCCCATTGGCCAAACCCAAGCAGAAGCACTGCACCACCTGTGTGTTGACATGGCTGGGGCAGGTGGGCCTTGGGAGGCACAGATCAGGTGGAGAGGGGTGGAGAGCCGATGTGAGACGCACAAGGATGAAATGCAGCAGGAGAGGTGAGGCTAACAAGGGGCCCAGATCTGGAGACGCTGGTCCTAGATGACCAATTGCATTATTGATCTCTTTTTGACACGGCAACTCCAGGTACCAATTAAAATTGCGCAAGTCTTTTAAAACAGCAAGAATATCATGCTGCGTTCCAATCTGAGAACTACCATGTCTTCTTGAGGAAGGTATTTCAAAGCCCAGATAATAGAATGATTTACAGAAGTAAAATAGAACTTATTCGGCTTCACTTCCAGACTCCCTGGGTTAACTGTTTCAGCCACGTCCTGTGTAAACATGTAATTATTTGCACACATGTGTAGGTAAGGCAGGCTGGGGTTGTCCCCAGCAGCTGACGTGCATGGGGGTCAGTTAATTCACAGTCTGTGCACTCCCTTTGCTCCCGCTGGGTTGTACACTCACCGCGATTCAACTGTGTTTGTTCTCACACCCAATTATGCCAGTGGTACCTGTTCATTGTTGTTTAAATAAATCATCTATGATTCATAAACTATAAGGATCAAAATAAAAAGAGTTGTTGCTTTGGTGAAAATTCAGTTCAATCATTGGAGTGGGAGGCTGGGTGGGGGGTCTCCAGCAAAGGCCAACCATTAAAAAACAATTGCTGTCAAATTAGTTGTGAGCAAAGCAACTCTAAATGATCAGTGGGAGTGGAGGGAGAGAGAAAATGATAAAAATCTAAAAGTATTCTATTTATAACCTTTGGTTGTTAGTCCTGCACTTCCTTCTTGCCCCCGATTCAAACCAATACCCAGGCTTTTAACGTCCTTTCTTTGAAGGGTTATGCAAGAAGGGCAGAAGCTTCTGCTCTGTGGTCTCTTGCTGGAAAAGACAAGAGGCCCCAGTGGTTTGCTCATCACCCGGAATCTCCCTCTCTTTCCTTTCATCCAAAGACTTTTCTCATTTTCCTGCCCCTCTTGTAACTCGGGGACACCTGGAAAAATTTCTTTATTGGTTTTTTAATATGACTAAAGATGGGACGTGCCCTTCACTTTTTACTGTCTGCTTCATACCAAGGTTCCCCAAACCAACGGAACTCCTCTCTGGTCACTTGGAAACTTCTTCACGGAGCCCATTATATTATGTTCACGGAGCGCATTATATTTGAAGCTGCTCCTTTGCAGAGCTGCTTCTCCTCTCCACCGCAAGCCCTTGAGGACTGAGAATATGCCTCAGGCAACTTGCTCCTGTCAATGCCAAGCCTCATCTAGCACATTCTAAGCAGTCAGTCAACACTTGTGGAATTATCTGAAAAGTGTTCTGAGAGCATTGTCAGAGACACAAAGTGACCCACACAGTTTTGCATTTATAGGTAATAATACATTAGGCAATATCTTTACACTTGAATGAGCTTTGAGGGTTGAGCTTGTGAGGATCAGTCGGAATAAGCAAATAAGCAAAGGCAGAAAAGACTAAGATGCTGGCAGGTCAAGGAAGATGGTCCCCTAGGGTTTGTTCAGGTTTTTCTTTATAATGACTCATTTTTTCCCCTTTGCTTGAAAGATTTATGTATCCATGAGGAATGCTCTAGACTGCAAACAGGATGCACAGCAAACAGTGGTTTAAACTAAAAGTACTTGAGAAGTCCACAGATTAGAAGCCCCAGAGTTGACTCAGTGGCTTAATAACGTTGTTGAAGGAAGTACATCCTTCCATCTTTCCATTGAACTGTCCTCAGGGCATTAACTTTTGTCTTGAGCTTATTGTCTGGTGGTCACCATTAATTTTCTCATTCTGCATTGCAGCACTTAAAGTAGGAAGTGAGACAAAGGGGTCTCCTCCTTACGTGGGTCCCTCTGTTGCAGGGAGGAAAATATTTCCAAGACCCCCCTGACAGACTGTCCTCTGCACCTCACTGGTTGGGCCTGAGTCGATTGTGTTAAATATACATCCCTGGGCAAACCTCTAGCAAATGTAACACGTGGCTATGGGTGGCTTGAAGCAAGCCTGAGCCATCCCCTAGCGCCAGGTGCATCACTGTCTGGAAAAATGTGGGGGACCAACTGCATTGGCTACAATTTATTTGTTTTCATCACAAGAACATGTATGGAGAAATTTGCTTTCAATGTAGGGGTTTGGAAATAATGAGCAGTACCTCAAGAAATTAGCCAAACTATCTGTGTTCAGAGTTTGAGCTTCCCTGAGACATGTCTCAGGATCAAAGAAAGAGGTTTCCAAGCATTCAAATGACAACATGTGGGTTTGTCTTGAGAAATGTCTTGAGAAATAAAGTATGCATGGAGGTTTAGGAGTGAGAAGCTGGGGCTGGTGGCTGAGGTTGAAGAAGAGGATGTGATTTTACCCTCGGAGAGAGACAAGGATGTCCACTGCCAAGAAGGAGTCAACACATTTTTATCTGAGAGTGAGAGACCAGCTCCAACCTTGCCCACAGGGCTCCAGGTGGGGGGGGGGGGCATGGATGCCAGTGCAGGCCAGCTTTGAGGTGGGGAGATTCTGGGAACAGCAGGGAGGGGCTCTGAGGCTGAGCCTGGGGGGAGGGGAAGGGCCAGCCACGATGATGATGATGATGAAGCATCCAGACTCCACAGAGAGTTAGCAGAAAGAGCAATTGTAAACTTACAGTGAATTCTTGGAGGCTCTAAGCCTCTGTTTCCTCACCTGTAAAATGGGGGTGATAGACTACTTCATAGGCTGAAACAACATACCATGTTTAAAGTGCTTAGCACAGTCCTTGGCACATAATAAAGTTAGTAAGGAATAGCTCTTTTTATTTTCTAGTATTATATGATCCTAGAAAGAGCAGTAACTGTTACTGAGATTGAATCTCTTAGCACCCAGGCAGGTGAAGGATCGAAGCTGGCTTTACTTGATAAAGAAAGAAGAAGAGATGTGACGTTAGGAAATTAACTGAGGTTTTGGGGCCCTTTGGAAGTGCTGCTCTCTTAGGACTGCAGACCTAATTTTACCACCAACTACACCACAGCTGAAGTAGTCACATTTTAATCTGGCCATTTCTGTTGTCTGCACACTGAATTACATTTTACATTAGGACTTTGATAATATAAATGTACACAAATGCTTACACTTAGCTCATGGGATACATTTTATTTCAATTCAATTCTACACTATTTTGGTCCACTAAAAAAAATGTTTATTGTGAGCCACCATATTGATTTCATGAATGAATCATTATGAACCATGTTCTTGTTATCCCCATTTTACAGAAGAGCAAAAGGTTCAAGGAGGTTGCAGAACAGCCCTGAAGAAACTCAGCCAGTCAGTCAGAACTGGGATTCGAACCCACGACTTCTCTGAAGACTGAGAATTACCCATGATGCACCTGTCTGAGGACAGGTGGCACCAACATGAGGGCACAGCTGGAGCCCAGCTTGCTTTATGATGGACAGCTGTGAAGTCCCACCCACCTGGCCTTGGTGTTTGTCAGGCCTGGCTGCATATTGGCGTCACCTGAAGCCACACTTCAAGGGCTAATGATACCATATGTCTACTGTGGGGCAGGGATAGTTGGTATTATTTTAAGGGTTCTCAGGTGATTTCAGTGTGCAGCCAGGGTTGAGAATTCCTGCAGAGGGGAGCCCTGTCAGCCTTCCATTTCTTCCTCTTTTGTTGGAGGCTGAGATTACAAAGGTGTCTCGTTAATTTGCTGGGGCATTTATAACCAGCGAAGATTAAACAATACGTACAAGCAGAAACACTAAGCATGTTATTAAAACAAGCATGTGTGCAAAACACAGTGTTTTTTCAATTGTGGTATTGTTTTCCTCTTCCCCCAGCTGGCTTGCAAGTCTGCAATTCCATTACAAAACTGGCCATGGGGAGAAAAACAATGAAGTGTGTTTTCCTGATTTTGTCTGGAACCATCCACTTTTACTTGAGTGTGCCTCAAGGAGAGAACCCCTCATTGAGGGGGCTTTGCAGCTTGAATCTGAATCTGCCTTAATAATGCCTGCCGTTCTGTTTGTGTCTAATTATTTAAACTCTCTAGGTCACAAGGCCCTCCTCTAAATTGGAAGGCTGCTTTATTTTCATATATATGGTATTAAAAGTGCAAAGAATACAGTAGAATCGAATTTTCTCCTCCAGAATAGATTGAAGAATTTATGAATTTTAAGTGGTTTCTCCACAGAAACAATTTATTCTTGGAGCAAGAGACCTGTCGTTTGTGAATCGTGAAGGAGTCCAGCCTCAATTAGGGTCCAGTCCATTTTCCTTCTTGGGAAGAAGCATTAATAATTCATGGGTTGTTTGTTTCCTGACATGGGAAAAGTATTTACCTCTTTAACAGTATACGCTTCCACCCCACATCAGTAGTAAATCAGAACAAAAATATATGCTACTGATTTCCAGACTTGAGCTGTGCAAAGACTTCAGGGAATTAATTATGATGACTTCTTCAATCTCTGTGTGTCCACTGGCTAAATGGGCAATGCAGTTCCTTTCTCCAAGGAAAGGTTTATACTCTCCAAGAAAATAATGAATTGCTGCATTTCAGACTAACTTTGTGATATGTGGTTCTCAAAAAAAAAAAAAAAAAAAGAGAAAGAAAAAGAAGACAAAAAAGATGTGATGCCTTATGATAGCTGTCACCATAGCTCATAACAATAGCAGGCATTTATCGGATACTTGCAGTGTGTTGGGTGGTGGGGGGCAGTGCACCTTGCCAAGTTCCGATGTGGATTATCTCACTTAATCCCAACAGTAACCTTATAGATAGGAAATGATATTAACCTGACTTTTCAATGATAAACCTAGAATTCAGAGAAGATAGTAACTTGCCCCGGGTCACATGAACTACAGATGTTATTGCCAAGAGAGGAAGGCAGGTCCCAGGGCTCCAAACCACTGAGTTATTTTCCCAAACGGTGGAGGGGGGGAATGTTGGGGGGGGATGTTGCTGATGGAGAGCAAGATGCTCTTAGGGGGGACACAGTGAAACCCTTGTGTCTTTAAACAAGCAAATCAAAACACGAACATACCGAGCAATGTCATGCTCATGATTTTAAAGAAACTATTGTTTAGGACAAAGAAAAATGCAAATAAAATGAATGGATTACATAAAAAATATTGAGTAAATAAAAATTCAGGTAGTATATGTAAAAAATCTTAACAGTTTATTTCAATGACTGCAACATAATTTTTCATTGGTGAAACTAGAGAAGGTGGTAGGCCCTTGATCAGTATTTTTTTGCATGAACGAACTCATCATTCCCAAAATCATAGTCTCCAGATATAACCAGAGACCCTAATGGACCAGGGGCAGGGCACACCCACAATCCTGTGGCACAGCCTGGTGCTGAGGGCCTGGTGGAACCTTGGTAAATGCCTCTGAATGTGTCGCGAAGTTGAAGGAGTCCGGGTGACCCAGCTCCTCACACTGGCCTGTCCTGGACTTGCTGTGTGACCTTGGATATGTCACTTCACCCCTCTGAGGCTAGATTTTCCTTTATAAAATGAATGGTATGGACAAGTTTGGTTCTAAAGAATACTCTGGTTCTATGTTTCTGGGGAGGGTAATTAATTCAAGAACTATGTCTTGGGAACCTGCTGCAGCTATTTTTTTCTGAGATAGCATAGCACCAGGTTAAGAGCAAGGATTCTGGAGTCAATCTACATGGATTTGAATCTTGTTTCTACCACTTTTTACTGTGTTAATTAAATTCCCTGCATCTCAGCTTTTTCATCTGTAAAACAGGAGTAGTCGATTGGCAATGGCAGTTGTTTGTGCCAGGCACCATTCTAGGTGAGAAATGGGAGACTAATTTTTCAAATCATATCTATTTTCTAAGGACTAAAAGTAAAGATGATGGTTTGTGTCTAACATCGCATTAACCAAGATTAATTGATAGCGAGCCAGGCAGGACGTTCATAATCTACTTGTGCTTCCTCAATTGACCAGCAGGTGGTGCAGTGGGACTACATTTTAGATGGTCAGGCCGGAGTACATGAAGGGAAAAATTCTGCCAGCTTGCACACAGGTTCTCAAAACGTAGGCATCATTTTCATCTCTTGGGGACTTGTTGGAAATGCGTCTCCGGCCCAACCCCAGATAGCTGAAGTAGAAACTCTGAGAGTGAATCACAGAGTTCTGCAATTTTGACACGTTCTCCAGGTGATTCCATTCTGATGACCCTCGAGTTGGAGAACGCTGGAGCCAGGCCCAATGAAGGCCGGGTTTTGGTTTTGATTGTGATGTCAGTGGGTAAACAGGGGGCGTTTGGTGCATCTTCCTACTTAATTGTGGTCTAGCAGTTTCCACATACTTGTGGGGAGATGTTAGAAACGCAGAATCTGAGGACCTACCCCAGGCCCCTGGATCAGAATTTGCATTTTAGCAATATCCTGGGAGATTCTTACGCAATCCTTCCCTTTCCCTACATCTCCGTGCCTTCACTCTTCCTTTTCCTCCTTTCCCTCTTCTCTCTCTCCTCTCCTCCCGTCCTGCTTCTCATCTCTCCCCCTTCTGCTCACTTTTTCACTGACCCTCTCACTATGTCACACAGACACACCACTGCTAAGGAGGAAAAGCATCAAAGGGTGGAGAAGATTCTTCCACTTCCTGCCCTGAAAGAACTTACTTGAAACCTAGCCCAGGAGACAGATGGCTCACATATAACACAATACCCCTTGTGCCCCAAGCTGCTGGGGCAAGAGGAGGGAAGGACCCTTGGGGGCAGAAGTAACCATGGCAAGAGCCTCACGAGATGATGGTGGTTGAGTAACATCCAGAAATGGCAATTACAAGGTTTTCTCTCCTTCCTTCCCTCCCCTGCCATCTGTTGCTCTTTTCCCACTTCACTTGTCTTTTGATCCTTTTCACCTGTGGGCAGTTAATTCCCCCAACTCAACAATCCAAGATGTTTTAGAATTCAAAATATTTATCAGTGGTTCTCAAAGTGTGATCCCTGGACCAGTAGCAATAACTTCACCTGGGTGCTTGTTAGACATACAAATTGTCAGACCTACATGAGACATACTGAATCAGAGACTGTTTTCAACAAGCCCTATCTATATTCATACCTCCATAAACAGAGAAGTCTTATGCACGTTGAAGCTTGAGATGGTGGCTGAAATTGATGGTTGCCCTCTCAAGCAATTGGTCCCCACCCTCCTTGCTAATAGAACCAGAGAGTGTCCAAGTTTCAGGTGACTAACAATGTGCTCAGAAAGAGTAGGTCCTTCTCCTGGCACAGGAGAAATAATTATCTGTCTAAACCATGATGACTCCATTCTTCTTTGTCAGGGACTAGTTGTAGCAAGTCAGGGCCCCAAGTTTCAGATGGCACAGACAAAATAATATGATTTATGGAGGGTTTATTTAAAGTAGATCATGGAGGAATCCAAGGGAGGGTATGGGAAACCCAGACTGGTCACCACAGTGCTGTTTCATCCCCCAGGCCAAAGGCAGCATGATAGAATCCAGAACAGGGGATTCAAGTAGGGCTGATCCCTTGAGAGGAGCAGCGACCTTTGGTCAAAGTCTATAGGTGGCCTGAGGTCAAACTCCTTTTACCCCAAACCCAATCACTGTCTTCTCTCCTTCTGACCTCCTTTGGGGATCCCCCACTGGCTGTAACCAAACATCCAGAGTGTTTGGGAACCCGCAAAGTAGTCAATCCTGGTCTGCACATGCTATTGAGGAGCAGAGCATGGATCTGTGAGGCAAATGGCAACACTCAGCTCATTGATCTAGGGGTGGGCAGCTGCCCCAGGTCTGGCCAATAAGACATATGGGAAAGCCGACTGCATGCTTCTGGGAAAGGTTTTCTTACCCTGATAAAAGAGTGACTGTTATAGAAAGAAGGCCGCTCCCCTTCCTTCCTGTTGGGATGCTGTTTGGAAGATGTACTGCTTGGACTTCTGCAGCCACTTTGTGACCATGAGGGGACTATGAAGAAAACTGCAAAGAACCTTGATACTACTGAATCACTAAAAAGCCTTGGAACCACGTAGTTCCAGAATCTTTGTTAAGTAAATCATAAATGTCTCTATTGTTCAATTTTCTGAGGATTGAGTGTTCTTCTACATGCCACCAAATTCATACTATATGTGACAGAAAATCTGTGGAGTTGCCATTAGAAAAAGCAGTGGTGGAATTAATGGCCTCTAACGTCTAATTCAGTTGTATTTATTCCTCTGCATGTGATTAAAAGAAGCTCCCTTTCTTCCCCTTTGAATAGGACAAATGATTTCTGGAAGGCAATAGGGCATGGATATTGGAGGGGTTATCACTGGGTGCTTGGGAAATGGGGCTTCGGAGAAAGGGTGAGACAACGAGGCTAAGCAAGCAAGAGCCATATCCCTAGTCTGATCACAATACACTGTACCCTCACAGTCTGGGGAGAGGGGCCTTGAAAATTCAAAAGTTTGGCCAAGGGGCTGTCACCCCCAAACCACTCTACATTTTCCTTGTGGTCCATGGGCCCCGGGCATCAAACACTTTAGCTGGGCCTCGCTTGTGGTTCTTAGATTTGGGAGGCACACAGCCCTTGTATTAGGTTACTCCTGCTGTGTAACAGATTTCCACAAACCTACTGGCTTCAAACAGCACACATGTATTATCCACAGTCTCTGTGCTCAGGAATCTGGGTATGGATTAGCTGAGCCTTGGCTCAGGGTCCCACCAGCTGGAAATCAAGTGTCAGTTGGGGCTGTGAGTCTCATAGGAGGCTCTTCTAAGCCTACTGGTTTTGGGGCAGGATTCATTTTCTTGCAACTGTGGGACTGAGGACACCATTTCCCAGCAGCTGTTGACTGGGGGCCATTCTCCACCCCAAAGGCGCCTGCAGCTCTTTATCACATGGCCCACAGGGGCAGCTCCCCACATGAGTGTTTCCCTTTCTTCAAGGCCAGCAGGAGCACATCTGTCTGACTCCTGCTTATTCTGAAAGAGTCTTAGGTAATGTGATGTCATCAGGGGCGTGGCCTTCCCTTAATGTGATGTCATCAGGGGCGTGCCACACCAGGTAACCCAGCCAGGGAGTAGCTATCCCATCATATTCACAGATTTCTCTGAGTTGGAGGTGGGGGGTGAGGGTGGGGTGGGGTTGGGGGGTTTATACAGGGTGTGTATCCCAGGGGGCAGGAAGCGTCAGGGTCTTTTTGGAATCTTATCTACCTATAACCCTCAGTCAGTGCAATTTTAGAAAATCTACTATTTGGAAAGGTTTTATCCATTTGTTTTTAAGAAGGTAAACTAATGCACAAATAAAATGTAATCTATTCTTATACACACACGCATAGTTAGGTATGAACCAAAGAATATACTGGTTAATCTTTGGAGGTAAAATCTAGCAACAGATGAAAAAGAAAATGACTGTATTTAGTTCTGGACAGGACTGAAATATCCATAAGGCTCTTTACATGTCACACATTTTATATATTTAAGACATACTGGGGAAAGTATTGTTTCTTTGTTATTTCCTAGTGAAGACTGAGAATCCATTTGAAAAATTCTAGAGATGAAGATGAACATACTGGTTAATGCCATGGACTTTGGTTTAGATGGACTTGGGCTCAAGTCTTGGATCTACCACTTCCTGACTGCAGGGCCTTGGGGGGAAAAAAAGAGACTAAGAGGGAAAGGAAAGAAGTGGGAAACAGAGGGTGGATATGAAAAAAAAAATATGATAGGATGAGCCTATAGGGCTATACACAGCATGGAAACAACATGCTTTTTTATTGTGCCAGGATAACTGTATAGATGCAGAAATATTTACACATTTCCCCTCCCACCCCCAGCCCATCCAAGGGAAACTTTCATTTCTAGTCTAGCTTCCTTCGGCTCCACCAACCCATCCTACTGCCCCACCACATGCTTATTTCAGCCTGAGAAGTTGGCTTCCACCACCTCCGGCTAGCTGCTGGGACACTCTAATACCAGACACCCGCATCCCTCCCTCCCTGATGCATTCAGGGCTCTGCTCCAACTCCATCTCCTCTGAGGGGCCTGCCCTGACCCCCAACCTGGAAAAGCAGCCCTCTCCACCCCCTCCCCAGTTCCGTTATTCTTCATAGCCCTCGCCACTGCTTGACAGTAAATTCTACTTTATTTTCTTTATTTTCCAACTAGAATGTAAATTCCATAGGAACAGAGGTTGCTCTGTTTTGTTTAGAGCAATAGTTCTTGACCATGAATCACCAGCATTAGCTTCACCTGGGAACTGGTTAAAAATGCAAATTATTGCACTCTACCCAAGACCAACTAAATCAGAAACCCTGGACCCGGGAATCCTTCCAGATGATTCTGATGCACGCTATAGCTTGAGAACCACAGATTTAGTGCAATATCCCCATGTCCTAAATAGTGCTTGGCTTATAGCAAGTACTTAAAAACAATTGTTGAATGCATGAATGAAATTCAGAGCTAGTCTTTTACTCTTATGATGCAAAAGGGGAAGATGGCCAAAGAGGAGTTGGATGTGAGAACCAAAGGAGGCCAAATAAATAAATAAAATAAAACAATGAAAGTAAAAGGAGTGAGATCAAACTACAGAGAATTGCTAAAAACAAGAAGAGAGGAGATAAAAGAAGCAAGATTTGCCAGAATAGGAAGAAAAGGTTTTGGAAAGTTTTTAAAAACAGGCCCAGGAGTAGCTGAATTCTGTAAGAATAGTGAATAAGGAAGTAAAGATGGAGTTTTAAAAAGTGTTGCTGTGATTCTACATCACCTCATTGCTGATTCTACATCACCTCATTGCTGTGGGGAAAATCTAAGTAAAGATCTTGAGTCATCCTGAAATTATCATATTTTGGAAGGAAGATTGCGTTTCTTTGTACTGTGACCACTTGAACCACATGGGTCATGATTTAATAGGGTTACATTGTATTATTTCAGTTATCACCATCATCACCACCACCACCACCACTGCCACCACCGTTATCATCATCATCATCATCATTATAGATTGTAAGAACACAAGCCATAACTGAATCCTTGATACTGTCATGCGTTGAAAGAGCCTGGACTTTGTGTCATGTGGATCTGGGGTCAGATCCCTGGAGCTTGCTTACTAGCATGGCCTGGAGGCACCTTACCGAATTCTCCAAGCACGATAGGGAAATTTGACCTGCCTTGAGGAGTTAACATGAGGATTAACTGTGTGTAATACATCCTAGCACAAACGCTCATTGGTGCCACTCAATAAATGCCCATCCCCCAAACATCCCCCATTTTCCTTCTTGTTAAAGTTACAACAAAGCCCTGAAACAAACCTTGGGGATTATATACCTAATACATTAAGAGGCCCAGAGTTGAGTGACATCTCACCTAAAGATGCAGGAGTGACAAATGTAATTATAGGTGTGCCAAGCTTCAAGCTGAATGAATTGAGAGCAAATGAGATGAGTCAGACATTGTGGCATTAATCACTTGGATAAGCTTGAAAGATGAGAGCGAGCAGATTTTCAGAAAATTCCAGCCAGGCAACTCCCAAAGAAACAGGATCAGCATCTGGCTGTCGCTGAGCTTTCCTTTGACCTTTGGATGGCAAGTGACAGTGTTTTCCTCCTGCATGTGCTGAACTGCGGGGCCAGTTAGGCTCTCCAGATAATGGGTTGCTCCAGGTAGCAGTGTGCTGCCTCTCCCTGCAGGGTCACTAAAGGTTCTGAGTAATCATTTTCTCCATGTCACTGGGGTCACCAGTGATGTAGGTGGCAGACGGCTCCAGCCAGGAACTGGTCTAGATTGATAGTGATGGAAAAGTTCTCCTACCATCAATGCCCACATGCTGGGGTGGCAAGGCCAGCTGACAGGGGTGCTGAAAGCAAAATCAAGTGGCTGATACAATGAGGTCATCAGGTATATGCAGTAGATACAACTACTGTTTACTGAAGGTCAATCTTGTGCCAAGCATTATGCCGTGTGCTCCTTTATAGATGAGGAAACTGAGTCTCAGAGGGGCTGTAGTTTCTCCAAGGGCACACAGCTTTGCCGTGATTCACCAGGATGCGAGTCTAGACCTAACACCAAACTCAAGTTGCTTCTACTATGTGCTACTAAGAACTGGTGTAGGAGACGGCAACAAGATGGCTTAGTTATTCCCAGTCATGTTAGAAAACTGGAAGATTTGAGCAAGAGTTAGGCTGTGCCTTCAACTTTTGTGCAAGTTTAGAAATTGATTTATTCCCTCTGAGCCTTTATCTTGCCTGAAAATTGAGATAATATTCTTGTTGCTTGGCAAAATAATGCATAAGCAATTGTGAAGTGCTTTGTTCCTTCTAGGGCATTATTTTAAGTCTTCCTAACCATCACTAAGTCAGTTTACTGCCATCCACAAACGGAGCAGGGCTTTGTAATAGACAGATATCAGCTCTGCCACTTTCCTCATTAAACCTTAGTTTCCTCTTCTATAAAATGGGGACTTACACTGAGTACAAATATACTTAAAAGCATGTGAAGATGTGATTGTTTGTGATGTTGCTTGTAAAAAAGTATATGAACATATCCATTGAGGTGCTGAAAGGAAAACAGTACTTTATTTCTTTATCACATCACTTTTTGTAAGTGTTGAATATATTTTTTTATGTTCTATTTTGTAGCCTTAAAAAATGTTTCAAACATATCTGAATGTATAAAATAGGTAAATGCCCTACATGGTCTGATACTGCACTATACAGATACATTTACACACACACACACACACACACACACACACACACAGTGTGCATATATTTAAAAATAAAATAAAATGGGGACAATAGTCTCTAGGTTGCGAAGTTTAAATTAATTATTTAAATTAATTAGTATAGGGCATAGTGGTCACTCAATGATGGCTCTAATATCATCATTAGTGTAAAAAAGGAGGGGAAAGCAATTGCCTTTAACCATGGATGCTGAGATCTGCAAGAAATGAGACTTGATTTTCCTGGGTAGTGGGTTGGCAATAGAAGGCTCTTGTCTTCCAGAAAGAAAAAGTGTGGCATAGTGGAGAAAGCACTCCACTATACATCAGAAAACACTGTCATCTGACCACATGCTTCTCCCGGCTTCAGTCTTCTCATTTGAAAGATAAGAAGTTTAGTTTAGTTCAATGACATCTGAAGTGTGGTCTGTAGAGTGTTGGTTCCAAAAGATGGGCAGAGGGGTCTTAAGAATTAAGGCATTAGTTTCGCAAAGAGATGCTAAGCAAATTAAACAGATTTCTTTTTGTTGTGGGCCTTCTCAGAGCCTCTAGCATGCCAATGTATGTGGTAGATCTCCAAGATGGGGTCCGGTGGGCAATATTTACCAAACTCATTTGAAAGACATTTTGGAAACATTTTACTGTATCATCTCTGAAGCACTACTAGACCTATAGAATCATGGGTTCTTTAGAGGCTACGAACACACATTTTCTAGTGCCAGATTAATGTTATTGATAAAACAAAGCTCCTTTACTTTTTGCCTTTGGGGTTGTATACAGTTATTCAGTTGTTTTTCCCTCTTTTGAATTGGGTATACAAATTCAATTGAATCACTTGTTTCTGTGGATTTAAAAAGATTGCACTTAAATTTAGAATTAAGGGGGAATTAGTAGTCATATTAGTGATTGGTATTCTGAGTCACAGATAAAAGACAATTCCAAACAACCTCAAAGTGTCTTGCACTGATTAAGACACACTAAAGCAGTAAGATGGCAGTCAGAATTATTTGAAGCCCTTAGAACAGAACAGTTGTGACAGCAATGGTCTTCAAATTTTGCTTCATATTTTAATATTTTCTTTATTCATGATATTCTTAAATGATGGCACAACTAAACAGAAATATAATGATAGCTAATAATTATTAAAGTGTTTACCAAGCACGTGATACTGTCATAACTGTTTTACTTGCATTATATCATCGATTCCACCCTTATGAAACAGATTCTAGTATTTTACTCCTTTTTTGCAGGCAAGGATATAGAGGTAGAGTAAGACAATTCTTGAAGCTATACAGTTTATAAAGGAGGCTCCAAATCCTGCCTTCACCAATCCCTAGCCTTGTGGCACTGGTTTCTCTGCTTTAAGCTCAGTTAACTCCTCTGCACAAATGGAGTAATAGCAATAGTATCCAAATAACAGGCTTGCGGTGATAATTAATGAGATATTGCATTTATTAAATGCAGAATGGAGCCCGGTAAACTATTATTTGTAGGCCACTTTTATTATTATTACTTTGGCATGTGAGTTACAAGGCTGTTGTTCTGTCTCAGAAGTGGGTGCTTTTTATCTAAAATGTAAATATAATCACGTGTAGGTGGGATAAAGGATAAAAGTTATGCTGTTTTTCAGTGCAAATTTTTCTAAGGGTTTTGTATGAACCCAAAATTTGGAATTAAATCATCCTGCAACATGGGGCAGTGGGAACACTCTCATAGCCGTGACGGGTGTATAAAGTGCGGCAGCTGCTTTGGGGAACTGTGTGGCAGATCTAATAAAGTTGAGGCTGTGCATCCTGGTGACCTAGCAATTCTACAATACCCCAGAGAAACTCACACACGTGCACGAGGAGACACAGGTGGGAGGATTTGAAATAGTAGAAAATGGAAACAAACTGAAGTTCCAGCAACCAGACAATGGGCAAATAAATTGGGAAATAGTCATTCAATGGAACATTATACTGCAGTTAAAGTAAATGAATTAGAGTGATACATATTGGCAAGATAATATCTCAAAAGCATAATGTTGAATAAAAAGCAAATAGCAGAAAGATATGTGCAGAATGAAACCCACAAACAGTACTATACATTGATATAAAATATGTTCAGACATAGCAACAGCATAAAACATGCTTAGAAACAATGAATTCCTAATTCAGGAATCCAGGAGAGCTTTTATTTCTGGGAAGGAAGAGGGCATAGGTTTGCTGGAAAGAAATAAGGGCAATTAAACTGTATGTGTAATATTTTATTTCTTGTAAAAGTACTGGGGCATGAATGACAAAAGCTAAGTTTTGACCAAGTTGGGTGGTGGAAACTTTTCTGTATGCTTGAAATATTTCATAGTTTAAAAAATCATATTTTATTGTATTCTGTCCTCTCTCTCCCTCTCTTCTTTTTCTCTTTGTTTTATCGTTTCATTGACGCTTCCCCTCGGTCACCTTTAGCACCTTATGCTGAGTTGTGTGTTTTTCGAGATGGCATTTTCTTCCTGCCACACACCTCCTGTAAAAGGTTGTGGGTTTACAGATTTCAGTTCCGAGTGCTACAACTTGTTTACTGCTGGGTTCAGATTTGCGGTCATAAAGTGCAAGCTGGAGTCCGGTTGCGTTAATTATTTAACATGGCTTCCTCTTGTCGTGTAAGCTGCGTGAGCTCTCCTGAACAGCCAACTCATTCAAGCCTGTGGCCCGCGGAGGGAGGGCGCAGGGAGGGGACAGTGGCTGGCGAGGGCAAGAGAGCTCGGTGTACCTGCCACCTCTCGGGGGTTCTCCTGTTCCAATAATCAGCACTGTGGCTAGGACTGAGCAAGGAAATCAGGTGCCTGCAGAGTCATTTCTGACCCTCTAAGGAGAGGTTCAGAGAGGACAGGGGGTTTGTGACTTCGCAGTTAAAGTGCAACTTCAACCAAAGGGAGGGGAGGGGAGTTGGACAATGGGGCAAGACGAGGCCTCAGGTTCATGGACGAGATCAGGGTCATTGGGGGCAAATTCCATTCATATGTGTGTAAGTGAAGTGGTGCATTAAAATTTCCACATCAAATCTAAGACAGATAACGTTTCCTATAGTGTCTTATAAGTTCCTGACTCAGCACCGTTGTAAAATATCGAACCATGAACTAACGCCTGAACAGTTGAAATGACTCACCAAAGGCAGGGAGGGCTTTTGGATCCCTGAAAGACCTTATATTCCAAGGAGGCAGATGAAAATATAAAGTAGCTCTTCCCTGTATTTGGCTTTGTGTTGGATTAGTTTGTTTCACACACACACACACACACACACCTTTTTCCTTTTGGTTTATTCGTTTTGTTTCTTGTGGGAAGTTGAGAAAAAGCCTTGGGTTCCTGGAGTTCCTGGAGCCACTGTGATGACAGCTTTCTGTAATTATCTGAGACTTTCTGTAATTATCTGGGACTAGCTGTGTGGTCAGAGCCCTTCCCATCTTTCTTTGTTTCTCGGGCCATTTGTTATGACTAGAAGAGGACTGGTCCAGGAGCTGCTGCAGTGAATGCCATTTCCCACTTCAGAGGGGGTGGACTGTGGCTGTCAAGCACATGGGCTGGGGTGCTGACAGATGTGGATTCAAACTGTATAATTAGGTACAAGTTATTCCTCTGAATAACAGTTCTAGAATATAAGGAATGCCCAAGATTTATTAGTTCATTAATTTCATTTGTAAAACATGTCTTCTATTTACCCTTCCAGACAAGATCTGCCATATTACTTTCCCAGTTGCTAAGACCAATACCATGCAATGGGTTGGCGTAAGCAATTGGCTCACCATTTTGAGGCTAGGAGAAGTCCAAAATCAAGGTGTCAGCAAGGCGATGCTTTCTCCTTAAAGACTGTGGCGTTCTGGATATGGCTGTTGGTGATCCTTGGCCCTTGGCATCTCTGTCACACGGCAAGGCATACGGCCACATCTTTTACTTTCTTTCCTTGATCTTGTTGACTTCCAGCTTCCGGCTTCTCCCCGTGGCTCCTCCTTCTGTGTCTAATTTCCTTTGCTTTGAGGACTTCAACCATATTGGATTAAGACCTACCCTCATATCTCAACTCATAACATCTTCAAAGGTCCTATTTACAAATGGGCTCACATGCATAGGACCAGGGGTTGGGACCTGAACACGCCTTTTATGGAGAACGTGACTCAATTCCCAATACCTGCCATCATGATTTGTAAATATTATTTAAAAATCTGATTTTCATTCCTTCTTGAATTGGTAATATATTCACATGGTTGAAAGGTGACTAAAGGCTCCATAGCATCCAGTTCCCCTCCACAGAGGAACTCATATATTATCATTTTTAAAAGTATGTCGATTATGAATACTTGAGCCAGCACATGCATACGCCAAATAGTAACATATCAGACAGACTATTTAAGCTTCTTGCTTCTTTTGTCACTTAATTTGTCTTGCTCATAAGTTCCTTTCTGCCATGTTAAAAAGTTAACTCATTCTTTTTTAGGGCTGCATTGTTTGCCAAATGGATTCTTATGGTATTGGCCATTCTTTCGGCCTGGGTTGGGGTTTGCATTTGAGGGCATTGGATTTGCATTTAATCTACTTATTTTATTAACTTGCTTGTTTGTTTTGCTTCTCTGGGTCTTTTCCACATAGCTGAGCCTTGATTTCATTATCCATGGGTTCCAGTGATTTGAGAAGCCTTGTGGTGTTATGAGCATCAGGATAGAAAGCCACAGAAAGGTGACTTTTATGATCACACTTCTGAAGAGTTAATGTGGTCAGGATTAATTCACTCAACAAATATTTCTTGAGCATCTATTACATGCCAAACACTGTTCTAGGCCATGGGGTGGCCCCTGACTCCACTAAGTTGACAGTCTAGCAGTGGAATTAGGAAGTCAAATGAGTAATTACAAAAAAGCTTGGAAAATACAGTAATGGGGTAAATAGAGGATGCCTTGTGATGCAGGCAGTAGTTATCAAACTCAGTATGTCTTGGCATTCCCTGAGAAGTTTATTATAACACAGATGCTTGGACCCCACTGGCCAGAGATTTTGATTAAGTGTGTTCATGCTGGGACCTGAAGATACATTTTTAATAAGCACCAGAAGGAATTCTGGCACAGGCTGTCCAGCAGACTACACTTTGAGGAATACCAGACTAGAGGAAAGTAAGGAAGGCTTCCTGGAAGAGGTGAAGGCTAAGGTGAGATTTGACGGATGAGTAGTTCACTAAGCAAGGAAGATAGAAAAGGGTCTTTTGGACTAGTGCTTCTCAAAGTGTGGCCCAATCCACATCAATTCAGCAATCCACACCAATCCACATCAATTCAGTGTTTACATTTCATGTGGCAATTTGCCGTTGTCATGGCATCCAAGCCAGTGGTCAGTGGATTCATCTTGCTTCATGTGCCGTAGACTGGGCTGGGTGATACCAAACTCGAAAGGGAATCACATGCGGCATAAACCACATACTAGTCATACACCATGATCATGTATCCACAGAGGATGGATTGGGAGCTAAAACAAACAAAAAAACCCAAAACTGGTGCTTCACCACAGATGGTTTCGGGAACATTGTTTTAAACAGATAAAAGAGAACAGATGCTTTTGAGGAACTGAAGGAAGTTCAGTGTGGTGGGACTTACATTGTGAGAAGGCAAATAATAGGAGCTAAGTCTGAAACAGGAGGGGGCAGAGCTCGTTAAACTGATTAAGAAATTTAGACATTATCTTAGCAACTACGGAAATCCATCGGATGGTTTAAACTTACCTGATGTTTCAGGCACCTTGTCCTCTTATTTAGAAATCCACTGTAACTTTCATGTGTATTTGACTTTTACTGTTACATACAGTCTATTTCCAAAGCCAGATAAGGTTCTGATTGTTTCCGTAGTTTTACCTTTTTTCAGTGGCTTGTTCTATTCCTTCATGGGCTTCTCTAATGATGTCCTCTCCTTTCTGAGGCCCACAGTCTGCCACTCTCAGGAGGTTTGGTGTCTCCCTCCTGACATTCTTTTGCACCCCTACTCCGTGCTGGTAGGTGAGCTGGACCTAGCTCTGGCTTGGGACTCTGGCCTAATGTACCTCATTTAAAATTATGCCATTGATGTTTTCCAAAAGCTATGGTGCTTTGAAGAAAGTTTCCACCTTTTCCTTTTTTTTTTTAGTTTCAAACCTACAGAAATGTTGGAAGATATCACCACAGATACCTTTTTACCCTACACCCAGATTCTTCACATTGTTAACATTTTGCCACAAATGTTTCTCTCTCTTCATAATGTAGATTATATGTAATATGTATATTATATAGTCATAGAATAAATATATGTATTATTTTCTGTTAAATCATTTGAAAGTAAATTGCAAACATCATAATTCTTTGCTCCTAAAAGACACAGCGTATATCTCCTTAGAGCAAGGGTGTTAATTCAGAAAATTTAATATTAATGTAATATTATTATCAATACAGTCCATATTCAAATTTCACAAAATGCCCCAAAAATGTCATTTAAAGCAATTATTTTCTGTTCCAGGAAGCAGGGTTGTGCCCGTTCGGGTGTCTTACGTCCCCTAAAATGCCATATTCTTTGATGCAGTCTTGTGGGGGCAGATGTATTAGTGTTGGTTAGGTTGGAATCCTTTGATTATTTCCATGGAGATGTGACTCAATCGACTGTGGGTTAAACATTTGATTAAATTATTTCCATGAAGATGTGGACCCCACCCATTCAGGGTGGGTCTTGATTTAATCATTGGTTTCTATAAAAGAGCTCACAAACAGAAGGACCAGGGAGCAACTAGAGAGACATTTCTGAGATGGCCATTGAAAGCAGACTTTTGCTAATGCTTTGGAGATGCTAGCCCAGGATTTGCTCCAGAGAAGCTAAGAGGGAACAAAACTCCCCAAGAGCAACATTTTGAAGAACACACAGAAGCTGAGAGAGGAGCTGGAACACAACCTAGGATCAGCAGACACCAGCCATATGTCTTCCCAGCTAACGGAGGTTTTCTGGATGCCATTGGCTTTCCTTTGCTGAGGGTATACTTATGATGATGCCTTAATTTGGACATTTTCATGGACTTCAGACTGTAAACTTATAACCAAATAACCCCAGTTTATAAAAGCTAATCCATTTCTTGTATTTTGCATAACAGCAGCATTAGCAAACTGGAACAAGGGTCATATATTGTATTATCATGTCTCTGTTTTCCATGTTACTCTAGAATATTCCTTAGCCCCTCCTTTGTCTTTCCTGACATTGACAATTTTGAAGAATGCAGGCCAGTTGTTCTGCAGAATGACCCTCATTTTGGGTTTGTATTTCTGATTGCTCCCTCCTGATTAGAATTGGGTTAAACATCTTGACCGTGGTGTTATATTCTTCTCAATGTATAATATCAGGAGGTAGAAATATTGGTCTGTCCATTTATAGGCAATATGAATTTTTTTCTTTATTAGAGAAGTTGTGGGTTTACAGAACCATCAGGCATAAAATACAGGTTTCCCATATACCACCCTATTATTAACACCTTGCATTGGTTTGGAACATTTGTTACAACTGATGAGAGCACATTTATATAATTGTACTATTCACTATAGTCCATGGTTTAACTTAGAGTTCACTGTATAGTGCATTTCCATGGATTTTTAAAAATTTGTATTCTCTTACTATATATACAACCTAACACTTCCCCTTATAACCACATTCAGATATATAATTCAGTGCTGTAATTAAGTTCACAATGTTGTGCTACCATCACCACCATCCATTACCAAAGCATTTCCATCATTCCAAATAGGAACTCGGTACATTTTAAGCCTTAACTTCCCATTCTCTCTCTTTACCCCATCCCCTGGTAACCTATATTCTAGATTCTGACTATGAATTTGCTTATTCTAATTATTTCATATCAGTGAGAGCACACAATATTTGTTCTTTTGTGTCTGGCTTATTTCACTCAACATGATGTCTTCAAGGTTCATCCATGTTGACACATGTTGCATGTGAATTTTGATCACTTGGTCTGAAATTTTTAGGATGCAATTCACTGCAATGGGCTTATTGTCACGATTGCTTCCTTGAGCATAAAGCTTGCTTTAGCAGAGGCTCTCTTTGAGTGAGGCCCCTTCTTGATCACAGATAAGAAAGCTGAGCCTCTGCCAGCCCCTGTGTCGATCACTTGGGGAACAAGTCAGGGCAGATCCTGGCCCCCCTGGAGCTTGCCTTCCAGTGGGCAGAGTCAGGCAGGAGACAGTAACTGATACGGATAAATAAGTCAATTTCAGATTGTGATGAGTGCTGTGAAGGGACTAAAGCAAGAAAAGGGGACAGAGAGGCAGGGATCTGGTCACCATCCATGAAACAAAACCCCTTTCCTCGGGGGGTTTCCCTGTCAGGTGGAGATCAGGATAAACAAGTTAATAAAGACACTGGAAGTCAGGTAGTAATAATTGCCAGGAAGAGCCACAAAGCAGGCAAGGGAGTCTCCTGAAGAGTGTCTAGCCATCATGAGGGCTTTGGGTGCCACCTTTAGTGGGATGGGAAGATGTCGAGGTTGACACAAGTAGTGACATGGTCTATCCTTTAGAAGTACCGCTTTGGTGCTTTGTAGAGAAATCCATGGGATGGGGTTGGGGCTTGTGCCAAAGGGGAGACCATATCCTGATGAAAGGTGAAGGAGGCTCTGCAAGAATTGTGATGTCACCATCTTCGCCTGGTTCGTCCAATGCCTCATGAGGGATGGTCAGTATTTGTTGAAAGACTGGCTGAAGAAATGAAACAATGCATTAGTTTCTATTACTATTATTAATTTTCAAATAAAAATACATCTGATTGATGATGGCTTTGGACTTTGTCTGTTTAGCTATAGGTGGGGCAACATATCCCCAAATTTGCTTTCCTGTGTGTTCCCAGATTGGGGTTGCTTACAAGAGAAGTGGGAAGGAAGGAGCAGCCATTTTTTAAATACTCTGAAGGTCAGTGTAGAGCCCACATTTTGTAGCTCATGGGGCTGATCTCCGGGTTCATCTCATTGGTGTGGGGCAGCACCCCACCTACAGCTGCCCCAGTCCCCTGTTGATCTCTTCATTTTGCTTCTTCAGATCCTGGGCCATGCCTGCATGCAACTCCAGGGAGAGAAGGATCAGCTGCTCTGCACGTCACACACATCAGCGAGATCTGAGACACAGCTCCAGTTTATCATGCAGGTCTCACACTGTGTCTGGGCTCCTGTCTTTCATGCCCATCTTTTCCTCCCAATTGCCACTTCTGCTGACTTCAGGCCCAGCACCAGAGACAGAAGCTACAGAACTACAAAGCCTGCTTATCCAGTCTCCAGAATCATGAGAGGTTCAATCCTGTATTAAATCCCTTCTCTAGATCATTCATCATGACTGTTCCCCTGAATAAACTGAATAACCCAGACTGAATCTGAGTGGTTATCAACTTTGGAGATCCTTGAACTTTTCTGTATTTTAGGAAAAAAAAATTAAATTATTTTTAGGTATGTTTATAAAGAGAACTGATGATTCTCTTCACTATCCTGGTATCAATGATATTCACCAAAACATACAGAAGAGTTTTCAAATGGATGAACATGGTTCTCGTTCAGTTCTATGGATGTTTGATGAGGCAGCAGGTTTTTGTTTGCTTATTTGCCCAGGAGGACTGTAAGAAAACGTCCCTGATTCGATTTTGCAATTCATGAACTGAATGACTTCACAGAGAGTCACGGAGGTGAGGAAGTTCAGCCAATAATCACTGGCTGACCCTTGCTTCTCTGTTTGAAAACTGTGATCTTTAAATGAGTTCCTAACGTTAAAGTTTGTTTTAGTTTGAGCCTGGATCTGAAAGATATCCTAGCTTTCTTTTTGGGTTTCCAGGAAGAAGAGATGTGGAAGAAGAGAAGAGGCCACTTGAGATCTGAACCATCGGGGCAGAAAAAGGAGGTCACAGAAAGTTGAGCATGAGCTCTGAGGCAAGCCGGACCTGGGTTTGAATTGCAATTGCTCTCCCTAACTGCTGTGTAGCCAGAAGCAATTAATGGTGTGTCTCTGAGTCTCGGTTTCCTCATTTAAAGCTTGGGGTGACAATCCCGTCGGAGTGTTAGTGAAGGTCCAATGGGAAAATACGCAAAGGACTCAGCACAGTGCTGGCACCAGGCAGTGTTTGAGAGGCTGTCTGGGTTAGAACTCTGACTCTGACATTGACTAGCTGGGCCACCTGGGCAAGTTAGTGAACTTCTCTGTGCCTGCTTTCTCACCTGTAAAATGGGGCTAGTAATAATAGCAACTACCTAATAAGGTTTTCATGAACATCAAATGAGTAAATAGCAGCTTGGTTGGGGTGGCACACACTGGACTCAAATCCTGGCTCCAAGGTGTGACCTTGGGAAAATTACTTAACCTCTATGCTGGGTTGAACTGAGACCCCAAAAGACATGTTCAAGGTCTAACCTCTGGTCCTGTGAATATGACTTTATTTGTAAATGAGATCTTTGAAGATGTTACTAGGTAAAATGAGGCCAAACTGGATTATGGTGTGCCCTCATGCAATATGACTGGTAGCCTTATAAGGAGAGAAAATAGAGCACAGATAGAGGGGCTGAGACAAAGGGAGAGAAAGAAACGGCCATGAGATGGAGGTGGATGTGGAGTGAGGCCACAAGCCAAGGAACAGCATGGATTGCCAGAGGAATCCTACAGACTTCAGAGGGAACTTGGCCCTTACAACTTCTAGCTTCCAGAACCATGAGACAATACATTGCTGTTGCTTAAGCCAACTGTCTGTGGTACTTTATTAGAGCAGCCCTAGGAAACTAGCGCAAACTCTCTGAGCCTCAGTATTTTGGTTTCTCAGCCCTCTCGTAGAGCTGTTGTAAGGGTTAAATGTCATCATGCACGTAAAACAGTTAGCAGAACCTCACACACAGTAACTGCCTGGTCAGTTTTGGTTCCTATTATTGCTAGCCTTACTAGGACGAGCAACTACATTCAAAGCTCAGAGCCAAGTATATTGCATGCCTCATTGTTTTCCATTCTCACAGCCATCCTGTTGGGTAAGTCTTACCCTAGCCCTATTTTATGGAGAAACAAACTGAGACGTAGGCTCAGGCCATCTACCTGTCAGGCTCATCTTTCTGACCCAAGAACTGGGTCCCTAACCTCTCTGCTATATTTGCCATTCATTTTAAGACTATTTCCAGAGGAATAAGTGATTGGAGCTGCCCACTGCTCTGGGATGAATGTTTTTCTCCCCTGAGGAGTGATAAATGGTGGGCAGCCTGGGCTTGAGGTTGTTCTCTCTATTCAGTATCTGGAGTGGGGTGATTGGGTGCTGTCTCCTGGGGTCACACTTAAAAGCCATAAAGTCATTGGTCATTGCCATGTGTTGGGGTGAGGGGTTTGGGGGCCCTGACTGATCTTCTAGTTCCCCTTAGGTTCCGTTACTCTACAGTAACAGCGGGGCTCCTGGGGGGCTTCTCAAGGGGATGCAGAAAATCCCACCCCTTTGTATTCATGAAGCAAGACCTTCCTAAATAGCTCCTTTTTAATATGGGGAATAACCATATAAAAGGTAGGGAAGTTTTGTCGTAGGGGTTGCTATTGAAAAATATATTGTTGAGGATGTTTGTTGCTAATGGGTGGGGAAATGAAACAAAATCTAATGTGTAGAGTCATTTTTCTCTTAGTGTTCCTGGTAAGTGAAAGACAAACAGATGCTGGAGACATTGAGTGATGTTTAATACTGAGGCCAAATATTTCAAATGAGTTAGATGAGGTGCTCTTAACTAGGGGCAGTTTTGCCACCCAGGGGACATGTGGCAATGTCTGGAGATAGTCTGGATTGCTATGAGGGTGTGAGGGGACAATGTTACTGGCATCTAGTGGGTAGAGACCAGGATGATGCTAAACGTCCTTCAAGGCAGAGGACAGCTGCCCCCCCCAACAAAAACATATCCAGTCCAAAATGTCAGCACTGCCGAGGTAAAGCCCCCAGTTGGATCAATTGTCAGGCAGTGGCCACCAAATGCTAACAGCTAAAGATAACTCTTCTGTGTTTAGACGTAACTAACAAGATTAAACACTTATATGCATTTACTGTGTGCCAAGCACTGTTCTCAGTGTTTCGCATATAGATGAACTCATTGACTCCTCCAACTCCCCTAAAGGGAAGCAATGATTTACCCCCATTTCATGGATAAGGAGGGTTAACAACTAGTCCAAAGTCACCTGGCTGGTGAGCCGCAGACCTTGGTGTCAAACCCAGGCAGTCTGCCTCCAGGTCTGTGGTCTTAACCTTTTCACAAAAAGCAGCCAACCTTCTTCGTCATTAGAAACTCAGACCAACAGTCGCATCTCTGTTCAATCAGGGGCTGCAAACTGAATCACTTTTGGAAATCAGGATGGCTCTCCCCACCCTCGGCTCTCTTGCCTTCACAGGCCACTTCCTCCAATAAAAAAATAAGAGATTACATTTAACAACTGCATTGAGATAAAGACAATCCAGACTGGAGGCATTGTTAAATACATTATTGTCATGTTTGTTTTTTCTGATTTTAGAATAAATTAAAATTAAAACATCTTTGTGGGCCCCTAAAAGTGTGATGGGCCCCAGGAACTGTGCCTAATGGAGAATTCCGTCCTGGTGGCATTGGGGCCTGGCCGTCAGGAACATAGTGCGGGAGCTAGCCAGGTGCAAATGTAAGAGGATGTGGTAGGGGTTCTGGCAACCTGGAGAAGCCAGGCCCTGGGCGGGGAGCAGGGGCAATTACTCTTTAGCTCCAGCCCAGTATTGGGAAGTGGAGGGGTGGGGGGGTGGAGAGAATGAGGGCTCGGTATTAACAAACTGGCAAATTTTCCAATTTTTGAAAAGAAGCCGGAAATCCAAACGTCCCTTTGAATTAATTCTATAAGCACTATGCTAAGAAAACAAAAAAAGAAAAGAAAAGAAAAAAAAGCATCACTATTTGGTTAAGTAAATGGGCTTTGGAGCCAGACATGCCTGATATCCAGCATTGGCTGGGTCGCTTACTAGGCATAGATCTTGGACAATGGACTTCATTTGTCTTAAGCTCATTTTATTATCTGTAAAATGGGAACGATATGAGGATGCTGTGATGTGGGTGTTTATTTTGAACATTTGCATACTATTTTTAAAGTACAATGACATCTCAGATCCAAATAGAAACTTAAAGATCAGATTCCAGTGCTCTCTGGAGTGGCGTCAGTGAGTGAGGGACCAAGCCAGGGCCCGTGGCAGGCAGGAGAGCTCAGATCCACGACAGGGGACAGCCTCTGTGCAGCCTGGCCAACTGCTGTCAGGGGTTATGGGCCCACATCCGACGCAGCTTCTACTGTGAAGAGTGGCCCGAAATCTAGATTTTATGTGAAATATCTCATGTTTTTTAAATGTTAGTATTGGGTTATATGGCCTTTAAACCACAAAATGGGCCAAATGAAATGTAGCTGCCAACTGGACAAGGTGTGAGGCTGTCATCAGTTTATGACTGGCTCTAAGGAAGACAAATGTCCAGATGGTGTTTGCTGTCTTACAGTGCCCCTGGTGGTACTCGTGGAAGTGTCTGTAGTCTTAGAGGAGCTGTGCGTTTAGGGATCGGGATGGAAGATGAATGTTATGATGTAGCTCAGGTAGGCAAAAAAAGACATTTTTCCATCAGTTGTCCTTGGCATCGTTGCTGGAAATGTCAGTCTGGGAACCTGAATATGCCACTGGGGAAAAAGGACAAAGGTGTGCAAGTGATTGAACAGGAGCCATGGAACAGATAGATTTTTTTAAGGGGAAAAGGATAAGAGACCATGGAAGAAGAGAACAAAGAATTCAGACCCGGAAATCCCAGTACTCTAGAGAAATTCCTAGACCCAGAGATCACCAGGAAAATGATGTTGAGCCTCCCTTCCTAGCCAATGAGATTTTTCATGAGGGTAGGGAGGTGCGTCACTTCTTATAGAATTCCACAGCTGAAAGAGAACTAGAGATCTTTATCTTTTTAACCTTTTGTTTTTTTTTATTATGGAGGTAAATGTAAATAAACAACTTGCCCATGTAGCTGGCATATATTGAAAACTCAAATGCACAGAGAACAAGCCAAGGAATTTTAAAAGGGTGAGATGCCCAGGTGGGAGGTAATAGGGAACGGTAGCAATTGGGGCAAACCAGAGGGGGCCTGGCCTGGCCTGCCCAAAGGGGGCTTTTGTTACGCAGCTGGCGCTGACTGTGCCAAACTGAAATTTGAGCCCACAGTAGGCAAAACTAACTTAAAAGAAATGTTGAAAATCCCAACTTTGGGGATGAAATCTCCCAATTTTTCGAAGTTGTCAACCAATTCAAAAGTTTAAAACACACCATGCAGGCCAAACAAAGCACATCTGAGGTACACATTTGGCTCAGAACCTGGCTGTTTGTGACTTGTGTTAAAGAATCTTCCTGTACCCCACATATCTCCTGGCAATGTGGTTCTCACCTGACTTCCCGACAAGGATTTTTTCATCCTAGGCAATACTGTTAACTTGAGAATATTTGATGTGATTGTTTTCTTAACCCTTTGCCTAAATAAGGACCTTAGATAAAGGTGATATTTTACTTTTGTTTCCTCTCCACTATTCACTGATTTGTGCTTGTGCAGCCAAAAATTCAGGAAGTACAAGAAAGGCTATAAAAATTAAAAGACATTTTAAACTCTCATCCCAGCCCTATTTTTTATTAACAAATTTTTCTTTTTATAGTAAACTAGGGAGAGTCTGTTCAGAGTCCAGGTTCATAAGGTGCAGTGTTTTGCTTAGCAGAACCCAAAAATAGAATCATGAAAATACAGTTTGGTAAATCTTTTAAGCCCAAATACTACTCCTTCCCCTAAAGCAGGCACCAGACCCATTTCTACCTCTGCACTCAGAAACAAATGGAGGCCAATTCCATTTTTTATGCCCTGTTGACTCCGATTCTTGATTCTTTGAGCATCTTTGATGCAAAAACAAGGAAAACAGCAACCCAATGATCAGCTGATTTGTAAGCCTTTCCTCTGGATTTCTAAGCAAACTGGGGAAATAAATCAGACATGTTGGAAGCCCATGAACTACAGCATCAGATTAAGTCTGTCTTTTAAGAGAAGGCTATTTCCCAAGACTATAATTTTTTCTATGTAGTGAACAAATGTGTTTGCTTTAAAATACTCATCAATTAAGCTATTAAACAGATACCAACTTTAAAAGAAATACTAAAAGATTTACCATGCTTGAAACTATTTAGGATAGGAAAAAGCATCACCATAAAGTAACTGGGGAGAGAAACTGAACTTATTTTTCATCTATTAACATTTGGGTTATAACAAATATGCATCCATAATACATATTACATACATGTATAAATATATACATATATGTGTATACACGTATTTCCAGGACACAAGGTAGTGAACAAATATTTCAGTGAACAAATCATATCAGTGCAATGCATGGCTCTGAGATTCACTAGCTGTGTGGCTCTAGACCCCTCACTCAATTTCTTTGTGCCACTGATCTTCATCTGCAAAACATGGGTAATAACGACACCTCCCCCAGAAGATTGTTGTAGAGCTAAAATGAGACCAAATGTGCAAAGCTCATAACAGTATCTGCTGCATAAACAAAAATATCCTTAAATGGGAAGTAGCACTAGCACTACTACCGCCACAAAAGTTCTCCTGTCTCTCACTTTCAGATGCAGTCAGAATTGTCTGGTTCCAGGGCTCATACAAATCCAATAAAGCCCCAGACTAGGATTAATCTGGCAAAATTCATAACCTGAGTTATGATAGAGAAACAATAAGCCTCGGACAATGTTTGTCTCTTTAAATGTGACTGTGCCTACAGAGACCCACAGAGCTAGTTGTGCTCTGATGACTTGGTGGGAGGTACAGTAGCTCTGCATGGGGAAAGTGAGTCTCAGAAGAAGCCCAGCTCCTGGAGGTATTAGACAAACAGTGTAGGCAGTTGTGGCTCCTGAGTTTTTACGGAAGTCGTGCCTATGAAGCACAGGAACGTTTGCTAAATATCCTGGTCGTTTGATTGGCAAACAGCCTGGATAATTCAGTGTTTCCTCTCTGCTGGATCTACTTTGTCTTCAGAGTTTCCCTCTTGGACTGGTTACAGCTAAAACAGGAGTAAAAATAGTGGCTTGTGTCTGTTTCTTTCAGCGAGGCAGTGTGGTGCAGTGGTTAGGAGCATGGATTCTAGTTGCAGAACAGCCTGGTCCTTTTGTACCACTTTTATGGGCTGGTTAATTCGAGGTTGGTAAAACGGAGAGGAAGAGAATAGTGGTGCCAACGCAAAGTCGGTTGAGAGGACTGAAGGAGTGCTTAGCGCAGTGCCTGAGTCGGGAGTGCTACCAGCTCAGTTTGGAGAGCCACCCGGTTTGTAAATTTCAAGCCCTCAGCTGTGGAACTCTCCCCAGAAATGCTCATGCAGGCGTACGCTCCAAGTTTGACTGTATTTTGTGGGTTCACCAATTACCATCCCCTCTTCCACGCTAGAACTTCTGTTCTAGAAAACACCTGAAAGAGATGTGGAGAGCATGTGAAAAGCACTTTTGTCACTGTCAGGATACCATAAATCTTTACCAAACCAATAAGTGAAGCAGAGATTCTTAGAGGTAACCAGGGCTTGATTGCATTTGTAATGAGGTTTGTATGTTTTATTTTATTTATTAGGAGGGAAAGTGCAGGAGCCTTCAAGGACAGTGATTCATCACCTCTTTCCTTCAGGAAAAGAAACCAAGTAACTTGAGAGCATTTACCCCAGGTTGGAGCCTGCTTTGCCTAGCAGTGTCCTTCTCCTGAGTTTTCAGCACGTCCCATGGGAGCTCAGGAGAGGGGCCTTCTGAATCACTGTGTCTAGACACATCCATGAAGGGGCCAACTGCTGTTTATTGGGCTTGCAGGAGCACTAACATGGAAAGTCTCTCTGAATCACTCATCCTGGAAGGAGCGTGTGGAGAGGTTAACGGGTTCATTCCAGAACTGGTCCCCTCCCGTGTGCAGGCAGCCTGGCTCACCGGGAAGGTAAAGTCATGCTGTCTCTTGCCAAAGACAGTTAGGCAAGGAGACACTGTTGATTTTGTCTCTAGCGCTCGGTGCCAGGGCAGAACCCAGGAGGACTCTGCAGATGTTGATTAGGCTTAAGCCTTGAAGAAGAATGAAACCATCATTCAGCAGTGTAGGCGCTCAGTAAATACCTGGGGCATGAATTCAGGGGACCTACTACCGTGAAAACGGGCCATTCGGTTCAGCAGATTAATTAAAAGAAATATTTAAAAAATCTGATGAGTAGCAAGGAGTGAATAATTGCTTCAGCTTGCTCTTCCGAAGCCTAATCCAACACACAGAGAAATCTTCGATTCTCTCACTATTTTTCAGATTCTTTTTCTTCAAAGTCAGGTCCCTCATACATCTGGGAAATTCTGCCACATCACACACTAAATCATATAATTATATATATACATATAACATATTTACATAATACACATATACAGATATGTATGCATGAAGTTAATAATTGACATAGTTTTATCCTTTGGAGATATTTAATTATTCATCCAATACATATGATTTTGATGTTTCCTTTTCATATGTTAGAAACATTTTTTTTCTAGGTTCTCAGCTGCTTTTGTAGGCTCTGTGAAAACCTGATATGAATTCAAACAGTCCTAGCACAGCAGAAGTGAATAATCTTTGGTGGAGTATATGTTTTATAGTCTGATCAATAAATGAACTCATTCCTGGGGTTCTTCTAAGGCTAAGAAACTCCCAAGCATTTCAGAGTTTAATACCAAGGTTATATACTTGAGGTTATGGACTTGATAAATTTAGATGGCTCCATTCTGTAACTGGCTAATTGGATGCTGTGTTGAATTTTGGCTTGTGAAGGGAAGGACGTAATCTCTGTTCCAAACACGGAAAGGAGGTTTAGTTGTGTGCACTGTGGCCCCAAAAGGAAAATTTTGAACTCAGAGGAGAGTGAGCTTTAACTAATAAAGATCCTCTTTGTACTGTCTTCCTAAAAAGGGGGTCCGTGAGTCTCTGAATGAAGAACTGAATTCTCAATGCCACAAGACTGGAACCAAGTCACCATTTGAGGCACTCATGGCCCACGTACCACTCCTTTCTGAACTTGTCAGAGTTGGCATTCACCTGGCTTAGGTAATATTTGGTTAATGACCTTCTCTTCCACCAGACGGGGAGCTTCACGGGGGCAGGACAGTATCTGCTTTTCCTCCCTGTATTTTATCCCCTGTACCAAGCACAGTGCCAGGCACATAGTAGCTTCTCAATAAATATTTCTTCAGGGATTGAAAGAACGAATCCTCCTGTTTACCACTTTTCTGGAGTAAGGTGTGATAGCATAGTCATTCCGTGTGTGGCTTTGCTGTCTGACTTCCGGGGTTTGGGCTCCAGCCTTGGCACTTCCTGAGTGTCTTTGGGTAGGTTACTTCTGCCTGTGCCTTGGTTTCCTCATCTGTGAAATGCGGATAATGAAAGCAGTTGCTTCCTGGGTGCTTGTACTTCCTTTTCATGTACAGTTTTCTGATGTATAATACTATCTAGATTTATATTGACTTGATGTTTTTAATTATTCTTAACATATTATGTATTGCATTTTTTTATAGTTAAAATGTATAGTTAAAAGTGGCTTTGTTTACTTTCTTCTTAATAAATAAGTAATCCAGAAATTGGAATCAAGGAAAAGGAGAAATAATTTTTTTGAAAAGTGTGGTGAGATGTGTCGTCAAGCTTTAACTGTTTGTAGCCTGCATTTCTTTAGTTTGAGAAAACAGGGCCCGACTTTATTTTTAGAAATGTGAAAAGTACACCTTGGTAATGTGTCTAGCAGCATGGGATTTTGGAAAGATGCTGACATTTGAAGGAGGAAGGAGAAAGATAAACAAGAGATCAAATGAACACCTGTGAATTTCTATGCCACTGAAAATAATGATAAGTGTGTTTTAATGATTGCCAGTATCTTTCTGAAGGTCAAATATGAATGTTCAGGAGAACACTCAGAGGAGAAATGAAAGGAAAAACGTCTTTAAGATGGCATCTACCTGAAAGCAGGTTTGCATAAGTTCACGGAGGTAAGTTCTCCGGAGCATAGTTTGAAAGGCTATGTCATGTGTGGTTGTTTTCAGAGCTGGGAGGTAAGGAGGCTAAGACATGGCAGGGATGTTTGCCTCACATATTTTGTCTGGTGAACTGATCATCTCTAGGCCAAGAATGAATTCCTCTTCCCATACAGAATATTCCTGAGTTGGCCCAGGTGTACTGGAGGAGAGAGAGGAGGTGAGGAGAAAGGAATCTGGCCATCTGGAGACCAGACAAGATGGACTTATATGGATTTCCTTGGAAGAGCTGTCTTACAGGCAGCACCCCTCCATTGAGATGTCCTGGGACACTGGCCATAACATTCTGTAATTATTCCAATCTGTAGTTAAGAAATAGCCTAAGATACGATGCCCTCACCCGGTAAGCTCTCAGCTCACCACAGATGGTAGCTGGCTGTGGGCAGGAGGCCTCCAAGACTGTGTGCTGCAGTATATCCTTATCCCTTTCCTTAAGAGAAATGTTATTACTGCTTTTTAAGTCAGAATCTTTTTAGGCCTTTAGATGCTTGCTCTGTCTGACATACAAGAATTGTGTCGTATTTCGTCTTTATGAAATTGTCACCCCAAATAGTTACCTTATTTCCCTGCAAATTTCTCCTCCGTTTGTTCTACCCCTTATTGTTGGCCAATTTGCCAATCCTCTTCTTGGTTATTTTTATTAGACTTCCTCAAAATTACCACTAAGAATAATAAACAATTCTCAAATCTGTGATGTGGTACAGTGACTCTCAGAGTTCAAATCCAGTATTAGCTGAGGGTGTGGCTGATGGGAAAGTCAGTTATATATCAGTGTGAAGTGTTCATGAGAAGGAATTTGGGTCCTATCCACAGCAGGATATTGATTTTCTCATTCAGACTTTGGTGTACACACAGTTCCTGATGAGCCAGCTCACCCAGTAATTTCACCACCACCCCTGTTGGGGATGGTGATTCCTGGACCATAATTGAACTCAGGGATTTGGTAACTGGGCTACAGACCAGAATGTGTGGGAGAAAATATCTCATCAAGACCCTTGATTTATGTTCTCTGTCAATAAAATGCTCAGTGGGTGAGTTTAACACATTTTTCTCTTTCTGACTTGAGCAATGGATTTAGTGTGCCCGTGTGTGTGTGTGTGTGTGTGTGTGTGTGTGAGGTTCAGACGTCGGGTCAAGGAAAAAAGCTCTTAAGCTTCAGGGGAGCAATGCATCTGGGTGACATCTTTACAGTGGGATTTGATTTCACTCCTTTCTTTATTTCCAACTTTTTCTTTTTTCCTCATCAAAATCAGTTTTTTCCTCTTCGAGGTCATTTCTAGATAGGGTATTTGGGCTTCAAATTCTTTTGTCTGGTAGAATGCTTTGTCATTACTTGAGAAAAGTAGGACCTAGCTTACTAGGGTGGCTCTAGTGTGTAATGATGATGTCATTTATTTGCCTCTGTAGGAAATAGGCTTTAATTATTCTTTTTTTTTTTTTTTTGAGGGGTAAATGTGTTCACACTGGGAGTACATTATAGGACATACTTCCTAGCTATCAAAAACAAATGTATTCTTTCATTCTTTCCCAGATATTTTTTAAATACTACTGTGCTAAAGATCAGGGTTACGGGAGAAAGTGTAATAGACACGGCTCCTGTTCTCTAGAAGCTCTCAGTCTAGTGGGGCGGGGGGCAGCAAGCATCCAGGTAAATATGGAGGAGTGAATGCTAAAGAGAGTCCCCAACCAGGCTTGGAACTCAGGGGAGACTCCTGGAGGAAGTGACAGCTAAGGTGAGACCTGAGGGATGGGGCACAGCAGGTAGGTAAAGAGGTGAGGGAGAGGATGGGGGTTTTTAAACAGAAGGAACATTCTAGAAAGAAGGAATAGCATATATAAAGTCCAGGAAATAGTCACCCAAAATAGTTACCCATTAAGAGTTGATTCTTCAGTTATTGGTAGCCCAAATAATTCTGATATAAGAGTCTCTCATTAGATGTTGTGTGGAGGTTGTTTTAGCAGTCACAGTTTTGCACTTAAAATAAAGGTAGAAACTGGGTATAATGCTGTACTTGAGCTAAAAAAATTATCATAGCAGACACGGTTATTTGCCTGCCTAACAGGTCTCCTTCTCGCTTCCTACTAGCAGTGCCCCAAATTTGCTAGAGTGTTGATTCCTCCTCCTCACTGGCACAGGGTGCAGAGGGCATATACTTCCTACTCTAAACAAAACCAATCATGTCAATGACATATTCCTTGGCTGTGGTTGGGTAGGATTTTTATCTAGCCAATATGACATGAGAGGAAGACTTCTAAGGAGCTTCTGGGAAAATTCACATGCTGAAGACAGAACCAAAATGTAAAATATTATTATTTCCAAATAGCTTTCCTCAGAATGGTATATGTTGGGCCCCTGGCAACATCTGGAGGGGCCATTTCCTGTATTATCCAGTCCTCCTTTAGTTTCAAGGGAAAAAATCCACATGCATACTGGCTTCAGGAAGGAACACAGGTTATTGGAATATATAATGGCTTCAAGCATGGCTGGATCCAGGGTATAGCTTGATATCATCGTACTATATACCTTTCTCTCCATATCTTATCTCTGCTTTCCTTTGTTTGGGCTTCATTATCAAGTGATGACTCCCATCAATTCCAGGTCTATATTCCACCAGTTTAACACCTTCAAAAGAAAAGACTCTTCTCTCTCCCAATAGTTTCAACAAAAGTTCCAGAATTGTGTCTCATCGGTCCAATCATTGCCAATAGCTAAGGCCAGAGCAATGGCTGGCCAGGGCGATGGTTGGTCTGGGGTAGTTATGATGGCTAATTTCATGTGTCAACTTAACTATGTGATGGTGTGCAGTTGTTGGTCAAGCACTAGCCTCATTATTCCTGTGAGTCCACTTAGTAGATGAATTTAAATTATTAGGCAGTGGATTGCATCTATGGTTGGTTACATCTACAATTAACAAAGGAGATTGCCTTCAGCAATAAGGAATCTCTTCATCCAGTCCCTTGGAGGCCTCACAGTGAGAACTGATGATTTCAGCAGTCATAAGGAAGAATTTTTATTTCTACCTCAGCCAGCCAGCATCATCACCTTTGGAGTTTCCAACATATAGTCTGCCTATGGAATTTGCAGTTGTCAATCCCCACCGTCATGTGAGCCAATTCCTACAATAAATCTCTTAATATTTACACACACACACACACACACACAGATATCCTGTTGGTTTTATTTCTCTAGAGAACCCCAACTAATACAGCAGATCACATGCCTACCCCTGGAGTTGAGATGGGAAAGATGGAAGAGTCACCCCACTTAAACCTTATGTACTGAGTGGAGGAGAAATAGCTCCTCAGTTGGAAATTAGGGTGCTGCTCCCTGAACAGGGAGGAATGGATGCAAGAAAGTAATTAGAGACGCCCTCTATATATTCCATGGAAGGGTGGAGTAAGTAGTCTCATCCAGACTTTTTGTGTTTGAAGGTTTCTGGTGAGAAGGTACCCCGTGCCTGGGGTTGGTCCCAGGGAGGTAAAGTGGTTGGTTTCTAGGTCTGGGAGTTGGTGGGTGCTTCGTCCGATTGTGACCCAGCCCTCCTGGGCAGGCTGGCACCCTGAGGCAGGGCTAGCATGGGAACTAAAAGAGCTAGAGGCCAGGTGGGAGGGTCCTGGGCTGAGCCCAGCTGGAAGGGAGTAGGATGGCTCTTTTACAGATGCTGGAGCCCTCCTGACAGCAAGGAGGACCTCTGCATGGCCTCGGCTAGACCCGTTTCCATAGCAACGCTCCAAACTGCAAGGCCATCCTGCTCGCCTGCACCAGTTGGGGCTGATTAGCATCTCCCACCCCTCACTCCCTCCCCTCATGTCTCCTTTGCTCCTGAACAGGCAGAAGTGGGGAAACCGATCAGAGCTGGTACAGGGATTAACATCCTGTGGCTTGGAGCTGGTCTGCCAGGCTGTGAATCCTGTTCCTCCAATCCCCAGAGAGCACAACCCTGCATGAGCTACTTAAATGCTCTTCACCTCGATTTCCTCGCCTGTAAAATGGGACACTAATTGGAGGTAAATTAATAGAACCTATCTCAGAATTTTTTGTGATGACCAAATGACTTAACACTTGGAAAGCATCGAAAACAGTGCTTGGCATATAGTACCTGATTCACGTCAGTTCTTAGGATTATGAGTAACGACGTGGAACAAAATAAAACCTGTGTGTCTGGAGTTGTCACAAGTTGTGAAGCTGTTCATATGTGACCTCAGACAACTCCCTACCTGCCTCAGTACCTAGTTATTCATCTTTGCAACTCCCATCTGCAAAACATTCTGAGAATCAAACAAGAGAATTTCTCTTTCTATTGTTTGTATCTTAGCTCAATCCAAAATGGATTTAAGACAGGTTAGAGAGATAAACACCTCTCAGCAAAATTAAATTATTAAAAAGTAGGTAGGACAGTTTAGGCACTGGCAAAACCAAAGGTAGAAGTTAAGAACTTTAAGAAAAACAGTGATTGAAACCTGCATTATTGAGCATATACTGCATGCTAATGAGAATTCTTCACCAGTTACCTCAGGCTTCCTCAGAGCCACCCTGTGAGGTAAGGATATTATCTCATCTTTCAGGTGAGGGAGCTGAGGCTCTCAGAGATTTACTCATTCATGGTTATCCATCAAAGAAACACAACACTTGTATAAGTACTTTGAAAATGTGAAGTTCTCTTTCCTGGACTTTATGCATGCTATTCCTTCTTGCCAGAATGTTCTTTCCCATTAGAAACCCCCATCCTCTCCCTCACCTCTTCACCCATCCCGCTGCACCTCGTCCCTCAGGCTTCACCTTGGCTGTCACTTCCCCAACAGGGTTGGTGATGAAATTACTGTATGAACTGGCTCATCAAGAACTTTGTGTACAACACAAAACTCTGAATGAGAAAAACAATGGCCTGCCGCAGATGGGACCCAAATTCCTTCCCGTGAACACTTCATCACCGTGATGCAATAGCTACTTTCCCATCAGCCACACCCTCAACTAATACTGAATTTGAACTCTGAGAGTCACTGTACCACATCACAGATTTGAGAATCATTTGTTATTGGCTTAACCAAAAAGGAGATTTATCATCCTATATCATACTATATAACCAGAAATACTGAGGAAAGATGGTTCTGAGCATGGCTAATTTAGCAGGAAAACAATGTTATCAAAGATTTGGTAATGTTCTGCCCTCTTTTCCGTTCTGAAATCTTCAACATTTTGGCTTTAGTCCTCAGGTTTGCCTCTATAGGCTTGTCCAGCCATGGTTTCAAGATGGCAGCTTCGGCACATGGCATTAGTCCTTCACAATAACACTCAATGGCCAGAATTTCACTGTGTCCCTTTTAAGAAACTAGGAAAGCCCAGCATCTCCAAGAACACTGTTCCATATAACTCATTGGCAAGAATTTAACCACAGCTTCTTAATGAATCAAGGGGAATGAAATTACCATTGATGGTCAAGGTTAGACTCCAGATTCAAACTCTAAGGATGGGGAAGGACCCAGCTTACCATTAACACACCTGATGCCTGAACCAAGTTAGGGCCCTGTTGGTAAGAAACACGTAGGGATTGGGGAATGGCTATTGGGTAGTCATCAGTTATATCTATCATACATGCATTTTGTTGCACATTATTTGTGCAAAAATGGAAAAAGGAATTTCCCCTATTCTCTTGTATTAGAGAGACCAAAGATATTTGGAGAGAGGAGGGACTGTGCCAGGTAAAAAGCAAAAAACCTGGGAATTGGCTCACACCATTGTAAAGATGCTAATACCATCTCTGAAATACCTCCTCACTAGTGTTGAAACAAACAACTGGACACCATAGCCTAACCAACTTGACACCTAAAATTAAACATCAGAGAAATCATAACCAACCCTTAGCCTAAATGGGCAAGAAGAGGATGTATGCTTTTCATATGCTCAGTGAGTTCTGAAGCAGTGGAGGAGGGGTTGCCTGGAAGGAGCTGTGGTCTAGAGTGAAAATGTCAGTGCTGGACACAAGGTCCACAGTGTTGATAGAAGCAGTGCTTCGACCTCTCTCAGATCCATCCTCTGCTATCTGCTGCACCACTGGCTGAACCCAGTGCAGCCACTGGCAAAGAAGTCAGAGCTCAAGTGATGCTCTAGAGAGGTCAGTTTCTCAGGGGCAGAGTAGGGCAAAGAAAGGCAGAGATGGACCTGGTTGGGATTACAAACAGATGGCTAAGGGTGAAGTCACCCCACAGAGGTCCCTCCTTCCAGAACATGCTTTCTCAAGAGCCTTTACCCAAGTCAAAGCTACATGAACCTCTCCCAGGCAATGGACCCATCCCCATTCAACACATGAACTTCTTTGAGTTGTTCTGCTACTGCTGTGTGTGTATCTTGAGTTACTCTCACCTATTCTTGGAGACTTTCTCAGCCTAGCAAAGGTCCTGAGGAGAAAACCAAGGAGAACTCTTTAATGTAACTTTATTCAGTGACTAGAAGGAGGATTCCTTCTAGATAACAGTAGGGACATTTGAAACTGGGGAAATTTCTCAGAACTTCTTCAGTAGATGAGCATTGATCTTGATTATCAAAAGAAAAGATTTTTGATAGGGTTGTTTTAAACACATGAGCACTATCTACATCATTTATTAAGAGGAAAAGATAACTAGAATAAATAGAGAAAAAGACCATAAACATTGTTAATATTTTTCAGAAGATGATCATTGATACATTTTTTCATCCCTTTAACCATTTCTGTACTTGCTGTTTTTAATTTCTAATGCTATGCATTGGTTTCACCACTCAAGTGACTTTTGGGAAACACCCCGAGAGCTGAGTTTCCTGTTAGATGAAATGAAGCCATTCCAATTGCTACACACAATGGCTGTAGGCCAGTCAATGTGCTATGTAAATCAATCTCTTACTAAGAATGATTTGTTATTAATCACCCCAAATGTGAAAGTGAATTCATTACTTCTTTGCCAACAGTTCTCAAAACAAGAGCTCATGCCTTTCACCAGAAAGAAGGAAAACTGTTTCGCTTTTTAACACCAGAGTTTATTTTCCTGGTTAAGACATGAAACATGTTCTTAATGGTACTGCAATGTGCTGAGATCAACTTTCAGGGGACAGTGAATCATGTGGACATAGATTTGGTGTTTCACATCTTTTGAAGTCTAAAGTTGCCCACTTGCAGCATTAAGCAACTACATTGGGTAGAAAATCCAGTGTTGGGTTGTGATGTGTCAACAGCTTGAAAATTCATATTTGGAGCAAGACTGCTATGGTTTTAGTTGCCAATAATGTGTTAACATTTGGTTAAGTGCCCAATTAGGGTGGAATGTAGAGCAATGTGTGGTAGCAATTGCACACAAGATGACTCATGCTTTGGTGGAATTTTCTTTGAAGCTCCAATGTGTTTTGGGATACTGGAAGATTAGCTTCCTGGATAACACTGCTTCACCATGTGGCAATATTCAGAGGGCTGAAGAAGTCATGATGAACTAAAGGTGGGTGATCCTTCAGTTCACAAGCGTCTTCAGATGGGATTGGATGCAGTTGAGGACTGGAGGGCCACTTGAATATGAGATTCCTTCCTACCCCTTCCCTGTCGCATTTGTACAATTGCTAGTGTGGCTAAAGTGCTTTTGTTCATTCAGAAGCCAAGATCTGGTTTAATTGAGCTTGGCTTCTTTCCCAGACTTGAGTCATGAATGGCAGTTTGGAATCCCCCAAGGCTAGAGGCATCTATCGGTTCAGCCTCTCAATTGCTGCTCTCACACTGTTCTCAGTTACCTTCTAACTGGCATTTCCTTTTTGTCAGTACTTTTTACTGTTTATGTAAGTCAGGATCTCAAGCTATTCTCTGTTTTTGCTTCTTTTTATTGATTCATTCATTCATTCATTCAGGAACTATTCATTATGATCTACTACAGCCAAGGCACTGTTTAAGGTGCTGGAAAACATAACAGTGAACAAGATAGATAAGATCACTATTTTCTTACATTCTTGAGGAGATAATAAACAAGCAAATAGATAAATAAATAAATAAATAGAAAGAAAGAAGATATTAGATAGCATTAAGTGATATGAACAAAATAAAATATGGTAATGTGAGACAGTAGCTTAGTGGGGGCTGTGAGATGGTGACATTAGATGAGGTGGTTCTCTGTGCATATCTCATTTTTATGATGAGACCTAAAGAATGAGAAAGCACCAGCAATGTGATGATCTAGAGGAACAATGTTCTAGGCAAAGACATTGCCACTGTGAAAAGTCCTGAGGAAGGAAAGAGCGTGGTTCCTTGAAGGGACGATATTGACAGCATCATCAGAATTGGTGTGTGGTTGTGCTTAGTGAGCATGAGAGCAAGAGGTAAGAGGCTATATCAGAGAGTGTAAGGTTAAGTAGACCATGGTAAGAAGTTTGGATCTTATTCAATTATCTCCATTAGTTTTTGCACATTCTCTGTGTGCTGGTTTGAAGCTGTTGTGTACCCCAGAAAAGGCCATGTTCTTTTAATCCATTCCTATGGGTACAGACCTCTTGTGGGTGGGAACATTTGGTTAGGTTATTTTAACTGAGATGTAAACCACCCCATTCAAGGTGGATCTTAATCCTTTTTCTTGAGTCCTTTATGAGAGTATAAAGGATGGAAAATGCCAAGAGAACTTAGAGAGAGAAAAGTCCCAGAAAAGCAAGCAAGAACTACAGAAGCTGAAAACAATGGAACCTGGAGAGAAGGACCAGCAGACACTGGCCATATGCCTTCCCATGTGACAGAGGTGTTCCCAGATGCCGGCAGCCTTTCTTCAGAGAAGGTATCTTCCTCTTGATGCCTTAATTTGGACATTTGCATGGCTTTAGAGCTGTAAATTTGTAACCTAATAAATCCCCATTGTAAAGGCCAATCCATTTCTGGTATATTGCATTCCGGCAACTTTAGCAAACCGAAACAGATTTTAGTACCAGGAGAGTGGGTTGTTGCTGAGATGAAAATACCAAACATGCTGGTACAGCCTTATGAATGGATAAGGGGAAGATTCTGGATTGTGAGACGCTTGATCAAAAAGGCCTAGATTACTTTAAAGAGACTGTTGGCAGAAATATGGACTCTAAAGGTACTTCCAATGAGACCTTAGAAAGAAATGATGAATGTGTCATTGCAAACTGGAAGAAAGGCAATCCTATTTTTAAAGTGGCAGAGAATTTGGCAAAATTGAGTCCTGATGTAAGACGGAGGGCAGAATTTGAAGGTGACAAGCTTAAATACTTAGCTGAAGAGATTTTCAAATTAAATGTGGAAAGTGCTCCCAGCTTCTCCTTGCAGCTTACAGTAAAATATGAGAGGAAAGGGATAAGCTGAGAACTGAACTCTTGGGTACAAAGGAACCAGAAATTAATAGTTTGGAAAATTCTGAGCTTTTGGAAAATGAGTCCCCAGAGAATAGTGCCCTATGTGAGGATTTAACCAAACTTGGAAACAGCCAGCCATTTCAGTACAAGTCAGGATTGGAAATGTAGCTATCCAGAAAGAATTCGTGTAAAGTCCTATCATCTAACAGTTGCAACCTGTGCCAGTTGGAATGTATTATGTCCCCCAAAACACCATTATCTTTGATGTAATCTTGTGTGGGCAGACGTATCAGTGTTGATTAGATTGTAATTCTTTGAGTGTTTCTGTGGAGATGCACCCCACCCAACTGTGGGTGATGACTCTGATTGGATAATTTCCATGGAGGTGTTACCCCACCCATTCAGGGTGGGTCTAAATTAAATCACTGGAGCCATATAAACAAGCTGACAAACAGAAGGAACCCAGTGCAGGTGAGAGTGACATTTTGAAGAGGAGCTACAGCCAAGAGGGACACTTTGAAGAATGCACAGAAGCTGAGAGGAGCTGCAGATGAGAGATAGTTTGAAGACAGCCTTTGAAAGCAGACTTTTGCTTCAGAGGAGCTAAGAGAGGACAAATGCCCCAAGGGCAACTAAGAGTGACATTTATGAGGAGCTGAAGCATAGAGAGGAACGTCCTGGGAGAAAGCCATTTTGAAAGCAGAACTTGGAGCAGACGCCAGCCATGTGCCTTCCCAGCTAACAGAGGTTTTCCGGACACCATTGGCCATCTTCCAGTGAAGGTACCTGATTGTTGATGCATTACCTTGGATACTTTATGGCCTTAAGACTGTAACTGTGTAACCAAATAAACCCCTTTTTATAAAAGCCAATCCATTTCTAGTGTTTTGCATTCCAGCAGCATTAGCAAACTAGGACACAATCCCTGTGTGCTGCATGCGAAACTGATGAGTTTTTTGTGAGATCAGTATGGATGGAACCACTGCCAGCCCGGACTAAAAAGGACAGATTGAAGGAAAAATTAGGTCTGGATCCAAGAAACCTCAGACCAGGAAAGCGGATCCAGCCATGCACATGGAAAGGGTGAGTTTGCCCCTGGGTTTGCATAGGGCGGGCCTTCCTTCCCATGGTTCAGGAAGAGTGCTGCTGTTCCAGGCTTCAGAGAGAGTGGAGCACATTCCCCAGGGATGTAGGAGAGCCTGGCCACCACCCTACTGTTCTCAGGGGTTTGATCCTGTGCTCCAGACATGGCAGAGAGTTCAGCTGCTGCCCTGATGCTTGAAGAGGGTGGAACAGAGATCATGGCCATCTCCCCAGTGTCTGGAGATGTTGGAGCCCTCACCCCAGTGTTTGGAGAGAGCAGGGCTGCTGTGCAAGCCCTTGGAAAGAGTGGGACTATCAATTTCTCCAGCCCTGAGGATAAAACGTCTTTCTATTGATGATTTTCAGACCTTGACATCTAATGAAGTTTTCCCTGCAGGTTTTTTGAAATTGTTTGGGAACTTTGAACCCTGTTTTCCTTTCAGTGTCACCCTATGGAAATGGGAACCTTCACTATATGACTGTCCCTCCTTTGTATATGGGAAGGAGATAACATGTTCTAAGTTTCATAGGTCCACAGCCAGAGGAGGATTTTGCCCCAGGACAGACCATGACTGTAATGGATTTTGATGAGACTTTGTACTTAATATTGTTACTGAAATGGTTTATGGCTTTTCTGATAATGTGATAGAATGAATGTATTTTGCATATGGAAAGAACATGTCTTTTTGGGGTCCAGAGGGTGGAGTGTGGCAGTTTGGAGGCTGTCCCATACCCCCAGAAAAGCCCATGTTCTTTCAATTCATTCCTGTGGATGGAGACCTGTTGTGGGTGGGACCTTTTGGTTAGGTTATTTCAATTGAGGTGTGAGCCACCCCATTCAAGGTGGGTCTTAATCCTTTTACTGGAGTCCTTTATGAGAGGATAGAGGACACAGAAAGCACCCAGAGAGCTCAGAGAAAAACATTCAGAGAAGTTTGGAGAGACTTAAAGAAAAAGCCCCTGGAAGAGCTAAGAGGGGACCCCCAGAAGCTCAGAGAGGAAGTCACTGGAGCCAGAGCTGAAGACAACGAAATCCAGGAGTGAAGGACAAGCAGATGCCAGCTATGTGGCTTCCCATGTGACAGAGGTGTCCTAGATGCTGACAGCCTTTTTTCAGAGTCCAGGTATCATCCAGCTGATGCCTTAATTTGGACATTTTCATGACCTAAGAACTGTAAATTGTAAGTTAATAAATCCCCCTTATAAAAGCCAACCCATTTCTTGTGTATTGCATGCTGGCAGCTTTAGCAAACTGAAACACTCCATTTCCTCTTTCCCTCCTTACCCATCATAGTTTCCATGGTTCATCATCATATCATTCCCTTGAAAACACCCTTTCCTTTTGTATTAGCCATCTACTGCTGGGTAACAAATTACCCTAAAATTTAGTGGCTTAAAAAACAAAAGGCATTTATCTCACATACTTTTTGTAGATCAAGAATCCTAGAAGGCTAAGCTGGGTGCTTCTGGCTAAGGTTGCAGCCAAGATGCTGGCCAGCACTTCCTCACCTGGACTGGTGTTGATGTTGTCACAAACATTGGGGCTGGCGGTTTGATGTGCCAAGCCCTCTATCGTGGGACTTGACCTTGCGGAGCTCATTACTGCAAAGGAGAGGCTAAACTTGCATATAATTATGCCTAAGAGTCTCCCCCTGAGTACCTCTTTGTTGCTCAGATGTGGCCCTCTCTCTCTCTCTCTAACTGAGACACCTCGACAGGTGAACTCACTGCCCTCCCCACTATGTGGGACCTGACTCCCAGGGGTGTAAATCTCCCTGGCAACGCAGGATATGACTCCCGGGGTTGAATCTGGACCCAGCATCATGGGATAGAGAATATCTTCTTGACCAAAAGGGAGACAAAATACTGAAAATACTTTCAGTGGCTGAGAAATTTCAAATGGAGTCGAGAGGTCACTCTGGTAGATGTTCTTACGCACTATATAGATAACACCTCTTAGGTTTTAATGTATTGGAATAGCTAGAAGTAAATACCTGAAACTACTAAACTCCAACCCAGTAGCCTTGACTCTTGAAGATGATTGTATAATAATGTAGATTACAAGGGGTGACAGTGTGATTGTGAAGGCCTTGTGGATCACATTCCCTTTGTCTAGTGTGTGGATGGATGGGTAGAAAAGTGGGGACAAAAACTAAATGACAAATAGAGTGGGATGGAGAGGTGATGATTTGTGTGTTCTTTTTTTACTTTTATTTTTTATTCTTATTCTGATTCTTTCTGATGTAAGGAAAATGTTCAGAAATAGATTGTGGTGATAAATGCATAACTATATGATTGTACTGTAAACAGTTGATTGTATACCATGGATGATTGCATGGTATATAAATATATTTCAATAAAACTGAATTTAAAATTAAAAAAAAAAAGATGCTGGCTAGCACTATAGTTATCTGAAGGATTGACTGTGGCTGGGGATTCACTTCCAAGTTGGCTTGTTCATTTCTTGTTGGCAGTCTTAGTTCTCCCTTGGACCTTTCCATAGTACTTCTTGACATGGCAGCTGGTTCCCTCCAGAGCAAATGATCCAAGAGAGTGCAAGTCTGAAATCTCAAGTCTTTTGTGACAGCCTCAGAAGTCACATGCCACTTCATAATAACCTATTGGTTACACAGGTTTTCTCTGCTCAGTATGGGAAAAGAGAGGACCACACAGGAGCATGAACACCAGAAGGCAAGGATCACTGGAGGTCATCCTGGAGCTGGCTAACACACCCTATCACCCTCCTTTGTACAAATCTTGCAAAACCTCAGCCCGGGATAATCCAAAGCTGAAAAAAAACACACCAACATGCTGACTGGTTTCAGTTTAAATTCACAATCACAAATATCAAATGGGACCTTAGTGCTGCCTGACCATCCTTCTACATTTCCCTAGTTATTTATTCTTTTTTTAAGGTGACTTTTCCATATATCATCTCTTTGATAGCCCTCCCCATTCCTCACTTTCAATCAAAGGAAGGAAGGCCTTGCTTCTGATAAAACAGAAGTTATAGAAAGAATTCTTCTGCTTACTTCCATCAACTAATTACCAACCCATATGTACCCATATGTGCTACCTTCCCAGCTGTCACTACAGATGCAGTTTGTGCTCCTGTACATCTAAGGGCAATTCCTCCATTCCTGTACTGAATCCCATCATCTTCGGCCACCTCAAATGGATATTTCAGTAAATGTCCCTTCTTTCTCCTGCATCATCAATTCTTCCCTTTGTACTGATCATTCACATCTATATAAAAACATACTCTAATTACCCCATCAAAAAAAGCAACCAAAAAAACAAACAAAAACTCCCTGATCCCACTTCTCTGCTCTTCTTTCCACGAAAATTCCTCAATGCAATTATCTTTTCTCCCTGGCTCCACTTCCTCTTCTTCATTCTCTCTTACGCCTACTTCAATAGGCTTTTGACCTACCAGTGCCCTAAACCTCTCTAGTTATGGGAAGCAGAACTCTCCTTATTACTCAATCTAATGGGCAGTTTTCAAGCTTTGTCTTATTTGATCCAACAATGCCATTTGACATCTCCATCACTCCTTCTTTTGAAATGTTTCTTTCACTTGGTTTGGGTATACCATTGTCTTTTGGGTTTTTTGCCGCTCCTTCTTAGGGCTTGGTCCTTGGGGCTCTTTTCTAAGCACACACCATGCCCTAGGTGACGTCACCCAGTCTCGAGGCTATGCATACCATTCATATCTTTGTACTCTAATGGTTCCTGGTCTCTTTCATGGACTCCATCTTCATATATCATGTTAACTCTTCATCTCCATTTGGAAGCCTGATAGACATCTCATTGGTTCATGCCCTAAACTCTCCTCTTGATCATCCTCCATCCTCACCATGGTTTTCTCTTTGTATTCCTAAAATGCCAACTCCTTTCCACAGCCTACAAAGCTCTGCATGAGCTCATTCCTGGCTGCCTCTATGACAGAGGCACTTGCCTTTGTATTCCCTCTGCTCCAGCCACACAGGCCTCCTGGTTCTTTCTTCATTCTGCCAACCATACTTTCTGCCTCATGGCACTTGCACTCACAGTTCTTTTGATCTAGAATGCTCTTCCTTAGGAGTCCCCATGGTTTGCCTCCTCATTGCATGCAGATATCTGCTCAAATGTCTCCCTGTCTGAGAGGACTGCTCTATCCATTCTATCTAAAGTAGCCATCTCCATCTCCCAACATTCTCCATTTCCTTTTCTTCCTAACTCTTACCATAGCTGGGCTCACCCTTCTAAAATGGAAGCTTCATGAAGGCAGAGACTTTCATTTCTGGTGAATCGTGAATCCTCAGGTCCTGGAATCATGTCTGGCACATCATAAATGTTCAGTAAATATTTCTCAAATCAGTGAACCTCCCTGCCCTGTGTTAGAAACAAGCATTATACAAAAAATGCTCACCCGGTTCTGGAGGAGAAAAGAATTTATTTGCAAGAAAGGGCACACAGCCAAAACTGTGGTAGGCTGGCACGCCAGAGGAAGAGAATGGCGAGCTTTTAATCTCCTATTCCTAATGCACAAGTCCCTCCCCTGTTTCCCCATTGGCTGGGTACTACAGAGGTTACAGCCTATCTGAGAGAGCCAACTAGCTCATTATTCAGATTTTGCATTGATCAGCCTATCCGAGAGAGTTCATTCTGTTTAAATTTTCTGCTGGGAGTTCCCGCCTCTGATTTTACCTCATATCTCTTTACATTCCAGTAACCATGGTTACTTTTCCACATAAGGAGCTGGCGCAGATTCTCTTTCTTCCCTTTACCACAGGGCTTGTTTAAGCTGGTTCTGCCTCCATTTTCCCTATTCCATGCTGTCTCTATGTGAAAGCTAAAATTATCCCTTTCTTACACCCTGCTTTCCTTTTTTCCTTCCTTTTTAATTCCCTTTTTTTCTTCCCATTTTTACTTTTTCTCTTTCTTTCTCCTCACATTGCACTCCCTCTTAATTTTTGCTTCGTTTTTGGATTTTTATTAGAAAAATACTTTTATTCAAAGACCTTCAAAAAGAGAAGATTCAATGTAGTTGTTAAGATTATTATAAATATTATTATAAAGATAAAAACAGGCATAATTTGTGTTTCAAAATAAAAAACAGCTGATATTTTAGAATTAATTTCATAAAAGGACTAATCAGATTAATATATCACTACATTATTTTAATAAGATTATTGTGTCTAATTATCGTGACTTTACAAATAAGCTAATATAAAACAGACACTCTAAAAATTATGTATTATGAGAGAAAGTAACTTGCCTTTTTGCATATTATTTATAAGCTATTGTGGGTTAAAATTTCTGGAATAAGCTTCTTAGTAATGAAAGAACGTTTATTTTATTCTGACCTTTTTTCTCTACTTTTGACTTTTTTTTTTCTTCTCTCCCTTTTTAACAGTTTTCTGTAGTCACTACTTTGGGATTTGTTGAAAAATCTACTTCCCAATGATGTTTTATTAAATCCTGTGTTTGCAAAATCAAATGCTTACAGAGGCAGTCAAGTAACATAATTGGGTGAAGTAAGTTCAGTGTAAAAAAAATGTGTTTTTTTTGGGCAGGGGGTGCTGTGGCAAACTGGAGATACCTCCCCTGTCTAGGAGGAAACCACCACTCAGCTCCAACTCTTTGCTGCTAGATGGGAATGCAAATCCTGTGTCATCAGACCTTCTGATTTTTCAAGATAACTGGAATCTTTATTTTTAGTATAATTACAAGAAATTAAACACTGTGAAGCCCAAAACAAATATGAGTACAGAACAAATTCACCTGGTAATTTTTGACCTCAGATTTAGGTGAATATTAAAACAAAGTAGTATCTGATATTCCTCGAATTCCTAATAACTAACAGTGGGATGAGTTGCTTGGGACTAAGTTTAAGAAAAAAATAGTGGAATAGGGAAAGCAAAACTTATATCAGAAAAAGAAATCCAAGTGGGAATATATGAAGTTGGGTGTGTGCCCAGATGTATGTGTGTATGCGTGCACGTATTCAAAATAATAGTCACAGTTATTATGCAGCTGTGTATTGTGGGACAGTCAATGGTTCTGAGAACATAAGAACCACACACAAAACATAATGTATAATACGGTGAGCACAAGGTAGTTGTAGGTTTTTGTGTCCTTGAGTAGCGATGTTTTCAGGGGATTATCTGCAAATAACACCAGCTGAAAGGAGAAATCGAGTCAATACCCGCATCAGATTCCAGAGTCCCAAATCCATCTCAAACATGAAACCATTCTGTTAGCTGATGACACCACCTCTGTCCACTTGGTGGGGCAGTCTAATGAGGACACCTCCGGGTGATAATCCTTTGTTTGTCTATACCTATTAATTGACTCATGCATACCAGAACTGCTCCCTTGCTTTGCACAATTCAGTCAAAAAGTCACCACGGAACCCTGTGAAGAGATGGAACCAGGGCTGTGGTCCCCACAAGTCCCATTCAACACAGTTTACCATGCAACGTGAGGGCTGCCTGTTTCAGCATATGCAAGCAGGTTGTCTCGCCACCCCTTTTAGATTTGACTCCAGTTCACCTAGTGTCTACTATTTTTTTATTATTTTTCAAATACTCATTTGAGAACCTAGATCATAGTGGTTGTGAGCACAGGCTCTGGGGTCAAAAAGCTTATGGGTTCAAAGACCACGTCTACCAATTATTAGCTCTGTGACCCAGGGCACATTTCTTAACCTTTCTGAGCTTCTGTTTCCTCCTCTGAAAAATGGGGATTATCCTCTGGCACAGCTCACAGAGCGATGTGAAGATTAAAATGAGATCTTGCATGTAACAGCCATAATGGTTGGCAGACAAATTCTCAAGCTATGTTATCAACCACCGCCTTTGCTCTTATTTCTTTTATTGATACTATTGAACCACCTATTCCTTGAAGCATTTCCTAAAGTTTGGTGATATTTTAATACTTCTAGAAAGGCAAACTTAAAATCAGTGTAGACTAGAGGGACTGTGAACTTGGTGTTCTCGATGAGCCCTGCTAATGCATTCTCAGGATGCCAGATGCTCAGACCTGTAATAAAAAAATTCCCCTTCGGTCTGGTAAAATTTGGCAGGCTCACATTCATTCTCAGACAAGCTAGAAGGCCACCATTAGGTCAGCTCTATAGGAGTATCTAGGTTCAATCCAAATACAAAATCAAATCAACTCTCAAAAGCCAAAGAATGAGCTGATGATACAGGTATTTGTATCAAAAGGTGTTAAAAGATTATATGGAACATGGTGGAGGGTAAGAAACAGGATTTCAAATCCATTCTAGAATTGTACTTCTTGTGCGTCTTCTAGGAAATGAAGCTAATAAAGTTTTAAAGGCCATTCATTTATTCAATTTAGGTTTTTAAGCACCTTCTGTGCCAAGTTCTACACTAAGGTCTGGCAAGGTAGCTGCAAACAAGACTGCCTGAGTCCACCTCTCGTGGTATCCATAATTCAAGTCAACTGTTCGACTGAGCATGTAGCCCCTATTACTCTATCACCTTAACTCTTTCCAGATTGCCAGAAATTGCTGGAAATTTGAGGGGCTTCCATCTGTGTATTCAAATGCATATCATTGGTGATAGGCAGAAAAAAATCCTGTTTATTTATAACATTTGTACTGAGTTCATCAGAAGCTGCCTAGTTATTTAATACTAGGTAAAATGCATTAACTTGTTGAGACAAAGGTGTCTCCCACCCCATTTGTCTAGAACTGAATTACCATACAGCATGGCTTGAGCAATAGCATCATGGTCACAACTCATTTTTCTCAATTGACTTTCTGAATGCTGAAACAAGATCCTTGGAAACTGTTTGTGTTGCAAGGTATATATGTTAGTAATGAATAGGTCTCCAAGGCAGTTTCAACACTGACATGGAAATTTATACATTCCCTAAGCTTTGCTTCAAAGGGAAGTGAAATTCCTTCTGAATTGGGTAAATGGAATGCATTCTGTAAACTGTTTGCACCTTTTGTTACAATTAATGCAATTGCTCCCATGGTTCATAATTCCATCCGCCTAATCTTGTCTGGCAAGCCAATTTGTTGTTCCATTGCTAATCCATCATGCAGATTTTAATCTCCAGCAATTCATAACTCATTCCCACATATCTTGGAAATTGATGACTGCCAGTGTAGGCATTTTTTAAAGTTGTATATATAGAACTCTAGGGAGACCGTAAATGTTGGCGGAATGCTTGCCCCTTTTCAAATTCTCATTTCAATGAATGGACTTTGCATCTAACACAACATTTTGCAGCAGAATTTAGTGGTACCCTCACAGAGAGCAATTCTCTTGGGAGAGTGATTTAGAGTGGTGATTCTCAACAGAAATGATTTCCCTCCCCAGGGGACAATTGGTAATATCCAGAGACATTTTTGGTTGCCACAACTATTAAATCTAATGGGTAAAGGCTAGGGATGCTATAAACATCCTACAATGCACAGGACAGCCCCCCCCGACCCTGCGCCCCAACACACACACCCCACCATACACGCACACGCAACAAAGGATGATCCAGTCCCAAGCATCACTAGTGCCAAGGTTAAGAAATCCTGATCTAGAGGGATTGCTTTATAAAGATAAGGGCTGGCCTGGATAATTCTGTTTAAAAAATATTCCTATGATAAAAGTCCTATATCTGTGTCCAGGGTCTTCCTTACCAGCCAGTGATACTAGACAAATTTCTCCACCTATCCCAATGTCAGTTTATTCATTTGTATTCTGGGGTTGGTAATAGTATCGACCTGTTACTTTTGCTGTGTATTTAAAATGAAATAATATATACATAGTGCTTAGCACATTCTTGGCACTTAGGGAGCACTTTTGTAAATGATAATAATAAAATATTATCTTCACTACACAGAGTAAATAGCAGCAGCCTCCAAAATGGGCCACAATGATTCTCACCTTCTCATATTTAAGCCCTTGTGTAGCTCCCTCCCATACTGAGCAGGAGAGACTTGTATAAACCATAGGATATTGCAGAAATAACATGCTTGACTTCTGAGGTTATGTCATAAAAGAAAATGGTAATATCCAGAGCACACATGGCTGGCATGGACATCTGGGTTGCTAACACATCTTCTCTCACTCATCAGGCTCTTTCTTCTTTCTAATTCACATGATTTGCACCAAAATTTTTGAAACTAAAAATATATTTTTTAAACCACCGATTTTTGAAGGGAAAGATTCCAAGCCTTATTTTTAATTTCCAAGTCTATAGAAGCTAAAGAAAAATAAGAATAAACACAAAGAAAGTGGAAGTAAAGAAATAGAAATGACAACATAATGATATAAAAAAAGAAAAACCAAGGCTTTTTTCTGTGAAAAGACTAAAAATGTAGACTTTTGAGAGATACAGAGATATCATACAAATAAATAATGCTAAGAACTAAAAATAATACTTTTCATAGAACTGTATACAAAAAAAGTGAACCCTGATGTAAACCATGGATTTTAATTATTGAAAATGTATTGGTACATCAGTTATGAACAATGTACCATACAAATGCAAGATGTGAATTATGTGGGAACTATGTGTGTGTGTGTGTGTGTGGTGGTGGTGGCGTATATATGAGAATGCCCTGCACTTTCTGTGCAATTTTTCTGTAAATCTAAAATAAAGGTTATTAACCAACAAAAAATTTGGATAAAGAATATCATAGTTATTTTGCAAAAGAAGAAATATAAAGGGATAATGAAGTATTAAATATCTTTACCATTATAGCAGATATATATTTTAAGTCATAAGGGAATATACCGAGTAACTATATGCCAACAAATTTATAAATCTAAAAGAGATTGACAATTTTCTAGGAAAAAAAACATTAATTATTTCAAATGACTCAAGAAGAAAAAGAATATCTGAATAAAGGAGTAACCATTAAAGGAGGTGAAGTGGTGATCAAACATCTCCATTCTCACGCCGTCTCTGTAGGCATGAACTTGACCTCACAGTTACCCGGGACCCTGCACTTAGAAGGGTCCCATGCTTAGTTTAATCCTCTGCTGTCATCTTGAAATTCTTCTTCTTCTTCTTTTAAATGAGTCCCTTGTTTTCATTTTGTATGGGTCCCTGCAAAATATGTAGCCCGTCCTCCTCTCCATGTCCATATAGTTTTATAGGAGAGTCTTACAACTAACTTTTATGATACATATAACTCCTAGGTTAAAATTAAAAAGCTTTTCTGAAAATAGGAAAAGAAGGCAAGTCACCCAGTTAATTTAAGAAAACCAGTTTGCAATCTTCCAAGATTTCTTAATCAAAGTCATTTAGAAATGTGAGGATAAATGTGATTTCGTCACGTTTGCCAGATGTGGTGCCAGGACACGAATTACTACCCTAGTCATTCATTACATAAGAAGTTTGATATTGACCTATACATTTGAAATATCCTCTTCTCAAGCGAAGTTGTTTTCTGAAACTTGTGTTCCCGTCCCAACAAGGAACATGCTAGACAAGCTTATCCTAAGTTAGTTGATGAGTTAACTATTAGAAGCTCTTCCGGCACTTGGAGACTTTTAAAGTCTTAATGTGAATTTTTTTTCCAGGTCACTTGGTAGTGAACCTTTGAAAGATTTGGCAAATTGACTTAACACTAGTCCAAAGTCAGGCTCAGCACTTTTTGGGGGAAGCTCAAGTTAAAAAAAAAAAAAAGAGTTAGTCTTAAGAATCACGCTAAGAACGTAAAGGAAAAATATTTGCTTTCTTTTGATGTTTCTAGAGTTCTGATCTAGCAAACTGTTGGTTCTTGAAGGCAACTCATGAGCTAATCTTTACGGCCTTGATGCTTATGATATGATTTCAATTGCTTTTTAAATTAATAAACTATTTCTGTTACTTAATGAAAACCAAAAATGACTTCATTGATATATCAGAAAAATGTCAGTGCTTCTCTTCTCATTTGCTTTCATGTTTTCTTCCTTTATTCATTTACACTGAGAAGTGAGATAACTCATACATGGGCTTTTCCTCTACCCAAAGTGGGCCTGGAATTAAAAATCTTTAAGAACAAACTACTTCAGATGATTTCCTAAATTTAGCTACTAAATAAAACAAAACCAAACAAATGAAGCCCAGCTTGAAACATGGGATGAGTCATCCCCATTGAATTATAGTGTGGAGAACAGAGGATTTCCGGGAGGGAATAAGGAACAGCCTTGGCTATGTGAGAACAGAATTCCTTTGTCTCTTACAAGTACACAAAGTCTGTCAAAAACTAAGGGTTTACTAGATAGTTGTTGGACAAATTGATGCTGATTCTGATGATTAATTCAGGACTTTGGTTCTTTATTTTTTACTTTCCCTTTTAATAGGAGGCAGCCTCAGTTCCCTACCATTGGGCCTCCCCAACCTGGCTGCTTGCTCCCTCAAAGCCAGCAAGGGGGGAGAGTCTGCTGGGAAGAAGGTTACAATCCTGCATGATATTATCATGTAATTGACATCCCATGGCCCTTGACATTTTCTATTGGTTAGAAGTAAGTCACAGGTCCCGCCCCCACTCAAGAGGAGGGGGTTACACAAGGATGTGGACAGCAGGACCTGGGGATCCTGGGGCCTGCTTAGTGCTTGATTGCCACAGTCAGACTTCCCAGGTTCAAATCCTAGTCCCATCGCAAGTTAGTTGCATGAACCTTAAGCAAATTATTTAATCTCCAATCTTCATTTCCTGATCTGTAAAACAAAAGGGCCACTCACACCTTCATCCCCGGGCTGTAACAAGTGTTCAGTTTCAGTACTTCCTGACTTCCGGCTATTCTTTTGCTGTTTTCATGATTTTTTCCCAATTTTTGTACCCCAGGAAATATCATTCACTTGACTTTTTATTTAATCAGCCATCCTTTAAAAGTTAAATCAATGTATTTTAAGAGTATATTTAATATCACCACCAGAAATTTAAAAAGAACTATTACCACCAGAAGATAATTGTAAACACGCTTATTACCAGTTATGAAAATTACTTGAACATCTTCTCATATGCATTTAACCATATTTTGATTTGCATTGGTTTGTTGGATAAACTGATGCTGTTTTTTGTTTTTTTTTTTTTAATCATGATGTTCAGACATGTCTGGGATCCAAAATGGTGCATTTTCTGAAAATGAAAATTGTACGTGAGAAGAACAGTTTATGTTCCATTAGATATGTTTCAGTGGAAATGACCAAGGAGTTACGTGGTAATTCCAAACTGTCTAAAGGGGCAGAAAATAGTGTGAAGTAAAGAATTCCAGGAAACCCAAAGGGCTAATATTCTTTTGCCTACCAGAGAATTATTATCCAGACTGGAATTTTTGTTGTTGTTAGAACATCCTTCAGTTGTAATATGCTAATACCACTTTTCAAAGAAAGAATATAAAAGCTATATTTTGAAGACTTAAGTCATTCAGAAAAAAACCTACAACCCTTTCCATCTCTCCTGCCTTTTATTTTCATGTGGATATGTGAAGCATTTAGTTGGAAACTAGCTGTATGTAGAACACAACTAAAAACTCTCGTCTTTTTTCACCAGAATCATGTGCCAGCTTTTTGTAGCAATGTTATTGTCTCCTGGGAGCAGAAATGCTTTGTACCAGAGCACTTCCAGACTGCATTGAGAAGCCGTTCCACAGCCATCCATTTTCCATTTTTATATAATTTATAAAGAAAGATTAAACCCATGTTGACTATTTTACAGCTACCAGAGCTAACCAACCCTTCATTGTGTCTGTCTTCCTAGGACAGAAATCAGCAAAATAGAGGGATTTGGTTTCCTTTTCATGTCTGGTTATACCATCCATTCTGTTGAATAATAATTTTGAAAAATATGCCCTTGCTTTAGTTTGTTGGGGGATATAAATTATTCTCAGGAAGAATATAATGAACTGTCCAATTACTTTGACATATTAAAAAGGTGTTACCAGCAACGTCCTTGGGGTAATATACTTCCTTTGGTTCTATTCCTTCAAACCACTTAGTTTTTTAGGTGTCAAATAAAAATAACATATAGGAAAGCTTCTCAAAAAAAAAAAAGTATACTTAATATCACCACCAGAAATCTAAAAAGAACTACTACCACCAGAAGATAATTGTAAACATACTTATTACCAGTAATCAATATTGTCTGTCTGTGAATCTCCTAAATTCATCCTGCACATAATTTGTGAGTGGTTCATGCATGTCCTTAGTAAATCGCTAAGAAAATCAATGTGTGGCACTTAATCCAGTGCCAAGCACACAATTGAGGCTTGATGTGAGCAGGCTATTCTTATTACATCTGGACTATATTGTGTATATAATGGCCAAATACATAGTATGGGCTACAAATCTCTCTCCAGCTATCCTTGGGAAACACCTGCCAGTTAATTCTGACCCTCTTTCCTGCCGTGTCTTGGATTCATCTTTAGAATCCTTCTCATTCCTGTGTTTCAGACATCCACTAATGACCAAAGGGTGTTGGCACACACCAGAGGAAATTTATTAGCCTGCAACAGATTTCACCTGGTATACAGAGATCTGGACAAATTATAACTGAAGCGGCATTAACAACAAATGAACAGAATGGGAAACATGCTTATTAAAAAGAAAACAGAAGCAAATTCCAAAAAAAAAAAAAAAAAAGCATTTATTATTCAAGCATTACAATTAACTCTTTGACTTTGTATTAATTGTAAGCTCTTTTCTCCCACAATATGGATGCCCCCATCTTACATTTCTGCTCAACACATGCAAAAAGTATCTTACACTATTTTCATTAAAGCACAACAAGTTTGGAAGGAAAAAGCTTTCACTGTGCAAATCCTCTAATTAATTCAAAAGTTTCCATACTTGAGAGCTGATGCTACTTGGAAGGCCCAGGTACAAGGCTTCCTGGTGATTAAGAGTTCTGCAAATATTTTATTGCTGATAAGGGGAGGTTCTGCAGGACCCAACAACATGGAGCAGCAATAAGTGATTATGTCACTTGGGGCAATGTCCAATGGAGGAGATTAGAGAAAGCTCAGCAAATTAGGTTGAATCATAAACGGAGCCCTGGCTCTCAACCAAAGTTGTTGAACAGGTTTATACCAAATACTTCCTGATAGATTCGTTGACCCATTTACAGGTTCTTTGAGCCCCACCAATTATAAGGGAAATGAGCAAGGGTGATGGAGTACAACAGACCAGAATTTAAGTTCTAGTGCTCTGCTTACTGTGTTTCACTGAGAAAGATATTTAACTTCTCCAAATCTATTTAAAAGTGAGGAGATTCCCGTCTTGCTCCTTGGCAAGGTTTTCTGAGGAATAGTTGGGACAAGGTATAGGAAAGGGCCTGGAAAGAACTCAATACATATTTGTTGCACTAATCAGATATTTTCACACTTTGTTGATGAAACCCAGTGAGATTCCCTATAGACAAAGGGAAAAAGTAGTAAATTTCTAGGGTGTGCAAATGAGGTGTGGCAGGTGATATAAATGAACAGAGGAAGGCTGGGTCAGGATACACAGGGAGTGTCGGGGACTTGGGCACGTGCCCTCCATGAGCAAACAGCCTCTCCGGAACGAGAGAAGACTTATTTCATTCCTTCACTCAGGAAATACTGGTTGAGAGTCTTCCCCATCTCAGGCCCTGTATGACATCTTAGGTAGTTCATATCCTCTTTTTCAACACATTTGTTGAAAAATGTGTATAAGATGACATGTAAGTTGCTTTGGAAGAGAAATCCTTTGGAAAGCAGAACCTTAAATATATAAGGGAGGAGAATTCCTAGTACTTATAGCTATAGCCATCACACATTGAGTGCATATCACACTGGCCCTTTCACCTTGGTGAAAAGCTGTAGCAAGTGAACAAAAGCTGCTGCATATTAGACCACTACCCTATTTGCTCAGCTACCCGAGTGGAAGGCCGGGCAACGTGGCATGCTAGAAACATGCTCTGTGAAGCCCGAACCGCCGGGCCTTGTGAGGTGGGGAGACCTGCAAACCAGCTCGCCTGCTTTCCAATGGAAGCCAGAAATCTGAAATTGTATGTCAAATCTCACAACTTTTAAATGGTGCATTTTTAAATACCTAATATTTATTGCACACTCATGATATGCCAGACAGCTTCCACGAGTCTTAATGTACTGTTTCAATTTATTCTCTCAACAACTCTAGGAGGTACATTGTGATCTTTATCCCTGTTTTATAGGTGAGAAAATTAGAGCACAGAGAGGTCAACATAACTTGCCCATTGTCACACAGCTAGGAGGTGGGGGAGCTGGGATTTAAAGCAAATCAATCTGTTTCCAGTGCTCAGGTTTTAACCACTGCATTAAACTGTCCCTCAATTTATGTCTTTTTCTTTTAACTTTTTTTTTTTTACATGCTGTTTTTTTTTTTTAATCTTCATTTTATTGAGATATATTCACATACCACGCAGTCATACAAAACAAATCGTACTTTCGATTGTTTACAGTACCATTACATAGTGGTACATTCATCACCCAAATCAATCCCTGACACCTTCATTAGCACACACACAAAAATAACAAGAATAATAATTAGAGTGAAAAAGAGCAATTGAAGTAAAAAAGAACACTGGGTACCTTTGTCTGTTTGTTTCCTTCCCCTATTTTTCTACTCATCCATCCATAAACTAGACAAAGTGGAGTGTGGTCCTTATGGCTTTCCCAATCCCATTGTCACCCCTCATAAGCTACATTTTTATACAACTGTCTTCGAGACTCATGGGTTCTGGGTTGTAGTTTGATAGTTTCATGTATCCACCACCAGCTACCCCAATTCTTTAGAACCTAAAAAGGGTTGTCTAAAGTGTGCATAAGAGTGCCCACCAGAGTGACCTCTCGGCTCCTTTTTGGATTCTCTCTGCCACTGAAGCTTATTTTCATTTCCTTTCACATCCCCCTTTTGGTCAAGAAGATGTTATCCGTCCCACGATGCCAGGTCTACATTCCTCCCTGGGTGTCATATTCCACATTGCCAGGGAGATTCACTCCCCTGGGTGTCTGATCCCACGTAGGGGGGAGGGCAGTGATTTCACCTTTCAAGTTGGCTTAGCCAGAGAGACAGGGCCACATCTGAGCAACAAAGAGGCATTCGGGAGGAGGCTCTTAGGCACAACCATAGGGAGGCCTAGCCTCTCCTTTGCAGCAACCGTCTTCCCAAGGGTAAAACCTGTGGTAGAGGGCTCAACCCATCAAACCACCAGTCCCCTATGTCTGTGGTCATGTTAGCAACCATGGAGGTGGGGTAGGCAAATACCCCTGCATTCTCCACAGGCTCCTCAAGGGGGGCACTACATCTTTTTTTTTTTCCTTGTTTTTCTTTTTTTTTTTTTTTTTAAACTTTCCCTTCTTTTTTAAATCAACTGTATGAAAAAAAAGTTAAAAAGAAAACAAACATACAATAAAAGAACATTTCAAAGAGACCATAACAAGGGAGTAAGAAAAAGACAACTAACCTAAGATAACTGCTTAACTTCCAACATGTTCCTACTTTACCCCAAGAAAGTTACCTAATATAGCAACATTTCTGTGAACTTGCTCCTACTATATCCATCAGAAATTAACAGACCATAGTCATTCCTGGGCATCCCCAGAACGTTAAATAGCTTATCTGTTCTTCTTGGATTATTGTTCCCCCCTTCCTTAATTGCTCTCTATTGCTAGTTCCCCTACATTCTACATTATAAACCATTTGTTTTACATTTTTCAAAGTTCACATTAGTGGTAGCATATAATATTTCTCTTTTTGTGCCTGGCTTATTTCGCTCAGCATTATGTCTTCAAGGTTCATCCATGTTGTCATATGTTTCACGAGATCGTTCCTTCTTACTGCCGTGTAGTATTCCATCATGTGTATATACCACATTTTATTTATCCACTCATCTGTTGAAGGACATTTGGGTTGTTTCCATCTCTTGGCAATTGTGAATAATGCTGCTATGAACATTGGCGTGCAGATATCTGTTCGTGTCACTGCTTTCCGATCTTCCGGGTATATACCGAGAAGTGCAATCGCTGGATCGAATGGTAACTCTATATCTAGTTTTCTAAGGAACTGCCAGACTGACTTCCAGAGTGGCTGAACCATTATACAGTCCCACCAACAATGAATAAGAGTTCCAATTTCTCCACATCCCCTCCAGCATTTGTAGTTTCCTGTTTGTTTAATGGCAGCCATTCTAACCGGTGTTAGATGGTATCTCATTGTGGTCTTAATTTGCATCTCTCTAATAGCTAGTGAAGCTGAACATTTTTTCATGTGTTTCTTGGCCCTTTGTATTTCCTCTTCAGAGAACTGTCTTTTCATATCTTTTGCCCATTTTATAATTGGGCCGACTGTACTATTGTCATTGAGTTGTAGGATTTCTTTATATATGCAAGATATCAGTCTTTTGTCAGATACATGGTTTCCAAAAATTTTTTCCCATTGAGTTGGCTGCCTCTTTACCTTTTTGAGAAATTTCTTTGAGGTGCAGAAACTTCTAAGCTTGAGGAGTTCCCATTTATGTATTTTCTCTTTTGTTGCTTGTGCTTTGGGTGTAAAGTCTAGGAAGTGGTCGCCTAATACAAGGTCTTGAAGATGTTTTCCTACATTATCTTCTAGGAGTTTTATGGTACTTTCTTTTATATTGAGATCTTTGGTCCATTTTGAGTTAATTTTTGTGTAGGGGGTGAGGTAGGAGTCCTCTTTCATTCTTTTGGATATGGATATCCAACTCTCCCAGCCCCATTTGTTGAAAAGACCATTATGACTCAGTTCAGTGACTTTGGGGGCCTTATCAAAGATCAGTTGGCCATAGATCTGAGGGTCTATCTCTGAATTCTCAATTCGATTCCATTGATCTATATCTCTATCTTTGTGCCAGTACCATGCTGTTTTGGCAACTGTGGCTTTATAATAAGCTTCAAAGTCAGGGAGTGTAAGTCCTCCCACTTCGTTTTTCTTTTTTTAGAGTGTCTTTAGCAATTCGAGGCATCTTCCCTTTCCAAATAAATTTGATAACTAGCTTTTCCAAGTCTGCAAAGTAGGTTGTTGGAATTTTGATTGGGATTGCATTGAATCTGTAGATGAGTTTGGGTAAGAATTGACATCTTATATGACATTTAGCCTTCCTATCCATGAACATGGAATATTTTTCCAACTTTTTTAAGGTCCCCTTCTATTTCTTTTAGTAGAGTTATGTAGTTTTCTTTGTATAGGTCTTTTACATCTTTGGTTAAGTTTATTCCTAGGTACTTGATTTTTTTTTAGTTGCTATTGAAAATGGTATCTTTTTCTTGAGTGTCTCTTCAGTTTGTTCATTTCTAGCATGTAGAAAACATTACTGACTTATGTGCATTAATCTTGTATCCCTCTACTTTGCTAAATTTGTTTATTAGCTCTAGTAGCTGTATCGTCGATTTCTCAGGGTTTTTCTAGATATAAGGATCATATCATCTGCAAACAATGACCAGTTTTACTTCTTCTTTTCCAATTTGGATGCCTTTTATTTCTTTGTCTTGCCGGATTGCCCTGGCTAGCATTTCCAGCACAATGTTGAATAACAGTGGTGACAGCAGGCATCCTTGTCTTGTTCCTGATCTTAGAGGGAAGGCTTTCAGTCTCTCACCGTTGAGTACTATGCTGGCTGTGGGTTTTTCATATATGCTCTTTATCATGTTGAGGAAGTTTCCTTCAATTCCTACCTTTTGAAGTGTTTTTATCAAAAAGGGATGTTGGATTTTGTCAAATGCTTTTTCAGCATCTATTGAGATGATCAATTGATTTTTCCCTTTTGACTTGTTAATGTGTTGTAATACATTGATTGATTTTCTTATGTTGAACCATCCTTGCATGCCTGGAATGAACCCCACTTGGTCATGGTGTATGATTTTTTAAATGTGTCTTTGGATTCGATTTGCAAGTATTTTGTTGAGGATTTTTGCCATCTATATTCATTAGGGAGATTGGCCAGTAGTTTTCCTTTTTTGTAGCATCTTTGCCTGGTTTTGGTATTAGATTGATGTTAGCTTCATAAAATGAGTTAGGTAGTGTTCCATTTTCTTCAATGTTTTGAAAGAGTTTGAGTAAGATTGGTGTCAGTTCTTTCTGGAAAGCTTGGTAGAATTCCCCTGTGAAGCCATCTGGCCCTGGGCATTTATTTGTGGGAAGATTTTTGATGACTGATTGGATCTCTTTGCTATATGATGGGTTGGTTGAGGTCTTCTATTTCTTCTCTGGTCAGTCTAGGTTGTTCATAAGTTTCCAGGAAATTGTCCATTTCCTCTACATTATCCAGTTTGTTGCCATACAGTTGTTCATAGTATCCTCTTATAATTTTTTTAATTTCTTCAGGATCTGCAGTTATGTCACCTTTTTCATTCATTATTTTGTTTATATGGGTCTTCTCTCTTTTTGATTTTGTCAGTCTAGCTAGGGGCTTGTCAATCTTGTTGATCTTCTCAAAGAACCAACTTTTGGTGATATTTATCCTCTCTATTGTTTTTTTGTTCTCTATGTCATTTATTTCTGCTTTAATCCTTGTTATTTCTTTTCTTGTACTTGGTTTAGGATTGGTTTGTTGTTCATTTTCTAGCTTCTTCAGTTGATCCATTAGTTCTTTGATTTTGGCTCTTTCTTCCTTTTTAATATATGCGTTTAGTGCTATAAATTTCCCCCTTAGTACTGCTTTTGCTGCATCCCATAGGTTTTGGTATGTTGTGTTCTCATTTTCATTCGTCTCTATATATTTAGCAATTTCTCTTGCTATTTCTTCTTTAACCCACTGATTGTTTAGAAGTGTGTTGTTTAACCTCCAGGTATTTGTGAATTTTCTAAGTCTCTGATGGTTATTGACTTCTAATTGTATTCCTTTGTGGTCAGAGAATGTGCTTTGAATAATTTCTATCTTTTTAAATTTATTGAGGCTTGTTTTATGTCCCAGCATATGATCTATTCTGGAGAAAGTTCCATGAGCACTAGAAAAGTATGTGTATCCTGGTGATTTGGGATGTAATGTCCTGTAGATGTCTGTTAAATCTAATTCATTTATCAGATTGTTTAGGTTTTCAATTTCCTTTTTGGTCTTCTGTCTGGTTGATCTATCTATAGGAGACAGTGATGTGTTGAAGTCTCCCACAATTATTGTGGAAACATCAATTGCTTCCTTTAGTTTTGCCAGTGTTTCTCTCATGTATTTTGTGGCACCTTGATTGGGTGCATAGACATTTACGATTGTTATTTCTTCTTGCTGAATTGCCCCTTTTATTAGTATGTAGTGGCCTTCTTTGTCTCTCAAAACATCCCTGCATTTGAAGTCTATTTTATCTGAGATTAATATTGCTACACCTGCTTTCTTTTGGCTGTAGCTTGCATGAAATATTTTTTTCCATCCTTTCACTTTCAGTTTCTTTGTGTCCCTGTGTCTAAGATGAGTCTCTTGTATGCAACATATTGATGGTTCATTTTTTTTGATCCATTCTGCGAATCTATATCTTTTAATTGGGGAGTTTAATCCATTTACATTCAACGTTATAACCGTGAAGGCATTTCTTGAATCAGCCATCTTATCCTTTGGTTTATGTTTGTCATATTTTTCCCCTCTGTCTATTAATATCCTTTATTGTACCCATACCGAATCTCTTTAGTACTGAACCTTTCTCCAAGTCTCTCTGTCCTTTCTTTGTTTCTCTGTCTGTAGGGCTCTCTTTAGTATCTCCAGTAGGGCAGGTCTCTTGTTAGCAAATTCTCTCAGCATTTGTTTGTCTGTGAAAAATTTAAGCTCTCCCTCAAATTTGAAGGAGAGCTTTGCTGGATAAAGTATTCTTGGCTGGAAATTTTTCTCACTCAGAATTTTAAATATATCATGCCACTGCCTTCTCACCTCCATGGTGGCTGCTGAGTAGTCACTACTTAGTCTTATGCTGTTTCCTTTGTATGTGGTGAATTGCTTTTCTCTTGCTGCTTTCAGAACTTGCTCCTTCTCTTCTGTGTTTGACAGTGTGATCAGTATATGTCTCGGAGTGGGTTTATTTGGATTTATTCTATTTGGAGTTCGCTGAGCATTTATGATTTGTGTATTTATGTTGTTTAGAAGATTTGGGAAGTTTTCCCCAACAATTTCTTTGAATACTCTTCCTAGACCTTTACCCTTTTCTTCCCCTTCTGTGACACCAATGAGTCTTATATTTGGACGTTTCATACTATCTATCATATCCCTGAGGTCCATTTTGATTTTTTCAATTTTTTTCCCCATTCTTTCTTTTATGCTTTCATTTTCCATTCTGTCATCTTCGAGGTCACTGATTCGTTGTTCAACTTCCTCTAGTCTTGTACTATGAGTGTCCAGAATCTTTTTAATTTGGTCAACAGTTTCTTTAATTTCCATAAGATCATCCATTTTTTTATTTAGTCTTGCAATGTCTTCTTTATGCTCTTCTAGGGTCTTCTTGATTTCCTTTGTCTCCCGTACTATGGTCTCATTGTTCATCTTTAGTTCTTTGAGTAGCTGCTCTAGGTGCTGTGCCTCTTCTGATCTTTTGATTTGGGTGCTTGGGCTTGGGTTATCCATATCGTCTGGTTTTTTCATATGCTTTATAATTTTCTGTTGTTTTTGGCCTCGTGGCATTTGCTGAACTTGATAGGGTTCTTTTAGGATTTGTAGACCAATTGAAGTCCTTGTCTCTAATTTATCAGATCTACAGCTTCGTGGAGTACACTTTCTCTAACTAACCAGCAGGTGGCGTCCACGAGCCACCTGTTCTCCACAAGCCAGTTCTCCCCTGCTTAGCCTTTTTGGTGAGTGGGGGAGTGAATCTTGTGGGGTCCAATTGGTGTACCAAGCTTGCGTGTGTAGTTGGTGTTGCCTGCCCTGTATATGGGGCGTGTTTCTGGGCAGTCAGGGATGGGGGGTGGCTCTAACAATCAAATCTCCCTGGTGATCCTAGAGTTTTAAAGCTGCTGCAATAGTCTAATCCTTCAGTTCAGTCCTGCCACAGTTTGTCTCTGCCACTGACCCACAAGTCCTTGGTATTGGCGTATGGCTCCTGAGACTTGCAAGTGGGCCCCTCTTCCAGTCCATGCACCCCCTGGTCCTCTGTTGAGGGATGACTGTGCTATGTCACAGGTGAGTGCCATCCCCCCAGGGCAGTTCTGGGCTGCTGGTCTGTGTAGGGAGGCTCCCAGTCTGCTCAAATGATGGCTGAATGGGGCTTTGTTAATTCACACTGCTCTACCTTCCCAACTCTGGGACAATCAGCTGAGGTTGCAGGGAAGGCTAATGTCCACGCCCAGTTTTGTGGTGTGTGCCTGTTATTTGAAGCACTTCCGTCACACTGGGTTGTCTGGGGCAGTTCTGGGCTATGGGGCTGGCGATGGGCAGGAGTGTTTCCTGTCCACCAGGATGATGGCTGTGAGTGGACACCCCCCTTTTCTTGGGAAGTTGTGGTGTTTAGTGAATTTTCTCAGCCACTGGATTATTGCGTTTTGTCTCAGAGCTCTCCTAGTTCTGCTCTTGACTTGACCTGCCCAAATTGCAAGTCTTTGAAGCTTTCTGTATTGGGCTTCTTAGAGTAATTGTTTTAGAAAAAGAAAAAAGGATTAAAAAAAAAAAAAAAAAAAAAAAGGGCCCTCCTCAGAGATCTAATGGGTTATTGAAATGATAAGAGACAAAGCAACCAGGGCCATTAAGGAAAGATCCACAGGGCAGAGAGATCAGCTTTTCTTCGGGATTTGCATATGCGCCTCAGGGCCTGAGCTCGGGCCTGAGCTCTGCCCTTCCCCTTTCTATGTTCACCAGAACTCCAAAAATCCTCCGCTTTTATTTTGGAGTTTTACGTGTTGTTTTTTTTTCTATGCCTGTCTCCTCTCTGCTGGGCTGGCTGCTCTCAGATTCTCTGGTGTCTGGTCTCAGTCTATCTATGGTTGGAGTTTGGATCAGTAGAATGAGTTTCCGATAAGGGCTGCCACTGCAGTTCTCCCTTCTCCTTCCCGGAGCTGAAAGCCCCTCCTCCCATGGGACTGAGCCTGGCAGGGAGGGGCGCAGGTCCCCTGGCCACAAAAACTTACAGATTTCGCTGATCTCAGCAGTTCCACGTTTTCATGAGTGTTGTATGAAGTATGCCCGAAGTCAGATTGCTCTGTGGTGTCCAGTCCACGCAGTTCCTGGCTTTCTACCTACTTTCCTGGAGGAGTAACTAAAACATACAGGTCACCAGTCTGCCATCTTGCCCCCTCTTTTAACTTTTTATTGACATAATTTCCAAAAAAAGTTATAACAATTCCAAGAATTTCCATATACCCTACACCCAGATTACCCAAGTGTTAGCATTTTACTCTATTTGCTTTATTGTCTCTCTCCCTCCCTCCCTGTTTCTCTCTCTCTCTCTCTACACATATTTTTTTTAACTGAACCATCTGACAGTAAGTTGTAGACATAATGTCCCTTTACCCCTAAATATTTTCATGTGTATTTCCTAAGAACAAGGAAATTCTCTTACATAGCTATAATATAATTATCAGAATTGGGAAAGTGACATCAACACTGTATTCATCATGCATTGGATTTAGTTGTCATGTCTCTCTAGTTTCTTTCAATCTGAAATTGTTCCTTGGTCATTCTTCATGTTGTACAACATTGACAGCATTTTTGAAGAGTACAGGCTAGTTGTTTTGTAGAGTGTCCCTCAGTTTGGTTTGTGTGATATATTCTCATGATTAGATTCAGGTTACGTGTTTAGATAGATAAATAAGAGGATTTAGAAATACGTAGAGGAGTGTGTGTGTGTGTGTGTGTGTGTGTACATCTATATAATCCATACACATCTATTTCCTGGCTCTGTCTGCTGACAGGGAATGTAAGCAATAAAATCCTAGTGACAATGAGCACACCTAAAGGTAAAATCTTTGTTTCTAAATGCCATTTTCCACTGAAAGAAACTTGGGCTTCTCGGAGAAATTATAACTCCAGGGAAAGTACATGATTACCCCAGAAAAGCTCATTGTTCCAGGAAGTAAAGAAGTGCTAAAAAATGATGGGAGCATGTCAAAAAACACAGGAACTGGTTTGAAGAGACTCCTACTAACCAAATCTGGGACTATTTGAACATCACAATAAATAATGATGGTAAAGGATTATAACCCATTCAACAACACAAGAATCCATGAGTTCACACTGATGTAAATAAATAAAGAAGAAAAAATTCTTTCTAACAGTTAAAATGCTCACTAATAAAAGTAGAAGGAGTGATGGAATTAGAAAAAAAAAAAAATCACTGTTTGACAACAATGCGTGGACCAAATTGTAAGTATCAAATTTAATCTGTGGGCTTGTAGTTTAAAATATTTAGCAAAGAATCTCCCATAGTTAGACCATTGGGTGGATGGAATAAATGGTACTTTTTATTGTTCTTGTAATTCTCTGGTAGTCCCACAAAAAGCCTAAATGGAAAAAAAAAAAAAATTTTGTTTCCCGCACATCTCCTAGGAAGCTTGAGCTGGCACCTGAATGATGAGCAGGGAGGAAAAAAACAGGTAAAGAAGGAGAGCTCAGGAGGAAGGGCTGCAGGTGCAAAGGCTCCTGGGTAGACAGAGTAACAGGGAGAAGAGGCCAGGGTGGCCAGAGTCCAGAGGAATCCAGGGGCTGAGCGGCTCAGGCTGAGGCCTGTGGGGAGGTGGGTCCCCAATTCCAGGGAGCTGAAATCCAGCCCAAGGGACTGGATCTTTATGTAGAGGGAAGTAGACCAATATGGCTACGATGCAAGTAACAGACAGGAGGGAAGTAAGACTTTGTGCAGGAAGGCATAGATCAGCTTCTGCATGGTCCAGCAAGAGATACTGGTGGCCACGCCAGGGTGATGGGGATGACAGTGGAGACAGAAGTAAATGGACTTGAAAAGTATTTAAGCAGCAAAAATAGGGAAGATTACTTTGTGATTCAAATAATCATCTTTCAGTAAAACTGCCAAGTCTAGGTTTTTGTAAGGGTCAATTTTGATCAACGGGGCTTATAAAATGACCACACAAGGAACTTTTCTATTCATAAAACCAAGTTGAATTTTTTCATTTTCTTGTCACAAATGTAATGAAGAAGACAAATCTGTGAAATATTTTACAACTTTTATTTTTACTTCTAAAAAAGTCAAGGAGGATCTACAGATGAAATTTGACAACATGTGAATTTATAACTCTAAGAATAATCTCACAATTGGGAGAAAGCATATACCTAGTTTGGTAATACATAAATACTTATTAAAATACAAAGATATATGTATATTCTGTAATTTTGAAATATTCAAAATATATCCTAAAAGGGAGATCTTTATCAGATATACAGAAATATCCAGTATGCATTTAGGAAAACTAAAAGTAAAACTATGTGTGAATAAACTGTATGTAAACAAAATTTTTTAGAAAAAAGCAATAAGCCTTGTATAAAGCCCTATGTTCTTTGCATTTATGACATAATATCTTCCTAAGGAGGTCAAAGCTAATAACAAATGTTATATAATTGACTTCTAACATATGCATATTTTACAATTGTCCCATTCTACAGATGGAGAAATTAAGGCATGGGAAGTCACTTCCTTATAGTCACACTGAATATTTTTAAGCTGTGATTAAATTTCAGAACATTGCCCTAAACCATAGATCCCAAATCAAATACTGAACATTAAAATATGATAACAAAATAAAGAAATCTGGGGTCATTTTACCAAATGTTGCCATGGTAAATCATTAAGGTTTTCTTAGATAGGAGAGTCTGATTTCATTAAAGTATTTCTTACAATATAGGTATTCTCTAATTTCCCGTAAATGCTTCCATTTCAAAGGAGGAAAAGCTGTCATGGGGCCTGGTGATTTTAATCAACATTTAGTGTTGTTTATATCGTTAAGCAATTACTTCCCCAAATATTGCATTATGCAGAGCTACAATAAACGGATTGTCAATATTACCCTGTGCCCAGACAATTCATTGTGAAACATAAACTTACTCTGGAGAATTAAAGATCCAAACAGTGAATTTGGTATGGAGGGACAGAGCATTTAGTAACTTTCATCTGACTGGCTGACAAGTGCTCATCCACCTCTCCAGTCATGGAAGATGCGATAAAAAGGCTCATGAGCAATTCTACAGAACCCAGGATGGTGCAGACATTGGTTAAGTATAAACCAGCAGTATACCTAGAGAGTGCTTTGAATTCCATCACTCAATCCAATTCCTTGAGTTGGATACAATCTTGATAAATACCATCATCTATACAGACAGTACAGTTTCTAGAAAATTTATGTAGAAGAAGAGTCTGAGCACCATGGTGGGCCTAAGTGTTCTTTATAGGCTGCTGCATGCTCTTGCTTTTGAAGTTTGTCTTCCAGTAACGTAGAAGCCTTAGGCACCATTTTTGCAAGAGGATAAAAATCGCTGCTCTTGGTTTCTAGCAAAACATCTGGAAAATAAAGCATACCTCAATTATCTATCAAAGAAGTACATTTAAATGAGAGGGATTATTAGCAAAACATTTCAGCTAATAAATGCTAAAACCAAAACTCGCCCTGGACTCTTGCCAATGGTGTGGCTCCCCATGTTGAAGATGTGCACGCTGTCCTTCCTGCTGAGGACCGGGAGCTCCAGAAAAAAGCTCGAGTCCTCTCATTTTCCTACTTGATTCAACTCTGGTTTGGGGATGCTCAGAATGTGACAAATTTCCTAATGGTTCCAGGCACTTGAGGAAGAATAAAAAAGCATTCATTTGGGCCTCATTCTGGAATCCCATCTATAACCATGTTCCCTAAATAATCCACCTACCAGCAAATGCCCCTTGCCTTGCTCCTAGCAAATAGCAACTTGTCTTAGGCAAATTCTAGGAGATGCTGTTGAAAGGTTAGAAGGGCTGAGGCTGGGTTTGAACACAGACATACAATTCTATAAAGCTGTAGGTTGAAAATGCCATTTTTTCCACACAAGATGGTATTAAAGATTTCCTAGGCTAACTTTTCATCACTTCAATAGTTGTGATTTTATTTTATTGTGTATTAAAGGAAAATAACTAGAATTACAAATTCATCCTTTCATCTAGCATTCATTTCCTAAATAGCTGTGGCTGCTTTCGTGCTAAATGGAAAGAGCTGAGTAGAGGAGACAGGAAATGCAGGACCGGCAAAGCCTAAAATATTTACCAACTGGTCCTTTCCAGAAAAGGTTTGCAGGCTCCTGATATACACACACAAACAGCAGAAGCGGCAGGGGGCGTTTACCAAGCACTTACTTGATGCCAGGCTCCAGGCTAAGTGTTTAATATCCCTATCAACTTTCTGTTGTAGATACTACTTTGGTCCCTATTTTACAAATGAGAAGAGCAGAGGATGGGAACGTGAGTCACAGGACAAGGTCCCGCAGCGAGTGGGCAGTGAGCAGGGATTCGGAGCCGAGTCTGGATGACTTCCCAGCTGGGCTCATCCCCTGGTCGTCCCCGGTGCCTATCAGAGGAGAACGGACACCCAGGAGCTCACCTGAGATGTCTCACCGCTGGCAGAAAGCGATGGGGAGCTCGCGGCTGGGCACCAGGATGCCCAGGTGTAGCATCTCGACAGGCTCATTGTCCAGGGCCACAAGGGCAAACCTGCGGACGATCTGGAACACACGGGCACAGAACAGCAGCGTTACCCACCCCCGTTCTCCTGCCCCGGGAAGTTGCAGAGAGCACAGCTGTGGAAATTCAGGACAAGGCTTTTACCCAGCAAAGAGCCAAGTGGAGCTGTAGCTCAGCCAGACGGCGGCCAATGCACATTCTTTTCCCAACGCCAAATGGAAGATGCGCAAAAGGATTAATCTTTTTCTTCTCTTGAAGCCAGCGTTCAGGTCTAAACTGACTTGAATCTTCAAAGTTGTCTTCGTTGGACCCTAACACCTGGGTGTTTAGCATCAACACTGTCTAAAAACACACAAAGCCACAGAGCCTTTAAATAAACTGAAAGAGAATGTTTTGAATAGCAAAATTCACAAAAGCGATTACCTTACAAACGTGAAAGTAACCCCTAAATATATAATCATGGTGATTGCCAAAATGTGCCCAGTGCTTAAAATGTGCCAGTCATAAATAGGTAAAGAACTTTAAAATTCTGCATCACATCTTCACAGAAACCCTAAGTGGTAGATTCTATTAATTTCCCCACTTGACAGATGAGGATGCTGAGGCTCACGAGGTGATGAAACTCACTCCAGGCTTCACAAACACGAAACTTAAACCGGGTCTTTGTCTCCATAGTCAGTATACCTGATATTGTGCTAGGAGTGTGTGTACAATGCTCTACAATATCAATTTGTGAAATGAATGTTCTCCCAGTAAAAAGTTTTAAGCAAATCTGACAAAATTTTGGAAAGTCTATCTTTCAAAGCTTTTTAGGTACAGAAATATTCAAAGTCTACTTACTCCTTTGGGTAAAGCGTATTCACCCAGAACAGTTGCCTTGTCGAGGGTCCGCGTTGTAAACGGCACACTGGGGGTAAGCCTAAAAACAAAGATGTCAAGATGGGCACAGGTCCAGCTCTACCTCAAGTGTCAATGGGGATGCAGATTCTGGTTAAACAAATAATTGCTGCAAAAATTTGTTCTCAAAAAGAGGAAAAAGATCCCAACTCTTGGCAAAGAGTTACATCTCTTTCTTCCTAATATTTATGCCTCTTGTTTCTTTTTCACTTATTGCATTGACTAAACCTCAATACAAGGCCAATTAGTAGTTGTGAATGTGGTTTTCCTGTCTTATTCCATTTAATACCCATTTGATATGTATGTTTTTCATGTTTCACCTGTAAGCAACAACTAGGTTTCTCTTACCCACCGTTCTTGAAGTTAAAGCTTTTTACTTCTAATTCTTAGTTGCTGTTAGTTTTGTTTTCCAGAAAGGGTGTTTAAAGAATGTCCATGAGCATTTTATACCAGAAGTTCAAAAACAAAGATGTCTGTATGTCTTATCATATAATAATATGGTTCCTTGCTAAGCTTTCATCTTATATCTTTCAATCAGGCCCCTAGTCTTAACTAGTGCTTATAGCATTCACTGGTATGTTATTATTACTGAATTAAAGGTGAGGATATTGACTTTCTGAGATTTAACAGAATCTGCCCAAATTATTTAGGAAATGAGTAATAGAAAAGGGATGAGGTCCCAAGGCTCTTTCTCTTTTTTTTTTTTTTTTTTTTTTTTAAGTTTCGATAAATGTTTATGAAGGGCCTGTGGGTGGGGGGCCCTTGCTATGTCTTTCAGGGGACAGCCTTCTAACATACTTATACTGGCTTTGGGATATGTTCTTACCTCATTGATTCTTTCAGACAGGCTTTTAAATATGGCATGTTCTTCAAATCCTCTGCCAGTGGCATCTGATTCTCAGGCAGTACTCTTTGAATTTCCTTAAGAAGCTTCTGTTGCACTTGGGGATTGCGGGACAAATTGTAGAGTACCCACATTAAGCTGTTCGCCGTCTGAAAGCCAAATGGACAGAAACTTGAGTTTCTGCAAATAAACTGCCTTTAACCAGCATTAGCTGAGCAAAGGATGCCTAACATTTCTGATTCTACAAATATGTTAGTGATGCTTTTTCACATGTCCTTATTGGCTGTGCCTTAGCAAATCCAATAGATGGGAAGATAGATTTATTTACAAGACAAATCAAGTAAGGATAGATTATTCGCTCAAGAGAATCAAAACAGATTCCTTTAAATAATCAGCTGCATTAGGACATTTAAAATATAGTTTGAAACAAAAATTGTTTGAATACAAATGAGTACTTGCAAATCTAATGAAATCTGAAAAAGACTGGTGGATTTATCAATGTCAGCCTCCCACTGGAGCACGTTTAATCCAATGCAGGATGTTTCCATTGGAGGAAACTGAGTGAAAAGTACATGGAAGCCCTCTCTATTATTTCTTAGAACTGCATGTGAATCTACAATTTTCTCAAAATAGAAAGTTTAATTAAAAAATAGTTTGATGTGAAAATTGGGTGGAGAGAAGGACTAAGGACGAATGTTGCTACTTAAATTTTCATTTATTTTTTATTTTCTTAGTCTCAGTGAAAATGCACAGGAAATGGCACTTTAAAGGAAAGTTCTTTTTGTCACATCCTAAGCAGCTAGCACAAAAATAAAAAAGGCACCTGCAAAGAACATTTGTAGGAGGGTGCCAACACCAAAATTAGAAATTCTAGCACAATTTGAGTATTTCAAGGAACTAGCCACAATTTCTGACAAAGGCTCATATCCTTTTAAGTGTCGTCCTTTATTTCCTTTTCAAAGGCAATGAGAAGAGAAAAAGTATTGGTGGAAACAGCCAGTGCAGCTTTTAGCTACATAATATTCACAGTTGATAGTAACGTGTGTTTGGGTTTTAGGCCTGTTTTGGCTAATTTAAGCCAAGTATTTCCGTGGAAATGATCACTGTGCCCTCCCTTTGCAGACATGAAGACGCTTTTGCCAAATTCCAAGTGCCACTCACACAAATGAGCAAAGTGCAAGGCAATTTAGAGCCAGTGATTCCTATTATTTTTGGAAGAAGTTGCCACCAAGGCAGGCTTCTTCATGTCAGAGCACTGGCAGCCTCAGCTCCAAATAGACCATGGACGTCATTGTTATAAGAGTCCAATTCTCAAAACAGGAAAAGAGTGTAGCCACCAAATTAGACACACTTTCAAATTTCTCTAATTTTCCAAAGGTGACTTTCAGAATAGCCAGGACTAAAAAAAGAAACAGATTTAACCAGATCAATGGGTCCCTCACCACAAATAAGTTTCCCAAACTGCATCTGTCATCAAAGCCATGTGAGATAGCCTGGGCCTCTTAGGATAACTGGAGGGGAGGTGGTCCTGGAAACCTCACAGGCACAAACTATCCCTTCTTGACCTTGGTGGAGGCAATGAATCTTATAATGGGTCTTCCTGCTTCCACACTCACTCCCCAAAGTTCATTGTCCACCTGGCAGCCAGAGTTGTCAAAATATAAATTTGATCAGGTGATTCCCTGCTTAGAGCCCTCCAAGAGCTCCCATCACAGGAATGATGAAACTCAAGTACAAGGGTTTGGATACCAAGGTCCTGGTTACCACAGCCCCAGCTACTCCCATCTCCACTCTTGCTCCACTCTTCTCTCTGCCCCAGGGCCTTTGCATGTGCTGCGTTCTCTGCTCTTCAAGCAGATCTTCGCGCAGTTGGTTCCCTCTCCTTCCAGAGTCACTTGTTCAGAGAGGGAAACGCCACCTCCAACCCCACCTGCACCATTACATCACCCTGACAGCTTCCTCCATGGCCTGTACCACTATCTAAAATGATCATATTTATTTGTTTGTTTACATGTTTCTTGTCCATCTTCCCCACTAGCCTGAGAGTCCATGCGGGTGAGGACCTTTGTCTTTGGTTCATGGTTGTCTCTCAAACACCTGGAAAGGTGCTCAGTACACAGTAGGCACTCAATAGTTGCTGAATTCTTTCATTTATTCGCAAATATTTATTGAATACCTACTATATGCCAAGTACACTTCAAGATCCCAGGAACACTGCAGTGGGCAAAGCCAAGCCATCACCCTCATAGAGCTCACAGCCCAGTTGGGGGGCAAAAAAGAATGGGAGAAGATTTATTTTCATCATTTTATAATCTAAAGAGCCTCTCAGGGTAAGTGATTCGATAGGAAAGTGAGCTGAAATGAATCCCCACTTTTGACAGCTTTCTGGAGTCTGAGGAGAAATTAGAACTTTGCTATTCCATTGATGAAAGCCCCTACTTTTTCTTTGGACAAGAAACACTGAGGAGGGGATAAATGTGGACCAGAAGTAAACCAGTACATATTCTGCTCAGAGAACTATAAGGTGTATGAAATGTTGGACCCATGAAAAACGTTAATATGCATCATTCCAATAATAACTTGAAAAATCAAATGATCTAAACCAAATTACGTCCATCCGAACGTTTCTGTCTGTATCTATGTTTTGGGATAACATACTAGGATTACCAACCACACCAGAGACAGAATTTTGGTATTTAAAATTAGCTGATTCAATTAAATTAACCTTTATGGAATGAGGGAGTTGGACATGACTATTTAAAATTCGTTATGAAAGAAGTGTAGAGACTGTTTATTCAGCAAACTCGAATCCAGCCACTCATACCGTTTCTACCGCAGCCAGCTGGAGCTCTGTGACAGCAGCATATAGTTCTTTCTTTGAAAGCTGATTCTGGTGATAAATATCACAAAGGAAATCTGTGCTGGGTTTCTCGGCATATTTCTCTAAACGGTTGTTGACAGAAGATTTGACTATTAGAGAAGAGAATTGGAAGAGGAAGTCAGCGGAAAATTGGGATGTTAAAAGAACGAAAGGGAACCTATGGCCAATATCCTTGCAAATCTAAAGGGTCTTTTCAGGGCTGCTAACAATTCGCTAAAGTAACCAGTATCCTAGCCTCCTGAAGTTAGCAAAGATTTATCAACGAACAGGGCTTCCTAAACTCCGATGTTTGTAAGAGTCACCTGGGGATTGTCTTCCACTGCAGAGTCTGATTCAGGGGGCTAGGGTGGGTCTGGAAGTTTTCGTTTCTAACAAACTCCCAGGTGATGCTGATTGAGTACGGAGCATTTAGAACATGGGAGAGATCGGCATGAGATAGAGGTGAGATTTGGGTTCACATTCACAACCAGAACTTGGTCTCTACGTCCAGGACTCCAGCTAATATGAACACAAGTACAGACAATTCTTAGGGCCAAAGGAGGGGAGAGGCTCCCACCCCAATCATGTTACCAAACACACACACGTGCACGTGCGTGCACACATTCACACTCGCAAGTATGGTGGCCATGCATGGTGACAATAGTAAAAATTTCTAATGCTATAAAGTACATGCTAGGCATCGGTCTCCCTCACCCCAGTCAATTATGTAGGCAACCACCAGGTTAGTGATGACGACGATGGTGATGCTAATGATGATAAGATATGGGACAGCAGACCGAGTTTGAGCCTCTGCAGACTTCTGCCTCGTTTCAAACCCTGGCTTTGCCATTGTGCAGCATGAATCTTGGGTAAGTTATTTAACTTCTATGCATCCCAGTTGCCTCACTTGGGGCTAATAAAAGGATCTAGTGAACAGTTTTGTAGTGAGGATTAAATGAGTCAATATATGTAGAAAGTGCATAGAATAATACCTGGCACCAAATGTTCCCTCCATAATGGAGCAAAATATCTCTGATGCCTTGAGATATTGCAATATGTGCCTAGATTTTTTTTTTTCTGTCTGAATAAAACCTGAAAAGAGTGGCCTTGAGGTAGGAACTAATACTACTGACCCATTTTAGAAACAAAGGCAAGGGAGGATGAGAAGGGTGACACTGCATTTGACCAGGCTACCGCACCTAGTGGAGCTGGAACTTGAACTGACTCCAAAGTTCTTACTCTCAGTCCCCGAAGAAAACTACAGAAAGCTACCTGCAGCTTTTCCTAGAATTCCCGTATACCCTGGCAATCCCTGGACACATGCATTTGCAAAGGTTAAAAGAATCAGGAGGAGCAACTTTGTCCAGGGAGCAAGGTGCTTAGGTCAGAAAGATCATTCCAGACTTTCCTGCAGCAACCAGAGACACGTCCCTGGGAGCGTGGAGGTGGCCCGGAAGGCAACCGTTTTTACCTGATTTGAAAATGGTGTCCCAGGCCTGGGTGTGGGTCTGCCAGATCTTGGTGTTGAGGCTCTTATGCAGCTCCACGGGGGTGACCATCATCCTCCCAAACGTGCTCATCATCTGTGAGGAACGCAGAGGCCGTTTCAACCCCATCTTGCAGAGACAACGTTCCTTCTGGGAGAGCAGCAGGCTGAACGATGGCCTCCTGTGCTTTCCCAAAGGCCGGCAGTCACAGGGCTCCCCCAGCCCGCATGGCACTGACCCTGGAAGCAATGCCAACCCCTGCGCCCCAAGGAAATATTGACAATGATCTGTGGGATGATTTCCCATCGGTTTTATTTCATCAGAAAATTTGGCCTTGTGTTCCAAAAGTAAAAAAATAAAAATAAATTTTTTTTTGAGAAAAAGCAAGGTGGAAACAAACTATAACATTCACATTCACTTCAATTTCCAATCGTTCCCAAATGTCAATCGTTCCCAAAACAATTTCACAATTTCTGCCATATCCACATATGACTTAAACTATTCAACAAAATGAAAATCTGAAAATTTTTACTCATTTTTACAGTGTTTTTAATGAACCAGCCTTTAGCTGAAATACCTACTTTCACCTCGCCGAAGCAAAAAAAAGTAATGGATTTAATGTCTGTATACGCACATATGTTATATGTGTACACATACATTAAAATAGGTAATGTGCTTTAAAATTAACTTTTAAGTATTGAAATAAAATATGTCTGTGTGTCAGCTTTTGGGACATGGCAATATATGTTTCTTAAGTTCTCAACTGTAAGACATTTGGGAAAACTGCTTACTGTTTTGATGGCCATGATGAAGTTCAAAGCTTCATCTCCTGCATTTTTCTGAAGGAGTCCAAATCTCTTCTCGTATAACACCAAGCAGATACCTGTTATTTAAAATAATCACCACTGTCACACAATCATAACAACTCTGGAGCCTATGATTAGTAGGCTATTGAAGCCTCGAGTCTTTCTCTCATAAAAGTATGAACTTTTCCAAGAAAAAACAGAGGTCCAAGAACATAGTGGAAGGGCAAAGAGTCTGTGAGAAGGTGTCATCACTCTCCTGTCTTTCTAGAAATGGTCTCTGTGTCCAATGACCCAATCCCTCAGAACCTCCTGTTCAGAGAGGGGGTGTCCTTAGTCATTTCAGCAATGTGGAAGACACCTTGTGATGATGACAAGGCGGCGGCAGTTCAGGCTGAGCTGTGCCTCTAACCGAGCTGTGCTGTTGGAGTCGTTTATTGGATTCTGTTGCCTCATAGGGTAGAGGGGAAGTCATTTGTGAGAGAAAGGGAAGGGAACAAGCATGCATCAAACATCCATTATACACGGGTACTGGGCTAGCATTTTACATATGCATTTCTCCACCTCATCATTTTATTAATACACAACTCTTTTTAAAAAAAATCTCAACTTTTTATTTTGAAACCTTTTATCTACAGAAAAGTTGAAAGACTAGTTCAATAAATAATTGTATGGTCTTAACTCAAACACAGTAATTGTTAACATTTTGCTACAATGACTTTCTCTCTGTGTATATACATATACATGTATTGTGTGTCTACATGTAAGTGTATTGTGTATACATATAAGTGTGTGTGTGTACATATATATGTGTATGTGCATGTGTGCTGAGCTACTTGGAAATAACTTTCAACCCTCATGATGCTTCCTGCTTAACTAGTTTGGCAGTAATCTCCTAAGAATAAAGGTAATTTCCTAAATATCTACAATGTCATTAACATCCCAGAGAATATTAATAATCATTCTATGTACATCTACTATGCACTCCCTAAAAAGTTCCCCAATTGGCCCAAAAATATTTTCTATAACTGGTTTCTTTTCTGACACATGATCACTACAACCACCATTTGTTAGTTCTTGATTTACAGAACAAAAAAACTGTGTCTACAAGAGCAAATGGCCTAAAATCATAATACGAGACCGACAGGCAAGAAGCTCAATAAGGGCAAATCTACAGCTTTTCCAATTACATCCGTATTTTTCTAATCATTCCTGTTAAGTCTTTCAAGGCTTTCCCATATTTGCATTCCGCAAAGCATGGCATGAATACTACATGAATGACCATTTTAAAAAATCATGTTATTTTTATAGTAATCTTTGATTTATGGCAGTGATTCTTTGAATCTATGGTGGTGATTTTGAACTTTGGGAATGTTAAAAGTTTTCCTTCAAAGATTAAGAGAAACGATTAACAAAAATGTTAGCTAACTAGATAGTCCAGGGAATATGCAGTTCTGGAAAATACTATGCAGCAGTGCATAAATGTCTGATCATTGTTTAACTAAAATGCATATTCAAATTAAGATGCTATTTTCCTGTTTATGAGTGCTTGAGTCCCAGTAAGTGGCCTACTTTGTAAATCATATTCAAGAGCACCAACATTTTGTTTTTTAACAGAGGGTGGCAGTACCAAGGTAGCTACAAACCCGGTCTCTCTCCACGCCCGTGTTTCTCAGACACTGAGTGTAAGGGGGAGTGTGCCAGTTTGAATGTATTGTGTTCCCCAAAACGCCATTATCTTTGATGCAATCTTGTATGGGCAGATGTATTAGTGTTGATTAGATTGTAATTGTTTGAGTGTTTCCATGGAGATGTACCCCACCCAACTGTAGGTGATAACTATGATGAGATCATTTCCATGGAGGTGTGGCCCTGCCCATCTGGTGTGGGCCTTGATTAGTTTACTGGAGCCCTACATAAGCTCAGACAGCAGGAGCAAGCTTGCTACAGCGAAGAGGGACACTTTGAAGAACGCACAGGAGCTGAGAGAGGAGCTGAAGTTTACAGGGACATTTTGAAGACAGCCTTTGAAAGCAAACTTTCGCTCCAGAGAAGCTAAGAGAGGACAAAAGCCCCAAGAGCAACTAAGAGTGACATTTTTGAGGAGCCTAGAGAGGAAGGTCCTGGAAGAAAGCCATTTTGAAACCAGAACTCTGGAGCAGACGCCAGCCATGTGCCTTCCCAGCTAACAGAGGTTTTCCAGACGCGATTGGCCATCCTCCAGTGAAGGTACCCCTTTATCTTGGACACTTTATGGACTTCAGACTGTAACTTTGTAACCAAATAAACCCCCTTTATAAAAGCCAATCCATTTCTGGTACTTCGCTTAATGGCAGATTTGGAAACTGAAACAGGGAGCAAGCCCGGAGTCCTGTTCTCTATTTGTGTGGCATTGTTTGTGCACATTGCAAACTGAACCCATGAAGCCATCCTTTATACATGATTAAATCTCTCCTGTAATGCCTTGCTTTTGCCAGAGTTTATAATTAATATCATTGTTAGTGGCCTCACAAATACCCGCTTTTTTTTGTTTAGAATGGTAATGTCTCTGTCCCCAGGCAATAAGTCACAACTGTTTAAAGATTCTGATGACCATCCTGTTGCCTGATTACCCAGCCTTCCTTGCAGCAGCCAGTGTAGGCACTAGACCTGGTTCTGGCCAATGAGACCTCAGGGGAAAAACTCTTTTGCTTTCCTGATAAAGGGGGACCAGTGCAGCTGGCCTAGCTCTTCCTGCTTTCCTTCTTGTGATTGCTTAGAATACAGAGAGGAGGCCTGGAGGGGCAGCAGCCACTTGCAACAAGCCAACAAGCTAAGGATGAATGAGCAAAGATGAGTGCTTGGGTCCCTGATGACATCAAGTGCCAGCTTTGGACTGCCTTCCTTGGGCCCTCTTGTAATAGGAGACAATAATTTTAAACCACCCTATTTACTTTTACTTGCAACTAAATGCATTCTACAGTCGTTAATTTGGGTATTTCCAGTAAACAATTTCCAAAATACACAGTTCATGTTCCTCTATAATCATTCCCTTCCTTTTCTCTATTTTCTTTAACATGTCTTGTGGATTTCTTATTTGCATGGAGTTTTCTTCAGTGCCAAGAAGACTGGCCCATAACTTTTCGGGGAGACAGGCTACTACAAAAGCCTCCCACCCTACAGCCAGTCATCCTTCCAGCAAATCTAACCCTCTGCTGAAAACACTACACTGCAGCTCTTGTGGCTCGCAGGCTCCAGTCCAACTCCTGTCCCTGGCTTCTAGGGCCTTACATCTGCCTTCCTCCGTAACCCCCTCACTTATGATGTCCCTCCCTATAGGATATGCTCAGCCATTCTGAACTCCTTTCTGTCCCTTGAACATAATATTCTCTCCTCCTTTTCTCTGGAACATTCCTCCTCTCCTCACCTTTCACCCGGCAAACTTCTCATCACCACCTCCGTGAAGCCTCCCCTGATCAAGCCCGGCTTAGGTGGTCCTCTCAGATTCTCACAGAGCACTGGAATTCCTCCGAAAGCCCTCACCAGCCTACAGCAATCACCTGTTCCCTCGCCTGCATCCCCACTGGGCGAGAATGTGTCAAGGCAGGACTCCACCCTCCATTCCCAAGGGATCCCTGAAGAACGTGATCGTGCCCCCCCCCCAATCCGCTCAGAACCTTCCATGGCTCCCCATCTGATCAGAATAAAAGTCTAAGTCCTTGCTGGGGCCTGTGTCCTTTGACCTTCTCTCCTTTCTCACACACCCTCACTTGCTCACCATGATCCACTTACACCAGCATCCTTGCAATTCCTCAAATACATCGGGGATCCTTCCAGCTCGGGGCATCGTCACTTCCTGTCCCCTCTGTCTGTGCCCTTCCAGATTCCTATATGGCTTGCTCCTTCCCTTCCTTTAGGTTGCACCTGAAATGTCACCTTATCCAAGAGGATTGCCTCACCTCTGCCCTTCTTTCATGTTCCTTCTTGACTCCTTACTCTTTTTCTTTACCCCTTGACAGAGTATATATTAAAATGTGTTTGCTTATTGATTGCCACCGTTAGAGGGCTCTAAGCTCCACATAGGTAGGGATGTGGCCTGTTTTGTTCACTGCTGTGTCCCTGGCACCTAGTACAGTACCTGATCCACAGCAGGTGTTTGACAAAATGTTTGTTGAATGACTGTATGAACTACCCATGGGGCAAGATGTCATTTAAGTGCTGCAAAGAGGTATTACAAGGGGTACTATGGCTTTTTCCCCTAGTCAGCAATACTATATGATTAAAGAGAGTTGTTAGAGCCAGGTTCTATACTCATAATCACTTGCAAGATCAAATGAGCAAGACTACGCAGACAACTTACTTTCAAATGACCATTTGTTCAGTTCGCCGTATAAGTCTTCAACGTGGCCTCTTTCATCACAGAGCTCATCTATTCGAACCATAAAATCAGCCAAGACCTTAAAGGAAGCAACCACAAAAGACACATTTTAAAGTCACTGAAGGAAAAAAGGACTCAGCCATCTAACCTTGGGTTTTGATACATTGCCTATTCACTACCCATAATGTTATTCCTTCCTAAGTAACACTAATTATATATTTTCCTGGGATCCCACCTTATCCTCCGACAAACTTGTCCTGGGTTATTTCCTGAGCTTTTCCTGCAGCCACCCTGAAGCTTAAGTTTCAGCTTTTGATCTTAAAATAATTCTGGCAATTTTAAAAGAGAAAAGCATTTCTTCTGATCAGAATGCACAGCAAACCACTAAAGAGGCTCAGCCAAGTGTCCCTGTTGGCACAGAATCTCAAGGGCTGTGCTGCTGTAACTAACTGAGGTTTGCCACTTCCACATCTGGGCAAGAAAGTATCTCTTATGGGTTGGTGTTGTGTTAAGCGTGTTGGGCTCAGAGCCAGGAGACCTGCATATCCCAGATGTGGCTCGCATTCATAGCTCTGTGTGTGACCTTGGGCACGTCACTTAAGGCTCCAGTTACCAATATCAGGGCTTTAGATGACCAGGATCTCTAATTTAATGAAGCTTGTACAGTACCAAGCACTGCACAATGGTCTTTACATGTGTCTTTTCTTAGTTGATCCTTATAACAACCCCATAAGTGTTATTCCCATTCCCATGTAAGAGATGAGGAAACAGAGGCTTAAGGGGGCCACATCATTTATCTGTAGATGCACAGCTGATAAGTGGCCAAGCTGGGGCTTGACGCAAACTATGTGTGACCCCGAAGTCCACACACACACAACCAGTGGGTGTGCTTAGTTTGCTCACATAGTGCTTTAAAAAATACTTTTAATTTGTTGCCATTCAAGAATCCAGAGATTTCACATGAAAATCTGGATTTTCCACTCCTCTTTAAAAATATAATTACAAGAATGGCAAGAGTTGATCTGCATTCCTACATGGAAGTAATTGCCTGGAGCTGAGTGACAGCTGTCCCCCTTATTCTGTTTGCTAGCATCCCTACTGGCCTTGCCTTGTTCATTTATGTTAATTATCTGCTCCCTGGAAGCTTATAAATTTGCAGTCCCTGACCTATAAGATCCCATGTGGGTCTAAGTCCAGTTCAAAATAAACACCCAAAGTGGACGAGAGTAAAAAGAGATTACTATGTGCTTAAAACCTTGTTTTAGCTCCCTGTTGGGTAAAGGATCATCTCCAAATATTTCAGCACACACACAAACCTTATTAACATCTGTCCCCTGCCCAGCATCTTTTCAGAGAAAGCCTCACTTCAGCCTCACTGAATGTACTATTCTCTGATCACACTATGTCATCTCTTGCCTCCATATTTCCAGCTTGCTCTTCTCTCTGCCTGGAGTCCTTCCCTTACCTTCTCTGGCTTGCAGACACTACCTCCTGCAAAACCCAGCCCAGATGTCACCAGTTAAGAACTTTACAAGCATTATCTCATTTAATCCTCACGGCAAACCTGTGAGGTGGGAGCTGCTACTCCCATTCTGTATACTGCAAAACTGAGACTTAGAGAAGTTAATATAGAATAACTAGGTCACACAGCTAGCAGGTGGGAAGCTGGGGTTCATATCCAAGACTGTGGAATACCAGTCTATGCTCACATCTCTTCCATTATTGAGATAGTCTTCAAAAGAGGGTCAGAGAGTGAGGAATAGCATTTGGAGAAATGTGGAGAGAAGTGGAGAGAAAGGGAAGTTCCCTTGAATCATCCAAATTGCCTGCTTTTCCCTCTGCACTCTGTAGCTGTGACTTGAAGCTCCATAAACATCCCTCTGTCCCCAAGAGACTCAGTAAAGCTGGCCCCAGCCTGCAAACCTCATTGATTTTGTTGTCGAGCTTCATAACTTCCACCGGTTTCATTAGTTTCTTTTGAAAGGCCCTCCGGACTCTCTGCCAGTCTTCTCCTTCCCTGGGTAAAAGAAGCAGAATTATATTTAGAGTGAACTGCAAAGAAAAGAAGGGGGAAACAGAGTTACCTCCATCTCAGCAACATCATGAACTATATAATCAAACAGAAACCAAGAATCACGCCAAGAATATCTGGAGAATATTGGCAGAACTCTGACTTGGGGCTGGCTTGACAAGGTGAATGGAAAAGCACCTTTCTTGCCTGCCAGAGATTGCACCAGAAAGGTGAAGTCCAAATAATCTGGATTCAGGGCTTTTAAGGTGCCTTTGCAGGGGCCAGGCAGGTAGGGCTGGAAAGCAGGAGGCCTCAATTCCTACAGTACAAATGAGTGTGTGAGCATCCCCTTCCCTCATTTCCAGCAACCCAGGTCTGTTGAAGGAAATGCTTTGTCTTCTTTCAACCCAATGGCTTAGGTCTCCCAACCTGAGTATGTGTTCACTAAACACTTCAAATTTAGAAATTTGCCATTGCCTCCAAATAATAATATAAAGTCAGAGATTCACTGCAGAAGTTGTAAAAAGCCTGTTCCCGTTGAGCACACACCCATAGCTGACCACACGGCCTGTGATGCACCATGAATCAACAAGTTTTTAAATTCTAGTAATTACATCATAAAAGTACAACTATTAGGCATTGCAGTTTTGGGGTAAAAAGTGTTGACTTGTTAAATGCTAACAAAACCAGACGAATCATAGCACTTGTCTTCCTCAAATGCAACCTTGACATCTCTCCTAGTTAACCAGTTAGATCTAGATCACAAATGCCCCGGTGAAAGGAAGGTCACTGTCAGAAGCAAAAGAAGTGGAGCTTTTGAGCGTCCAAGAGCCCGGGTGCTGCGGATTTCCGGGAATTTTAAGGAATAATGTTTGTGTAAGATGTCTGGCACGCTGACTTCAGAACCTCATCACGTCCCAGTGTCTGGACACCGCAATTTGTATAACCCCATTTCGGCATTTCTTTGTTGGAAGGATGTGGCCCCGTCCCGTTGCCAGAGAAAACGCAGAAGCTTGGTGCACCGCACAAGCTCTCCACTCGACCCACACTAATCTATTCAAAGCCTCGGGACTCCCTCCGGTAGGCACTTTTGTATTCGCCCTGCAAAAGAAGGGTCCGATCCTAGGGAACCCCAAACTCCCACCCTTTCCCAATCTCCGGGCGCATTGGACCCGGTACCCAGCCGCTTGCACTCACAATATCAGCAGCCCGTAACCCTCCTCGCGATAGTCGCGATAGGCCTTCCACGGCTTGATCTCCAGCCGCTGGGGGTAGGCGCTCTCGGCGCGGTACAGCTCCTCCAGGAGGCACGGCGAGCCCAGGTGCACCGAGTCGAAGGAACCCAGCTTCATGCGGAAAATCTTGCCGTACTTCTTGTGGTACTCCGCCTGCAGCAGGTCAGGCACCACGCGGAGTCAGAGCGCATCCCCGGCCCTCCCAGGCGCGCTCCTCCCTCCTTGCCTCCTTCCTCCCCGGGACCCGGGGCTGCAGATGCCCTGACAGCCAGCGCTCCGTGCGCCCGGGCCGCGCGCCTTGGGAAAGGCTTGGAGTGCCGCTGGGAAGACAGGGCAGGAGGGGAGAGAAAGACGGGGCGTGGCGAGGCATTTACCAGCGTGTCGTGCTGTTTCTTGAGCCCCCCTTTCCAGAGAATCTCCAGCAGGCTGCCCAGGAGTGGCCAATTGGTGGGGCCAGGCAGGGCGGCCGCGTTCTGCGTCTCGCCATTTGCCATCAGCGGGCAGAGGGGCACCTCTCGCGGCGGACGGGGCGCGCACGCCGTAGATGTAACAGGTCTGGGGGGCTGCCCGAGGCCGCGCAGGTGCTGCAGGAAGGCGGCAAGGGGGCGGCTCTGGCTGATCGACGAGCTCATGGCAGCGGCGGAGACCGCGCACGTGGGAAGGTGCGGGCACTGACAATGGCGAGGATGCTAAAGGGATGCTGGCGGAATTTGGGGGCTTGGCGATCCTGGGAAAGAGAGTAAAAGAGGGCTCGCAGGTGTGATGGAGGGGGCAGAGGAGGAGCAGGGAGCAGAAGGGATTTGGGCGAGGATGCTGGATACGGCAAGGTGCGGCAGCTGTAGGGCGCGGAGGCTGAAGGACCGCTAGGCGCAGAGGCTGGAGCGGGCAGCAGGGGGTTGGATGCCTTTTGGAAGAAAAAAGGAAAAGCGGCGGGTCTGAGTTCTAGGGTCTGGTGTCGCGAGGTGGAGATGTCAAGGAGAATAAGAAAGACGCTGCTGGCGCTGCGGTTTCCTCTTGTCCCTCTCCAAGCTCCCATGCCCCGGGACTAAGTATTTATGGAGTCGGGGCAGGACCTGAGTGGCCAATGAGCGCGCTGAGTGGGGCGGAGTGGGTCCCGGCTGGGGGTGGAGGGGGTGGAAAGGGATGGAGTCAGCGAGGTGAACGAGGGCGCCCGGGCTTGGGGTGACCGGTGCGCTGATAGCCCAGCTGGAGCGCCGCGGACTCCACCCGGGGAAGGCACGCTGCGCCAGGAGTTCATCGGGTGTGCGCCGAGCGCGCCTCCCGCCCTCCTCCCGCGGACAAGAGCCGGCCGCGGCGGCCGCGGTGCAGCCTGGCTCTTGCACAATGCTGGGCGGCGAGGTCTCCGAGTGCGGGCCCAGGGAGGGCTGCTGGCGCTGCCAGGAGCCCCCAGAGCCCGTGCGCCTCCCGGGGAGCCAGTTTTTTTTTTTTTCCTTTTTTTTCTTTTTTCTTTTCTTTTCTTTTTTTTTTTGCCAGCCTGGACTGAAGTTTCTTTGGAGGAAGTTTGGGTTTCTGCGCCTCCCAGGGTGGGGAGGATTTGAGACTTAGTGAAATGCATCAAGAGGGCATTTCACCTTCGCGTCTTAGGCAAGAAGGGCCAATTGTATTTGTAGAATTTTTCCCCCTGACTGCTCCTTTTTTAGTCATTAGGAAGATTAAACGCACGAAGGCATGTAAAGCGCCTAATATAGAGCATTGCCCATGGTCAGCGCTGAATAAATGGATGGTCATTATTTTTAGGTCTTTATGAAATGTGCTGAGAGCGTGGCTTGCAACGACAGCGCTGAAAATGGGACTCGGCTACCTCCCCCGTGTCTGTCAGCCTCTCTTCTTGGATACCCCAAACTTGAGCAAAGGATGGACAGAGGCAGCGCAGCTTCCAGATGCAGCCCACCATCCACTCCCATCTCACCCCTACAAAGTCCATCCTCGGCGCAAGCGCCCCCACCCACGCCCCCCACACACCCCTTTCGAACACCTTCTGGAGTTATCGGGACCTGCAGGAGAACTCGCTTTACTAATCCAGGAAGGAAAGTTGGATATTTTTGTTGATTGTTTTTAAGTGTTTCATATTCTTTCATTCTGGTGCAACAGGAAACTACCGCCAGATAGGGAAGATCCCACGGACATTCTATTTCCTCTCCCTGATTTTCAGTCACACGACTGGGTCATTTTGATCCCAGTGTTGTCCAAGCCTTCCTTGCTAAGTCTCTTGTAAACTTTTAGTTTGTTTCTTGAAAAGCTCTTGCAGGTCACCTTGAGCTTGAGCATTGTCATTCCAATTTGTCTTGAAAGGGTAATGACTGTTAATACAAATAATAGCTATTTATATGTAATATAGCTTATTATTATGATTATCTGTATTCATATATACACTATAGTATGTGTTAACTATATGTTGTATACTATACATTATATTTTATATACTGTATGGTATGTGGTATACAAATAAAAGCTTTCTAAGGCTTATGATAAGTCAGGCATTGAGCTAGACATTTTACATAAATTTTTCCACTTAGGTCTCACCTCCGCCCAATGCTGAAAGACACGGAAACCAGAGCATGACATAGTTTGTCCAATGTCACAGATCTTACTAATGGAGAGATTCAGACATAAGATTTTCCAATTTTTAGCCTGGGCCTTTAATAAATGCCCACATATCCATCTTGCTGTATTGCATCACTTTTCCTTAGACTAGGGCTATCTCAGAATATCAGAAATATTCCTTACATTAGAGTATCTCTGAAAGGGCGTGGCAGCAGAATGAATGTTATAGCAGTGGAGTGTGGGCAGAGTGGTGCAAATGTTGGTTTATGAGCTCATGTGGTGAGAAGGAATCAGCCCCATAGTGTACCTGTAAGTATGTGCCTTGCTTCTGTTAGGGTGGTTGTTGCACCCTGACTGCTAGTAGATGGTAATTCATTGCCATTTCTGCTCTTGAGTTATTCCCCCACCGTTGCTCCTTTTTTTTTTTTTTTTCTTTCCTTGCAGGTGTGCTCAAAAAGAAGGGGAAATTATTTCAGATTTGCTAAGTTTTCATATGAGTTTAGTACCAAGTTGCTGTGCAATGTGATGGCATTTCAGCACTACAAAAATTCTAAATAGAAACTTGGAAATACAGGCAATCAGTAGTCTCATGATAGCCAGCAATAAAATCACCATTTCAAGGAAATCAGTATCTCATTGCCAAGGAAGAAAGTCTCCAATATTTTTTATGCTGGATTGCAGAGGAAAGCAAGACTTTGAAATACTGTTTACATCAACAAAGCCTCAGCTCCGACGAGGTGCAGCTAAACTCAGAATGACTGCTTTGAGCCCTCTCCCAGAACCTCACTGTCCCTCACTTGGCCTCAACCCTCACTCATTCCTTAGCGTCTGTGAGTCACCCTGACAGGGATCCTGTTGGGAATTCCTAATGAGAGATTTTGAAGCACCGTGTAAATGCTGGCAAGCATTACCGAGACAGGTCCAGGCCTTCTGTTCTGGGAAAACTTACCAAGTCCTGGAGTGGATAATTATACTCCTGCTCCAGCCCTCACGCCAAACAACCACAGATGACAAAACTGTGTGTGTGTGTGTGTGTGTGTGTGTGTGTGTGTGTGTGTGTGTGTGTGTGTAGTAAGTGTGGGGTGGAGAAGTCAGTAGGAAAGGAAGGGCTGGTTTCTCTGTGCTGGAAAATACTAAACTCTTTCAAGTATATGGAATGGTAATCTAGTTTTGTGCTTAAAAGCTTTGGCTAACCTTGGTTGTGAGTCCTTGATTTGCCCTCTTATTATGGAATCTTGAAGGACTTATTTTCTGCACTTGTCAAATGGACAGTGCTGGTATCATCCTCACAGTGAGGCTCAAGTCACAGGGAAGTAGGAATAAGATTAATAGCCAACCTCATGGGGTTGCTGAGAATAATGCATATAAAATTATTAGCACAGCAAAGTGCTCAGTAAATAACAGCTTGTAGCATTTCTGCATTGCATGACTTGGTTTTTTCAGACCATATAAAGGAGGCAACTTAGATGCTTCAATTATTGTAGTTTGTATTCAACTTAATGGGTACGATTTCTGCTCTGGAAACTTATAAATGTATGAAGCCAAGGGAAATTAGAAAAAAAAAAAAAAAAAAAAGGCTTCTGAGTTCAGATCCCAGCTCAGCCATTTAAAAACCTCATCTCAAAAGTGTTGATAATAGTTGCACTTATCTCATAGGGTTTTTCAGAGGATGACAAGGCACTGAGAGTCTCTGACATACAGTAAAAGCTCTAAAATGTTCACTGTTGATGTTATTAAGAACTACAGAGATTTCGTTCTTGAAAAATTAAGATCACAGTCCCTAACTATTACATTCGTCTTGAGGTTGTCTGCCGAATTAGACAACCATCTTGTTGAAATTATGGACAGTGTCTCCTTGTTTTTGTCTCTCTAAGAGCAGATGATGCAGCACTGTTTACATTGGCAGGCACGCAAAAAGCAAATAATAGGCAATTGATTATTGATTATTTCCTTATTTCCCAAGGGAAAAGAGAAAGATCGGTATAATTCATTCTTTGTTTTCTGAGGAAAAAGTTGTCTCTAAATCCTGGAGGGCTTTATGTGTGTGTTGTAGAGAAAGCAGTTCTATTTAACACAAATAATGGTTTGGATTCAGTGGCTTAGGTTAAAACTGTGGTTCTACCAATCACGAGCTGTGTGGCCTTGGGCAAGCGACTTAACCTCTCAGAGCCTAGTTTTCTCATTGATAAAATAAGAGTGCTATACCTGTATCTCAGGAAGGTTAAGACGAATACTTGAAATGTCAGCTGAAACACAATTAACCATTGTCTTCACAGAACTCAGTTCAGTGCCCTCCACTTGCTTGATGATTTCTGAGTAGAATTCGTTCACATAGGAAAATTAAGTTTATATAACAGGTATGGAAAATGTATCTTAAGTTCTCCAAAATGCAGTTACACAGGGAGATCATTTGAGCAGGTTCATCATTGAGAAAGTTGCTCCATTTCAAAGGAAATGAAGACTATAGTATGTACACTCAAGGTTACATGTCACTTTACTATTTTACAATTACTACTAATCATAATTCACTGATGGCCTACCATGTGTGTGCCAGGTATTTTACCATCTCTATTCCCACAACTATGCTGTAAGGTAAATATTATCATCTCCCATTTTACAATGAAAAACCTTGGCTTCTTTCAGAGTTCAAGGGCATGGATTTTGGAATAAGCCACACGACCTGAGTTTCGACCTACCCTGCTGCCTGTGATCCAAGTTAGTTCACCTTGTCCCCATCTATAAAATGGGGATAAGAATAGTGGCTCTTATATATTATAATATTATAGTTACAGTAATACCGTATAGCTATGATCTTGTAACTGAAATTCTAGCTTGCTTCAGGATGTCAGCTCCTTAAAGGCAAAAACACTGTCTCCTTGTTCTGTGCTGTATTCTGATACTTTGACTGTGTGTGGAGCAGGTTGGGTCCTCAATAAATATTTGTTAAATAATATATTGGTATAGCTGTGCATTCTATGGTTCTGTTGAAACACAGCTCCGAGAAAAAGTGTGTATGATGGTAAACCTATATATAAAGGAACATTTTGCTTTGTTTGATCTGTTTTTGAAGTGTCCAGGAAAACAGAGATCTACATGAGGAAGTTGTATCCTCTTTAAACTAACAGTGACTTTAAAGTAACAGAGTAACAATATGAAAATGGTGAATCGATTAAATGAGTTAAGCTACATAAAATATTTTGAACAATTGTCACATGGCACTCAGTGTTAGCTGTTATTATAGATGTTATTATTACTGTTAATAATAATAATGTTGGAAGATATGGAGATAACTATCTGATCCAGAGGTGAGGATCATGTTAAGTCAATTAATGAAAATTCCATTGATTTTGAAAAATCCCATCAGTACCATATCCCCTAGCTAAAGAGCATGCAATAAAAAATTCTTAGGGAAGAAGAGGCTAGCTTCAAAATATAAAATTTATAAGCCTAATATTTTGGTTACTACTTAAACTTTGATTATTTCTGGATTTTAAATGGTTCATTCTGCACTGGGAAGGTGACAAGATTTAATAGATAATGAAACAGCAGAGAGTTTTGAGAGATACCACTATTTGGAGTAATATATTTGGAGTACATCCATCATATAAAATCAGTATCTTGAAATTAAATTTACAACTTCAAATATTTTAAATACAAATTTAAAAACAGGAAACCTATAGATTGTTCTCTAAATATTTTTGTCGGTTATGTTTCATAATTTGTTTTTAAAATTACGTCATCAAATAGCTACCTATTCTATGCCTCTTGCATGAGATAACTTGGCTAATTCTATCAGTGTGAAAATCTGGGGAATTCCATGACAGGATTACTATTGTTAATTATTTTGGACCTGAGGAACATTTTGCTTTGCCCCATATGCCGATAGCCTGCCTTGAAGTATCTTATTATGGCTGTTGACTTGGATGAAGCAATATTGAGCTTCGACTGTATTTTGTCAGAGCTTTAATTCGAACCAACAAGGACATACTTTGATAGGAGATGGACACCTAAAGGGACTTGGTGGAAAGCACCTCTGTAGCCAGAGTGAGTGAACTCCAGAAAGTGTGAAGACGGATATCTGGTTTATGTAAATGTTCATAAAGTGGATCAACTGAACAATTCTAAAACAAAAAAATCTCTAGAATAGTCCTTTTTATCTTTGGTAAAAAGAGTTGAATTAGCAGAGTACTTAAACAGCCTTTGTGTAATAGAAGATGCCAAATAGCCCTCACAATCTCAATTTTAGTACCTGATTTTCCACCAATGGGGAATAGCCAGGCAATCTCTTATATTCTGACTCTTGTGCAGTATTAGCTGATGATGTTCACAGCACTGGGGAGGAAGTTCATCAGAGGCCAATCCTAGTGCAGATTGGACAGAGTAGTTTGGGATCTTGTTTGCTTACATGAACACTCACAGATTCCTTTAGAATAATGGGATTTTCCATTGAAAAGTAATGTAATATACATTTGAGTGATTTCTTGATTTATTTTTTTACTATATCCAGTTAGAATGGGATTCTTTGGAATTGTAGTCAATGAACAAGTGGTTATTAAGTATCTGCTATGTTCCAAGCACCATTCTGGGCACCAGGGATACAATTATGAACAGATAGACAAGGCATCTGCCTTCTTGGAGCCCCTATTCTAATGGGAAAGATAGCACACCTGTGAACAAAGAAATAGCATTTCAGATGGGTATAAAACAGGGAGATGAAATGGAAATGAAACAGGAGTATATGTGGTTATTGTGGTCTGAGTCGTCTGGAAAGGCCTTGTTCTAAAGAACTAGCATTTTAACTCAGACTTAAATTAGGAGAGTCAGACTTGCCAAGACCTGGAGGAAGAGGTGGCCAAGGGGCCAATTAGCTTCGCAGTTAAAGACTTAAGGAGACCCACACAGAGAATCACACGAAGGATTTCTTTCCAGATATAAGAGGATTTTTGTTTTGTTTTAGCTCAGATAGGGGAGAAGTCACAGCGTCCTTGTCCACCCTCTCCAAAGCAGCCCAGTTACATAGGGAGTCACCGGCTGGCCTGCTCCAAATCCCATTTTCCAGTTAAGTCCTTTTCAACTTGGAGTCAGTATGAATTCATAAGATCAGAAATACAGATATATCTTATTCAGCATAAAGACGAGACAGTATTCCCTACAGTCATTTCTGAGCATAATTATTAAATGGCACCTGGTTGCCATGTTCAAATATTGCAGCAGTGTTTTATTAATTTAATGTTGTTTTGTTAAGTGGCAGTTAAGATTATTTAAATATACATGAGTTCCTTAAAATAAGAATTAAACCGAATAATGTCCTTAGGATTATCTTCTATACCCTCACCAGTTCACATGTGGAGCTACCTTATATGAGGCATGCAAGGGAGGGAAGTGAAACTTGGTCATTTTCTCAGGCCTCCAAATGTTGCATTTGGAAGTCTTTTGTAGGGCATGTGATTGATCAAATGCTGCACAAAATACTGTTGAATACCAATGAAGTTGGGGGCATGTGGCCAGTCTCTATTCTAGTCCTTGAGAAACCTAATTTTCTCAGGGTATGTCTCTGTGTTTAAAATAAAATCAAACAATGCTGGAATCAGTATGGTGGACCTCTCTGGGTTTTGCCTGTCCATCATCTAGTCTTCTAATTTTCATTCAAGGAGTTGCTTCTGCCCCCCAGCAGTCTGTGTGGTTCATGTAGCCTAATCAGCTCCTCCTGCCAGGGAGGGTTCATGATAAAGGACCAGTCAAAATATTCCATCCCCTTAGCTAAAGTTGAGTGCATCCACCTTGGATGAGCTCTTGGCCCCAGGACTTTAGCTGGAGCAAGTGTGAAAGAGAAGCATCTGCCCACTGAGAAGGTTGGCTTAGAGCCTAGATTCCTGGGTGTTATCATGGCCTAATGGCAAAGCCAACAAAGAGGCAAGTAGAGCTAAGAGATGGAGGGGAGGGAAAGAGAAGAGAATGTCAAATCCTGATGACATTATCTGGGACCATGCAACCATCCCTGAAGTTCCCTGAACATGGGGCAACAAATCCCTCAATGTTACTTATTCCACTTTGATCTGGTTTTGTCCCCATGCAACTTAAATTGTTCTGACTAACACAATCAGCTCAAACGTTATGTTTCTACTCAGACCTTCTTTATTTTTAAGAGATTTTTAAAAAGATTTACTTAATAATAAGAAAAATCATCTAGGATTAGGAAGGGCAAATCTTCCTGGCCTCAAGCAGTTCACTGAAATACAATTTAGCATGGGCCCAGAGATCCCAGTCCTGAAACAAAAAGTATTTTAAAATTATTATAATTGTACCTTTGACTATAGTCTATAGTTTACATTACAGGTCACATTTTGTGTTGTACAGTTCTATTTTAATTTTAAATTTTACTGACATATCTATATGTGCCAGTTTGAATATATTGTGTCCCCCAAACACCATTATCTTTGATGTAATCTTGTGTGGGCAGACATTATCAGTGTTGTTTAGACTGTAACTCTTTGAGTGTTTGCATGGAAATGCGCCCCACCCAACTGTAGGTGATAACTCTGATTAGATATTTCCATGGAGGCGTAGCCCCACCCATTCAGGGTGGGCCTTGATCAGTGGAGCCATATAAATGAGCTGACAGGCAGAGGGAACGCAGTGCAGCTGTGAGTGACGTTTTGAAGAGGAGCTACAGCCAAGAGGGACACTTTGAAGAAAGCACAGGAGCTGCAGATGAGAGACAATTTGAAGATGGCCATTGAACGCAGACTCTTGTTCTGGAGAAGCTGAGAGAGGACAAATATCCCAAGTGCAACTAAGAGTGTCATTTTTGAGGAACTGCAGCCTAGAGAGGAACATCCTGGGAGAAAGCCATTTTGAAACCAGAACTTTGGAGCAGATGCCAGCCAGGTGCCTTCCCAGCTAACAGAGGTTTTCCGGACACCATTGGCCATCCTCCAGTGAAGGTACCCAATTGCTGATGTGTTACTTTGGACACTTTATGGCCTTAAGACTGTAACTGTGTAGCCAAATAAACCCCCTTTTATAAAAGCCAGTCCATTTCTGGTGTTTTACATTCTGGCAGCATTAGCAAACTAGAACACTATATAACCTAAAATTTCCCATTTTAACCACTTTCAATTACACAGTTCAGTAGTGTTAATTATATCCACAATATTGTGCCACCATCGCCACTGTCCAGTACCAAAATGTGTCCATCACCCCAAACAGAAGCTCTGTATGAATTAAGCATTACACCCCATCCCACATCCCTGCCACTGCCCCTGGCAATTAATCTATATTCTAGTTTCTGACTTTATGTATTTGCATATTCTAATTATTTCATATAAGTGAGATCGTATAATATTTTACTTTTATTTCTAGCTTATTTCACTAAACATGATGTCTTCATTGTTCATCCATGTTGTAGCATGCATCAGATCTTCATTCCTTTTTATGGCCAAATATATTCCATTGTAAGTATATACCACATTTTGTTTATCCATACATCTCTTGATGGACACTCAGGTTGTTTCCATCTTTTGGCAACTATGAATAATGCTACTATATATGTTTAATAGTCCCTGTTTTCAATGCCTTTGGGAATATACCTAGAAATAGGATTACTGGGTCTTATGATAATTCTATACTTAACTTCCTAAGGAACCCCCAAACTGTTTTCCACAGCAGCTGTAAGGTTTTACACTGTCACCAACAACGTATGAGTGTTCCTATTTCTCCACATCCTCTCCAATACTTGTTATTTCCTATTTTTTAAATAGTAGCCATTCTAGTGGGTATGAAATGGTATCTTAATGTGGTTTTGATTTGCATTTCCCTAAAGACTAACAATGAGTATCTTTGCATGTGCTTATTGGCCATTTGTATATCTTCTTTGGAGAAATATCTTATTTGTTAAGTGAACAAGATAGACAAGGCATTTTTAATTTTATTTCTTATTTTTTAACTTATTTTGTTTCTTCTACTCATTTTACATAAATGTTCCACATAGTATGCCATATATATATATATATATATATATATATATATATATATATATATATGTATAGTTATTGATTGGAGAATACCTGGGCCCCAGATAAGATTGCCATCTTGACTCTACCACTTTTCATGTGTGTAAGCCTCTCTGAAGATCCTCTTTAAAACTAAGAAAATAATAGTATTTACCTCTTAGAGTTGTAAGAATTAAGTGAGATAATATAAGCAAATCACTTAGCATGGTGCTTGGCAGAGGGAAGGCATCAAATTATATTATATTATAATTATATTATATTAGCTCTTATTACTACTACTCAGTTGACAATATATGCCATATCTGACTTGGCGTGCTTCAGCATGGTATTGCTTGTGTTCAGCAAATATGCTTCTTTTCCCAATCAAACACATGTCAAGGTCATTTTTATTTGTTACTGTCTAGTACCTCTGTCTGAGATAAATCCAAGTTCAATAGACACTACCCGTTTGGATCATTAGCAAATGATCTCTGGGTCTGGCCAAATTGATTTAGTTGAAAAATGAAATAACTAGTTAAAATTATTGTGAGTGCGTTATGTTCCACTCTCATCTCATCTCATTGAATTCTCACACCAACCTTCTGAGAAAGATGCAGCTGAGGTCATGAAACTTAAAAAGGATTCTGAGAAGCCCATTTCTGACACTCACCAAGCCATGCTATTTCCACAAAAGACTCTCTGAATGTGTAGTTTTTTCTTTTCAAATTAATAATAGTCTAAATTCTTTTCAAATCTTAATAAATATGAACAGAGCAAACAGGATGCCCACATTGTAGTTGAGGGTCTGCATTCTCTTTGCATGTCTCTTGCCCTCTGTCCACCACCTCTCCACCCCATGTCAACTGGGATTAGGTTAGCGGTTATGAGGGATTAAATCCAGCTGTGTTGCTTCCTAGCTGTGCAAACTTGAGCCAGTTGCTTGGTATTTCTTTGCCTCGGTTTCTTCATCCATAAAATGTGGATGTTAATCATACCTACCTCCTAAAACTGTTAAAAAGATTAAATAAGTTAATTCATGTAGGGCACTTAGAACAGTACCTGTAGGTAGTAAATGCAGAGTAAATGTTGGCCATACAGGTATCATCAACACGTATCTAATGCACACTTGCCCTCTTCCCGTTTCTTTCATCAAAACCAACTCTCAGAAAATAATCTGATATTGCTCTTTGATCCTATCCTGAATTTGTTTCTCTCACAGGGGGTACCCTCAACTTAAGGCTTTTCTCTAATTGTGAAATTCCTGGTAAGGGGATTTGGGACATTAGTAGTTGCTTGGGAGATATTTTGATGGATAGAAGATTCTTCATACTTATTGAATTCAATGAGTGCTTCATCTTTATAAGGCCAAGGCTGCATATGAATGTGAAAGAATTAAATTCAGACTTTGAAAAGAGTCTGGAGAGGGGATGGAGAGAAATTATTATTTATCCTTGAATTAAGTAGCCATTTTATGGCATTCCACAATTTGAAGACTTGAGATCAATGAGTCCATCGTGTTTCATCTTCAACAATGTCCCTGTAGGTGTCAGCCCATTCACTTTTGCTTACGTAACACAATGAGTTCATCTCGCCAACATAAATAAATATATATCCTCATGCTTCAGCTTCTGACTTGATTTCAGAATCATTAAATCACCAATAAAGCTCCTCATTTGTTTGTGCTACGAGAAGTCCAAGTGACTCAGATGTTTTGTTATTCAACAAAAGTACTAGCATGACTCAGGCAATAGGGCTATTAACATTTCTGAAGTCTCAAGTCCAAAGTCAAAAACAAAACAAAACTGAAATAATATTTTATAAAATAACTTTCCCTTACAATGAAAAGCAAGTGCCACTTGGTTGACACAATCCTTGTTTACATCTTATAGGAAATGTAATAGTTTGGAAAGTGGATTTGAGTGTCAGATGGACCTGAGTTCAAATCCTAGCTCCAGATTGCCAGCCTCTGTGACTGTAAGTAAGTGACTTTACACCTCCCAGTCTTGGTTCCTCATCTGGAAAGAGGAGAAATATTATCAAGCTCATAAGGTTGTTGTATGGAAACTACTTTGCAGAGTGCCTAGCACATGGCAAGCAGGTAGTGTAGGGTCCTGTTTGGCTGCAGGCTAGAACTTGAGGGAAGATCTGGGAACATGCCCACCCTTCTGTAGGAAACGGAAGTTGGAGGAGAGAAGAATTCTAATGGAAGTGGTATCTTCTTTGGCCCCATTTGTAACTCTACACTCTGGAAAGGTAGAAGGCATCCAGAGCGATCCCAAAAGCTGGAACAAGTTTACCAACACTACTTTGTTGGGAAGGACTGTTTTAAATTTCATTTCTGCCCTTTTATTATGGTAAAGTCTTTTCTTTCATGTTGCTGATTTTAGATTTCATTTTCTTTGGCTTCATGTCCTTACTTGGCAAAGTAAGAAGTCGGCCCATCTCTGATGGCAGTGTCCTAGCCCATATTCAAAATGTTTAACCAAATGTGAAATTCACATGTTTGGGGACCACTCAAATCATTATTTTGCATACAATTCTCCCTTTTATCTCCAGTTATAGTACCCTCATATGTCCCTCTGCTTCCTTAATGTTTGCATCCAAGAAGATATAAATAGACCCATCTTTTCTTCTGACCAGTAAAATGAGCCAGGACACTTTAATTAGGACAATGACACAGGCACAAAAGGTCAAGCCCTCTTCTGATGTGACTATTCCCTTGTATTTTATTTACTAATCAACTCTTAAGAATCTTCCAGCCACAACACTTGAACTAGCTTGTGGTCTCTGCTACTTAACGAGCTCAGGAGGCACACACAGGGAGGCACACACCAGGCACCAAGGAGGGATCCCAGATCCTGATGCAGAGCACCTGGGATCACGGCTCAAGGAAGTCCAAGAGGAAGACAGGCAATGAGCGCTAAAAACCGGAGGCATTAAAGACAATGGAAATGCTTCATGGGTAACATGTCACTTACAGAAGCTCTGGAAAAGCAGGAAGGGATTAAGCATGCACTGGTTAAGATTTGTTACAGGATTAGGAGGAGCATGGGAGAAAATTATAGGTAGAGGTAAAAGGAAAAGAAGTTACCTGGGTTTACCTTGGGTGAACAGAAAGATGAAGGAAAAGAGTTAATTATAAACATAGCATTGGGATCTTGGATGCGGTAGACATTTTTGGCAGTGTGTGCCCAACCTGTGAAGGAGGACACTGCTGTCCCCTTGTCTGGAAGTTATTCCTTTCCCTCACTCCATAGGCTTGAGCCCTGGCCAGTCATGTCACAGTGTGATGGCCATAGATGATTGGATCAAGTGTGTCAGACCCTTGACCCAGGTAGGGCCACTCACAGTTTCTTACTCCCAAGCATTGATTTGGGATTTGGAAAATGGCCAGCTCATCAGCGTGAACTTTTCTCCATCTGGAGCTGTGGGGAGACCATCATTTGCCCCTTATCTGACTGAAGCAGTTTAGGAAGTAGGTTTGTGGAGATAAAGGAGATAGAAGCAGCTGAGAAGAGGGGAGAAATGAAGAGAGAGAGTCATGATTGGCTAACAGTTCCCATTTGCAAGCCGTTCCTGAAGAAGATTGAACATTTGGATTTGGTAGCAATTTAGTCTTTGGTTGTAAGTAACAGAAACTGGTTGTGGCTATCCAATCAATGAAGAAATATAGTGGGCATTTGTCATAGGCTTGCACAAGTGAGTTAGATGACTACACTTGGGATGTGGGAAGGATTCCAAAACAGAAACCCACTGCAAAAACATCACCAGCATCACCATTGCAGGACACTGCCACCACAGTGGCTACAAAGAATTAAAAACATTAGAATGACTGAACCCAGGTCATGTGCCCAGAGGCAGGCTCTTGAAGGTTCTAAGAGGGAGCTGCAGCCCCTTTGACTTCTGTAGTAGAAAGTGGGGCCCTGAGCCTACCTGGATGTTCTGGTTATCTATTGGTATGTAAGAAATCACTGCAAATTTCATGATGTAAACAATCACCTTTTATTCTTATTATCCTTTATCATTGTGAGAGATGACTGGGCTAAGTTAAGTGGTTGTTGTTTGAATTCTTCAGGCAGTTTCAGGAAACCTGATTTTGGTGTCTGGAATTAGAGTCGTCTCAAAGGCTTCTCTCTCATGTGGTTGGCAGATGATACTGGCTGAGATCTGGGATCCCGGGGGGGGGTTTGTCTGGACACTGACATGTGGCTTCAGTGGGTAGCCTGGGCTTCCTTGCAACATGGCAGTTGGGTTCCCAGGGTGAGTGGATTCCCCAGAGAAAGCAAGGTGAAAGTGATGTTGCCTTTTCTAACCAGCCTCAGAAGTCCTTCGTCACTATTGCTGCTTTCTATTGGTTAGAAGGGAGTAAGAGAGGCATGTTCATATACAAAGGAAGGTGAGATAGACTCATGTCTTCATGAGAGGAGTGTCAAAGAATTTAGAGTCTCCAAGTCAAGCCACAACCTACTGGTGAAGATGGGATTTTCCCTGAAGGGGCTAGGTGTTCCCACTGACACACATTTTAGGAAGTGGCCAATCTCCAGGTAAGAACTGAAGACTAAAGAGGAAGCCTTCTGAAGGTCACTTTGGCATGGAGACATCAAAACAGCTTCTGGTGCTGGGGGTGAAGCTTCGTATGGCTAAGATTGCAGATCACGAGGCAATCAGGAAATAGGCCTCTTCAGTGGCTTGAGGTCAGGTCTGAGCCCACTTGTTATCTTTACGCTCTTCTTGGCAAAGCCTTGTTTCTGATATCTTATGGGGAATTATGGAAAACTATGGGTTAAAATGTGCAATAAATTACAGTGCACACTCATCTGAGACCAGAATGATGGCATAAGTTACTGACAGGAAATGAGTTGTGCCATAGCAGAGGAGGAGATAGATGTCATGATATAAAGACTGGAGTCAATGAAACAGAAAGGCATTCCCAAATATGTGTGACACAGTATCCTGGAAAACACTAGATACTACAGGTGGAAACTTGTGGAGGAAAGGGTTGCATTAACACCCAATATTGTAGCTAGCAAGGCTCAAAACACAAGAATTTGGTTTATATAATAAAGAACCATACAGTGTAATATTCAGTCAGCATCATTTGAATTTTGGAGGGACATTGAAGAACCTTCTTGCTTTCAAGTTCTCAAAACTGAGATTGCTTAGGAATTATTCTTTCTCAAACAGCTGGGTGACTTTTTGAGGTCTTTCTAAGGCATCTGAATTCCAAGCTGGTTTACGGACATCACCCTCCTTGGTTCTCAGGGAGAATAAATGGCTCCAAACACAGGTTATGACTATGGATAGCAAGAATCCCCAGACTGGCCTTCATGAATCTACTCCCAACTTTTCTTGGCTGTCTTAGCCAAAATAGAGGAAATAACTGAATGGAGGTGGGTTTATAATGAGTAAGATTTTTCTGTAAAATGATCTCAGCTATTCCTCTGTTGTTTTTTCTAGGTAACTTGGAGGCTTTTGAAACAGTCGGATTTATTTTGCTTGGGAGAACAATGTTATCTCAGCTTGTGGGTAGAAGTAGGCCTCTCCTTCCTAGTGTGAAGTGCTGTCATCCTAGAGGGCCAGGAGGGTAACATTTGTTTTATCAAACACTTACTATGTGATCCGTGATTCTAGGAAAAGGTTTACATGGGATCCAGAGAAAGAATTAAGATTTTAACAGCTTCTCTCTGGCAGTTAGGAAACTCAACAAAATTTAAAATAAGCCAACAAAATCACCTGAAATTCACCTCCCAGAGATTACTAATGGAATTGCTTTAAAAATAAAACTTTTATTGTAAGTATAATATACTTACAAAAAATTGAATCACTTTTGAAATTTTAAAAAATCCATTACTTAATCATAATCTATCTTCAGGATTGAAAATACGGACATAAAACATTATACTTTAGGGTTTGAATTAGAGAGTTTTAAAATTAAATGTATCTGACCACAGACATAGGGGACTGGTGGTTTGATGGGTTGAGCCCTCTACCATAAGTTTTACCCTTGGGAAGACGGTTGCTGCAAAGGAGAGGCTAGGCCTCCCTATGGTTGTGCCTAAGAGCCTCCTCCCGAATGCCTCTTTGTTGCTCAGATGTGGCCCTCTCTCTCTGGCTAAGCCAACTTGAAAGGTGAAATCACTGCCCTCCCCCCTACGTGGGATCAGACACCCAGGGGAGTGAATCTCCCTGGCAACGTGGAATATGACTCCCGGGGAGGAATGTAGACCCGGCATCGTGGGACGGAGAACATCTTCTTGACCAAAAGGGGGATGTGAAAGGAAATGAAATAAGCTTCAGTGGCAGAGAGATTCCAAAAGGAGCCGAGAGGTCACTCTGGTGGGCACTCTTGTGCACACTTTAGACAACCCTTTTCAGTTTCTAAAGAATTGGGGTAGCTGGTGGTGGATACCTGAAACTATCAAACTACAACCCAGAACCCATGAATCTCGAAGACAGTTGTATAAAAATGTAGCTTATGAGGGGTGACAATGGGATTGGGAAAGCCATAAGGACCACACTCCACTTTGTCTAGTTTATGGATGGATGAGTAGAAAAATAGGGGAAGGAAACAAACAGACAAAGGTACCCAGTGTTCTTTTTTACTTCAATTGCTCTTTTTCACTCTAATTATTATTCTTGTTATTTTTGTATGTGTGCTAATGAAGGTGTCAGGGATTGATTTAGGTGATGAATGTACAACTATGTAATGGTACTGTAAACAATCGAAAGTACGATTTGTTTTGTATGACTGCGTGGTATGTGAATATATCTCAATAAAATGAAGATAAAAAAATTAAATGTATCTTACTCTACAGTCGGTTTGTTCAAACACCACAATTGCATGGAACTTTGAATAGGAAGTGAGATATGGTAGGTTAGTATAAGCTGGAGTGAAATAGTGACACATCCCAGAGTAATTTGGGCAGATAATAAAAAATATATTTACAGCCTCCCCCTCCCCAGCCCCGAGGAGCTGGGGGAAGGTGCAGAAGTGTTGGACTTCCTCATCTGGACTGGTGTTGATGTTGTGACAAACATTGGGACTGGCGGTTTGATGTGCTGAGCCCTCAATCATGGGACATGCCCTTAGGAAGCTCGTTACTGCAAAGGAGAGGCTAAACTTGCATATAATTGTGCCTAAGAGTCTCCCCCTGGGTACCTCTTTGTTGCTCAGATGCGGCCCTCTCTCTGTCTAACTGAGCCACCTTGACAGGTGAACTTGCTGCCCTCCCCGCTACGTGGGACCCGACTCCCAGGGGTGTAAATTTCCCTGGCAATGCAGAATATGACTCCCGGGGATGAATCTGGACCCAGCATCGTGGGACTGAGAGTATCTTCTTGACCAAAAGGGGGATGCAAAATGAGACAAAATAGTTTCAGTGGCTGAGAGATTTCAAATAGAGTCGAGAAGTCACTCTGGTGGACATTCTTATGCACTATATAGATAACACCTCTTAGGTTTTAATGTATTGGAATAGCTAGAAGTAAACACCTGAAACTACCAAACTCCAACCCAGCAGTCTGGACTCCTGAAGACAATTATATAATAATGTAGATTACAAGGGGTGACAGTGTGATTGTGAAGACCTTGTGGATCACACCCCCTTTATCTAGTGTATGGATGAGTAGGAAAATGGGGATAAAAACTAAAGGACAAATGGGGTGGGGTAGGGGGATGATTTGGGTGTTCTTTTTTCACTTTTATTTTTTATTCTTGTTCTGGTTCTTTCTGATGTAAGGAAAATGTTCAGAGATAGATGGTGGTGATGAACGCATAACTACGTTATCATACTGTGGACATTGGATTGTATACCATGGATGATTGTATGGTGTGTGAATGTATTTCAATAAAACTGAATTTAATAAAAAAAATTAAATGTACCTTAGAATTAAGGTTTTTCTTTTTCTTACATTATCAATAAAATTGCTTGGTAGCATTTCCAGCAGATGAAGACATCTCCTTTTTAGAATTAAGATCACCAGAGAAATGATTCATATAATTTTAATCACTAAACTACTGAATGCATCACAATATAAATTAGAGTGAAAGTACCTATAGGTACAAATATAATAGTAATTCATATAATCTAAAAGATGGAAAATATAAATCCCTTTAATGGAAACAGCCTTCTGGGTGGGGCAGGTGCAGGAAGTCCCCACTAAGAACCCCTGAGTCATGATGCTAAGTCCTGACTACACCTGAGCCCTCTGATGCCTTACATGTCAGCACCTGCCCTTTATTCCCTAGTTCAGGTGAATGGATGGGACTGGTGTCTCTTTTCCTATGCAGATGCAGGTGTTTGGCAAGCCATAGAGGTGGCCAAAAGATGCTCCCTGAAAATGTGTGTGAGGAATGTTGTGTTAGCTGGTGAACATCATCTATTTCAGCAGTCCTGGTCTCAAATGTCTTCAGGGACTTTGCAGACAGTGTAGCTACATTATGTGCCCAGGTATAATGGCCATATGGCATGGTGGTGGGAAACATGGTAAACTGGGGGCCACATGGACACACAGCTAACTCAGGAGGTGGGTCCTAAGTCAGATCATAAGTCACCATTGCTAACAGATAAAATTAGATTTGATAATATCTTGGAGACCCACCTGTGTCACGGAGACCCACTCGACATCCCTCAACATGGCCAGTTTGCCCTCTTGCATTGGAATATATCACTGATTCTTTAGTTGAGTGCCAGAGGTTTAGGGAACAGATTATAAGCAAAATAATTTAATACTAGAATTACATGCACTGGAGCAAATGCCGACTCTGAAGATACCCAGGAAGGGAGTCCAAAGGAGGAACAGCGTGAGTCCCAGCCTAGACCCTAAGCTCTATGGGGACAGGTACCTCGTCTGACTTGTTGGCCAACATCTGACACACAGATGACATTCAGAGCTGGAGTCATGGGTGTGTGACCTGGGCAGTCCCACCAGGCCCAGACTCACAAGGACCCTCTGCTTGGTTTAATGCTCTGTTGTCACCATCTTGAAATTCTGACTAAGGTTTGAACAAGGGGCCCCACAAATTATGTATCTGGTCCTGATGGTATTTGATGAAAGTGTTGAATGAATCAGTGCATTAATAAGGTCAAGATTACCTCCCCTGTCCTTAAACTCTGGGCCAAGGTGAGAGCAATAGTTTTTTCTTAACCTGAATCTCAGGCTTACCTCCTAGCCACCTACAGACCATATACGATGGATTTCTTCCAGCAATGAAAGACAATGTGGGGCAATTCCCACATTATAGGAAAGCCCTCAACCCACAGAGAAGTGGTCTGATCCAGTTCTGCAACAGAACATGAAGCAAAGACTGATCCAGGAAATTCCCCAAAGTGGGTATTTATTCTTAAATGATAGTGTCTAGGCAACATCAACACTGAAGACCTCATTGGGCTCCACCAGATTCAGCTTGTTCTTTTCCAAGCTCATCAAAAAACTGTGGTGTCCATTCTTACAGGATCCATATGCTCTGCTGATGGCTGATCCTAATGGTGAAGGATGTCTTTTACACCCTGTCTTACATCCTCCTGACCTGTCTGTCTGCTCTGGCCACCATGCTGGCAAGCAGCTGTGTGTAGGTGTAGCCTGGCAGCAACAGCACCTCAGCTGTGACTCATCTCTTCCTTTTTGCCTTGGGGCTTTCCTGCTGGCTACAGGGATCTCCCTCAGCCTTTCTGGGGCAAGAACAAACCTGGAAGTGCAAGGGAGTTAACACCCTATGGGGCAATCCTTGAGCAAATGTGGATGGGAAGAGGGGATTAAATGAGGACAATTCTGAAGCACATAGTTCACAGCTCCCCAGAGGGTTCCCAGGCAGAATGAGCAACTAGCTCAGTAACCAGACCCGGGAACGCTTCCATTCCTTCTTGGATTCACTCTTCCAAGGGCTCCCCACTGGTGCCCCAGGATCTCGTCCCAAAATTAACTCCTTCCAACAAGCCCTTGTCTCAGGCTCTGTTAAGACATTAATGTAACTGGAATGTAGCAGTGCCTCAGTTTTCCAGGCTGCTATGACAAATACTGCACAATGGGAAGGCTTAAACAATGGACATTTATTGTCTCATGGTTTTGGAGGCTAGAGGTTCAACATCAAGGTATCTGCAAAGCTCGCTTCCTCCCTGGAGTCAGTAGGGTTCTGATGCTGGCTTGCCACGGTCCTTGGGGTTCCTTGGCTTGCATCTCGACCTCCAATCACATGGCAATGTCCTTGATCTTCTTCTGTCTGCTCTTCGAGTATCTGTTGACTTCCAGCTCCTTCCTGTGTGGTCTTCTCTGACTCCCTGCATCTGAATTTCTTCTGCTTATAAAGGACTCCAGTAATGCAGATTAAGAGCCTCCCTGATTCTTTAGCTGGAAAATGGTTAGTATAGTCTTCAACAGCCAATAGAGGGGGGAAAAAGTGTTTATTAAGATCACTTCACTCAAGCAGCTTTAAGTTATTCTGACCATGAAAATCCCTTGTTAAAATAACTTGCTGTTGCTCTAACCTCAACAACAGAAACTTATTCTCTGCTCCCTGGAACTTGCCTATCATTGCTTGCAGTAAGATATGAGGGATGTAACCATATGGTCTCATAATCAGGACCTTGAAAAGCAAGTCTGCACGAGGGGAGAACCTGAAGATAAGGAGATGCTGACCAAACAGTTTTCTCTCTTCTATTTTTTTTTTTTTTTTTTTCCTTTTTGCTTTCTTCTGGCTTCTGGCCATTTCTTTGTCTGTTTGGGGTTATAAAAGCCCAAATAATTCTTCTCATTCTGAACTGGTCTTGGAAAGCTCTTTTTTCCCCTCCAGTTCCTTGTTGATGCATCTTCAATGAACTCACCTTCTCACCAAAGCAAAGAGACTTGTTTGTTTGATGTGGGATCAGGCGGGCCTAACTATTTAGAACCGTGTTTTCTACCGGTAACACACCTTAACTGAAAGGAATGTCTTCGAAAGTTCTTATTTACACATGGGTTCACATCCACAGGAGCACAAATTAAGTACATGCCTTTTGTTGGGATATGTAATTCAACAGACCACAATCAGTTAGCACTTTTTTGAAGATAAGTGGCAGAAAACTAAACCAAAATTCCTTAGGCAAATAGAGAACTCTTTGCTCATGTCATTAAAAATTCAGAGGAGCACTAGCTTAGCTCAGTTTGACCAGGGGAACAGTTTCATTAGCCCTGTTTCATCTTTATTCCTCAGATTCACTTCTATAACGGTTCAATTTTCAAATGAGCTCACTCTTTGAATGGCAAGATACTGACCACTGTCCCAGAACACACTTTCCTAAGGCTTCATAGCCAGCAGGAAGAGAGACCTTCTGGCCCCTAAGCCAAAGAGAAGTCCTGACTCTCATTGGCTTCAATTGGGTCAGATGCAAACATGTGGCCACAATTTGCTGATTGATTGAATCAATGCTCCAGCTGTAGGGAAGCCTTAGCTTCCACCCAGATTACAGGGACTGGTTGGGAGGAAGAGGAAGTTTTCCAAATTAAAATCAGAGCTATTTGCCAGAAGAAGGGGGAATGGAGGCAAACACCACATATTCAGGAGGATTATTCTTGGGTAGACAATCAGAGGTAGAGTCTGATATACACAGTTCTGATTTTTTCCCTAACCAATAACAATGGGATATTAAAGCTATTAAACATAATCAATGCATTATAGAACTTAAATTCCTATTTATGCATTATTCAAGTACTTTTTAATATATGTGCCTTTTGGAATGGGATCTTAAGATACAAAGGAAAGTCATTTACTCTGTCATATCATCCTCTATATCTTGCCAAATTATGCAAAAATTACAGGTAGAATCCAGTTTTATAAGGATAAACATTTATCATAATTACTTAGTGAGTACTCAAAATCTGTTTGAATAGAGTTGGTCCTGGAGAACATGGAGAGGGATTATTTTTAGGAGGTATAATACTTAATATTTTCTCAGAAAAGTTAGAAAAAAAGGTGTGGTTGAGAGTAACCAGGAAATATATCCTTTTTTTCATTATGTAATGGATACCAGCTACAGGAGCTTAGAGAATTGACCCAATTTTCCTGAGCCTCAGCTTCCCCTTTCATGAAATGGAAATCATATCCATACTTTGGACTAAATGAGTTTGCAAAAGCTAAGAACCTAATGCATAGTAAGTGCTTAAAAAATATAGAGCCCCTTCCCAATGCCAGTGACAATTTAGGGTACTCTCTTCCCATGCCTTTGCTAAACAGTCTTCCTCAACTCTGAAAATGACAGCATTTTTCTCACAGGATAGATGTCCTACAAGTGCTACAAGCACTAGAGAATACAACAGCTATTGAATATTTGTTAGGTTAATGGAATCCATTGTGGCCAGGACCTCGCCCCCTCCCCCCAGTATGATAATGCAACATCTGACCAAGCATGGAAAGAGCCTCGTTATATAAACGCAGATATTAAAATGCCTTTTATTGACACAGGATTCTACCTTTAGGAAGACGTGAGCATTTGAGTTGGCTCATGGTAACATCTCTACCAGGAAATCAAATTTCACTCTGCTATTGGAGCCACATGTTTGTGTCACTATTGAGTACAGGAACAATTTTTAAAATAATAATATACATATATTAGTATCTCTGAACTTTTATATATTTTAAATATAGGCTAACAAAACATCCTACTGCTGTCTAAAATGACTCTTGTAATTTATTCTTTTACCAAGATCCTTGGATTATTCATTAGTTGCTCTCCGCCTGACACCCAAGGTATTCCCGAGTTATGTCTGCTCTTTCTTTGCAATCTCCCTCTAACCTTTCCCTTTCTTTCCATTTCCACTGCAATGTGATCTTGGGTTAAGAGCATGGAATATGAAAGATGATAGTTAAAATTCTAATTCTGCTGTTTCTAGCTCTGTGACCTTGGGCATATTATTTCACCTACCCCTACCTCTTATTCCATCTGTGTATAATAGTGATAATACTTCTTCCATTTTAGGATTGTGGATTAAATGAGATGAACTCTCGTGCTGTCATCTCTTCTTGATCATTCCCAGTAGGTCTCAAAACCCAGATCAAGTTCTCAGAAGGTTTACTTGACCATCATTTAGAAATCCTATTAGTCATACAAACTTCCAAGGTGCCACTTTGCCAGAGTGAGTTCCTTCCTCCAAACCTTTCATGTATCCCTATTTTCTGGATAATAAGGTACAGATAGGTTCCTGCATCATTCAATCCCTCCAATAGAGCTATCTAATTCCAAGCTTACTAGCAGTTACTTTCTCTGATCTTCCGTTTTAACTCAAGAAACCATGTGAAAATAACAATGGAAAGAAACTGCTTTAATTCACATACCACACAGAAGCAACTCACTTTTAACTTTGGTATTGTGGAAATATAGGGCTTTGCTCTGTGTTTGGATTTGAATCTGCTAGAGGCACCTGAATTTTGAGCGGGTAAAGGAGAAAACAAGACTCTGAGTCTGATGCTTTCATACAAGCAAGAGAATATATATATATATATATATATATATATATATATATATAGTAGTGGGTTAATTATCACGAAGTATATGTATTTACTTACAGCTTAAGTGAGCAAAACCAATTTCTTATATTTATAGATTAAATAAACGTAATTTCTCATAACAATAATGTTTTTTGAAAGTTGTACTCAATCACACGTTTAAGTTAAGGATTAAATTTATAGGAATTAAAAAAATGTCATTAACCATTAAATATCACAGGAGGATTCTTGATCCTTCTCAGAAACTTCAGATAATAAAAGCAGAGTACCTGTTTTGATTTAAATCCATTGTTTCTCTTGATTGGGCTCCTGTGGTTGGTGGAAAGTGAAAATTATCAAGCCTGCCTTGTCTTTATTTACAAGGGTAATGGTGCACTTATGTCTTTTAAAAAGTTTCCCAAATCTTAGGAAAGTAATATATACTTGTTAAGGGAAATTTGGGAACATAGAAATAAGAAAAAGTACTTGGCTTCCATGTCACCACCCAGTGACAACTACTAAAATGGCTTTGTATATTTCTTCTCATATATTCTATATATGGGTATGTTTTTTATTAAATATTAGAATCACACTTGTGAATTTAATAGTTTGCCTCTATCACTTATCATCATATCTTGCATTATTACATATCCATGAATGTTCATATGTATTTCTACCTGAACATAAAATTAATTGTTGTTCATTGTAGGGATTTTAGAAAATACAGAAAATTGTAAAGATAGAGGTAAAAAGTCACGCTTAATCCCTACCACTAGATATAATCACAGTTATACTTCAGCATTTTTATACATTTCCTTCCTACATTTTCCCAAGTACATCTATCTATTATCTATAAGGATTTAAAACAAAATTGGAATCATAATTTTGCATCCTACCTATTTTTCAGTATGTTTTCCCATGTTGTTACTTTTCACAGTTGTCATTGTGATAAATGCAGATTACCATTAGTGTTTTAAAGGCCACTTAACCTGGTCTCTTTTTTTGCACTTTTGGAATAGTTCAAATGCTTCATTTTTATAAACACTACTTTAACAAACTCTGTTGTACCTATTTCTGATGTAAGGCTGAGTTTCTTGGACTAGATTGCCAGAAACAGAATTATTCTTTAAAAAATTTTATTCATTTTATTAAGCTACTTTCTAAACAGAGGACATTAGTCTATTTTCGGAGTGGCAGTGTGTTTGCATGAGGATGGGGCTGTTTTTATGCCTGTCTTCATCCTCAGTGCCTGCCAAAGTATTTGATCAGAGAAAGATTAAAAAGACATTTATTATAGACAACAGTCCATGATATCTTCACTGTTACCCTTTGCTTATCGCCAAAAATAAAGTAGGTTTCCCCAAAGATGTCACTCATGTAACCCTTTTAGACTTTATAAGCATCAAAGCCTATCAGTGCTGCTTCACTCTTTCTCTTGATGCCTTTTTTTCGTTTACAGGTGTAATCCATCCTGCCTGATTATTATTTTGTTGTGATGGTGGTGTTGGTTGTGTAGGTTTTAGGGTGGTTGTTGGCTCTGTTGTGCCTTTGCTATACCCTTAGCCCATGGCTCCCCATTAAAATCTGTGTCCATTTTATGCAAATGCAATCTATGAGTTACTTGAGTATATGGTTTATAAAACAGGAAGCATTGAGAATCAGCATGATGTCCATAGGCATCATTTGTGTGTGCCATGGCAGCAAAGTAAGAATGATGCTTTATTAGTCTTCAGATAGAAGGTTCCCTCTGTAGCTATCTCTATTCAGCCTGAAAAGATGGCACCCTCTTGTCTTTCCAACCCTTCCTGGTTGTTTTGGTCAGATTTACAATGGCAAAGGAATAACTTTTAAAAATAAATCTCATCAGGTTGGTTTGGGGCAAATGATGAAACTCCCTCTAGGTAGAGTCAGTGGGAGGGGAATTGGTGAAGGGGGTCGGAATGCGCAGAGACCCTTTGTGAGGGTGAATCTGCAGTGGAGCCAGAATCTAGGGACAACGGTGACGTCACCACAGCCTGCTGCTCTAATCCCAGCACCTCTGGGCCTCAGGCACTGAGGCCAGGAGCTCAGGGAGATCGAGAGTTCCCTCTGCTACTGTCCCCACCACCAGGAATGGACTCCGTGCTGCCCCTGCCCCTCCCCTCATTTTTCTCTTATGTAACAAAGCCTTTCCCGGTGAATCTCATTGGCTGGCCCCAGGTCCATAGGCCTGCATCCTAGTTTAAAGGATGCTAGGAAATTGACTCTGAGGTAGGACTCATAACTGGGAAATTTCCCAATAAAAAATTATTTGAAAGGTATTAGGTGGTAACAAATATGCAAGATAGTCACGTCACCATAAAACATATTCTTTTAAAGAGCAGCATCTGTGTGATGTGGCTGCCTGGCTCCATGTCATGCCCATGTTCAGTTCTTAATAAATCCCTGTTGAGTGAGTCACAGTTGGGAATTTATATTTTAATTCGAAGATGTGCTATAATTGCCTCTTACAACAAATACGGATCCCTTCTCAATATCAAAATGGCCATCAGCATGTGCCCTTAAATAAAATGGTTAGTTAACGGTCTGTCTCATAAAGGTCTAAAAACACTGCAAACATGGGAGGACAATGAAAAGTCTATACTTTTTTGCTAGAAAATTAAGGTAAGAATTCAGTTCAGCAGGGGATGATTATATTTGGGCCCTGACAAAGACTGCTTTCCTTCTCTTGACCAAGCTGCCCCCCCCCCAACTCCTTGTGGCCCCCAGTGTCTTCCTCCCCAGGCCTGAGGACCTGGAAACCAGTCTTGCAGCTGTGGGGCTGCAGAGAAAAGCAACTGGAGGTCTGCAGGAGGAAAAACACAGCCAACTTCAGATCTAAACTATTCAAAATATCAATCTCCTCCTCCCTTCTCACCCCAGCTACCTGGGCACCTGAGGGGCCCTCTTCCTCTCCTCTCTGCCAGCCCTTACAGGCTCCAAGTGACCCAGTTACCATGAAGGAAAACATTGGAACCACATGGTCCTAATGGCAAACTCAGTAAATCCTGCTCCCATTTCTATGGAAACAACCCACTACTCTCTCATCACTGGCATACTTGAATAGACTCATCTTTGCCAGTTTAACACTGTCCAGTGCAGTTTTTTTCTTTGACAGCCGCAAGACAGCATGGTTTCCTTGATTCAGTGGAATCTTGCTTCCCTGAGTGTAGACAGTTCTCAGGCAACGCAAAATAAAATGTCAGGTTCTGGAGCCACAGTGCCCCCTGGTGAACAGAGGAGGGATTGCTTATGCCATTAGTCCACAGGATCATCATTTGTGGGAGGCATGTGGTAGTAGAACTGGCAAAAAAGTGGATGGAAATAGCTGATGGATGATAGCATGTTGTTACTGAATGAATTCACACACAGATAGGCTGAATTACATATTACTGTACTAATTCCTAAACATGCCTTCACACATTCATTCGTGCCTTTGTTTATCCATTAGCTAATATTTCTCAGGAACCTACTTTTGGGTTAGTGTCACAAATACAGAGATGAGGAAAATAGGCGTTGCCTGCTTCCCTTGGTGCTCCCAGTTTATTGGGGGAGACAGAGTGCAAAAGGAAGTGTGCTAGAGAGGGCTACAAAGGGCCTTTGTGGGGGATTGGGGGTTCTCTGTCTGGGCAGTGGGGATGTTTAAGGAAACCTTCCCTGTTGGAGTGGCACAGAGGCTGAGGTTTGAGGATGAGTAGAATTTGGCCGCATGAGTAATAGAAGAAAGGCCATTGTGGGAAGCAGGAAAAGCAAATGCAAAGGCCCTGAGGCAGGAGGGAGCAAGTGGCATCCAGGGAATGGGGGCCCTAGAGGTTGGAGCATGGTGAGTAAGGGGGAAGATTCTGTGACATGAGGTCAGAGAGGCTAGACTTGTAGACCACGGTAAGGAATTTAAATTACAACTTAAGTTCCCTGGGAAGACAATGAGGAATTTCAAGCTGGGGGCATGATGAAATCATTTACAAAACTGTTGAGCCAAATACAGACTGATACTACCTTAAAACACCCAGAGCAAAAAGAAGATTCAAAACAAGTATGAGAGAAGGTAAGGCATACTCAGAAAAAAATCTAAGGGTGATAGCTAAAAAAAGTACCAAATTGTGTAATAAGTGCAGTCGAATTTAGAGATAGGAGAGGTCAAATCAAGGAAGGCGTGGAGCATAGATTAGATCTTGAGTTAAGACTCACCTTGGGACATCAAGTATCATGAGGGACACAAGAAATTCTACCCCAGGGTGGTCCATGGGACAAAAGTCAGAAGGAGATGGTTGTGGGAGAGAGTCATCAAGCAGCTTAGGGAGGATTTTAAGTAAGAGATAAAATCTCCGATTTGCATCTGCTTTTTTAGTCAGTAAACCCAGGGGTTTCTCTTCTTTTCACATAGAAATGGGAAATTGGTTGGCAAGACCATTCCAGAAGATGTATACCTGGGGGAAAAGGGTTTACCAGATGCTCTGTGGCATAGGTCATGATTGGGCAAATATACCTGGTAGGTTTAGAGTTTATTTGAAAATAAATTTGAGTCAAGTTTTTAACATGAGGAAACGTAAAAATCCAGATTTCTGGCTTCCCATGTGGAACCTTCTAGTGTCCCTGGGGCTCCATTCCTTCATGGCAACAATTGGCTGCAGGTGAGGACCAGCTTCCCTAAGCTGAAAATGGGGGGTTGGAGGGGTTTGGGGGTGGGAGGTGCTGGATGCAGCAGACCGCCCCCCCCCCCCCCACACACACACACAACCTACTTCTCTCATTTATATTTCCTGCCTATCCCCTGTGGGCCTTGGAATCCACTGCCCCAGCTCTATGGGGGATAGGAGGAGAGAGAGTCGGGGGGGAGTCTTTTTCTCCAGCTTCATCTCTTGCCCCTTCTCCTCCTTCTGTTTTCCTTCTAGCCCTTTGGTCTTCCATTTCTTGGAATGCACCTTTATCACCTACCTTTATTTGATCTTGAAAGGCTCTTTTCATCCCTTCCATTCCCAGGGCTGGGACTAAGGTGAGGCAAGGATGCATCTGGGAAGCAGACAGTTTAAGGGGCTCATGCTCAGGTGGAGCCCCTGGCCCTGCCACCCCTTCATTGCCTGGCTACCTTCTACCCTTTGGTCACGGCTCTGCTGAGACCGTCTTCAGAGGCGGGCCCAGAGGAAACATTAAATCCCCTCGTGATCTGTTCTCACAGCAAGTAAAATTGACATTAGAGACTTTCAAAGTCCTTTTAGAATATATTTAAGTTTTATAAATGGACTTTTTTAAATTAAAAAAAATGAAAGTACTGTTGGTGCTTTGGCAAAATATGATGGTGGACTTGAGGGTCTGAAGTTTCAGAAACACTCCCATGATCCTTGGGCGCCCCCTGCAGGCACTTAATCAAATTACCACGGGAAAACGGGGCTTTGCTCCTCTTTGCCCCTCCTTCCCTCCCCCAGCAAGGAAGGGTAATTCCATCAAGATTTCCCCTTTGTATCTTAGAACCAGGAGACAGGGCACAGGTGTTGCAGGTTTTAGAGAGCACCCACGTGTGTACTGTTTTGAAAGGATGTGATGAGCTCATTGTCGCCTTAGGCCAGCATCTAAATTAAGATGTGATTGATGTGTCTGGACAATTTTGTCGCTTACATGCCAATTCCGATAGGGATTTTGGGAGCTCAGTTTTCCAGTCAACATACTTAGCATTTATTTCCTTATATTCTCAGCATGGAGTTTTCGAGCTGGCAATAACATGGTCTTGTGCTATTTTAGGTGTCCTTATGATTATTACAAATAGTTTTATATTAGTAATTCTCACCTTCTAACATACTCCATAATTTACTTATATATTTTGGTTATGGTCTGTCTCTGTCATTAGAATAGAAGCTCCATGAGGACAATGAATGTTGTCTTGTCTTTTCAGGGCCGTATCCCAAGTGTCTAGAACCCACCCTTGTAGGCCCAGCCTACCCACCGCCAAATCCAACGAGCCTTCCTTGACTGCTCCACCCAGAAGCGAGCTCTTCTTCCCCTTGGCGCGTGGCTCTTGCCCCACAGCTGCAGCTCATGATGGTGTGATTTGTGGTGATATGTCTGCCACCTGCATCTCCTTGATGCCTGATACCTTGTTTTATTCGTCCTTTATTTGCAATAGCATCTCGCGTAGTCCAGATTTCAAACAAACCGATGCACGCCCAAACCCTCTCGTCCCAGGTGTGTCAGAACAGAAACATGGGAGCCATAAGTTCATACACCTAGAGGGGCCTGGCTTAGTTTCCCAGGACAGCCATAACAAAGTATCACAAGCTGCATGGCTTAAAACAACAGAAATATATTCTCTCACTGTTCCGGAAGCTAGCTGTCTGAAACTAGGGGTTGGCAGGGCCCGTAGGGGAGAATCCTTCCTTGCCTCTTTAGCAAGCTTCTGGTGTTTGCCAGCAGTCCTTGACTTTCCTTGGCTTGTGGATGCATCACTCCAATCTCTGCTTCCATATGGGTGAAGGTCCATGTGGGCCTCCTCCTCGCCAGGTCTCTCCTTCCTTTCTTATAAGGACACAGTCCTATTGGAGTAGGGTATACACTACCCCAGTACGACTGCATCTTAACTTGATGATATCTGCAAAGACCCTATTTCTGAATAAGATCACATTCACAGGTAAGGGAGGTTAGGGCCTCAATATATCTTTTGTGGGGGATGTAATTCCACCCATAACTGGGCCTGACAGGTCTACAGGTGGATGGGGCAGGTGCTCCCAGGGCATGTGTGTGTGCTCCGTGTCCTCCAGGGACCTGCTGGCTCAATGGGTACTGGCCGGTCAGCTCCAGTAGCCACTGTCACACAGGAATGCTGTGAGACCAGGACTCTGATTTTACAAACTCAAGCAAAACTAAAAGATCTGGATATTGTTGGGTGAAATCTCTCAAGTTTTACATGTTGTTTCAATAAATGAAACACTTTGTGAGTCAAGATGTAGCTTGGATCCAGGAGGTAGGCAGTCAATTTTCACCCTGACCTAAATTCATCTCTTCATTCACCTCTGTTAAGATACTATGAAAAGTGGTCATTGGGGACTTTCTCCCCTGACCAGAAGTCTCCGAATGTTTCCGCTTATACCCCCAGTTTCTTTTTTCATTGGCCAAAACAGCTAAGGACAGTGCTCAGTGGGAGAAAGAACCAGAAACAAAGGTTGGATATGCTCAGTATTAAGGAAATGAATGTATGCTAAGCAGAAGACTTGAAAGTCCCTGATATGTGTACCTGCAGAACTGGTTTTCCTGCTAAGAGAGAGCTTGGCACAAAGGATACCAAGGGCTGGGGAGAGGAGAGGGACAGGGATGGTTAAAAAAAAAAAAAAAAGAGGAGAGTGGGAACAAGAATCTTTGAAGTACTGGTGAAGCTGGGCTCTCCAGAGGGAGCCAATTCAGCACCAAGGCTGCTAGGGGTCTGCTCTTGTCCCTTTGTCCAGATTAAATGACACTTCCCTGTGTCCTGAGGCTCTGCTCAGCCCCTACTGGACCCTGCCTTCATGAACAGTCCCCAGCTGATGCCCCAGAACTCCTGTGCAGAAGACACTGTTGACCACTGACCCAGCCGCTGTTACCTCCTTCTTCCTTGTTTTCAGGAGCCCAGTTGTATTTAGGCAGCCATAGTTCCAGCCTCAAAGAATCAATCATAACTTTTTAAAAGTAATCACTAATAGCGTTGCTTTTACCAGGGATTGATCTTGAGGTGGGCATGTGATGCAGTTCTGGCCAGTAAAGCTGCTGTAACAGCAAGGAAGCTAGGAGCAATCTGGGAAATATTTTCCTCCTTGAAGAAGAGAGAAAGCAAGAAAGAGCAAGAGAGCCAAAGAAAGCTATGGAGAGCTAGAGAGGAAGAGGGCACACGCCAGGGCATAAGCAGAGAGGTTAAGCCTGTCCCCTTTTCTCTCTGCCTTTGTGTGCCCTCGGGTGAGGACATGATGCTTGCAGAAGCAACAACCATCTTGTGATGATGCAGGGAAGGCCAAAGACTCAGAATATTCCTTCTTGACTCAAAACCTCTTTGAGCTGCAGATCCAACCCAGCCATTACCTACCTCCATATTACTTGTTATATGAGCTGGCTCTGGAGCGCCCCCTAGCGGGTCCTCGGCACGATGCTCTGCTCCTGCGCAGAGTCAGGCTACCGCCATTTTTTCCCTCATAATAAGTAAGAGCTCCAGCCCACATTTTTTGGTTCTTGGGCGAGTCTGGCTCTCCCATGGCGTGAGGTGAAGTGGTAGAGCCTAGTGCTCAGCAGTATGGGCTCTGCAGTCAAGACTCACCAGGGTTTAAACCCAGGCTCTGTTATTTCCTGCATGTTCTAGTCTTCAGCTAGTCACCTGGTCCTGCCAAACCGCCATCTCCTCACTTGTAAAATGGTCAGTAACAGTAGTGATTATCTCAGTGTGGTGAGGATGAAAACACTTAGCATGGTACCTGCTCAATTAGTTTTATGTATTATTTTATCATCATCATCATCATCATCATCATCAGGCAAGGGTTAGCCTAGATGAAGGGCTGGAGATCCCTTCTGGCCATAAAATCTATGATTCTAGGCTTCTCTCCCTGACCCTTGCACCTTGTTCCTTTCAGCCTCCACAATCTAATTATACTTCTTTGAATTCATACTCTCTTGGTCCTCACCTTTCAGACCAGTCATTTCTTAAAAGTCATTGGGAAAACTCAGAAAGAACTCTCCCCCACCAACCTCACTCCACTCTGGCCTCTCCTTGGTCTAAAAAGTCCCCATCTCCAAGTCTGGTCCCAGCCTCCACTCTAGTCTCTCTGTGCCACTCTGTCCTTTGCCACCATGTTCTAGCCAAGTTCTTGCCCATCCCAGGACTTCTGCTCACGATGCCCCATCTGCCTGGAACATTCTTTCTCTGTGCTCCCTACAGCTGGCTCCTCCTCATCTTTCAGATCGTAATGGCCATCTCCAGAGCACCAGCTCTGGCCACACTCCCCTGCCTTTGGGTGTTGGGTTCTATATGTGAGCTCTTGAGTGCATGGGTGTCATTGATAGAACATCTCTTATGTGCCAGATGCTGTGCAAAGATTTGGCCTGAAAAAAATCCCTTCATTCAACAAACGTGTTGAGCTGGACATTGGGAAGACCTAACTGCAAAGGGCTTGGAGTCTGGAGCTGGGAATCTGTCAGGAGAACAAGCAATGCCAAAGTGGGGCCAAGTGCTTTTATAGGGAAGGCAGAGGGTGTGACTAGTCCCATTACCCCCATTCAACAAAAGAGGAAAACGGGGCAAACTTCTCCAGAGAAGCGGCTCTCAAAGTGTGGCCCGAGGACCTCTTGTGATCCCTGGAATCTTTTCAGGGGATTCATGAGGGCCTCCCTTTTCCAACTACATATCTGTGTGAGGCCAGATAGTTCATAGTTCAACAAAACAGCATAGAGTAAGAGATCGAATGCAGAAGCAGATATGAGAATCTTTAAGCCAGACATTAAAGAGTTTTGGAAAAATGTAAAACAATGACATTCTCTTCAATGTTTTTTGTTTTGGAAAAGATAGCTGTTTTCCATTAAAAATGTTATATTAATGTTATATTTAAAATGTTACATTAATGTGGCATGCTTTTTATTATTTTAAATGAATCAACAAATACTTTTTAGTAATTTTCAGTTTTAATTTCTAATATGGTAAATAGCAATAAATATAACTCACATAAACATAAGTTCTTTGGGTTCAGGGGTTCTGAAACAAACAAAAAATTACAGTCGGGGTCTAGACGCACAGAACTAGCAACTGGCAAAGTCAAGGCTGTACACAGCAGTTATTCAATAATACTGTTGAATAAATTAATTAATTGGAGGGCTTCCTCTCTTCACACCATCTGAATTATCAGTGCACATAAATCTCACATCCTATTGACCAAGTCATTCCTCCCAAACTCCTTTCTAGGTAGGTCAATTCTCTAAACAAATTTGTTGGAACTGAAAAAAATTTCCCTGTCCTCTCCGGTGCCCGCCCACGGTCGCGACCCCGCCCGCCACGCTTGTTGTGCTGGCCGCCCCCTGCCGGCGGAAGCTGGAGCTGCGTCCGTTCGGCGCGCCCGCCTCCCGCGCCCCTGTTTATGTCTGCCCACCGGGCGTTCGCTGCCTGTCCCTTTAATTGGGATGTACCAACTCCATCCAGGTTACGATTTCCGTCCTGAGCCCCAGACTTTAGAAATCACTGGTTGAAGATCCCAGAGAGGGGAATACGGAGACTGTGTTGTACTTTTTAGGAGTTCTGGGCCGACAGGGATTGAGAGAGGGCACGGAGAAGGAGCGCGCCATCGCGGTCCTCCCCGCGTCACGCCGTAGTAGAGTCCCAAGATGGCGGCCACCATGAAGAAGGCGGTGAGTGGGGCGCTCCTGGTGCTGGATGCTCGGGTAGCGGGCGGGGTGCGATCGTGGGGATCTGAGATGAGCGATGGAGGGGTGCGCAGCTCTGAGGCCCGGGGAGAGGCCCGGAATCGAGGCCTCTGGCCCCGAAGGCGGCCCCGCGGCGAGGCCTGCCCGCGCCCGACGGCGCTGGCTGTTTTCCTCAGACCCCTGGGTCGTTCCGGGCGGGTGCCCAGGCTGGGACCCTCGGTGGGCTCTGGGCCGCCTCCCGGAGTGTTGAGGGTGCCCGTGGGAAGTTTGAGGACCCAGCGGCCCTGTCCTTGCCCTTGGAGTGCGGGAAACCGAAGGTCCCATAGACCGCTCCTGCCCGTCATATAAACGTTTTTTTTGAGTTACCGCAGCTAATTCTCCGAAACCGTTGGCTAAGTGCTGCTAGTATTCTCAGCCCTCAGGTACAGAAAGTGAGGTTCATTGAGGTGCAGTAACCTGCCCAAGGTCACGCAGCTCGTAAGGAAAAGAGCAGGACCCTCCCTCCCTGAATATTCTGTGTGCCCGGCCCTGAGCGGCCCATGTCCAAACGCCCCTGTGCCCTCCTGGCTAAAACCAGTATTTATCGAGAACAGATGATGTACCAGGGCCCAGCCTTCCACTTACTATCTCTGATCCCAGCAACCCAGCAAGGACACGGGTTTCCCCCAACTTCACAATGGAGAGACTTAGACACGTAAAAGTTAGTGACCCCAAAGTGACTTCCTTAATAAGAAGGGAGGTGGGTTTTAGACACAGGTTTTGAGTTTTTTTATTTTTGTTTTTCCCTCAAAGCCCACCTTTTTTTTTTTTCCTACTAAGCAAGCTCTCTCTCATTTGGGATTTATAATCCAGTAGGTCTATCTAGATGCTTAAAGATCTTTAGATGAAAGAAAAGTAAAATTTGGGGCAAGAAAACAATAACAGCTGATAATTATGTAGGCTTTATTGTGTACTAGGCACTGTTCAAAGTGTGTTATACTTTATTTTAACCTCAAATCTCACCCTTTAGGGGGATACTGTTTTTACCCTCATTTTACAGATGAGGAAACTGAAGTACAGAGGTGCAGCTAGTTATTTAAACACAGGCATTCTGGCTCCAGAGCTGGTGTTTTTAATTGCCAGACCATGAGAACCCTCTGGCTGATGGGATTTGCTTTCCAGGTTTTGTACATGTTTGCCCTTGTTCTATTTCTATTCTATTTCTAAGGAACCTCCTTACTTTGCTCTCCTACCTTCTAGCACCCCAAAGTCTAAGCTACCCGTGCTCAGTATAGGATGAGCAGCCATCCTGGTTTGCCACGGATTGAGGGCTTTCCCGGGACACAGGACTTGTAGTGCTAACGCTGAGAATGTCCCAGATGAATTGGTCTCTCTACTGGTTCTGTCATCCACAAATTCTTATTGAGGACCAGAGTAGGACTCAGGGTTTTGGTGAGTCAAACAAGTATGAAACTTGGGGCTTTTCACTTTGTCTCTATTCAATTGGGCCTTCCATTTTTAGGTATAGCCTTTAATTCCCTGGAAAATATTAGCTGTGGTTAGCTCCCATTTTACACATGTGAGTACTGAAGGGCAGAGAGATGAAGTAAATGTTGAGGAAATGATTGAAGAATGATTTGAACCCTGGACTTTAATTGCAGAAATTTTCCATCACACCCCACTATAGGTTGGATTAGAGCAGTGATTGCTGACCTTTTTTCCTTTCATTCATGTATACAGTAAAATTATTTTGAGTACATAATATGGCATAGTCTCTTTTAGGTGATGGAGATAACATTGGTGAGCAGTAATGAAGCCCGTATCCTCGTAGTGGATCCTCGTAGTGTCATAGAACTTACACTCTAGGAGGAAAGATGGGCATTACTCAAATAGTCACACAGAAAAATGTAAAATTTCCAACTCTGTTTGAAGGAAAGAAACTTGTGAAATGAGGGCTGAAATAAGTCTGATCTGAGGTCAGGAAAGGCTTTCCTGAGGTGTCATGTAGGTTGAGATCTGTAAGATTAGGTAAGGAGAACAGAAAGGGAAGGTTGGTGAGGGAGTGAGGCACTCGTGCAAAGACCCTGAGAATATATAATAAAAGGAAGGCCAGACTGGCAGAGAATGGGGATGTGCAAAGAGAACCATGCTGGGCGAGGAGCATAGAGAGGGACAGGTGATGACTGAAATATAAGGGATTTTCTTCTCTTTATTGATTCATTGAGACCCACAAGATGGATGCAACATCCTCCTGTACATATGCCGGTGTTAGTAAAAATTCCTGTTAGGGTAGCTACATGTACAAACACTTTTCCCCTCTGCCTACTATATGTGTATATATATATCGAGAGAGGCGTACCAGTGAGTAAGAGTGAAATATCCTAGTGATAGCCTTTTGATTTTAAAAAGTAGATTGTTTGCAATCTGGAATCCCTTTGTAATACCTGGCTTTGCTGGTAGGAATCTCTAGATGAGATGCTTCAGCCGTCTCATCTCTAAAATTTGACTTTCCAAGACCTGGCTCTGGGCCATGAGGGATTTATTGTACTCTGAATTCTCTTCATTGTCCAGAGGGCAAATGTCCCCTCCTTGGAGAGGCCATCTCTGACCTCTGTGTCTAAAGAAGAATCCCTCCACTCCCCAGCCCCCCAGCACTTTCTACCTCTAAAGACTGTTTTCACCAGCACATTTATCTCCATCTGAAATTATCTTATTCATATTGTTTTTTGCCCACATTGCCTGCTAGGATGTAAGCTTCCCTCTGGATCATGGTACCTGGTGTGTATTAAGCACTCACTGAGTTGAATGAATGACCATATGCATGAAAGATGAAAAATAATACATGCAAAATTTTATATAGAGATTTTCTGAATACCTTTTTAAAAAATTAAAAGCAAACTGAAAATAGCCCAGAATTTCCATCTCTTAGGTTTTCAGGACAATGGGGGACCCTAGTTATAAGTGTAGATTGTGTGTGTATAACCCTAATTCAGTGTGGGGCATGATTTAATATGGTTCATTTCCTTCCTGTCATTCCATAAGGTATTAATTGCCACCAAAATGGTACAGTGAGAGTCCAGGGAATTTTAATTTTTACCTTAAACAGGCACATTTTCTCTTAGACCTAGCAGAATTTCCTTCTGGATCTGGATCTGTTCTTCCTTTGTAGTAACTTTAGCAAATAGTATTCAGGAAATAAAACACTGAACTCTCATTTATTGACAGATGACTCCATCCCCAGGCCTTGTGCCAGGCGTTCATTTATTCACCCCCACAAGACAGGAATTGGCCTCCCCATTTTACAGATGACAGACCTGAGATGGTTCCAAAGAGTCAAGTATTTTGCGCGAGGTAATTGCTTGGATATGAATCCATCCTGGCTCTTTCCACAACTCTGTTCTACCTCCATTGCTACAAGATGACTCCTCCCTCCTAGAGTTCTTAGGACTTCAGGAGCGATAGTAACTACATCTGGATTCTCCTAAAACGAGAGTCTGTAACCTTCTGGGGTTGAAGATCCCTTTGAGGATCTGATGAAAGCTATAAAGGCTCTTCCTGGAAGCATGCACCTGTTATTTTGCATACAATTTCAGTGGGCACATAGACTTCTTGATGCTCATGGACAACCCCCATCCCCCAGTTAAGAATTACCCCTCCTTGCCAAAAGGCAGCTTCAAGAAATACAGGAGTGTTCTAGGACAGTGAGATGTAAGCAGAAAACACAGGTCTTAGTCCTGGAAGGTGCTGACTCCTTACTGCCCGCTGTAAATAGCATTCCACTGGGGCAGCAAGTTGCCACCAGCTTGTGTTTGCCTCTCATGTGATGTTAGCCCTAACTCGAGTGGGGAAAATAAATGAGGAATCTGGACTCCAGGGACCAAAGCATGCTGGCGGCTGCTGTTTGGTGGGACTACAACAGGAAATGCCTGTTTTGAAAAGACAAACAGGTGGCCAAATTCTCTGCTTTTAAAAACAGCATGTATGGGAGTCTGATCAAGCATGATTTAGATTCAAACTCAAACTGTATTAAGCCTCTGTTGTTTCGGGCAGCCCTTATGTTAGGTGCTTTCACGTAAATTACCCTCAAATCCTCAGACAAATGCACCTATAAATAAATTTTGAGGTTTTTCAGAGGCTTTGTATTTAAACAAAATGGCATAAACTTGGTAGGCAAGCAGGAGCTCTTTAGAATTCCCTGATTGCTTAGGAATTTGATAGTTCTCATCTAGGCAAGATTTGAAGGCCAAGATCTCTGCATGTGGACTTCCCTTTGGTTCTTTACTTTAATGTAGCTCAGTTTCCCAATGTCCGTATTTATAAAAATTATGTAAGGGGTTGAACACTCAAAGCTGTATATATCTTGATATAAAAGATTTCTTTTCATTTTTCTTCTGCATCTCTGATGATAGGCCTGGCAATAAGAGAGTGTTTACTGGGATGATGAGAGCCTAGCGCTGTGGAGGGCTAAATTGTAGGTATCTGCCTTTTTATTCTAACCACTGAGCTCTACATTGCCTGAGATGACAGGTATCGTTCAACTCTGGAGAAATAAAAGTCCACATACGTATGTCACAGATCATGAGAGACCAGATGAAGGAGTGGGGTGCGGCCATTGTGGACTCCTTACTGTTATTGGCAAACAAAAAAAAAGCCCAAAATGGTCCTCACTGAAGCTGCATTTATGTTACTTATATATAAGCAGGTCCTTTGTCCCTTAAATTACAGTCAAGTGCTCTTGTTCCTGTTTTATACGTGAGGGGAAACCAAGGGAGTGTCTGGTTTTTAATTTTTTTAATGTATGGAACCCCTTTGAAAACCTTATGAAAGCTAAGGACCCCGTTGCCTCTTTCAAATGCACAGATGTGCACACACATGCAAATCCAGGTCTACTGCTTAGTAGCTGTGTGGCTTTGGGTAGAGCAATGTGCTACAGTTTCTCCATCTGTAAAATAGTGCTAATGATCCCCCTTATTAAGGTCGAGTGGAGGTTTAGCAGAAATGGTCAAACACTCAGTGCTTGGCATGTAGAAAGTTCAATAAATGTTAGCTATTATTTTTATTATTTCATAGAGTCTTTATATCATCCAAGCACTCTAACTTTATTTTCAAATTGAATCACATTAAAATTTTTTAAACATACAATTTTTGTCATTTTACAGTGACTTTTACATTACTCATGATTAAGACATGTAAACAGGCGTTACATTAAAATAAACATGGTGTTACCTCAGTGGGGAAGGAATATAGCACTGAGATGCTTGGTGACCGTCTAGCCAGTGTATCAGTTGGTTTAAGAAATACAGAAACTGGGATTTCTGAGAGCCTTAAAAACCACATGCAAGTGTTGACTAAGGCATTTACTAATACCACTTTTTGCTTCCTGGGTTATCTTAATAAAATAGTGTTCGTTCCAGGTTGAGAGAGTCTGTTCTAGGCCAAACGTTGGCTGACTTCTATCTTTATTAGGACTTATTCTTAATTGTTGTTTATATTTGAAATGTTTTTGAAGCCTAGGCATTATTCCATAAAATATTAGAAGAGGTTGTAGATTTATGAACAACTCTTAGGTTTGTGGAGACAAAAAATACATAAAGCATGTGTTTGTGATGTGCTATATACCTGTTGTGATTCTTTACTATATGAGGGAAAATAGTGTATTAAGTAATTTCAGAGTTATATAAAAGTTTATGTATAACCTCTCCAATAAAAATAATTTTACAGAAAAATTACTCTTTCTTTCAGGCTGCAGAAGATGTAAACGTTACTTTCGAAGATCAGCAAAAGATAAACAAATTTGCACGGAATACGAGTAGAATCACAGAGCTAAAAGAAGAAATAGAAGTAAAAAAGGTATTTAAAGTGTTCGTCTTATTTGAGAAAAATAAAAGTTCTTTATTTGATAACTTTTTAAAAGTGAGGTCAGTTAATAAGTGATTATATTTCTCTAGGTTCTTTGTTGCAGATGACAAAACTCCAGTTAGTTTTTAAAAGAAGGACTTTTTTTTTTTTTGTAAGTGATATGGCTGATTTAATTGTATTTCAGTTGTTACAAAGGAAAAACCATTTGGCTTTAAGCTTCTCTGCAGAGTTGACAATTTATGTAAAAGCTAAGAAAGCTGGAAAGTCTTAATTTATTAACTGCCTAATTTACTTTTAACAAAAATAATATGATGGAAATAATTATTTGGTGGTCTCAATTCTTCACTAGACTGATAAGCTCTGTGACAGAAGACCATATTTTATTTAGTATTTCCTTGGTATTTGGTGCCAGGATCAGAATAGGCACTAGAAAAAACATCTGTGAAAGGAATGAGCATTAGTTCAGGTAATAAATGAAAGGCATAGATGCCCATCCCATTCAAGTAAAGTTTGACAGATAAGAAAATTATAAACCATAAATTTTTTTTGTTTGTTTTCTTTAAATTAAATTCAGTTTTGTGATATATTCACATACCATACAATCATCTGTGGTGTACAATCAACTGTTCACAGTACCATCAGATAGTTATGCCTTCATCACCCCAATCTATTTTTGACTACTTTCCTTACACCAGAATGAATCAGAATCAGAATAAGAAATAAAAGTAAAAAAGAACAGCCAGTCATCTCCCCCATCCCCCCATTCATTCAGTCTTTGTCCCCATTCTACTCATCCAGCCATACACTGGATAAAGAGAGTGCGATCTGCAAGGTTTTCACAATCACACTGTCACCCCTTGTAGGCTATACTCTTATACAGTTGTCTTCAAGAGTCAAGACTGCTGGGTTGGAGTTTGATAATTTCAGGTATTTACTTCTAGCTAATCCAATACATTAAAACCTGAAAAGTGTTATCTATATAGTGCATAAGAGTGTCCACCAGAGTGACCTTTCAACTCCATTTGAAATCTCTCAGCCACTGAAGCTTTATTTCGTTTCATTTCAATCCCCCTTTTAGTCAAGAAGATGTTCTCAATCCCGTGATGCTGGGTCCAGATTGATCTCTGGGAGTCATATCCCACATTGCCAGGGAGATTTACATACCTGGGAGTCAGATCCTATGTAGGAGGGGGAGGTCAGTGAGATCACCCGCCAAGGAGGCTTAGCTAGAAAGAGAGGGCCACATCTGAGCAACAAAGAAGCACTCAGGGGGAGACTCTTAGGCACAATTATAAGCATTTCCCTGTTAGGCTGTGCTCTAAGATTCAATTCTGAGTTTACACATTGTAATTAGTCCACATTGATGAGGCATTATAGTGTTTGCCTTGGTTTCTGGTGTATGTCACTCAAATGCTGTCTACAGGATCCATTCACCTCGTGGCGGGTCTTACAGCTTCACTCCTAAAAGAAGGGCATTTTAAAAGGGATGATAGATAATTTACAGAATCATTGAGGGGTTTGGATCTAGACTGAGGTTCCAGAAACAAGTCCCAGAATAGAGAACTCACCTGGTGATGGAACTTGTGTTGCTTTCACTATCCCAGAGCTAGCTGCCTCCTCCACGGTGAGCAGGCTGTCCCTGCAGACCTGGGGACCCTCAGTTGCTTCTGCCGCTACCGCCCACCCCAGCAAATCAGAGCCCCACGTAACTGCAGCCTTGAAGTCTAGTTCAGTTGCACTTGATTGGTAGAAGCTAAGTTATTTGCTTGCACCCTAGAGAGGCTGAAAAATGTGAGTTTCTTTTTGTTTGTGTTTATTTAATTTTATATGAGGAAGGCAGAAGTCACAAAGTGGGGAACTGTCAAAATCAGGAGACGTTTTGGGTGGTCATGGATGTCTGCTGTCCACCACAGGATACTTTTCAGCAATCTGAAAATGCCTAGTAGACAACGTGTTAGTTAGTTCTTAAGTGTTTCTTTATGATAAGACTTCTAAAAATGTAAGAAATTGAAGTCTTATTTTAGTGTGATAATGCCTTCATGAAAAGGTCCCTCAAAGAGTTTGTTTCCCAAAATTAAAATTGGCTTTTATCTTCTATCAGGGATTTTTTTTAACTTTATTTATCAAAAAATTAAAAAACAAACAAACAATAAAAAAAATTCAAACAAAACAAAGCAATAAGAAAAACAACCCAAAATAACTACATTGCTTCCAACATGTTCCTACCGTATCCCCCCAAAATTAACAAACCATAGTCATTCCTGAGCATTCCCGTAACATTAAGATTACCCTCCATAACCTATGTGTTCTTAATAGTCTATCAGGGAATTTTGAATACATTTTTCATTGCTTTTAACTTTTGGGTTTATAGAAACAACTCCAAAATTTAGAAGATGCTTGTGATGATATTATGCTGGCAGAGGATGACTGCTTTATGATACCTTATCAGATCGGGGATGTTTTCATTAGCCATTCTCAAGAAGAAACACAAGAAATGTTAGAAGAAGCAAAGGTATGCTGAAAGTCTTTCCCTTGGTGTTAAGAGTCTGATTTTTAAATTAAGATTTATATTATTATAAAGAACATATAGCTGTATGGAAAGTAATGATGAATACTAGCTAACATTTAATGAGTTCTGACAATGTCCCAGGCATGCTCTGAGTGCTTTGCAAGCCTGATTTTATTTAATCTTAACAGTGACTCTCTGAGATAGGAACCATTATTATTCCATATTAGAAATGAAGAACAGAGGCTTAGTCAGGTTACAGGGCTTGTTCAGGGTGGCACGTAGGGAGTGGTCTTCTGACTCCAGAACCTGTGCTTGAAACTACAAGTATTTAGAAAATGCAGAATATTACAAAGAGGGAAAAAAAAAATCACCCATCATTCCACTGCTCAGAAATAACCAACTGTAACATTTGCGTGGATTTCTTCTGTGTTCTTTTTCTGTATAGTTTTGCCTCCTGCTTTGGTCAGTTACCATTTTAGTAGGAGTATTTTCTCCCTCCATTTCATGTTTAGCAGATACTTATTGGGTCTGCTCTGGGCCAGGCACATGTGCTTTTAAAACATCTTTGATGACTGCTTAATGTCATGTCAATGAATATTGATTCAGTTCACTGTGCTCTTGTTGTGGACATTAGTTTCCAATATTTTGCTATAATAATGTTGCAGTGAACATTCTTCTACATAAATCTTTGTTCACATTTTGGAAATTGTTTTAAGGAAATAATCAGAGAAGCGTAATAACTGGGTCAAAGTGTGGATTCTTTGATGGCTTTTTATTATATCTTATGAAATTACTTTCCAATTCACATTTCTTCCAGCCGTCTATGAGAGAAGCCATCAAATCTCATTGTTTGGGTGACGTTGATGGCAGATAAACATTTTCTAATACTTTTAAAATGTGCTTAATAAACTTGAATATTATTTAAAATAATCCTATTTCTTCATATTTCATAGAAAGCAAAACTTTCCATGAATTAAACTTACATTTAAGAAACTATGAGAAGAACTAACATTTATACTGTGGAATCTTTCTATGCAGGAACATTGTATATCTCTCTTCTGCTTAAATATTCTTTTCTTTCATAGTAAAATTTTATAGATTTTTTTTAACCATCCTAAAATGTTATTGTTGGATGTATTTCAAGATAATTTATAGATTTTGTGGCTATTGTAAATACCCCCCCCCCCATGCATGGATACTGTGCTTTTATTTTGTTATTTATTCAGTCATTCCAGAAATATTTATTGAGTGTTTACTCTGTGCCAAGTTCTGCCATGTACTGGAGATATTGGGGACAACATAACCTGCAATGCTTCCTATACATGAGGGGCACATTGTGTAGATGGAAAGATAGAAAATTAAACAAGTAAAAATAATGGTGAATAGTAAGTTGTATGGGAATAGAGGCAACTTGAAGAACATAGGCTCTATATTAGTGTAGACATCAAGGGTCAGGAAGGGGCTCCCTAAGAAAGTGATGAAACAAGAACTGAAGATTAAGTGGGGAGAGGGGTGTTCCAGATGGAAGAAACAGCATGTGTGAATGGTGATAAAAAGATCATGGTACAAAAATAGCTCAATTTGCTGGAGATTTGGGTATGCCTGGAAATGTGGCCAGATCTTGGAGAACTTTGTCAATTACATTGAATGAATTGTATTTTATCCTAGCAGAGGTCAAGAGACTTTCTTTTTTGTGAAAGATCAGACAGTAAATGTATTATATCTCTGTGACAGTTACTGTGAAGGCAGTCATAGATAATACGAGCATGGCTGCATCCCAATAAAACTTCACAAAAACAGGCCTCAGGCTAGATTCTGCCTATGGGCCTTAGCTTGTCGACCCCTGTCCTGTGGTAAAGAGGAGCCTTCAACAAGTCTTAAGCAAAGAGTGATATGGTTGGATTTATGCTTTTAAGATTTTTTTTTGTATCCTATAATTCTACTTATTTGATTTTCCTAGATATAGAAATGTTATCTCCTTTCCAATAGCCATAACTCTTATTGCTGTTTCTTGTCTTTTAATAGTGGTTCTCAAACCTGTAGCGTGCATCCAAATCACTCACAGGGCAGGGCTTGTTAAAATTCAGATTGTTGCGCCCCATCCCCAGAGTTTCTAATTCAGCAGGTCTTGGGTAGGGTGGGAGAATTTGTGTTTCTAACACGTTCCAGGTGATGGCGATTCTGCTGCAGCTGGCCTGGGGACCATACTTTGAGAACCGTTGTCTTACAGCATTGGCCAGGATTTCTAAAAGGGAAAACATTCCCAACACTAGGCTTTCTTCTTTTGTACCTGATATTAATGGCTATGCCATTTGTGTGAATTCATATTTTTTTTTGGTCATGTTTCGGAAAAATCCTTTTTGCTCCTAACCAGAACTTTCCCGTGGGCAGGGCTGCTCTTATTATACAAGGCACTTGTTCCCCTCTTTCCCATAGTCTAGATCTAGGGGCCTCATTGTTAATGAAAGTTTCCTGCCAGATTTTGACTATAGGTTGTTATTCTTAATTATTGGTGTTTTTATCATGTCCTATATTTCCATAGTTCAGTTTTTGTGGGAGGGGCTGTGAGCCTGTTAGTCTTTTTTTTTTTTTTTTTTTTTAACATTTTAAAATCTGTATTTTGCTTGGATCTTGGCTACATCACGTCATTGCTTAGAAAATATGCAAAGGCAGTTCTCTTGGGGTTACACATTGTGAAGCAAGGAGAGGGAATCACAGGAAAAGCCAAAAAACTCCTCCCAGACCCTTTCTGCACCTGCTCCTGGGGATGGGCCCTGCCCGCCATCTGTTGGTTGCAAGTGCTCCCTGCAGCCCAGCCCCTACTGTGCCCTCAGGAGAGGTTTGTGTCTGGGCTCACCCTGACTTCCTCTCACTGTGTCTCTTGCACAGTAATATGTGGCTGTGTCCTCGGTTCTCAGGCTGCTCAGTTTTAAAGAAACTTCATTCTTGGAGGTGTCCCTGGTGATGCTGAGTCGGGACTTAAGAGTTGGGTTGAAGTATGTTCTTCCATCATAGCCCATTAAGCCAACCCACTCCAGCCCCTTTCCTGGAGCCTGCCGGATCCAGTGCACACTATAGCTGGTTACGGAGAATCCAGAGGTAGAGCAGGTAAGGGACAGGGTCTGCGAGGGCTTCACCAGGCCAGGTCCAGACTCCTTCAGCTGCACCTGGGACAGGACACCCCAACTTGGATGGGACTTGAGGATACTTTGCTGATGCAATGATGCCAGTCTCAAAAGGTCACATACTGCTGTATGATTTCATGTGTACAATATTCTAAAAATCATAGATTTTATGCTGTGTTCTCGGGCATTCCTCACAATTCAGGTTGGTGTATGATGAGTGGATGGTCTCGTTTGTCCCCCCGCAGTTATTCTGGATTATTTACTAGTTGTTTCTGGTTTTTTGTAGTTGTTCCAGGGGGACTACTTAGCTTCTACTCCTCTCTATGCCGCCATCTTGCCCGAGTCCTCCTGTTAGTCTTTTGATATGGTGCTTTCTTTATTACAATATGATAATTTAGGAATTAGGTTTTTTTAGCCATTATGTTTTTTAAATCAGTGAAAACCGAGAAAATGAACTTTCTGTGAGTTAAAAATGTCCATATTCAGACTTATGGTTTATCAAAAAGTTTATCATAAAATTTTTGGTTTTATCACTGCTATTTAGCTGCTTGTCCAAGTTTAGAAACTTCTTGACCTAAAATTCTTCGCAGATATTATTTCAGCTACAGTTGCTCAGATCATCCAATTGAATAGATTTAATTGAAACTATTTTTTTTTTCCCCAGAAAAATTTGCAGGAAGAAATTGACGCCTTAGAATCCAGAGTGGAATCAATTCAGCGGGTGTTAGCAGATTTGAAAGTTCAGCTATATGCAAAATTTGGGAGCAACATAAATCTTGAAGCTGATGAAAGTTAAACATTTTATAATACTTTTTTTAAATTTGTTTAATAAACTTGAATATTGTTTAAAATGATAATTTCCCTTCTTCAAATGATATGGAAAGCAAAACTTTCTTTTTTTAAAAAACGTTTCATTTATTTAATGGAAACTTGCCTATTTTCACATGTCTTGCTTATTTATTTTATATTTTTAAAAGAAGACAGTATTCATCTATGTATTTTGCATAATGATTATATCAAGTCTAGGGGCTTTATGTCATGTTATTAAAATCAGTTAAGCAATCTTTTATGTTTCTATATTATCTTTTAGAATATTTGTTGCAATTTTCATTTACCACAAAATTTAACACTTGTCACATGTTGTTTATATATATATGTCTGATTTCAGTTTCTTTTTAATGATGAGAAAGCACTGCAGAAAGATCCAGTCTTACATGTATCTACTTATTTCACAACGAAAACTTTGTCATGTATTTAAAATCTATATATATTTTATTTAAATATGTAAGGAATACACATTATATTTAACATATCTTTTATATATTTGTCAATATAGATTTTGGTAAAAGAATGGGGTCATATTCAGACATGTTGAGGCATATTGAGCTGCATACAAACATGGAACAGGACAAACAAGAACATTTTAGAAACCAAGAGATGTGTTGATAGAAATGTTTAGTGTGGTTTTTTTAATTGTAAGTCTTAGAATTTATTTTAGTGCATTGTAATGAATTGTCATTTATATTGACACTATATGGAAGTTAGGCAGCTATGTTTTTAAGTTAGGCTTATTTCTTAAACAAAGACTACATTTGTTCCCCACCCCCACTCCTATCACACACACTTTCTCCAAAAGAGACATGTTTTTGGATTTGGAAGACCTAGTTGTATTAACTTTCCAGTAGATGGCACTGATATGCCAAAATACCAATGGCGGGTCCGTAATAAAATATGTGAATACTTTCAGAATTAAATGTACATAATTTTTAAAGGAAAGGTCATTTTTTAACCTTCAAAGCTAAACATTGCACATATATTTTTCCAGTTAAATGTTTATAAATGTATTAATTCAGGTGTAAAGATCAAAGATACTTAATTTCTAAAAATCTTAACAAAAGTCAAACTTAATTGCTGCAAAATCTTCCCAAATAATGGTATGCAAATTGTAGAAAATGACTCTTAGAAGAATATTTTTTCTTGCATGTATTTGGTTGTTCTCTTGGAGTGAGGATGGGGGTGTATATCAGTCGGGATATTGCAGGAAATAGACAACATAACTCAAATTGGAAGAATAAAAGACTGGTCAAGGTTGCAAAGGCAGAGGCTGACCGCTAGGGGCCTGCCCTAATCTCAGAGGCCAGAGGAAGGGGCAACTGGTCCCTTCACTCTGGAACCCAGGGAAGGGCTGCCTTCAGTTGCTGAGACCTTTAGAGGAGGGACATGGCCAGCTTGCAACATCCTTGCAGTGATAAAGCCAGGGGACAAACACCCTGATCTCATTCCCCCTCCCTCCAAAATTCATCTGATGCCTGCCGTTAGCCAAACCTAACCAGGAACCAGAGGTTGTCCATGAAAGTCAGTCGCCAGGGGGTAGAGAGAGTGGTGAATGGAGGGGCCAGTGGAAGACTGCCAGAACAGGAGGGTGCTTGTAACTGTCTAGAAATTCCAACAATGAGACTTTTCTGATTAATGTGTCGAGAAAGTGAATTATATAACTGGTTGGGAATTTAGTTTAGTACGGTACAAGTAAGCCCAATATAAGAAAACAAACATCTAACATCAAGGCAGGGGGTGTGTGTGGGGGTTCAAAGAAGCTAGCTTTAAACCTTGTTTCTTTTAATTCATCTGTGAAATGTCAAGACATCAGAAATATTTGATTCACATTTTAAATTCATTTCTAAGGTATCCACAGCATTTTCTTAGTTTTTTGGGGGAAGCTCACTGGGTTAGATGAAGAGTGTGGGCAACGGCATATGTAGTATCTGAAGGGGCCACTAATAGTTCCAGCTGCTAGTTGCCCCCTAGAAATTTTAGTCTGGGTTTGTCACTGCCTCTAATTTTGCTTTAGACAGGAATCCTGAGTTTTATGTGTAATCATTATTTTTAAACAATGCAACTATTTTTTTTCCAAAGAAAGATGTTTGTATAAAAGATTTTACTCTCAGGCTGCCAGTTTGCAAACCAGAGGGCACAATGTGCTGGGTCTTTTCCAGGCTTTTGGTAGGAGGTATGTAGGAGATTAGTTATGCTCTGTACTGAGGGTCTTATGAGCTGCTACACTGTGCTGCTGACTAATTTCTTGACATCTCCACAATCACCACTAACTTTGTCCAAGCCTTAAGAGCTCTTAAGCACAACTAATTGAGATGGGGGAGAGGGGGCAGAGAAAAGGCGGTTGAGATAGGGTTCTGACAGCTGGAGGTGGGGAGTCTTTAAAGGTTTTCAATAGAAAGATGATATACACGATTGGAGCACTTTTTTAAAGAAGAGTACTTTGGCAGTTGTCAAGTGGATTTTACTACAAAGAGATGGAGGTAGGAAAACCAGATGATATTGTACTTTTCCCAGTGCCCCAAGTACCCAGTGGGCAGATGAATGAAAAAGGAAGGCTAGGACTTAACAGAGGTGAAATGTATAGGTCCTGACAGTGGCTGGAGAAATGGAGGTGAGGAGGGAGAGGAGAAAGCCAAAGAGAATTGTTTTGAGCACAGGCCAAACAACAAGCCAAACACAGCCTGCAAACACGATTTCTTTGGCTCTCCTACTTAAATAAAAGAAACTTTTGCCACAGTAAAATCGAGATATTTCAAGAAAATGCAGAAAGTTTGTCAACATTGGGACCCATTTCCAAATGACTATCTTCAGCTGCTGACCATTATACAAAGCAGGTGCTTTCCAGTTTACCTCCCCCCCTCCCCAATCCTCACTGAACCTAGTTCCCTCATTTCCATTACCTGCCTGGCACCTCTCCTTTGGCTTTGTGCTCCCGGAGCCCTGCTGGTGGTGTTAACAAAGGTAGGAAATGAAGAAGGGGCTGCTTTGTGGGGGCGGCAGGGCAGGGGAGGATGAGATGAGAAGAGCATGAGTTTGGCTTTGGCCCCTTGGAGCTGGAGTTGCCAGGGCACTAACCAAGCATTGACGTGTAGTTGGCTGTTGGAAGGATGGGACTCGGGTATGTTTGAGAACCATTTTCATCTTAGAGCGGTGCTTCTCAAAGTTTAAGGTGCATACAAATCACCTGGAAATTTTATTAAAATGCAGATTCTGGTTCAGTGGGTTTGGGCTAGGGCTTGAAGTTTGGCATTTCTAGCAAACTCCCAGATGATGCTGCTATTGCTGGTTCAAGGGCCATGCATTGAATAGCTAGCATAGCTTGTCAAGAAAGGGAAGAGGACTTCGGAAAGAATGGAGCTGGGAAGAAAAAAGAACTAGCAAAGGAGACAGAAGGTGATTTGGCTTCTGCAGATCAAGACTGCAGGGTCTTGAAGCCGAAATGAGTCAGAGAGAGTGGTCAGCATGTCAGATGTTACAGGGTGGCTAATGAGAGCTGAGAGAAAGGAGTTGTATTTGGTGAATAAGAAAGTTCTTGGTTCCCTTCAAGGGGTAGAGTCTTCCTCCCCGCTGCTTCTCCTGCTTCCAGCACACAGCTGAGGACTGCTTGCTCACTCTCATCATACACCTGTGGCTCACGGAGCAGTGATTCTCAAGGGGTTTATTTGCTTAGTTTGAAAACGCCTTCCAGATTATTTGAGTAACCTTGGTGCTAAGGATCAAAAATAAAATATTCCCTAGTTCAATGGTTCTCAAAGTGTGAATGTGGAATCAGCATCACTAGGGAACTTGTTAGAAATGCAGTTTTGCACAGGACCAAACCCTGAAAAAAACAAATTTCCCCCATTGGGCAATGACTTTGGAGGATATAATGGACATTGCCTTCAACAACTGCTTCATAGAAACTCAGGAGGCTGGGCCCAGTGGTTTAAAAGGAGCCCCCCAGGTGATTCTGATTAGGTCAAGTTTGAGAAGAAATGGCCCAAATAACTGTCTGTTGGGGTTGGGGTGGGCCAGCCCACCAACTGAGAATTCTAAAACAATGCAGAATTGTAGGGATGGAGAGAGTAACGAGATCCGGAGCAATGAACACTGACCCATCCTGCTCAGGGATGGAGAGTTAGTAGGAAGCATCCTGGTTTCGGATAGGAAACAGGATTATAAAAGATTAAGCAGTGGGCAATGTGATATTCGGAGGCAGCAAGTGATATATCGTTACAAGAAAGCTACAGGTGGAGGGAAGGAGGTGAACTGACATTAAGGCCACTGCAGTGTAGATGGAAGGGCTTTTTGTTTTTAATTTTTATTTTTCAAAGATCAAGGACTATCTGAGTACATGTAGGAGTAGATGGGAAGGATCCAGGAGAGAAGGTGGGAAAGTCAAGGGACAAGAGACAATGGATGGATCACAGCAAGGGAAGAGAGTCTGCACGAAGGGAAGAACGATGCAGCTTAGACAGTTCACTGGGTGCTCTGCAAAACACAGAATTAGATGTACCTTTTATAAAAGCTCTTCTTTGAGGAGTAAATGATTGAAAAACAACCTCGGAATAGTGGTTAACTCTGAATGGGGGAAAGATATAACTGGGGAGCCAAAGACAGGAGTTTTCAATAGTCCTTATTATGTTCTCTATCTTCAACCAGGGGTTGGGTGTCTCGCTATTTATACTCTACATGTTTATTACAAATTCTTTTGTGTGCCCGAAATCATTCACATTAACAAGTTTTTATAAAGTTATGTTACTTATGGCACAAATACAAACCAGGAAAAAGGTGTATATTGTGAGGTTGTTATTGATACTTAATTGTATTGCTTTCTATTTTTATTATTATTTTTTGGTTATTTGACATAAAATGGAACTTTGTGGTTCTCCAGTTTGGTGGAAAAGTAGCAACAATCCACAACACTACTTTTTATTAAAGATTACTTCTATCTATCTATCTATCTATATATTTATCTATCTATTAGACAGGGTTCTCCAGAGAAACAGATCCAACTGGATATATACAATATATAAGGCATTTATTATAAGGAATTGGCTCACAAAACCGTGGGGACTGGCAAGCCTGAACTCCGTAGGGCAGCCACAAGCTGGAGACTCTGGGAAAGGTGATGATTTAGTCCTTAGTCCAAATTCCTTATGGGGAGCTGGCTGGCTGGAAATTCTGGCCAGAACCAAGGACAAAGTTGAGTCCCAATTCCTCTTCTGATCTCTAAAATCCTCAGTTCTGGCTTTTAAAAACTCCAACTGATTGAATGAGGAGACTCTCCACATTGCTGAGGGCAATCTCCCTGGTTGATCTTAGATGCTGACTGATTATAGATTCAAATCCCATCTTGAAATACCCTCACATGAGTAAACAGGTCAGTGCTTGACCAAACAACTGGACACCATAATATAGCAAAGTTGACACATGAATTAAACATTGCTATCTATCTACCTACCTACCTACCTACCTGCCTACCAGCATATCATCTGTCTATCACTTAATATAAATGTCTAATCTCTTTATCTATCTATCATCTATCAATATACTGGGCAGAATTTAAAAGTTGGCTTAAAGAATTGATGTTGTAAATGGTGTGGAGAATGGTAGTTAGGGTTTAGTCACATGTAAGAATTTTGTGGTTGAACCTCTACTCCAATGGCTAGAAGTAATTATAAAGAACATGAAACTAACAACTATTTGTTGAGTGCTTATCATGTGCTAACACTGTTCTGAATGCTTCATACGTATTACCTTCCTCACAATGATCCTTTAAAGTAGATTCCATTATCATCTCCTCTTATGCAGATGTAGAGAACTTTATAGAGGTTTAATAACTTGCCCTAGGCCTCACAGCTAGTAAGATGCCAGCCAGAGCTGTGATCCTTAGTAAATGGGCAGTTGATGAATGCTAATGAAGGGAAGCAGATTTTTATTATCTGGCACACATTGTCCTTTGGAAATGTATTTGGTTTGGCAATTTTATTTGCATTCCTCTGCTTATGGAAAGTAATTTGAGAAAACTTCTCAAATACACATATAAATGCAGATAGATAGGTAGATAGATAGATAGATAGATGTAGGAGTACAGATATAATATTAATAGAATAGAGAAAAAATAGGATGGAAATGAGGTGAGTGAAAAAAGGGGAAAGTGAAAAATTGACATAAGACTCCACTCATTAGATGATCATCCTCTGAACTTTTGGGAAGCTGAGGCAAAGAAAGAAATATGCTGAGTGGTGCCACATTAGAAAGGGTGGTGTATACTGGTACCTCAGGAGAAAGAAAAGCTTTTCATAGAACTGAATTCCAGAAAATAAATCCCCCCCACTGGATATTGACTTTAAACAATGTAATAGATAATAACTTCAACAACTTCTTCAGAGTGAATGCCAGAACAGCATTCACATGTCCAATTATTGAAGCAATTTATCTTCTATAACAGTTAAATCTCAATCCAATGGAAGTAAATCAGACAGAGGCTTGATTATAAACAGCCAACATCCATTTAGCACTTACCCTGTGCCAGGCTCTGTCTCAGCACTTTACATATATTAACTTATTTCATCCTTACAGACCTAAGGGGTACATTCTATTATTAATATCATCTCCTTTTTAACAGATGAGGAAATGGAGGACCATGAAATTACGAACCTACCTAAGGTTCCACTGTCCTTACCTGAGGCACCAAGATTCAAACCCAAACAGTGGAACTTCACATCTGAGTTCTCAACCACTCCGTAGCAATACTAACTTGAAACACAGAATCTCCCCCTAGATCCAGGACAGCTAGCTCATAGGTAACTTCAAATTCAAAATTTCTCAAAGATGTGGGTAGGAACTGGAAGCAGAGTACTGATGGCCTCGGTCCGTGAGCCATCTTAAAAGACTCTCTCGATGGGAGCTCATTTCAATCCAATCCTGTGAGATGAAGGGAAGTATCTGGTTATGCCCACCAGAATGCCTCCAATACTGAATTTACCCAGTCTTATTTAGACCACTGGATACAAGAATTTCAAGTACGTGAAGAACAGGCACTTCTGTTCAGGAAGGACAAAGAAAACCGCAGTCATAGTTTCTGATTTGTTTTGTAATAATATCTTACATTCACAATCATACTGTATTTTGGAGTAATGTTAAATTATTGGTAGAGTTCATCAATAGATGTCAATAAAACCTCTGATAACATGGATGTAGATGAGCAAATGCGCTAGGAAATTAAATTAAAACCACCTGAGGATGAGGGAAAAAAGGTAAGGAGACAGGCAAGATGGCGGAGTGGTGAGGAGCAGAATGTCGTCTCTCCCCTAGAGCAGCTGGCAATTACTGAAGAACTACATTAAACAGTGCTTTCGGGGTCTCCAGTAACCAGTCACACATCGGATGCAAGTTTGGAATTGGAGGAAAAGCTGAGAGCGCAGCGAACATTGTAAGTTCCCCAGAGCGGGGGTCTGGCGCCCCTCCCCATCCAGACCTCACAGACTGTCTTGCTGCCGGCTCCCTGAAAGGGGGGAAAAAAAAAAACAAAAAACAGCAATCTGCTGAGGACAAGAAGGGAGGCTCAACCCAGCCTCAACTGCAGAATTAATTAACAAATTAATTAACTAATTTTAGGAGCTGGGATCCTAAAGAAGGGCTGGGCTCCGAGAAGTGGGGGCATGTAAAAGTGGGCACCCATTCCCAGACTCCAAAAACGCCATTTTTTCCCCCTACATTTCGTCCCTTCTGGCTTCTCACTGATCCCTTATCTTTTGCATTTCAATAGCCCCCTGCAGGGGTGGATCTGAAGCTGTTGGAGAGTAATTATCAGACAATAGCCCAAAGCTTACCTTTAAATGCTCTGTTCTGACACTGACAAAACTTCCAGGCTGGGGAAAGACTTTTAAAACAGACTCTTTTTTTTTTCTTCTTTTCTTTTTCTTTTTCTTGTTTTTCTTTTCTTTTTTTTTTTTTTTAATCTAAAAGTAATATGTGTGGTTATTTTCTATCGCAAAGCCCAGGTTGAGGGACTAGGCTGGGCTTGGGGGGAGACAGAGTACCCACAGTGTCTTTGAGTTCCGTATTCACTACTGAAGGCTTCCAACCCCGTCTTTAACTGGCAACTCAGGCTGACCAAGGAATCTACCTGGAGAGGCCCCAAAGAGTAGAGGGGAGAAGGGAATAGTGCCCCTGAGAGACAACTGGAGTTCTGAGGATTGGGAGAGTGGAGGGAGGTCCAGCTCAACTGGCAGTCCTCCTTCTGGGAACTCAGACCCCAGGGGCTGGAATTCAGATTCCAGCTTCAGTCAGCCACGCCTCCACAGGATCAGAGTCACCAGGAGAACTAAAGTCTCCACACCTCCTTACACTGGTGCGGGAGCTGCGGGCTGGCAAGCGCCATCTGCTGGACAGGAGAGGAAAAGCACCAATTCTAAAGGCCTCATAGGAGGGTCTCATTCTCAGGAAAACTCCATACCCTCCCAATGAGACCTGGGCCTCACTAGACTGGGGAAATCTGACTAGGGTCGACCATATCTGAGGAGACCCACTCACAAAAAGGTTACATAGAGGCAGAGCAAGAAACAGAAAAAACAAGAGGGGAAAAATTCTGGTCAACTAAATAGAACCTAAGTTAGAGGTCTAGAATAAGTTGAACTGAATAACAGAGGCCAGAGAACAAAGCCAACCAACCAGAAAACCACTAGGTAAAAGATAGAAAACAAGCTCCAAAATAAACTAATCAAGAAAATCAGATGCCTAGACAACTCGAGATAACAAGCCATACCAGGAAACACGAAAACATGGACCAGCCAAAGGAACAAACTAATAGCACAGCTGAGACACAGGAGTGGAGGCAACTAATGCTAAATAAATTTGATGAAATGAATGAAGATATAGCAAAAGAGCTGAAGGATATAAAGAAGACACTGGATGACCATAAAGAAGAATTCATAAACTTAAAAAAACAAATGGCAGAACTCATGGGAATGAAGGCCACAATGGAGGAGATGAAAAACACAATGGAGGGACACAACAGTAGATTTGAACAGGCAGAAGAAAGTATCAGTGAACTGGAAGACAGGTCATTCGAATTCATACACACAAAAGAGCAGATGGTGAAAAAAATGGAAAAATATGAGCAGGGTCTTAGGGAGCTGAGTGACAACATGAAACGCACAAATTTATGTGTTATGGGTATCCGAGAAGGAGAAGAGAGGGGAAAAGGGGCAGAAAGAGTAATAGAAGACATATTCACTGAAAATTTCCCAACTCTTATAAAAGACAGAAAATTAGAGATTTAAAAAGTACAACGTACCCCAAATAGAATAGATCCCAATAGACCTACTCCAAGACACTTACTGGTCAGATTGTCCAATGTGAAAGACAAAGAGAGGATTCTGAAAGCAGCAAGAGAAAAGTGATCCATCACATACAAGGGAAAGTCGATAAGACTGTGTACAGATTTCTCTGCAGAAACCATGGAGGCAAGAAGACAGTGGCATGATATATTTAAGATACTGAAAGAGAAAAACTGCCAACCAAGAATTCTATATCCAGCAAAACTTTCCTTCAAAAATGAGGGAGAGATTAAAACATTTTCAGACAAACAGACACTGAGAGAGTTTGTGAATAAGAGACCAGCACTACAAGAAATACTAAAGGGAGTGCTACAGGCTGATAGGAAAAGACAGGAGAGAGAGAGTTGGAGAAGAGTGCAGAAATGAAGATTATCAGGAAAGGTGAAAGGAGAGGAAAAAATAAGATATGACATATAAATTCTAAAAAACAAAATGATAGTAGAAAGTACTGCCCTCACAGTAATAACACTAAACGTAAATGGATTAAACTCCCCAATAAAAAGACACAGACTGGCAGAATGGATTAAAAAACAGGAGCCATCTATATGCTGTCTACAAGAAACTCACTTTAGACACAAGGACAAACACAGACTGAAAGTGAAAGGTTGGAAAAAGATATTTCATGCAAACAGCAACCAGAAAAAAGCAGGAGTAGCTATATTAATATCAGAGAAGTTAGACTTCAAAAGTGAAACAATTAAAAGAGACAAAGAAGGACACTATATATTAATAAAAGTGTCAATTCATCCAGAAAACATAACAATCATAAATATTTATGCACCAAGCCAGAATGCCCCAAAATTCATGAGGCAAACACTGCGATCACTGAAAGGAGAAATAGATACCTCTACAATAATAGTTGGAGACTTCAATACAACACTCTCATCAATGGATAGAACATCTAGACAGAGGATCACTAAAGAAACAGAGATGTTGAATTGTATGATAAATGAACTAGACTTGACAGACATTTATAGAACACTACATCCAACAATAGCAGGATACACTTTTTTCTCAAGTGCTCATGGAACATTCTCTAGGATAGACCACATGTTCTGTCACAAAGCAAGTCTCAACAAATTTAAAAATATTGATATTATACAAAACACTTTCTCAGACCACAATGGAATGAAGTTGGAAACAAATAAAAGGCAGAAGGTCATAAAATTCACAAACATATGGAGGCTAAACAACACCCTCTTAGAAAACCAGTGGGTAAAGGATGAAATTGCAAGAGAAATTAGTAAATACCTCGAGGCAAATGACAATGAAAACACAACTTATCAAAACTTATGGGATGCAGCAAAGGCGATGCTGAGAGGGAAATTTATTGCCCTAAATGCCTATATTAAAAGAGAAGAGAGAGCAAAAATTGAAGAGTTAACTGCTCACCTGGAGGAATTAGAGAAAGATCAGCAAACTAACCCCGAAGCAAGCAGAAGGGAAGAAATAACAAAGATTAGAGCAGAAATAAATGCAATTGAGAACAGGAAAACAATAGAGAAAATCAACAAAACCAGAAGTTGGTTCTTTGAGAAAATCAATAAAATCGATGGACCACTGGCTAGGCTAACAAAAAAAAAGAGAGAGCAGATGCAAATAAATGCAATCAGAAATGGGAAAGGAAATATAACTACTGACCCTGCAGAAATTAAGGAGATAATGAGAAGATACTATGAGCAACTATATGCTAATAAACTAGACAACTTAGATGAAACGGACAACTTCCTAGAAAAGCATAAACAACCAACATTAACTCAAGAAGAAATAGATGACCTCAACAAACCAATCACAAGTAAAGAGATTGAGTCAGTCATCAAAAAGCTCCCAAAAAGGAAAAGCCCAGCACCAGATGGTTTCACATGTGAATTCTACCAAGCATTCAAGAACAAATTAGTACCAATCCTGCTCAAACTCTTCAAAAAAATTGAAGAAGAGGGAAAGCTACCTAGCTCTTTCTATGAAGCCAACATCACCCTAATACCAAAACCAGACAAAGATACTACAAAAAAAGAAAATTATAGACCAATTTCTTTAATGAATATAGACGCAAAAATCCTCAACAAAATACTCGCAAATCAAATCCAGCAGCACATTAAAAGAATTATGTACCACGACCAGGTGGGATTTATTCCAGGTATGCAAGGCTGGTTCAACACAAGAAAATCAATTAATGTAATACACCACATCAATAAATCAAAGCAGAAGAACCACATGATCATCTCGATTGATGCAGAAAAGGCATCTGACAAAATTCAACATCCTTTCCTGATGAAAACACTTCAAAGGATAGGAATAGAAGGGAACTTTTTCAATATGATAAAGGCAATATATGAAAAACCCACAGGTAACATCACACTAAATGGGGAGAGACTGAAAGCTTTTCCTCTAAGATCAGGAACAAGACAGGGATGCCCACTATCACCATTGCTATTCAACATTGTGCTGGAAATTCTAGCTAGAGCAATTAGGCAAGAAAAAGAAATAAAAGGCATCCAAATTGGAGAGGAAGAAGTAAAACTTTCACTATTTGCAGATGACATGATTCTATATGTAGGAAATCCAGAAAAATCTACAGCAAAGCTACTAGAACTAGTCAGTGAATACAGCAAAGTAGCAGGCTACAAGATCAACAAGCAAAAATCTGTAGTGTTCCTATACACAAGTAATGTGCAACAAGAGGAGGAAATCAAGAAAAAAATCCCATTTACAATAGCAACCAAAAGAATCAAGTATTTAGGAATAAACTTAACCAGGACACAAAAGACCTTTACATAGAAAACTATAAGAAACTGCTAAAAGAAATTGAACAAGACCTGAAAAAATGGAAGAACATACCATGTTCATAGATTGGAAGACTAACTATAGTTAAGATGGCAATTTTACCTAAACTGATTTACAGATTCATTGCAATACCAATTCAAATCCCAACAACTTACTTTACAGAAATAGAAAAACCAATAACTAAATTTATTTGGAAGGGTAAGGTGCCCCGAATAGCCAAAAATATCTTGAGAAAGAGGAATGAAGTGGGAGGTCTCACACTACCTGACTTTGAAGCATATTACAAGGCTACAGTGCTCAAAACAGCATGGTACTGGCATAAGGACAGATATACTGATCAACGGAGTCGAATTGAGTGTTCAGAAGTAGACCCTCGCATCTATCTGACTGATCTTTGATAAGGCAGTGAAGCCGAAGCAACTGGGAAAGAGCAGCCTGTTCAATAAATGGTGTTTGGAGAACTGGCTATCCATTTCCAAAAGAATGAAAGAGGATGTCCATCTCACACCTTATACCAAAATTAATTCAAAGTGGATCAAAGACCTAAACATTAGCACCAAGACCATAAAACTCTTAGAAGAAAATGTAGGGCAATATCTTAAAGATCTTGTGATAGGAGGTGGTTTCTTAGACCTTACACCCAAGGCATGAGCAACCAAAGAACAAATAGACAAATGGGATCTCCTCAAAATTAAACACTTTTGTACATCAAAGGACTTTGTCAGAAAAGTAAAAAGGCAACCTACACAATGGGAGATGATGTTTGGAAACCACATATCAGATAAGGGTTTAATATCCCGAATATATAAAGGAATCCTGCATCTCAATAACAGAAAGACAAACAATCCAATTAAAAAATGGGCAAAAGACATGAATAGACATTTTTCTGAAGAGGAAATACAAATGGCTCAAAAGCATGAAAAAATGCTCAACTTCACTGGCTATTAAGGAAATGCAAATCAAAACCACAATGAGATATCATCTCACACCTACCAGAATGGCCATTATCCAAAAAACAGAAAATGACAAGTGCTGGAGAGGATGTGGACAAAGAGGCACACTTATTCATTGTTTTTGGGAATGTAGAATGGTGCAACCACTCTGGAAGACAGTATGGAGTTTCCTCAGGAAGCTAAATATAGATATGCCATATGACCCAGCTATTCCATTGCTAGGTAGATACTCAGAGGAACTGAAACTTAAGACACAAACAGACATTTGTAAACTGATGTTTACTGCAGCATTATTCACAATTGCCAAGAGATGGAAACAGCCCAAATGTCCATCAAAGGACGAGTGGATAAACAAACTGTGGTATATACACTTGATGGAATATTATGCAGCTGTAAGACAGAACAAAGACATGGATCATGTAATAATGTAGATGAACCTTGAGGACATTATGTTGAGCGAAGTTAGCCAGAAACAAAAGGACAGATTCTGTATGGTCTCACTAATATGAACAGACATTAATGAACAAACTTTGGGAGTTAAAAGCTGACAACACAGGCGACCAGGAGATAGAAAGAGGGCAGAGATCAGCCATTTGATGCTGAAGGACTACAGAATGTTTAGGATTGATTGCATAGATCCAGAAATAGATAGCATAATACTGTGTGTTGGTAGCACGGTATTGTAAGTACACTGAACAAAGATGTCTGTGAGTAAAGCTGAAAGAGGTGGGATAGGAGAATGTATGACACCAGAGGTAAAGATAGATGATAAAGACTGGGACTGTATAACATGGCAAAAACTGGAGTGGCCAATGACTGTTACTAAATATACAAATGTAAAAATGTTTTTGCATGTGGGAAAGCAAATGAATGTCAACCATGTAGAAATTTGAAAAGGGGATGGTATTCAGGAAGAAACATAATCAAAGCAAACTGGAGTCTATGGTCAACAGTAACATTGTAATATACCTCCATTAAATGTAACAAAGGCAATATGCCAATGCTAAATGTATATGAGAGGGGGATATAGGGGAGGAATATGGGATTCTTGGTAGCGGTGTTATTTGCTGTCCTTAGTAGTATATTGTATTGTATGACATGTTATTTTTCTTTTTATCATTTTTTCTTATTGCTAAAAAAAAAAACAATTTTTCTTGTAGTAATCAGTATGTTCAAGTGCTGACTGTGGTCATAAATGTACAACTTTATGATGATACCATGAACAACTGATTGTACACTGTGGATAAATGTATGCTATGTGAATATAACTCTATAAAATTGTAGGAAAATATATATATAGGAGTAAAAGTGTTGGAGAAAACATGGTGAGAGGGATGATGCCTCACCAATATGGACTAACTACAATGTGTAAACTCAGAATTGAATCTTAGAACATAGCCTAACACAGACATAATAATTGTAATAGTCCCTAGATTGTAAGCTCTTACAGCAGTTAACTCTATCCCTGAATTGTAATGCCTATCTCTAAACTTTGAGATGCTGATCCCCTAGCGTATAACCTGATTGGTCTCTGGAACAATGCATATCTCTGAGACACCTGAAACTCAGAGCTAGAGCTCGGCAGATATGAATGTCAGTATTAGTGCATACAGCCACTGTCAAAAAAAAAAAAAAAAAGCTGAAAAAGAGCCCAGACTTCAATTAGTGATATGAACGAAGCAGGTCTGGTTAAGACCAGGGCAAGCCAGGCCAAAGGGTAAAGGTTGAAACTGACTGTGTTTTAAAACTTCAACTTCCATATTAGACCAAGGGAATAGATATCTATTTGGTACAGAATCTAAATTTTCTAAATGGTACAACTCTACAGTTGATTTGTTCAAACACCACAATTGCATGGAACTTTGAATAGGAAGTGAGATACGGTAGGTTAGTATAGGCTGGAGTGAAATAGTGACACATCCCAGAGTAATTTGGGCAGATAATAAAAAATATATTTACAGCCTCCTCCTCCGCAGCCTGAGGATCTGGGGGAAGGTGCGGATGTGTTGGACTTCCTCACCTGGACTGGTGTTGATGTTGTCACAAACATTGGGACTGGCAGTTTGATGTGCTGAGCCCTCGAGCATAGGACTTGCCCTTATGAAGCTCGTTGCTGCAAAGGAGAGTCTAAACTTGCATGTAGTGGTGCCTAAGAGTCTCCCCCTATTTCCTCTTTGTTGCTCAGATGTGGCCCTCTCTCTCTCTAACTGAGCCATCTCGACAGGTGAACTCGCTGCCCTCCCCGCTACATGGGACCCGACTCCCAGGGTTGTAAATCTCCCCGGCAATGCAGAATATGACTCCCGGGGATGAATGTGGACCCAGCATTATGGGACTGAGAGTATCTTCTTGACCAAAAGGGGGATGCAAAATGAGACGAAATAGTTTCAGTGGCTGAGAGATTTCAAATGGAGTCAAGAGGTCACTCTGGTGGACATTCTTATGCACTATATAGAAAACACCTCTTAGGTTTTAATGTATTGGAATAGCTAGAAGTAAACACCTGAAACTACCAAACTCCAACCCAGCAGTCTGGACTCCTGAAGACAATTATATAATAATGTAGATTACAAGGGGTGACAGTGTGATTGTGAAGACCTTGTGGATCACACCCCCTTTAGCTAGTGTATGTATGAGTAGAAAAATGGGGATAAAAACTGAAGGACAAATGGGGTGGGATGGGGGGATGATTTGGGTGTTCTTTTTTCACTTTTATTTTTTATTCTTGTTCTGGTTCTTTCTGATGTAAGGAAAATGTTCAGAGATAGATTATGGTGATGAATGCATAACTATGTTATCATACTGTGGACAGTGGATTGTATACCATAGATGATTGCATGTTGTGTGAATGTATTTAAATAAAACTGAATTTAATAAAAAAAGAAAAAAAAAAACCACCTTAGGATGTGGTAATGCTAGAAAACAATTGACTAGAAGAGGACTTAGATTTAATTAATAATCAGTTTATCCCTGTGTTCAATCATTCAGCTCAAAAGTCTCACAAAGAAAAAATTACAGTAACTGGCAGTCATAAAAGAACTGTTAAGCGAGTGCAAAAATGTGATGGAGCTTGTGTCCCAAATGACTCTTGGATTGATCCCCACCTCCATCTTCACCTCTACCAGCCTGACTCAGGCACTCACGGCTGCTCGTTTGGACTCTTGCCTGTGACTCTGAGTATCCACCCACCCCATCTTTCAATCCATTTTTTGTACCCAGCAGTCAGATAAAGTTTTTCAGACTACAAATCTGATCAGGTTACAACTTCCTCAACAGCACCACCTACCAAATAACAAGAAGAATCAGTATCTACCCCTTGGAAGGGGTAGTGGAGGAGGAAATCTCACCCTGGCCTGCTTGACTAAAGCCCTGCCACCCCTCCATTCCCCTTTGCTCTCCGCAGTGACCGCACTGTCCTTATTGAAGTGCCTTAAGTTTGTCCTCCTCCCTTTGGTAACAGGTTAAATCTCCCTCCAGTTTACTTTTGTAGCCTCATGTGCTTCTGCTCTGTGGCATATACAGCTACTACATTTATATTTATCTGTGCAAATTCTTGAAATGTCTTCTTCATTAGGCTGAAGTCAGGGAGCACATTAATGTTTTGGTCACTTTTATATTCTCCATGTTTACCATGAAATTTAGCAAACTGTAAGTGCTCAGTATATATTATGATCCCTCAATTCCACTCCTAGGTGTGTGTTCTGGTTTGCTAGAGCTGCTGTTACACAAAATACCAGAAATGGATTGGCTTTTATAAAGGGGATTTAAGTAGTTACAAATGTACAGTTCTAAGGCCATGAAAGTGTCCAAAGTAAGGCATCAACAAAATGATACCTTCATTGAAGGATGGCTAATGGCATCCGAAAAACGTGTTAGCTGGGAAGGCACGTGGCTGGCGTTTATTGATCCCCAGGTTGTGTTTCAGCTCCTCTTTCAGCGCCTGTGAATTCTTGGTTCTTCCTCCCAGGACATTTCTCTCTAAGCACCAGGGCAAACTCTGGGCTTCATCTCATAGCTAAACGTCCTTCTGTCTGCATCTCCAAGTATCTCTAAGTGTCAGTGTCAGCAAGTGTCGGAGACTGTGTGGCTCTTTTTAAAGGACTCCAGGAACTAATCAAGACCCACCGTGAATGGGCAGAGCCATAACTCCATGGAAACATTTTATCAAGAGGTTACACCCTAATCAAAAATATCAATCAATCTGTCACCACAAGATTGCATTAAAGAATATGGCTTTTTTTCTGGGGGACATAATATATCCAAACTGGTACGATATGTATCCAAATAGACATGACAATTTGTGTCCATCAAAAGATATATTGAAGAATACTCATAGCAGCCTTGCTCTTAAATGTCGAGACCTGGAAAAAACAATGTCACAAATATGATTACAAAACAATTCAGAAACTCTGACTGTAGTATTCATTGTCCCTTCCCAACAGAAATGACCCATCAACAGGAGAATGGATAAGTAGCGGGTAGGTTATATTGATACCAGAAAATACCACACAGGAAGAAAATGAAATTACTATGATCTGAATGAAAATGAATGAATGTCACAGACATAATGTTGAGTGAAAGAAGCCAGACACAAAAGAGTATATTCTGTATGATTTTACTTATATGAAGTTTAGAAAGAGGCAAAACTATTCTGTGGTGATAGAAATCAGGATAGAGGTTACCTTTGGGTGGGAGCAGACTGAAAGAAGAAATAAAGAGGTGCTGAAAATGTTCTGTATCTTGATCCGATGATTGTCACACATTGTACACATAAATGTACAACCGAACTATATCCTCATGATGTGTACCATCCTGAATGTAAGCTATACTTCTATAAAAATGTATGTATGCATATCTGTATCTATATACATATACATCTATAGCTGTGTCTTTACCTCAATCTATTTGTTGAATGAACAAATTGAACAGGCAATGGTTGAGCTGGCCTTGAAGATTAGTTAGGATTTGAAGTGGAAGAAGTCAGATGGTGAATGGAGACCTCAGGGTGGGAACTGGGGAGAAGAGGAAGGAAATGAAGGGACTAACTAGACAACAGGTAAAGTAGGCAGGATCTTTGTAAGCAGGAGTTCAGGTGTCCAGTGGTAATAAAACTAGAACTATTAAAGGTTTTCCAACAGAAGAATATCGTGAGAAAATGGCCAAAGGGAATTTACCTACAACATCATATTCTAGCATAACAAGATGTTATGTATGTTTATCACTGTTCTTTGTTACAGTTAACTGATGAGGAGCGAGATGTCACATTGGGTTGTACAGGGTCAGTTGGAAAGCTATCCCATTTCCCTAGGGTTATGAACCAGAGCTCAGAGCTGAGAACAAAAAGCAGAATGTTTCCTTACTGATTCCACCTGAATTGTTCTGGGCTGCCTCCCCCTCTAGCCCCTGCCGAGCTTGCCAAAGGAGGCATTTCTATCACCGATGGAGAATTCATGAAGTCACAGGCACCTTTAGAGCATTTTGCCTGCACTATCTAACTCACCCTCCCCAAACCCTATGAGGGCGACTGATTGAAGATTGATCAATTTTAAATGAGGTTCATTTATTCTCCCGATTTCTCAAATGAGGAAACTAAGGCTCTGAGAAGGTAAGTAGCTTGCCCAAGGCCACACTGCTAGTTAGGGAAGAGCTGGGTCCCCTCCGGCTCCCATGCCCTCGGTGTGCCCTGACAATGGCATTACGTTACTTCATAAGCCAAAGGACTGCAGGAGATCATGAGCGCCAAGCTTTCCCCACAAGAACTGGGACATGGTGAGGACTCAGTAAATATCGTCTATCATGATCAGGCCTCTGAAAAATGGAGGCTTGGAGAGGTTGCTCAAGGCCATGTAACTAAGTAACATTGCATTTGTGCCACTTTGACCGTGAATTCAATTGTGTGGATTGGATCTAAGTGACCTCCTGTTGCTCTCAAATGCCGCATCGCATTATGATTTTCTTGGGCCCTGGGCACTTTTGCCTTCCTGGGCCCCTTCCTCCATGAAACAAATATTAAAAAGTATGTTGTGTGACTACACCAATATAAAGACAAATGCAACCTAGGTTGGATTATATTAATTTTTTTTCGGATTAAATATTACTATTATTGTAAAAATCATTATGGCCCTCTAAATTTCCATGGGCCCTGAGCACGGAGCCCACAGTTGCCTAATGGGGAGCTGGCCCTGCCCACCTGTGGCAAGGCGGCTGGTTTCTTCTGGGAGTGGTGGAGAATTTGTGGGTGAAACTGCAACTGGCTCCTTCCTTCCTTCCTTCCTTCCTTCCTTCCTTCCTTCCTTCCTTCCTTCCTTCCTTCCTTCCTTCCTCCTCCCTCCTCCCTCCTCCCTCCCTCCTTCCTTCCTTCCTTCCTTTCTTTTAATGAGAAGAGAGGCTACTTTTCTTGTACTGTTTTTAAACTGCCATAGTTATCACAAAAGATGCAGCTATCAACATGAAAATGGTATTTGGGTTCATATGATAGTGAAGACTTTTGGACTTAATGAAAAAGCATAAAACAATCAAGAAGGAGGGGTAAAAAAAAAACAGAGACAGTAATTCATGGCAGTGATCTTTTATGTGACTTTATCCAATTTGGAATGGGGTAGAGGGAAGAAATTGATGAAATGCTGCACAATGCTAGATTTTAAAGAGGCCTTGATATAAATAATGAATAATGCTTTCAGGCTTTCGAAATGCACAATTTTAGTCTCAGGTTAAACAGTAGTGCATTGGAGTCAATCTAAATATGCAGAGATAGATAGCATCAAATATTGCTTAGAGTACAGGTTTTCCTAAAAAATTTTACATTACCTATTTGCTTAAGATTGCACAATTCTAGAAGGCTTTTGAAAAAGCACTTAAAAAAAAAATCCCTCTGACACTTGGGTGGTATTTATCCATGGGATTTGAATAGCTCTTAGCTAGTGACTAGTGTTTGTAACCTTTTATGGAGGTCTTTAAAAGCAAGCTCATACATCAGAACAGCGGAGTGAAGCAATACACCGCCCAAGTTCTAAATGTCTCATGGGACACCACAGCGTGCTTACACATCTTCATTCTGTGTACTTAACTACAGCGGTGTGCTGCACAGAACAACAGGTAAGTGTAAAATAGGGCTTAATTTAGGCATTGTAGCTGCTATTAACACAAAACTAAGAGCACAAAGATGATGATGCAGTTTCCTGTTCTATCAAGAATGGTGGGTGTAATTGCTCCAAGGGCTGCGCAATATGAGAACAAATGAATGTGACACCGGGACGGGAAAGTCAATGCAGAGAAGATAAGTTAAACCACCAAACAATTACCTGATGCCTTTGGCACTGGTCATGATGAATGGGATAATCTGATCCTGAACCAAGGTATGTGCAGACCAGAAATGCTTGGCCTGGATCTAACCCAGATATCTCTGATGACCACAGAGCTAGCATGAAGGAAGGAAGGAGACTGGATAAGTAGCAGCTGCCCTGTTTAGAGGTGGCAGAACACCTGGTTCACCAGTTCATATCCGCCCCTGGGGACTCTTCAACCCTAAAGCCACTGTGGGTTTTATGAGGGAGGGATTTCTAGGTTATCTTTCACTTGAGACTAATAGTATAGTTATTAGGGTGCTTAGGAGTGGGGGATATGGTGGTGACAGGAAAGGACATACCCCATCAAAAGGAAGACAACACCCTTTGGATTCAGACAACTGTCACTATGTTGAAATGTAAGCACGAGTTGCCCAAGCTTCCCATTGTTCAAGAGAAGCCAGAAATCTGAATTTCTTTTCATGGGAGAATTTCCTGATACTTATAGGTTACTGTGCTGGTTTGTATATATTTTATCCCCCAGAAAAAGCCATATTCTTTAATGCAGTCTTGTAGGGGCAGAGGTATTAGTGTTGATTAGGTTGGAACCTATTGGTTCAGTGTTTCCATGGAGATGTGACCCACCCAACTGTAGGTGGTGACTCTGATTAGATAATTTCCATAGAGCCGTGGCCCCACCCATTCAGCATGGGCCTTGATTAATTTACTAGAGCTCTGTATAAGTGCTCAGACAGAAGGAGCTCAGAGAGTGACATTTTTAAAGAGGAGCTGCAGCTAAGAGAGGAAAAAATGCCCCAAGAGCAACATTTTGGAGAACGCCATTTTGAAACACAACCTGGAAGCAAGTGGATGCCAGCCACATGCCTTCCGAGCTAACACAGGTTTTCCAGACGCCAATGGCCATCCTTCAGTGAAGGTGCCCAATTATTGATGCCTTACCTTGGACACTTAATGACCTTAAGACTGTAACTCTGTATCCAAATAAGCCCCCTTTATAAAAGCCAATCCATTTCTGGTATTTTGCATTCCAGCAGCATTAGCAAACTGGAACAGTTACCAAATCTGCCAAAGGTTTAAAACACTGAGAACACAAGAACAATAAGGAATAAATAGCAAACATCTGCTACCCCCAGTTCATGGACCACCAATTTATAGCTTCTATTAGAAAGGAAAGGGGAATATAAACATCAGTAGGAATTAGTGAGGGCTGAGAAAGCCTTTAATTAATTGTGAAAAAGAAAATCTTTTATTGGGAGATTTAACCAAATTACAGTATTAAACAGTGTATTCATCATTTTCAACCTAAAAGAGGCAACCCTTTCCTCAACCTAAAGGAAAAATAAGTAATTATATGCCAGGAATAATTTTTAAAATACCAATAAATTTTTTAAATGTCATTTTTTAGTTAGTTTATGTCTTACTCTGTTGCCATGATGGGTTATAAGGAGATTCCAATAAATTGCTCAAAAAGAAAGGAGTAGGGAGTTTCTTCAGAAGATGAAAAAATAGTGTGGACAGAGATTTTCTTTTTTAATAATCGTCCAGAAAACATCTAAACAAACTTAAACTTCACCAGAGAGAGTTTGCCAATAAGTCCGTAAAGCAAAAGCGTTATTAACCTCAAGACAGAGATGCCATTGGGATCACAGGAAAACCATCTGCCTTGCACCATTTTTTATTGACACTTCAGGGTAAACTAATAAAACTCTCCTTTTCAATTAAATTTTGGAAACTCACGTTCCCTCTTTCTCAAGTACTGAAAACCAGTATAAAACCACAGTAGCCCCCTTTTTGCTCAAACCCTCTCTTGGTTCAGGAAGTAAAGTCAGTGGCACATTCTAGAATTTTCCTTGGCACAGAAGTCTACCAGATATCATGCTAACAAAGGGGGAAACATTAAAACCTTTTTCATTATTGCAAGAGAGATTGTAGAGCTATTTTGAAAGGAAAAGTGGTTTTTAATGTGTGATTTCTGTTCCTTTTCAAGGCCTCCTAGAATCACAGGTAGGAACTGAAAGGGATCTCAGAGAATTAGAATACAAATTTTACAGACAGGAGGATTGAGATCCAGAATGGCTGATTCTATTAATGTCAAAGAGCAAAGCGGGTCAGCTTCAATTGCACGTCCAAGGCAGGCAACTTTCTAAAGTGGTTCCCTGTGAGCCCCACGCCTGGTGCTCATGCCATTTTGGAAGCTTCTCTCCTTGAGTGTGGACTGGCCTTGATAATCATGGCAGAAGGGATGGGATGTCACTTCTAGGATTAGGTTACAAAAGACTGTGACTTCCATCTTTGCAACCATCTCTTTCCAGGTTACTAGCTCACGCTCTGGCTCTTCTCCCATGTTTGCTCTGATGACTCAAGCAGGAGACTCCTCCATGGCAGGGAGATGGGGGAGTCACCAGCTACCCACCAGTGAGGAATTGAGGCCCGGAATCCAAAAGCCTCCGAGGAACTAAATCCTGCAGACAGGATGTGAGTGAGTGTAGACTCGGATCCTTCAGATGAGCCCCAACCCTGGCTGAAACCTTGAGTGCAGCCCGTGAGAGGCTCCGGAGCAGAGGACCCAGCTAAGTGTGCGTGGATCCCCTACCCACAGAAACTGTCAGATAATAAATGTGTTATTTTACGCTGCTAAATACTGGGGAAACGTGTTGCCTAGCAATAGGTAACTAATACAATACCCCAGGGCTCTTGACCCATGGACCGGTATTCTTTGCCCAGTTTGCCATCCTTATATTCTTTGTAGATACCATTTCAATTACTTTGTGCACACCCTATTAATAATCAGTGGCAGGACACTGGATTAAGTAAGGTCAAGTATACAAAAATGAGAGTGGCAGAGTCCTTATTCTCTCAAAATTTTGCTTCACAAATGGAACTAAATTTTAAAATGGTTATCCTGGTGGGATACAAAAAGACTTCCATTTGAGACCAATTTCCTTACTGGGAAATGAACACAACAGTGCCTATGTAATTGGGCTGTTGTGAGAAGCAGAAAAAGTGGCTGCTTGAGTAGTGCTTTCTGTGTGCCATCTAGAGAGAGTGGGTTCAAGAGTCTGTGTTTTAACTACTTTACTCTCCTACTTCCAGAAAAATGAAAAATAATGGGATAAAATGTAGAAAGTACTTACCCAGTACCTGATAAATATTAAGAGCTCAACATGTGGACATGTGGTATTATTGTTATTATTATTATTATCATCATTATTATTAAGACATAATTCCATTGGCTGGCAACAGCAGATGCTGTACATAACAATGATATTTTTATTGTAAAATATAACATATATACATAGAACTGAAAACTTTCCAAGTGAAATTTAATAAGTAGTTAGAGAACAAATTTCAAAGAATATTACAGGTTACAGTTCCACAGTTTCAGTTATTTCTTTATTGTGAAATATAACATATATACAAATTATAATTTATAAAGTAGCTATAGAACAAATTTCAAAGGATGTTATGTGTTACAGTTCCACAATTTTAATTCTTTCCTTCTAGCTATTCTAATACCCCAGAAACTAATAAAAAGAAAATTATATAAAGATTCAGTATTCATAATCCTTTGTTAAATTCCATCTTTCTGTCGCTACCCCTTCCTCTAGTTTAATCACTTTCCCAATCTTCAGGGATGTCTAGGCAGTGACCACCCTAAGTTGTTCATGTTAAAAAGGGGTGTCAATTTGATGAGAAAAGAGGACACATCTGGTTGATGTTCTTGAAGAGGCTGTTGCCTCTGGGTTTTGGGACTTAACTGGCATAGGAGTTCTCTGAAGAATTTAAATTTCGTGAAGAATGAATTTAGTGAGTGAAAACTTTATAGAGTCTCAGATAGGGATCTGGGTAATCTTTAAGGTTTTCAGGACTACTGTTGACTTGGGCTTATCATATTGTGGTAATTTGGCATATCTACCCGAGGCTTGCAGAGGAGTAACCTCCAGGACAACCTCCTGACTATTTGAATTCTCTTAGCCACTAAAACCTTATTTTGTTGTCTTTCTTTTCCACCTTTTGTCAGAAAGGCATTCTCAATCCCCTGATGCCAGGGTCAGGCTCATTCATGGAATCCGTGTCCCACATCACCATTCATCTGAAGGATCCTGTCCCACATTGGGGGGAAGGTGATGAATTTATTTGTAGAGTTAGGCTTACAGAGAGAAAGCCCACATTTGAGCAACAAAAGAGGTTCTCTGAAGGTGATTCCTAGGCATAATTATAGGTGGGCTTAGCCTCCCCTTTACAACCATAAGTTTCACCCGAGCAAGCCTCAAGATCAAGGGCTTGACTTATAAAGTAGGGGGTTCCTAAGTTCACATAGCATATGTTATGTCCACAATAATCCATCCGCATCGCACATTATCATCACTTAGTTGTACAATCCTCATCACTCTCCATTTTAAACAATTCTCATGACCCAAAACAACCCCCATAGCACTTTTCAGCCCTTAATTATTTGTCCCTAGTATTTGTGTGGTTCTAGTAAGGTATTCCTATTAATTATAATCCCTAGTATATAATAGGTATATTTTTCCCATATACCATTCTATTGTCAACTCTCTGTACTAGTGTCATACCTTGGAAGTCTATCATGAAAACACCTATCTATATTTGTAGTGCTGTGCGGGACACTGTTATCGAGTTCTGACTTGGCGGGCCTGGGCCAGGGGAACTGATCAGCCCCTAGGAAAGGTAGTGGGGCACGGGTGGTTGCGCCCTCCACGGCCCCCCGGGCCTGAGAAAGTGGAGCCGAATGCAGGCCCCATTTCCTCACCCCAAAGTAAAAACCACTGGGGAGGGCTTGCCGGAGAAAACCGCCCCCTTTACCTTGCCCACCCACTCCCCGTTACCGGAGCAACTCCCGCTCCTTTTCAATCAACCTCCGCGCCCTCTCAGAACCAATCCAAGCCTTTAACCCTTACAGCTACCCCGCCCTCTAAATGCCCGATATAAGCTTGTACTCTCCCCTAATAAACTCTCTTGGTTTTCATCATCCTAAAAGAAACGTGTCCCGCCTGTTCCTTTCTCGCCGCCCTCCATACTTGCACGCCTCCCGCCGGGGACCTGGCCAAGTCCCCCGCCTCGCCCTCGCCTCCGGGAAAGAGCCCCCGCCGCCGGTACCCTCGGAGCAATCCTGGGAGCCTAGGATTTAGCAACCGGCCGCCACCCTCCCCCAGACGAATCAACTGCGACCGCAACTGGCGCCCAACGTGGGGCACCTGGAATTAAAAGTCCTCTCCACGCAGCGGTCCAGTAAAACCACCCGCTCGCCCGGACGCCTCTCCAGCTCCCCTTCTCCTCGCCTGCAAAGTAAGGGCCGCCTCTCCCTCGCCGCCCCGCGGAGCCGCCCCTCCCTCGCCGCTCCACGTCTGGAGCCGCCCCTCCCACGCCGCTCCGCGCCCGGGCCGCTCTTCCTTTCCCGCGTTAACCTAACTCTTGCCCCCGACTACCTTTCGTCTTTCTTCCTATATCCCCCCCATTCCTCCTAACACTCTTCCTCCAGTAGCTTTCCCTCTTCCCCTCCATTACTTTGCTGTGGTCCTCTGTGTCTTTGTTTCTTTGTTTCGCGCGGTGTGCCTCTTTGCAACCGCCCCCCCACCCCCAAACTGCTCTCGCTACTGGAGGCTCCTGCCTTCTATTCTCACCGTCTCCTTCGGCCTCGCTGCCACAGTTTACCTCATTTTCTTTACTCAATAATCAACCCCCCTTTTTTCTCTTTTCTCACTCCGCTATGGGTAATCGTCTATCTGCACGCCAAGCACCCCAAGTTCGCGCTCTGGCGGGTCTCCTAGACACACATCGCTGTAAAGTGTCTGTCCGGCAGCTGCAGGTATACTGGGACCTCCTGCTGCCCTTTAACCCATGGCTCACCACTTGCCATCTTTGGGACCCTGTTACTTATGATCGCCTTATTGATCGGGTCACCAACGCCATGGAACATGAGAGCAAGCGCTTCCCTCCCGGCTTGCTCCCCACCTTAATAACCGTCCGCTCCTGCCTTCAAGGCTCCCTCCCCCCTGATCGAGGCCCCATTAAATCCAAGGAGGCCCTATCAACCCAGCCAACAGATTCAGACAGCGATACTAATGTAGACCACGATTCGGACACAGAATCCTTAGTCGAGCAAATTAACAACGCGCTCGAAGTCGCCCCCCAAAAACAAAGCAATACTAAGCCTCGCCAAGATGGCGAACTTCCTCCTTCTTCTTCCATCGAGGGGAGGAAGTGCTCCGGCGATGACGTCAGCCCTAAGCTGGGCCGGAAACCGCATGCGCTTTACCCCGCCCTTTCACAGGGCGGAGCTAGTCCACCATCTTATGCCTTAGCCACTCCCACCGCGCCGCCATCTTGCGACGCTTGGGGCCTCCCACTTCCGCCTCCCCCTCCGGCGAGCTCCCCCTCGGAGCCGCTACCGGCAGCTGCCGCCGCTCCTCCCACCCTGCCGACTAACAACCCCTGGCTGCCTTCTACACCTCAAGGCAACCCTTGGGGCAACGCTCCCCCTACCCCCACTCCCGCGCCAGGCCCTCTGCAAGCGCATCCTCCTTTCTCTTGTGCTTTTCGCTGCTTTCCTCTTAACCTTACCCCCACACCACAGAAACCGTATGACTGGTATCCCATTGACTCTGATACTATCAAGCAGCTTCGCAGGGCCGTCAAGGAAGACGGGTTAGGTAGCCCATACGCTTCCCAATTACTACAGGATCTCGGCATGGACTTTTGCCTCCCCCAAGACTGGGCCTCGCTTGCCCGTGCCATTCTTAACCCCGGCCAGTTTGTTGATTGGCGTGCTCACTTCCAGGCAGAAGCAGCTAAGCAAAGTGAGCAAGACGCAGCCACTGAAGTCTATCATCACCCCGAAGCCTACTTGGGCACGGGAGCGTTTATAAATGCATCTGCCTATATTAATGCACCTGCCACCTTTTGGCCTATCCTTTGGAAAATCGCCTTACGAGCGTTTGCCAACTGCTCTACCTGTTGGCCTAATAAATTCACCAAGCTCTTCCAGGAGCCGAGTAAGCCTTTCACCACCTTTGTCTCCAGAGTCGAAGAAACCTGCGCTCGAAAGGTAAGTAATCCCCAGGCCCAATATTACATGTGCCCATCCTCAAATCCTGGAAAATCGTACTGTAATTCCCCCAACGAGTACTACTGTGCATACTGGGGGTGTGAAACATTAGCCACTAATTGGAAGCCTCCTGTTCCTAATCATTACCTTACCTTAAAGTGGGCCCCTACAGGGTGCAAACTCCCTACAGTTAACTGGCTCGGCCAAGAAAGTGAGGGATCCTGCACACATCTTAATCTTACAGTGCAGCTCCCCACTGATCCCTCCTGGTTACTCGGTCAAACCTGGGGCTTCAGAATCTATTTGGAAGGAGCCAACCCAAGTTCCCTTATTTTGATAAAAAAGGAGGCTGTACTAAAAAACCCCTCTGCCATTGGTCCCAATAAAGTCATTAACCCCCTTTTTCCACAGCCCTCCAGCCGCACCTCAGCTCCAACCAGCTGCACCTCAGCTGCCAACAGCGCATCGCCAACCCCACCACCCCAACCTTTTCTCCAATAGCGCATCGCCAACCCCACCACCCCAACCTTTTCTGCCCCCCTCTCGTTACTCCTCTCCCCTCCTCGGCCTTATCCAAGCGGCCTTCACCTCAGTGAATTCCTCCAACCCCAATCTTACCTCCTCTTGTTGGCTTTGCCTCTCCACTTCCTCCCCCCTGTATGAGCCAGTTGCCTCCAACCTCTCCTTTTCAGAAAACACAGAGGACAGCCCCTCGGAATGCAATTGGAATACCTCTGCCGTCCCCCTAACCTTTCATTCAGTCTCCTTTACAGGAAAGTGCATCCGCCCTCGCTCAAGTAACTCTCCCAACCTCACAGCTTGTGCCAACTACTCATCTCCCAGCAGCTCTGCAAAATTTCTCATTCCTCATAACTCCTCCCAATGGCTCTGCTCCTCTACAGGGCTTACCCCCTGCCTTAACGTGCAAACCCTCAATACAACTAATGAAACTTGCCTCCTAATTGTCCTCATCCCTAGGGTCCTATACCACAGCGAGGAAGACTTCTTCCTCCGCCTGGAAACAACTGCAGCTTCTGCCCCACTGCAAAAGCGAGAGCCCATCACCGTCCTCACGATTGCCTCCCTCCTAGGTCTTGCAGGCGCTGGCACCGGAATCGCTGCATTAGCCAGTCAAGGCTCTGCCCTAAGTCACCTCCGGGCGGCTGTTGACGAGGACATTCGTCACCTACAAGATGCTATTTCTCATCTTAAAAATTCTGTCAATTCCCTCTCTGAAGTCGTGCTCCAAAACCGCCGAGGTCTCGACCTTCTCCTCCTCAAAGAAGGAGGCCTCTGCGCCGCCCTAGGAGAAGAGTGCTGTGTATATGCCAATTCCACAGGGCTCGCCGAGGACAGCCTAAAAAAGGTCCGAGAGGGACTGGAACAACGCAAAAAAGACCGTGAAGCCACCAGCTATTGGTCCCACATCTTTACCCCCCTCCTCCCATACCTCCTCCCTCTCATCGGCCCCCTACTAATGATTATTCTAGCTCTCACCCTAGGGCCCTGCATTATCCGCAAAATTGTTCAGCTTGCTAAGAACCAAGCCAATGCTGTCTTTTCATCATTTGTGCAAGTCCAGTATCAACAACTTGCCTCCACTGAAGAAGCTGACCCTCCGCAGCGTCGCCACCCTCGTCCATCCCGCAAGCAGCGAGGCCCCTCTCGAACGCCCGGGCGCCACACCAACGTCGAGCTCCAGCCTCTCTAACTACCATCTACCCCTATCCCTTCCCCCACCTCCCCTTTCCCTCATCCCTTGGCGGATCTCTCCGGTAAGCTTCTTCCTCTAATTAGAAAAGAAGGGGGAAATGCGGGACACTGTTATCGAGTTCTGACTTGGCGGGCCTGGGCCAGGGGAACTGATCAGCCCCTAGGAAAGGTAGTGGGGCACGGGTGGTTGCGCCCTCCACGGCCCCCCGGGCCTGAGAAAGTGGAGCCGAATGCAGGCCCCATTTCCTCACCCCAAAGTAAAAACCACTGGGGAGGGCTTGCCGGAGAAAACCGCCCCCTTTACCTTGCCCACCCACTCCCCGTTACCGGAGCAACTCCCGCTCCTTTTCAATCAACCTCCGCGCCCTCTCAGAACCAATCCAAGCCTTTAACCCTTACAGCTACCCCGCCCTCTAAATGCCCGATATAAGCTTGTACTCTCCCCTAATAAACTCTCTTGGTTTTCATCATCCTAAAAGAAACGTGTCCCGCCTGTTCCTTTCTCGCCGCCCTCCATACTTGCACGCCTCCCGCCGGGGACCTGGCCAAGTCCCCCGCCTCGCCCTCGCCTCCGGGAAAGAGCCCCCGCCGCCGGTACCCTCGGAGCAATCCTGGGAGCCTAGGATTTAGCAACCGGCCGCCACCCTCCCCCAGGCGAATCAACTGCGACCGCAGTGCTGGTCTGTGGGATAAATGCTTTTAAACAACCCCTTTCAATCCAATTTGCCTTCAATACAGCTCTGACACTTAGAATCCCATTAACAAACAATCCTCACCCCTGTCCATTCCCATACCTTTGAATTCACCCTCATTAACATATCTGAACATATTAGATTATCATTCCCCGTAACTAGCTACTGTCTATTACTAGGTCCCCAATATTCTATATTATAAGACATTGATTTTACATTCTTCAGAGAGTTCATAGAAGTGGTAACATACAATATCTCTCCTTTTGTGCTTAACTTATTTCACTCAGAATTATATCTTCAGAGTTCATCCATGTTGCCATATGTTTCAGGACCTTGTTCCTTCTTACTGCTGCATAGTATTCCATCATATATATATGCCACATTTTGTTTATCCATTCGTCTGTTGAAGGACCCTTGGATTGTTTCCTTCTCTTGGTAATTGTGAACAAAGTTGCTATGAACATTGGTGTACAAATGTCTATTCATGTCACTACTTTCAAATCTTCTGGGTATATACCAAGAAGTGAAATTGTCAGATCGTAGAGTAATTCAATATCTATTTTTCTGAGAAACCGCCAAACCGTCTTCCACAGTGGCTGTGGAACATTCCCACCAGCAATGAATAAGAGTTCCAATTTCTCCACATCTTCTCCAGCATTTATTGTTTCCTGTTTGTTTAATGGCAGCCATTCTTATTGGTGTGAGATGGTATCTCATTGTGGTTTTGATTTGCATTTCCATAATAGGTAGTGAAGATTAACATTTTTATCTTCTGTTTTTTTAGCAATTTGTATTTCCTCTTTGGAAAAATACTTTTTCATATTCTTTTACCAATTTTATAATTGGGCTGTTTGTACTACTGTTATGGAGTTGTAGGATTTCTTTACATATGCAGGATATCAGTCTCTTATCAGATACATGGTTTCCAAATATTTTCTCCCATTGAGTTGGCTGCCTCTCCTTTCACCTTTTTGACAAAGTTTTTTGAGGCATAGAAGCTTTCGATTTTGAGGAGTTCCCATTTATCTATTTTTTCTTTCATTGCTTGTGCTTTGGGTGTAAGGTCTAAGAAGCTACCTCCTAATACTAGATCTTGAAGATGTTTCCCTACATTGTCTTCTAGGAGTGTTATGGTACTATCTCTTATATTGAGGTCTTTGATCCACTTTGAGTTAATTTTTGTATAGGGTGTGTGATGGTTAGGTTCATGTGTCAGCTTGGTCGGGTGATAGTACCCAGGTGTCTGGTCAAGCAAGCATTAGCCTAACCATTACTGCAAGGACATTTGTGGCTGGTTAATAAACCAGAAGACTGGTTTATTAAATTATCAGTCAATTGGCTGTAGCTGTGACTGGTCACATCAACGAGGGGCATGTCTTCCACAATGAGAGAATGAAATCAGCTGGATTTAATACAATCATTGAAGACTTATAAGCAAGACAGATGGAGGACCTTCACTTCTTCTTCAGCTAACTAGTGAAGCATTTCCTGAGGAGTTCATCGAAGTTATCAGTTCGTTGCCTGAAGAGTTCATCAAACATGTTCATCGGAGTTGCCAGTTTGCTGCCTGAGGTGTTCATCGAACATCTTCATTGGGGTTGCCAGTCTGCTGCCTGCCCTATGGGATTGGGACTCGTGCATACCCACAGTTGCGTGAGACACTTCTATAAATCTTATATTTATAGATATCTCTTGTTGATTCAGTTTCCCTAGAGAACCCTAATTAATGCAGGGTGTGAGGTAGGGGTCCTCTGTCATTTCTTTGGTTATGGCTATCCAGTTCTCCGAGCCTCATTTGTTGAAGAGACTGCTCTGTCCCAAGTCAGTAGATTTGGGGACCTTATCAAAAATCAGTTGACCATATATCTGGGGGTCTATTTCCAAACTCTCAATTCAATTCCATTGATCAATATGTCTCTCCTTATGCCAATACCATGCTGTTTTGACTATTGTAGCTTTATAGTAGTTTTCAAAGTGGGGAAGTATATGTCCTCTCATTTTGTTCTTCTTTTTTAGGATGTTTTTGGCAATTTGAGGCCCCTTTCCCTTCCAAATAAATTTGATAACTAGCTTTTCCAAGTCTGCAAAGTAGGTTGTTGGAATTTTGATTGGAATTACATTGAATCTATAGATAAGTTTGGGTAGAATTGTCATCTTAACAATGTTTAGTCATCCTATCCATGAGCATGGAATATTTTCCCACCTATTTAGGCCCTTTTTATTTCTTTTAGTAAAATTTTGTAATTTTATGTGTAGAGGTCTTAACATCCTTGGTTCAGTTTATTCCTAGGTACTTGATTTTTTTAGTTGCTATTGTGAATTGAATTTTTTTTTATTGCCTCTTGAGTTAGGTCATTACTAGTGTATAGGAACATTACTGACTTATGTGCATTAATCTTATATGCTGCCACTCTGCTGAATTTGTTTATTAGCTCAAGTAGCTTTATGGTTGAATTCTCAGGATTTTCCCAATATAGGATCATATCATCTGCAAATAATGGTAGTTTTACTTCTTCCTTTCCAATTTGGATACCTTTTATATCTTTGTCTTGGTGAAATGCTCTCACTGGAACTTCTAGAACAATGTTGAATAATAGAGGTGAGAGTGGGCATCATTGTCTCATTCCCAATGTCAGGGGGAAGGCTTTCAGCCTCTCATCATTGAATACTATGCTGGCTGTGGGTTTTTCGTATATGCCCTTTATCATATTGAGAAAGTTTCCCTCAGTTCCTACCTTTTGATGTGTTTTTATCAAAAAGTGATGTTGAATTTTGTCAAATGCTTTTTCAGCATCTATTGAGATGATCATTTGATTTCTCCTTTTTGATTTAATGTGTTGAATTAAATTAATTGGTATTCTTATGTTGAACCACCCTTGCATGCCAGGAATGAGCCCACTTGGTCGTGGTGTATAATTCTTTTAATGTGCCTTTGGATTAGATCTGCAAGTATTTTGTTGAGGATTTTTGCATCTGTATTCATTAGGGAGATTGACTGATAGTAATCCTTTTTTGTAGTATCTTTAACTGGTTTTGGTATCAGAGTGATATTAACGTCACCAAATGAATTAGGTAGTGTTCCTTTTTCTTCAATTTTTGGAAAGAGTTTGAGCAGAAATGGTGTCAATTCTTTTTCAAATGTTTGGTAAAACTCTCTTGTGAAGGCATCTGGCCGTGGGCTTTAATTTGTAGGTAGATTTTTGATGACTGATTGGATCTCTTTGCTTGTGATTGGTTTGTTGAGGTCTTCTATTTCTTCTTGGGTCAGTCCAGGTTGTTCATGTGTTTCCAGGAAATTGTCCATTTCCTCTAAATTGTCTAGCTTGTTGGAATACAGTTGTTTAAAGTATCCTCTTAGGATTTTTTTTATTTCTTTGGGGTCTGTAATAATTATCCCCCTCTCATTTCTGATTCTGTTTGAGTCTTCTCTCTCTTTTAATTTGTCAGTATAGCTAAGGGTCTGTCAATCTTGTTGATCTTCTCAAAGAACCAACTTTTGGTTTTATTTATTCTCTCTATTGCTTTTTTTCTTTTACAGCTCATTTATTTCTGCTTTAATCTTTGTTATTTCTTTTTGTCTACTTGCTTCGAGTTAGTTTGCTGATCATTCTCTAGCCTCTTCAGTTGTTCAGTTAGGTCTTTGGCTTCAGCCCTTTCTTGCTATTTGATATATGCATTTAGAGCTATAAATTTCCCTCTCAGTCCTGCCTTTGCTGCATCCCACAGGTTTTGATATGTTGTGTTCTCATTTTCATTCATCTCTAGATAATTGCCAATTTCTCTTTCAATTTCTTCTTTTATCTGCTGGTTATTTAGTAGTGTATTGTTTAACCTCCATATATTTGTGAAAGATATGGTTCTTTGGTGGTTGTTGATTTCTAGTTTCATTCCATTGTGGTCAGAGAATGTGCTTTGAATAATTTCACTCTCTTTAAATTTATTAAGACTTGTTTTGTGCCCCAGCATATTATCATCCTGGAGAATGTTCCATGGGCACTAGAGAAGAACATACAGCCTGGTACTTTGGGATGTAATGATCTATATATGTTTGTTAAGTCTAATTCATTTACCATATTGTTTAGGGTCTCAATTTCCTTGTTGGTCCTCTGTCTAGTTGCTCTGTCTATAGAAGGGAGCGGTGTACTGAAGTCTCCCACTATTATTGTAGATACGTCTGTTGCTCCCTTCAGTTTAGCCAATGTTTGTCTCATGTATTTTGGAGCTCCATGATTGAGTGCATAAACATTCATGATTGTTATTTCTTCTTGGTGAATTATCCCTTTTATTAATATATAGTGTCCTTCTTTGTCTCATATGACATCTTTACATTTAAAGTCTATTTTGTCTGACATTAGTATAGATACCCCAGCTTTCTTTTGGTTGCAGTTTGCATAGAATATTTTTTTCCATCCTTTCACTTTCAGCCTCTTTGTGTCTCAGGGTCTAAGATGAGTCTCTTGTAAACAGCATATCAATGGGTCATACTTTTTAATCCATTCTACCAGTCTATATATTTTAATTGGAGAGTTTAATCTATTCATGATTCAAAGTTATTACTGTGAAGTGAGTTATTGAACCAGCCATCTCATACTTTGGTTTTTAGTTGTTAGATCTATTTTTTTTTTATCCCTCTCTTTTTTTCCTTTAAGTTACCCCTGCTAACAGTCTTCAGTTCTGTGCTCTTCTCCAGACCTCTCTCTCTTTTCTTTATTTTTCAACTGGTAGAGCTCCCTTTAGTATTTCTTTCAGGGCAGGTCTCTTATTAACAAATTTTCTCAGTGTTTCTTTGTCTGTGAAAATTTTAAACTCTCCCTCAACTTTGAAGGAGAGCTTTGCTGGATAAAAAGTTCTTGGCTGGCAATTTTTCTTATTCAGAATCTTAAAGATGTCATACCACTGCCTTCTCACCTCTTTGGTGCCCACTGAGTAGTCACTACTTAGTTTTATGTTGTTTCCCTTCTATGTGGCGAATCACTTCTCTCTGGCTGCTTTCAGAAGTTTCTCCTTCTCTTTAGCATTTGACAATCTAATCATATATGTCTCAGAGTAGGTTTAAGTGGATTTATTCTATTTGGAGTTTATTGGGCATCTTTGATTTGCATATTTATTTCATTTAGAGGGTTTGGGAAGTTTTCCTCAACTATGTCTTGAAATACTCTTCCTAGCCCTTTACCCTTCTCTTCTCCCAGGACACCAATGATTCTTATATTTGTTCACTTCATGTTGTCCCTCATTCTTCAAGATCCATTTCAAATTTTTTCATTTTTTTCCCGATTTGTTCTTTTGTGTGCTCGCATTCAATTACTCTGTCCTCAAGTTCACTTATCCTTTCTTATCCCTCTTCAAATCTGCTATTGTGTGTCTCCAGTATATTTTTAATTTTATCCACAGTGTCTTGTATTTCCATAAGGTCTGCTATCATTTTATTTACTCTTTCAAATTCTTCTTTATGCTCTTGTAGAGTCTTCTTGGTTTCCTTTATGTCTTTAGCCACCTCGTTGAAGTTGTTTTGGAGATTTGTTTGTACTTCTTTAATTAATTCCTCCAAATTTTGTGTCGCTTCTGGCTTTTTAATTTGTTCATTTGGCTTATCCATATATTCTAGATTCTTCAAGTGCTTTGTAATTTTCTGTTGGCTTTTGGGGCCTTTTCTTGTCTTGATAGGATTATTTTGGGAAATGTAGGAATATTTGAGTATTTATATACAATTTGGTAAAGCTATTGCTTGCTGGAGTGCAGTTTCCCTAACTTTCAAGTAGGTCTTTCCTGAACTTCTCCTATGTGGTGGGCAGAGTTCAAACCAGGTAGGGGAACCAATCAATGCACTGGATCTCCGTGTGCAATGGGAAGAGCCTGTCCTGGGTCTGCAACATGGGCCCTGAGCAGGTAGGCAGGGAATCAGCTCAAGGGCACCCCACAGATGGAACATGGGCCCTGCCTGCCTGCTCCATGTGTGCTGTCTGCCCATAAGTCTCTGGGGTACATGAGGGGCTCCTGATCATCAGTATGGCGCCTCTCCCCTCCCTGCTTTTTGCTGTTGCACCCCCAGACTTCCATGGGGGGAGAACAAATGCTGCCCACTGGGTTCCTTCACAGGAGCTCCCAGACATCTGGCTGTGGAGGATCACCTCCCCAGCTAACTGTCAAGGTAGGAGCACGGGAGTGGAGAACTGCTGCTTGCTCCCTTGCCTGGTGGTGTTCTCACTACTGCCAGCATGGGAGGCGATTCAGATGGGAACAAACTCACCCCATCCCTTGAGCCACCATCTCTCTTCTGTTTTTGTCGGTGTCCCCTCCATATACTGTTGTAGACTCCCTATGACTGGTCACACCCCTGAAACCACAGTCCCTAGTGTCCTCCAGCCCCTCAACAATGATTTTTTGAAGGTTTTGATGAAAACTGACCCAAAGCATTCAAATCTTTTATCTGCCAAATTCAAAAGGCCAGTATTTTTGAAATGCTTAGATCTGAGAGTATTAAGATACTTTCTACCTAAAAAACAAAAACAAAACAAAACCAACCAGCCCTAAATTCCTCCTTTAACTGGCTTTAACCAAGAAGGAAATTTATTGACTCATATAACTGAGAATTCAAAGACAGAGTTGGCTTCAGGCATGGCTGGATTCAGGTCTCACACAGTATCATTAGGATTTATTCTCCCGGCCATCAGTTGTGGTGGCTTTATTCTTAGATTCCATGCCGTAGTGCCCAGCATCTCCAATCCACACTCTCCTGTCATAGTGGAAAGATGACTTCAGTGGCTCCATCTTCTTAACTTTCTGGTTTCAAGCCCACAGGAAGGAATGAAAGCCTTACAAAAATCAGAGCTACATTCTGATTGGACTTGGTTGGGTCATGTGCTCATATCTGAGCCTATCAGGGCAATATGGTGGCTGGATTGGGCAGGCCTGGGTCATGTGCTTTACCCCAGGAGCTGTAGGTGGGGCCATACCCAGACTCATGCCCTGAGAGCCAGGAGGGGATCCTATCCAAAGAAGTGGGAATTGATGACAGGGAGGCAAACAGTGAGTGCTCACTAAAGAAGCAATAAAGCCTTGAAATAGCTGTGTATTGGACAACCAATCCATATTAGATAAGGAGTAAATATATGACCCTTGCTTCTTTGTCCTAAATATTCTCTTTTATCATTATGTTTAACAGCCTGCTTTCTTATATTGCATTTACAATAACCTATCCTAGCAAACCTTCTTTTAAATACCTGCAAAATAAGAATTGACTACTTTTTTGGGAAACATGCCTATTGCAGAAACATAGGCCAAATAATTATCTCTTCGTTTTCTTCTTTAACCTTTTAAAGTGCTTTACAGCTTCCCCTCCTCCTATATTACATTTCATTTGAAACAAAAATTGAGATCAATCCTTGGCATCAGAAGGGAGTGAATATCTAGCAAAACTGCATCGCTTTGGAAACCAATTCAGTGAATGACCACAATTCAGCTTTCCACAGCACAGTCCACAGTTGAATTCTTTACAAGGTTTGCACATCTTAGACTTCATGTAGGGGAGTCAGTTACCTCTTTTATTAGTTATCTTTGGCTGTGTGACAAATCAGCCCAAACTTAACCAGTGTAAACAAGGCACATTTATTTTCTCACTGGGTCAGGAATTCAGGAGCAGTTTAGCTGGTTGCTTCTGGCTCAGATGGCTCACAAGACTGAAATCAAAGTTTCCCTTGGGCTGGAGTCATCCCAGTGCTTGGCTGAGAGAGGATCTGCTCCCACACTCAGTCACACGGGCTTCTCCCTGGTGGTCCTCACGGCACGGCACCTGCATCACCCCAGCACAAGCCATGCAAGTGCAAGAGAGCACCTGATAGAGAAATCACTGGTTTGTTGTTATAACCTAATCTCGGAAAGGACATCACATCACTTCTGTCATAGTCCATTCATTGGAGGCAGCACTAAGTCCAGCCCACACTCACAGGGAGGGGATTGCCCAAGGAAGCTACCCCAGGAAACAGGGGTCTTTGGGGATCCTCTTAGAAGGCTGCCCACCACACCTCCATGATCCATACTGAGAGGTCTGTGTTAGAAGGCCGTGTCATCTCTAAGGCAACCACAGAACCTGGCCTAAAAGGTGAATATTTTTACAAGATCCCATTGTTGTCTGTATAGGCATTTATTTTTCAAAATTGGATTGATTTTTTTCCTCTCTCATTTACAGCATTGACTCAATTTGAGCAAAAAATACCAGTTTAATTATTGATTTCAGTTAAAAATGCTTTTTAACATTTGATGGTTTCTGGCTATACTTAGGGAGCAGAATAAAGAAACAGAGAACTATGGGTTGACCTCCTGAATAAATGACTTTCAGTTTCACAAGAGCTGCTTTACAGCTTTGTAAAAATAAAATACCTTGAAGACAAATTGGAAGAAAACAACTTGGAAGAGTCTGGATGAATTAACAAAAGCTGTGTGACTTAAGAAAAGTCTGTTGTGTTTAGTTTATATAGAAAATGGAGTTATAGAGAAGAAAAATACTGTACAAATGGACTGATACATAGCGGTTCTACGGTTTTTTACTTTGACATCTTCATGTGGTTTTGATTCTATTCAAAGTCTCACTTTTCTAGTAACAGAAGGAGTAAGAGAGGCTAGAAAACTATTTATTCTCTTTGTGCTTGGGAGTAAAAGAAAACAAGTTTCTCTTTTTAAATGTATGTGTGCACACATGTGTGTGTTCTTTCCTTTTGACTGAAGTAACTTATAAGGCACCTGGAAATAATGGAATTAAATCTCCTTCTTTTCTTGTGCTCCCAACCTTTATAAAGGTTGCTATAAATGTCATAACTACTTTGTTTCCTGAAAAGTAATTTTCCTGTCAGTCTGATCTGTTCCTTTGAGATACCATATTATTAGTCTAGATGATTTCTTTAAAGTGCATCAAAGTATACACTTCAGTGTATTTTTATCATTTCCGTACCTTATAGTGGTTTTTTCACTAACTTCAAGGCTTGTTTCTAAGTCACTAATTATTCATAAAGGATGGTGAGATTGCTTTATCTTATTCTCCTAATGAAATGCATTAAAATTTAAGGAAAATTCTTAATGGAGCTTAAAATGCCAAAAAGAGCTTAGGAAATGAAAAGTCATTTCCTGCTTAAGAAGAAGGCAGACCATGCTTAGAAATGCTAATATGCTAATGGAGAAGTAGAGGGAAGGAGAAAGGAAGAAAGAAGCCAGGGTTGGCTTCTATGTTCTCAGTGTTCACAAGGAACATTAAAAAACAATTCCAGAAATGGCCAGAACCGCCTGGAAGACAATAGCAGTCTCCATTTCCTTAACACAGAGCTTTCTCCACAATGTCCCGGATATCAGGAAGAATATACCCAAAGGAGAGATGGTCATGAAGGGAAAAAAAAAAAAAAAAAATCAAATGTTCTTAGCTGTACATCAAGAAATCATTGACTCAAGCTGACAAGATGCAATCGAATTTTCTTAAAATTTCTAGTTAGTCAAGAGTTAACTACAACAGAATCTTTTAAACAACACATCTAAACAGGACGTGAATGTGTTGTGCTATATAGCTTAATGTAACTGATTTAGAGTCAATAAGAAACACCAATTTTCCTTTTTTTGTGAGACATATTGATTTAAGACAAAAAGCAGTAATTGATCGTATCTTTGGAGGGCAAAGTTGAGCTGATGAGAGAAGAAATTGAAAAGGAGAGAGAGGGGAAAAAATATATGAAAAGCGGTCTGCACATAAACATCCATTTCTGAGATTTAATTTATTATCTCGATGTTTTCATTTTCCCCAAATGGTTATCTTCAAGGAACAGAATTCGTTCAGATTCAGATACAGGCAAACACATGCAAAGAATCTGTGTATGCGCCATTTGGTTAAGGCCATCTGTAAAATAAATAAGAAACATAGAGCTATTAAGAAATAAAATGAGCCAAGAATTATCAGCACAAATGTACTGTCCTCTTCTTGGATGTTGATACTGAGTTTTCTTAAGTACTCAGAACCTTGAAAGGGTTTTTAAGATGCTTCATGGTATCATTTGCCTAATTGGATATCTAGGAATGCAATGGCTTCTTGAAAAACACATTAATTCAGAGAAAACTAAGTTATTTGTAATTATAATGAGTGAGTTTTTCTGCTTGCTTTTGGAATTGCTAATAAGTTTACTGGTTCAATTCCTCATTGTTGGCATCTTTATCTCTCTTTTAAATCTTCTTCATTATCTCCTTTATTAGCTGCTATTTATTTTACTAAAGGTGATCACTGCTTTGTTAATCACAGCTTGACTAACTACAGAGGAATGTGAAATAAGCTTACATGGATTGTCAAAACCACAAACACAGGTAATGGCTCAAGCTGATAATCTCTCTCGAGTTTTCTTTTCCTCTTGACTTCTGTGAGACCTTCCATGTCTTGAAATTTCACAAGTGGCCAAAGAGCTTTTGGTGTCTCTTGGAGAGAGGGAATCTGACAAGATGTTTTAGGTAATATACACTTGGTATCTAATCCATGAGAAATTCTCATCACTTACTTGAAGAAACTTTGTTCTCTTCAAAAGCATAATAATAGAAAAAGGCTTTTGAAACACAGGTAATTTGAACATTTCGTTTGTTTTTCATAACTAGTGATGCGAGTTCATTTTACAGCTGGCAATTATATTTTGTTTCCAAGGAGCATAGCTAAAAGAAAGGCACAGAAAAACTAATTGGACTGGAAAGTGCTCTTTGAGTGAGTTAAATGATCAGATATGTACAGATTTCAATTTTCCTTGAAATATTACCAGAACTTAAAGAATAAGGGTTATGGAGAGCTATACACGTGACAAAATTTCATAGAAATATACAACATAAACAACAAAATGGAGATCAGTGAAAATGCGTGAAATCTGAAAAAAGTCTAGATTTGAGGCCTGTATGAAGAGTATGCTACCAGTGTAAGTTTCTTGGTTTTGACAGTGTACTGGAGTAAGATGTTATTATTTGGGGAAGCTGGGTGAAGAGTGCACAGGAACTCTCTGTTCTATTTTTGCAACTTCCTGAAACTTCAAGACGTGAAGAGAATTCAAGGTCAGGAATGCAGCTGGACCTTAAAGAAACTAGTTACTTAGAACTAAATTCTCGAGGCCTCATCTCTTTTCTCTTTCTGTCAGAAATAAAGCGGTACCTGTAAGGGAATAAACACTCACTCGGTTCTGGAGGAGAAAAGAATTTATTTACGATCTTGCAAGAAAGGGCACACAGCCAAAAACGTGGTAGGCTGGCACGCGACAGGAAGAGAATGGCGATCTTTCAATCTCTTATTCCTAATGCGCAAGTCCCTCCCCTGTTTCCCCATTGGCTGGGTACTACAGAGGTTACAGCCTATCCGAGAGAACTAACTAGCCCATCTTTGAGGTTTTAATTTGTACAGCCTATCCGAGAGAGCCAAATAGCTCATTATTGAGATTTTGAATTGATCAGCCCATCCGAGAGAGTTCATTCAGTTTAAATTTCCTGCTGGGAGTTCCCGCCTCTGATTTTACCTCATATCTCTTTACATTCCAGTAACCATGGTTACTTTTCCATATAAGGAGCTGGCACAGATTCTCTCTTTCTTCCCTTCACCATAGGGCTTGTTTAAGCTGGTTCTGCCTCCATTTTCCCTATTCCATGCTGTCTCTATGTGAAAGCTAAACTTATTCCTTTCTTACACTTCTTACATACTTTCCCAAGGGGCTTTAAATATTAAATCTAGATGTTAATATATCCGATTTGTATCTCCAGCCTGGACCTCTTTCCTGAACTCCAAAATCAGACTTAATAGCCTACTTGACATTTTCTTTAGCAGCCTCCCAGGCATCCCGAGTTATCATATCCTACCCTGAGTTTTAGAGCCAGCCTCTGCCCCCAGGTTGTCACTCCACCTGTCCAGTTGCTAAAGTTAAGCCCGAGAATGCTTACATCTCTCACTAGCTGCAACCCCAACATCCAGTCTGAAACCAACTCCGGGCAATTCTCGACCCAAAGAATCACTGGCAATCCTTGCTGTACTTTTTAAAAGGTTTTATTATGGAAAACATTAAGCATTTACAAAACAGAGAGACTACTAGAATGAACCCCCATGTAGCCACTACCCAGATCCAAATTACTTAACTCATGCCCATTTTTGCTTTATTCTTAGCCCCAATTTTTCTCTGTCTCTGTTTCTTTTGAAGCAAAACCCAGGTATCATATCATTTCTTCTCTAAACATTTCCATATACTTTTCTAAAACTATGAACACAATACCATTATTACACCTAAAACAACAATAATTCCTTAATATCATCAAATATGTAATCAATGTTTACGTATCTGTGATTAATTTATGTTTTTTTTTTTTTTTTTTCCAAACCAGGATCCATGTAAGGTCCATACACACAAATTGGTTGATGTGTTTCTTGTCTCTTTTAGTTGTCTCTTTTTCTCTTGATACTTATTTATGGAAGAAACTGGGCCATTTATCTGACCGAGTTGCCCCACATCTACATTTCTATTATTCCGTCTCTGTAGTAGACAATGACATAGATGCTCTACCCAGATCTCGCTTTGGAAGGACTTGCATGGAACATGCTTAGCAGACAGCTTTCCCTTTCCAGCTCTCGATTTCCTTCAGGGTCTGGTTTAGCTACAAGAGTTTCTTCACTTTCTAGTATGACAAAATAATCCAGGATATTCTTGTACATTTTCTGCCTTACCTATTTTTTTAAGGAGCTCTAATTCCTTATACTAGGAAATGATGTTTAGGGACCGTGGTCTGGGTGGCAGATAATTGGCTGGTCATTTTCCAGGTGTTTTCAAAGATAAGAAGTAGGGAATATAATAGGACTACAGCATTATTACTTAACCATATCAATTTTGTATCACAATTTCCTTTCTCGATGCTGTTAATCCCACTTCTTGGCAACACCAAACAAATCATTCATTTGCTCTATCTAAAGATATGCATACATCAGCCTCCGAATAACAATACAACAGTACCACTAACAATATGATTACTGAAACTGGTTTAAGAAATTCTTTTTTCAGTTCTTTTTTGTCCTTAGTGTTTAGTTTACCAGGGATGTACAGATCAATTTCTGTGCAGTTAATTTACTGTTCTAGTATGTGTGCTTTTGCCATCAACTCAGTGAACTGGTTTGTTTCATCTTTCTTTCAGTTTTTAAGCTGCATTCCTTCACTTTTAAACTATGTAATATTTTATTTGATGGTTGTAGAAAAAAATATATTCTCTTGTATTAGTTTCCTGTGGCTGCTGCAGCAAATTGCCACAAACTTGGAGGCTTCAAGCAACAGAAATGTGTTCTCGCGCAGTTCTGAAAGCCAGTCATCCAAAATTGGTACCACTGGGATGAAAACAGTGTCGGCAGGGCCGTGCTCCCCTGGGAGGATCTAGGGAGGACTCCTTTCCCTGCTTCTTTCTGGTGGTTTCTGGTGTTCCCTGGCTTGGGCCGCATTGCTCCAACCAGGATTAACAGCATGGAGAAAGGAAATTGTGGTATAAAATTGATACAGTTAAGTAATAATGCTCTAGTCCTATTATATTTCCTACCTCTTATCTTTGAAAAGGCCTGGAAAATGACAACCAACCAATAATCTGCCACCCAGATCACAGTCCCTAAACAGAAACATCTTTCTGTTCCATCTTCGTATCGTCTTCTCTCTGTGTGCCATCTTTTCCTCTGTCTTCCTCTGATAAGGATACATGTGCCTGCATCACTATGGGATGGTTTACAGAATTGGTAAGAAGCAACCACTTTTGAACAGAGCACCTGCTGATTGATGCTGATTGATGCAACCATTAAATTAACCAGACATGTTCTTCATCTTACCTAAGAGTCAAAGCCCTGGGCAAGAAGATTTGATTGGCCAAATCTAGTTTACATGTTCATATCAGGCTACCCTTGTATTGGGACATAGGACTCTGACATGTACCCAAATTGGAAGACTCTCAGAATCTAAAAAGGCTGTTTGGTTACTGAAAAAATTTTAAAAATATAATAAAAAAGCCTATTCGTAAGGTTTATTAAAGTGCTTAAGCATTTTCAGCACGAGGTGGTTCCTCTCCCCAAGATGAATTCTGGGACCATCTATGAAGGTACAGGAAGCTAAATAATGGCCCCCAAAGATATGTGCATGTCCTTATCCCTGGAACCACCTGTAAATGTTATTTTATATGGAAACAGGGTCTTTGCAGATGTGATCTTGAGATGAGGAGCTTATCCTGTTTTATCTGAGTGAGCCGTAAATGCAATCACAGTGTTGTTAGAAGAAGGAGGCTCCACCTGGTTTTCCCCTCGTTGTCTCTGGACTTCAACCTCTAATCTGTTCTGAATACTGTTCTGTTGCCCAATTATGTTAAATTGGTCATCTGTAGTCATTCTCGGATGCTGTTTTCCCTTCTGTTGTGGTAGTAAACATTCGTTGTGCCCATATGACAGACACTGTGCAAAGCACCTCAGCTCATTGTTCGTGCATCCTCTCAGGCCCTGTGAAGCAGACATGGTTATTCTTTCCATTTTACAGAGGAAGAAACTGAGGCTCAGAGTGGTTACCTGGCCAATGTCAACATGACGACCGGGATTGGAAAACAGCTGTTCTGACTCATACTTTGCACTCTTCTCTTTGCTGTATTTCCTCTCTGGGACCCTTCTCATCTTTCAACACTCAAATCAAATTCCAGTTTCTTCAGTTCCTTTGCTGAAATCCTTCAGAAACCACCCACTACAGCAGTTTTACTTGTAATTGTAGTTGCTATTTTAGTTTATTCCCATTCCTTTACATGATGTTGTAGTTGTTATTGTTATTGTAATTTTAGCTTATTTCCATTCCTTTACCTGTAATTATAGTTGCTACTTTAGTTTATTTCCATTCCTTCACATGATGTTGTGGTTCTTATCATAACTAGTGATTTATACTTGTTATTGTAGTTGTTACTTAATACTTGTTATTTCCATTTCTCTACCTGTAATTGTGATTGTTACTTTACACTGCTTAGTTACAACTCTACCTCCTCTTGTTTGACACCCACAAAACCTCTAAACTCTTTAGACTTGGAGAGACAGATTTGAGCAGTGGCTCCTGTCTCCATGCCAGTCAACTTGGCATTAAAGCTCTTTCTTTTCTCAAAATCCCGATATCATGGCATTGACTTCTGTGCACGCTGGGCAGTGAGCCCTTGCTTGGCAACACTTCTATAGTTATTCTATGACTTTCCCAAAGTTGAAAGACAATTATGCCTTTAGTAACAACCGTCCTGTGTTTCTCTAACACTCCATATTTGATCATTAGCAGATATTGAATATGACCACTGCTCCAGTGGCTTCTTGCCACCGAGTTAAAGCCACCATGATCTCTTGCCCAGAAAGTAACATAGCCTCCTTAACCGTGTCCTGGCCCCTCTAAAGCATGTGAAAAACAGCCAGGGTGAAGGAACCACGGCTGGGGCCCTGACCCTGCCGTGCTCACCCACGGGGGGACGGACCTACAAAGGCACTGGCACGAAGAACTGGTCCCAACGGCTCCTCCAGCAGAGAAATTTGCTGGTTCTTATTGCCCTTCCTCTACAGGCCCCTCACCTCTCAAGAGACATTTTTCCAAAATTCAAATCTCAGACCCCACCTGGCATCCCTCCATCCAACTAGAGTATTTCACATGGCATTGGATTGTATAACCTGAAAATGCTTATGTCGTTTTTCTCATCTGTGCAATGGGTTTTGATTCCCACCCTGGCCATCACACAGTTCCTGGTATTTGAAGTTTGTACTTGCCCAGCAACAGTATTCTCATTCCTAAAGAGATTAATATGCAGATCTGACAGAGGACGGAAATTAAGTAGTGACCAAATAACTTTGCCAACTACAGTTGATTATTCACCAGTTCCTAAGCAGGCAGATGTTGAAGAGTGGACTTCATGGGATGGAGATGTACCCATGAGTGTAAAGATGGAAGGAAGGAAAGGGAATGTGGCAACACAACAAAATGCTTCGGGACAGCTGGAACCCGACTATTTTAAGGACAGGATACCAAGTATAAGGAAGACTCAAAAAATTGTTACTAAGAAGAGAGAACCATTAAATTTTGGCATCTCAGATGGTAGCACAGGGTTCTCTAGTATATTAGCAGCTATGCAAGATATGCCTTTTATTCATCAATCTCCTGAATTAGGTGACTTAGATACCTGGCAAGAAAGTACCGATGTGTGGGAGGAAGAAGAAGATGCAGCCTGGCAAGCAGAAGAAGTTCTGAGGCAGCAGAAAACAGCAGACAGAGAAAAGAGAGCAGTGGAACAACAAAGAAAGAAAATGGAAAAGGAAGCCTGATGGCTAACGAAGAAGGAACAAAACAAAATTGGTGTGAAACTTTCATAACAAATGATCATCAGATATTGTAGTGCCAGTAGGGGAAATCTGAGCTCTACAACCCAAGCAACTTTTGTGTGGATTTAAGAGTATTTTCAGATTACAAACATGCTGCTTGATTTTAATGCATTCATCAGGTCATCCAGGACACCAGGATTCTCCCAAAGTACTTTGAACTCTTAACGGTTGAAACTTAAAAAAAACAAAAAAGACTTAAGCGACAATTTTTATTCAAGATACTCCAAATATGAGACAGTTAATTGCTTTAGAGAAATAGTTACAAATGGAATATACAAGTACCTCTTCAAGCTAGTGTTTCTAGCTAAATAAATAGGTGTAAACAATTTTATGGTGGAAAAGAATTCTGCTATTTTGCTTTTCTTCAGTGTGCATAGTGATAAAATAAATAATCTTAAATATCTTTTTGCTTCCATGATTACCTGATCTAAATCAGACTAACTGTAGGGCTTTAATTTCCTTATTTCTGTTGTCAGAATATGGTGTTTGCATACACTTCCTCAAATTTGAAAAGGTATTGTTAATGTTTGGTACAGCATTAAGCAATTTGATAATTTTGGTTTTTGTTCAAGAAAATGACATTAAATGCAATGATTTTATTATAAAGATTTTCTGTATCTTTTCTTTTAGATGGTGTTGCAATGTTGTTATACATATTTGTAATTTATATTGCATGTATAAAAATATTGCAGATAACTTAAAATGATAGATTTGTGTCACATTATTATAATGTGGGTGTTTAAAACTAGTATCTAGTGGTTTTTCCCTTTCATTGTAGATTTTAACATGGATGTTTTCTTTAAGTACCTTTGTTCGTCCCCTTTCCCCCCAAGTTCATTAGTTTGTAAATGCAGAAAGCCATCAGTTGTATTTCAAAACTTTTAGATGATTTCTGTATCAATTTTGCATATCTGACATAATGTAGGCTACCTGTGTTGTTGGCTAGATAACATTATTGATTAAAACAAATCAAGATAAAAATAATATTTTTATTTATGGTTATTGACTGGCTCTAAAATAGTGTCTTTAAGAATTAAATACATACTGTGTTCATTAGGGAAAAATTTAGACTTGATAGTTGAAAATTCCATTGACTGTTTCTCTACAACTAAAATAAATCCAGCCTGATTTTCTATGGCTGTAGAAGTTTTAAGGATTTTTAATTTCTTAAAACTTATTGCCCAAAATTAACATTTTGTGGATAGTTAAAATGTCAATTTATAGGCCAACCACTTTTAATATATTTGAATTAAATTCCCTAAGTCTTTTGTCCAAGCTTCCAGACACTATATGTGATTGTAGTATCAGCTGAAATTTAACTTTGGTAAAAGCTTCTTGTTATAGTAAAACAGCACATTTTCGGTTACCGTGTTTATTTGAGAATTCTGCCAATAAACCCAATTAAATAGAAAACAGAAACAAAAGCAAAAAACAAAAAACAAACAGCCAGGGTGATCTTTAAAAGACATATTTAATCACATGGCTCCCTTGTTCAAAATCTTCCAATGGCTGCACGTCTCACAAAACCCAAGCTTGTTATCAGAGTCTACAGGGCCCTAGATCAAGGGTCAGCAAACTACCGCCCAGGGGCCAAATCTGGCCCGCTATTTGCTTTTGTAAATAAAGTTTTATTGGAACACAGCCACGCCTATTTGGTTACATATTTCCTATGGCTGATTTCTCCTCTACAATTGCAGAGTTGAGTTATTGTAACACAGACCATGTGGCCCACAAAGCCTGAAATATTTCCTATCTGCCCCTTTCCAGAAAAGGTTTGTTAAACCCTGCCCTCGATGATCTGCCTTGCCTACCCTTCTGACCTCAGCTCTTATCACTCTCCCCCTTGTTCTCTCTGCGTCAGCAACTGTGGCTGAAGCAATGGTTCCTTGCTGCTCCTTGGACCTGCCAACCTAGCTGAGGCCTCAAGGCTTCATCACAACAGTTGTGTTGCCTAGAATCTCCCATCTCTAAAAGCGGCAACGTTCTGCTCGGATACCACCTCAGAATGGGTTTCCCCGATCACCCCATCTAAAATTAACCCCGCACTCCACCCATCTCTTTCTACCCCAACACAATACTTTATTCTTCAGAGTATTTCCCCATCTACCATTCGTGTATTTGTTTCCTGTTTTATTATTTTCTTCCACTAAAATGTAAACTACATGGATTCAGAGGCCTTATTTGTTTTGTCTTCTGCTGAATCCCAGCAGTACTAAGGGGCTCAATAAATATTTGTTGACTAAATTAATTTTACAAACAGCTTACATGAGTGGCAGGTGCTCTGCTAGATGCTAAATGCACAATGGTGAACTTTCCTTTACTGTTCCACAGCTCCCGCCTGGGGGAGAGTGCTTGTTGCAGCCCAAGAGGGCCATGCCAGTCCAGAGGCCAAAAAAGACAATGAGCATTTTTTGATACATGAACTTTTATTCAGGGCTTACTTACAGAGTGAGAAGTCATGGAGAGATCATGATGGCTCTCTCAGGCCGGGTATGCATCGCATTCGCAGGGAAGACAACCGAGCAATGCAAAAAATGCAGAAAGCCTTTTATAAGGGTCTAAGACAAAGGCCTTCCTAAGGATGGGGGGAGCATAGATGCAGGAGTAGGTCATTCTGACCTGGGGGGTGGTGCAGGAAGGACTAGAATAACACTTGAACAATTACATTTTGCTCTTTCTGTGAGACTAAGAGCCTCTCACTTCCTGCCTGCTTGCATAAAGTTACATTTTAAGGTCAATTTACCCTTTTATTCTTTACAGGCTTAGAAAGACAATAGGTTAAACATTTAGCTGCCTAGATCATACAGACTGCTGTGCACCAAAGATCTGCAGGCCTGTTTTGCTCAGGCCATGGGTTGCTGCAGTGCTGCACCATCCTGGAGGTAGTGCCAGAAAGGGAGCAACCTGAGCCGAACAACAACAACTAAAAGAGGGCTTGCCAAGATCCCCAGGGGCTAGCAGGTCGGTGAGGACAGGCATCCATGTTTTTGGATTTCAAAGAATAAAGCCACAATTTTTTTTTCATTTTCTTTTCACTTTAACAGAGCAACATAAGGCTGCCAATGTCGTTATTTTGTCAAATAGGATTTTTTAGCAGAATAAACCCATTGATTGCCAGAAGATGGTTTCAAGACAAATGAGGGAAATTTAAATATGGACTGAGTATTAGATGATGCCATGAAATTATTGTTAATTTTTTCGGGGTGACAATGGTGTTATAATTTCATAACAAAATGTCTATACTGCTGAGAGATGTGTATTGAAGTTTGCAGGGATGAAACATCATGATGGCTAAGATTTGCTTTAAAATAATTGAGCATTGGAATAGCTAGCAGTAAATACCTGAAACTATCGAACTACAACCCAGAACCCATGAATCTTGAAGACGATTGTATAAAAATGTATCTTATGTGGCGTGACAATGTGACTGGGAAAGCCATATGGACCACACTCCCCTTTGACCAGTGTATGGGTGGATGAGTAGAAAAATGGGGGAAAAAAAAATAAAAAAAAGGCAGCCAGTGTTCTTTTTCACTTTGACTGTTCTTTTGATTTTTATTCTTATTATTTTTGTGTGTGTGGTAATGAAAATGTCCAAAAATTAATTTTGGTGATGAACGCACAATTATATAATGGTACTGTGAACAACTGAATGTACGCTTTGTATGACTGCATGGTATGCGAATATATCTCAATAAAAATGAATTTAAAAAAAAAAAGCTGACACTGACATTTTGGAGAACACCATTTTGAAACGCAACCTGGGAGCACGCAGACGCCAGCCACGTGCCTTCGCAGCTAACAGAGGTTTTCCCTTTATAAAAGCCAAAAATAAATAAATAAATAAATAAAATAATTCAGCAATAACAATGGAATGAAGAAAGTGTGGTGTTCTCTCCAGTTTACAAGTAAGAAAAGAGAGATTTCAAGAGGAGTCACTCCTGGCCCAAGGCCACATAGCCACTGAGAGCTAAGATTTGCAGCAAGGCGATAACCTTACCAGTCGTATTAACCCCTCCAATAAGGAACTACACATGGAACTTTTGACTCCATATGGAGAAATTACAACACCCAAAGACGCCAGCCTCCCTCCCTTTTCCTCTCCACTATGGACACTCCCACCTTCTCCTTCCCCTTGCATTCCTGTTGTCATCCCTGCCAGCAGCTAAGGAAGGTCAGCATCTGGGGACCTTTCAAAGATTGAGAGGCAGCTCTCCATACAGAGCCCAAATTTCAGAGTGTTTGCACCCAGATTTTAATTTTTTTTTCTTTTTCATTTTCCTGATCTTGCGTCTCCATGGTGTTCAATGAAACCAGAGCCTCAGCAGACAGATGGCCGGAGTGGGTGGGTGTTGTAACTTCCTGCCAAAACAGTTGCCATCAGTCCCACCTCTTTTTCCTTCCTCTCAGCTTAAATTAATGACGTTACAGCTAACCCAGCTTGCTGGCGGGTCTTGGCAGCCCTTGGGGAATTTCTCTGGCATATTTTTGAGAGATAAGGTCTTTGCAGAAAACTGCAGAATCTGAAAATCCTTTCCAGAAGAAACTTACCCACTTAATATCTCTTGGACTGATAACCTCTTGACAACTGATGGTAAAATAACACTATCAACAACAACTATAATTTATTGCGTACTGATTAGTTTTCAGCATTGTGCTGAATGCTTTTCAAAGATTATCCCATTTCATTATCACTACCAATCTATTCAGTAGGTATTAATAGGCCTATTTTGCAGATGAGAGTAGCTTATAACCAGACAATATTGTTATTTATTCATTCCCTCCTTTCCTTCATCCCTCCCTCAAATATTTGCGAAGTATCTGCTGTATTTAAGGCATACTATTTATAACTTGCTACCTACTTCCAAGGCACTTTTAGTCTTAAATGGGGAGAAAGTTTAACAACAACAGCTAACGTTTATTGAGTTCTTACTACCATGTGTCAGAGTCTGTGCTTTTCAATTTTTAGGTATTTAATGCTTTTGACAATGCCCTGCTTTAAGATCCCATTTCTGTCTCATATTCTACAAATAGGGAAACTGGAGCCCATGTAGGTTAAGTGACATGCTCCAAATCACATATTAAATCCTAGGATCTAGAATTTTAAGCCCTGGCAGTCTGTCTCCAGAGCCTGGTGGCCTAACCACCAAGCCACATGGTCTTTCTTCTTTAGAATACACACACTGAAAATGACCTGCAAAATGAACTAGCTCAGAATAAATCCTATTTACTTTGGCCTCTCTGAATGAGATGATCAAGTTCCTCAGACAGGAATTTTCTTGTACGCATCCACTTGTGCCCTATACCCTAAAGCAGTATTCTGGGGGTGGAGGCTGATTTTGCTTCCCAGGGGACATCACAGCTGGAGGAAGGAGCTGCTACTGGCATCTCGTGGGTAGAAGCCAGGGCTGCTGCCAAGCAAGCTACTGTTCTCAGGACAGAGCCCACCACAGACAATTACCGCCCCCAAATGTCAGGGTGGGTCCCCAATAAATATTTTGTTGAATAAACTTTAAATCGTGGACCAAGAACCTCTACCAAATAACAATTCCTAAAAGATAAACTTCTACTTACGTTTCAAAACAAACTCAAGCATCATCTCTTCCTGGGAGCCTTTCTGACACCCTAAGGCAGCTTTCTTTTCTTTTTTAAATCCTAGGTTGGCTTATTTTACTAACTTTCTCTTTTGCCACTTTCCCATTCAGTCTCTGTTCCGGGAATACTAGTGTCAGCCTAAGGATGACACATTTAGGCCAAAAATATTTTCCTTGAAAAGCTGTATGATACGTTTCAATGTCGAGAAAATTTTCTGCAGATTTTCTTTGGCTTTGTCAGTGGCAAGATGGCACGTAAATTTTTAACTTTCCGGCCATAAGCGGTTACCCAGCTCTTAATGAAGTGCAAACTTTCCATCCAGTTGCTGAATCGTTTGAGGCAGTTTCTGTTTTCTTTTGTTCTCACTAGGGCCTTCTTTTAATTTTTTTAAAGTCAGATTTATTGAAGCATGATTTGCATACAGAAAAATTCATCCTTTTTAAGGGCATAGTTCTATTTGTGTTGACAAATGTTCAGTGGTATAACCGTAGCAAAACAAATGAAACACACACACACATACACAAGTGGTTAACAGTAGACATTTTACTTTTTAACCACATATTTTAATTTTTTACAAGAAGCATGAATTCTAAGGATTTTTTTTCTGATCTATTGATGTAGAATTTACAATGAAATTTACCCTTTGCAGGTATACAGTTCTAAGAGTTTTGAGAAATGCATATAATTATGTAACCACCACCATAATCATAATGAAGAACATTTTATCATCTCTAAAAATTCCCTCTTCCATTTGCTTCCAATACCCCCAGCTCACAGAAATCCTTATCTTTTTTCTGTTCCTGAACTTTTGCCTTTTTTAGAATGTCATTTGAATGGAGTCATATAGTATGTGGCATTATGTGTCTGGTTTCTTTTACATAATACAATGTTTTTGCAATGTATCCATGTTATTGCATGCAGCAGTAGTTTGCTCCTTTTTATTAGTGGTATTCCACTGAATGGATGTAAACAAACATTGTTTATCCATTTACCTTCTGATGGATATTTGGGCTGTTTCCAATTTTTGGAGATTATGAATAAAGCTACCATAAACATTTTGCATATAGGTTTCATACAGATATATAGCTTCATTTTGTCCTGAATAAATAACAAGTGCTGCCAGGTCTTATAGTATGTATTTAACTTTATAAGAAACTGAAAAACTGTATTCCAAAGGACCTGAGCCATTTTGCATTATCACCAAAATCGCATGACAGTTTTAAGTGCTTCATTTCTTTGCTACTACTTAAAATTGTCAGTGTTTTTTTTCTTTTTAAAGCCATTTCAATAGATATGTAGTGGTATCTCAACATGTTTTAATTTACATTTCCCTGTTGACTGATGATGTTGAATTTCTTTTATGTGCTAATTTGCCATCCACATCTCTTCAGTAGTTGTTTATTTAAATCTTTTGCTCACTTTATAAATGAGTTGTTTGATTTCTTACAGAGTTTTCAGAGTTCTGTATATGTTATGGATACAATTCCTTCGTTAGATTTGTGCTCTGCAAGCATTTTCTCCTACCTGTGGCTTGTCTTTTCATTTTATCAATGACCCTTCAAAGAGAAGATTTTTATTTTCCTGAAGTCCTATTTATCAAATTTTTCTTTTACGATTTGTGCTTTTTGTGTTCTGTATAAAAGATAATGGTCTAATACAAGACCACAAAGATTTTTCTCCTAACTTTTAGAAGTTTTATAGTTTTAGATTTTACATTTAGATCTGTGATCCAATTTGAGTTAAGTTTTGGACATTGGGAGGGGTATAGGTCAAAGTTGACTTTTTTGAATGTGGATGACCAACTATTCCAGTGACATTGGTTGAAAAGACTGTCCTTTCTCCATTGAATTACCTTTGCACCATTGTCAAAAATCAGTTGACCATACATACCCTGCATGCCCAGAACAAGACATGTGCAGAGAAGACCATGGGCCGTCATGCCTCTTTGCTTCAGGCAGTTCTCTAAACCTATTTTTGGTTAAGCTCTGAAGGAAAGCACTTCCACAGTCCAATCTGCAATCTGGGAAAGATGTTTTCTTTTTTCTTGTTGTTCTGCTGACATCCAAGGAAATCTCTGTCATAACATCAGTTGGATACAAGCTTAAGGAACAATTGCCTCTGAGTCTAAATTCCAGAGATAAAACATTAAAATATCAAAGTATCCAGGTTAAAACAAAAGATTAAAAAAATGCACAAAAAATAAGAAGCTATGGCATATGCAAAGAAGGTTAAAGCATTAGAAACCATCAACAAGGAGGACAAGACCTAGGCCATACCAGACAAAGACTTTTAAAAAAAGTGGTTCTAAATATGCTCAAAGAGCTAAAGGAAAATATGGACAAAAAACTAAAGGACATCAGAAAATGATGGATGAACACAAAGAGAATATCAATAAAGAGATAGAAATTATGAAAAGGAGCCAAACAGAGCTGAAGACCACAGTATCAGAAGTTAAAAATTCCCTAGAGGGGTTGAACAGCCGATTGGAGCTTGCAGAAGAAAGAAACAGTGGACTTGAAGATAAGACCATTGAAATCATGCAGTCTGAGGAAAATAAAGAAGTATGAAGACAAGGGAACAGAGGCTGAGGAACCTGTGGGACACCATCAACCATGACAACATATGCATGGTGGGAGTCCCAGAAGAAGAAAGGTAGAAACGGGCAGAGGATATTCAAAAAGAATGGCTGAAAGCTCCCCAAATTTAATGAAAGATGTGAATATACACAGCCAAGATTCTTAATGAACTCTAACAAGAGGAACCCAAATAGACCCACACTGAGACACAGTAAAATCAAACGGTTGAATGCCAAAGATAAAGAGTGAATTCTAAAAGCTGTAAGAGAGAAGCATTGTGTTACATACAAGGAAGCCTCAACAAAATTATGTGCCAATTTCTCATCAGAAACTGTAGAGGCAAGAAGGCTGTGAGATGACATATTTAAAGTGCTGAAAAGTAAAAATTACTAATCCAGAATTTTATGTCTGGCAAAACTGTCTTTCAAAAATGGAGGAAAGATTAAGACATTCCCAGATAAACAAAAGCTGAGGGCGTAGACCAGCCCTACAAGAAATGCTAGAGGGAGCTCTGCATGCTAAAAGGAAAGGACACTAGACAATAGATCGAAGCTGCTTGAAGAAATAAAGATCTCTGCTAATATGGAGAAATATAAACAACAACATGGGTAAATATAAATGCCAGTACTACTATATTTTTGGCTTGTAATTCCACTTTTTACTCCCTACAGGATCTAAAATTTAATTACATAAAATTTAATGATAAAGCAATGGTTTTAGACTCATAATGTATAGACATGATTTGTGACAGGAACTATATAAAGGTGGGGTGATAAAGGGGTATAGGGACAAGGTTTATGTATGCTATTGAACTTGGTATCAAAGGAAATGGGATTGTAATAGATTTACGATGTTAAATTTAAGCCCCATGGTAACTACAAAGAAAATATCACAGAATTTGCAAACTCATGCAGACAGAAAGTAGAGGACACTTTACCAGGGTGAGGGCCAGGGCCAATGGGAATTTAATGCAAAATGGGTGTATAGTTTTTTGGAGGGGGTGATGGGAAGTTTTAGTAATGGAAGGTGATGAGGGTTGTGCCAGTTTGAATATATTGTGTCTCCCAAATGCCATTATCTTTGATGTAATCTTGCGTGGGCAGACGTTATCAGTGTTGATTGGATTATAATTCTTTGAGTGTTTCTGTGAAGATGCATCCCACCCAATTGTGGGTGATGACTCTAATTGGATAATTTCCATGGAGTGTTGGCCCACCCATTGGGTGGGCCTTGATCAGTGGAGCCATATAAATGAGCTGACGGGCAGAGGGAACTCAGTGCAGCTGTGAGTGATGTTTTGAAGAGGAGCTACAGCCAAGAGGGACACTTTGAAGAAAGCACAGGAGCTGCAGATGAGAGACAGTTTGAAGATGGCCGTTGAAAGCAGACTCTTGCTCCAGAGAAGCTGAGAGAGGACAAATACCCCAAGTGCAACTAAGAGTGACATTTTTGAGGAACTGCAGCCTAGAGAGGAACATCCTGGGAGAAAGCCATTTTGAAACCAAAACTTTAGAGCAGATGCCAGCCACATGCCTTCTCTCCTAACAGAGGTTTTCCAGACACCATTGGCCATCCTCCAGTGAAGGTACCTGATTGCTGATGTGTTACCTTTTATGGCCTTAAGACTATAACTGTGTAACCAAATAACCCCCCTTTTATAAAAGCCAATCCATTTCTGGTGTTTTGCATTCTGGCAGCATTAGCAAAGTAAAACAAGGGTACTGCACATTGTGAATGTGATTAATCTGACTGAATGGTATGTGTGGGAATGGTTGAAGTGGGAAAGCTTATGTTTTATATAGTTCCATAAAAAAAAGAAATAAAAGAGCAACTAAAGAAACAATGAAAATTAAATGCAGTTTGTGATCCTGGGCAAAATCTAGTAATGAAGGAGAAAAGACTCAAATGGATATCATTGGGACATATGAAATACTTGGAATATAGATTGTAAACTTTATATCAACGTTAAATGTCTTGAACTTGATAACTGAACTTAAGGTGGTTACATAAGTGAATATTCTTGTTCTAAAGAAATGTACATGGGCGTATTATGGCTTGAGGAGCATGAGGTATGCAGTCTACTTTTGAATGTTCAGAAAACAGCAGGATAGCTAGATAGATAGATACTGCAAAGGTGGCAAAATGTTCACATTGTGCATCTGGATATCTGGGGAGCAGGGAGATGATAGAATTCTCTATATGAGGTTTGTATTATTTTTGCAACTGTTCTGTAAGTTTGAAATTATTTCAAAATAATTTTTTAAATAATAATAATTAAAAACTCAATTGACCATATATGTGTGGGTTCATTTCCAATTGTCTATTTTGTTCATAACAGCTTTTAAATTTATCTGTTTTATTGAGCAAACACTTATGTGGTTCCTATTATGTACCAAACACAATTCAAAGCACTTTACATATAATACAACTCTTTTAGTACTCATTTCAACCTTAACAGCTGGTGCTATTAAAGGTTCTATTATACAGATGAGAAAAACTGAGGCACAAAAAGGTTGAGTAGATCACTCAAGATCAAAAAGTCAGTAAGAATGGAGCTTATTTTCTTCTCTGTGAATCATCCTTCAGTATAATTGTTGGTTTGGCTGTCTGAATTCCTCATTAGTTGGTAAGCTTGAAATTTTATCTTTGTGGCTGAGCACCTAGTGAGTGTCAGCCCTGGAGAACATGCTCAATGAAGGCATTTAAGTGAATGAAAGAATGGGCAAATGCACAAAGTCTGCACTCAAAAAGGCTTTGAAAGATTATGTTCTTTGGAACCTCTGCCACTGGCATCACTCCCCAAGTAAAAGACTGCCAGCAACCCAGTCAAAAAGGTTAGGGCCTACTGAGCACATAGCCTGTCTCAGTCAAAAACAAAGAAAACACTGTGCCTAGGCATATTCATAACTAGGGTATATGGGCCTGTTTCAATAGACCAACTTTCATGTGCTAGTAGGAGGCTGTCCATAGAGAGAACCAGCCTCAGAGGCCATGCTGGAGGGCTCAACTAAAGAGAGAGAAATTGCCAAAGTCGCAGGTGGGAATTAAGAAATGGCAGCATAAGGTTCATTCCCAGGTGTTCCAAGATGTCAGGGCAGGACCAGGAGGAGAGAGCAGAACTACCAGGATTCATATTGTTGTTGGAAAGAGCCAGGACTCAGGAATTGGCAAGAAAGATTATGCTGCAAGTGACGTGAGTGTGTGGAGGGAAACCCAGAACATCCAATTTGCTCAAGGTGACCTTTCTTTTCCTTATTATTATTATTAAGAACAACAGTACATGCTTGTGGTTAAAACTGTCAACAGAAAGGGAAGGTAGACACTGAAAAATACAAGTCCTCCAAACTTTCCTGATACCCCTGGGAGAATTAATAAGAACTTTTTTGTTTTTCTGGGCATATACAGCTGCTACCTAGCATATATGTCCAAATACCAGGAAATGTTTTTCTGTCTCCCTCAGGAGGTGATCTTACATTAAAGTCCTTTCAAAAGCTTTCATTTTATTATTTTATTTTGAATAACAAATAGCTCCTTGTTCGCCTTGATGGGAGATTAGAATCATCTGGGGAGTTTTGTTCTTTTTTTATTTTAACCCATGGATGCACAGGCCCCACTCCTAGAGAATCTGACGGAATTGCTCTGGGGTGTGCCTGGGCAGTGGGGAGGGGAGGGGGGGGGCGCTTTACAAGCTCCCCAGGTGATTCTACTTACATCTGGTCTGCAACCTGATTTGGAGTCAGTTGTTTGGGATGAGGCCAGGGAAGTGGTGTGTTTTTTTTTCAAAGCTGCCCAGATGGAGCCAGGGTTGAGATCACCGCTGCTCGAAACTTCCACAGTCATTGTCAGTTGGGGATGCAGTGGAGGTCCTCTGATATGATCACTATTAAAGGAGGCAAAGACAGTGAACACGGACCTCGTCATTATTTTCTAGGGTAGAAGCTTGCAATGTAAGTAGTGGATGCTGTGAACAAGCTATTTGACAATCACTTTAAAAGGCAGTGAGTGAGTGGTGACTTTGATGGTTGTGAATATCCACCCATAGGTAAAGGAAAAAAAATAATCTTAGAAGTGATTTGAGATTGGCTACCTGTGGCGTGGGAGGCTAACTACAGGGAAAGCAGTACATATTTAGATAAAAGTGAAGATTATTTGCTCTGGGTCACTATGTTAGAGCAGTGCTTCTCAACTTTGTATATGCACAGAAATCATCTGGGGATCTTGTAAAAATGCAGTCTCTAGTTTTGTTGTTCTGGTGTGAGGCCCAAGATTCTACATTTCTAACGAACCCCTGGGGGATGACAAGGTTGGAACTCAAATGTGGCCCTGATTAGAAGTGTTTGAATAGAATTGTTTCATGCAATAAGAGAGTATAACATTATTATTTCCAACTGACTTTTTTATGTATGTGATTTAAAGTGGATATGTAGCTAACATAATTATATACAGAAGGAGTCGAACTTGGATACTTAAGTTTATATATTCCAGTTGACCCAAATGCTTTCTTGTTGATTTTTTAAATCTTCTTATTGGAAATGGAGTTTTCTTTATTTGGCATGTGGTCCTGTTATATTCTGGCACTGAGATGTCACTGTAACGGATTAGAATCCATAAGCATAGTTGATTCTCTGCAAATATTGAACAGATGGCCGAATGAATTAAGTGAGTGATTGAGAAAAATCTGAGCTGATTAGAAGCTGCCCTCATCTGTAAAATGGGGATAATTGTAAGTACCTACTTCCTATGGTTTTTGTGAGGATAAAATGAGGGAATCTGTGTGCAAAGCACAGAACAGAGTGCTGGCTCCATAAAAGGCACTGGATAAAGTTTACTGGTTTCATTATTATGTTGTCAGTCACCTGGCAGGTTATGGGATGCTTAGAAGCATGTTTGGACCCTTTCAGAACAAAATGGTTTTTCTTCAACAGCTCTGTATTTATGATTTTGCATAAATTCATACCTGTGAATCTTTCATACATGCCTATTTTGTTAGCTTAGTATTCTTTTCTCCACTTTATTACTTGGGTCCTCCATCTCACCTGTAAGCATCCTTTTTACCCCTAGGTAACAAAGGTTAATAATCTAGCATGTGTGGTTTTAAAAACAGTTTTATTGAATATAATGTGGCTGCAGACATTCAAAGTGTAAAATTTGATAAGTTTTGACATGTATAAACCCATGAATCTATCACCACAATCAAGATGATGAACTTATCCACTCTCCCTTTGTAAAAGTTCCCTGTGCTCCTTTGTAATCCCACTTTATTGCCCCTCCCCGAACCCTTATGATCCCCAAGCAACCACTGATCTATTTTATGTCACTGTGGATTAGTTTTCCCTTTCTAGAATTTTATAAAAAATTAGAATCACACGATGTTTTTGTCTGGTTCCTTTTTCTTAGCCTAACTATTTTGAGATCCATCCATGTTATAGTAACTGATTTAAGACTGGGTTTCTTTACAAATATTCACATTTAGTGCTACACATTTTCCTCCAAGTACTGCTTTAGCAGCATCCCACAAATACTGATTTGTTGTGATTTAAGTATCATTCAGTTTAAAATACTTTCTAATTTCCTCCTTGATTTCTCCTTTTGCTTATGGGGTTTATTAAAGTACATTATTTAATTTCAAAATATTTGTGCATTTTCCAGAAACCTCTCTATTATTTATTTTTAATTTAAGCCATTTATGGTTAGAGAAATACTTTGTATGACTTAAAATCTTTAAAATTTATTGTGAATTGTTTTGTAGCTCATAATATGGCATATCCTGGCAAATGTTCAGTGTATATTTTGCTGTTTTGAATGGAGTATTTTATAAAAATCAATACGGTCAAGTTGGTTGATAGTGTTACTCAAATCTTCTATATCCTTACTGATTTTCTGTCTACTTGTTTTATCAATTATTGAGACTAATTTGACTCTAATTTTGGATTTTTATTTCCTCTTGCAGTTCTATCAGTTATTGCTTTATGTATTTTGTACCATTATTAAGCACATAAATGTTTAGGATTGTTATGTTCTCTTGTTGAATGCATCCCTTTTTTATTATGAAATGATCTTCCTACCCCTAGTAATATTCTTTGCTCTGAAAATTACTGCCTCTGATAGTAACATAGACATTCAAGCTTTCTTTGATGGATGTTGTTCCTAGTAAGGCAAGGGGCTGTGTAGTAAGACAGCCTTCTGCCAAGTTGCGAGGGGTATGACAGAACAAAGATCAACTCAGATAAGTCCAGCTTGGCAAGAAAATGAACAGATTTATTAGGGGGCTTACATGGGATCCTTGTTCTCAGCAGCAGGAGGAGAGACAGCACTTTTCAAGTTTGATTGTCCACACTGACCAGAGGACAGGGCAGTGCTTTTTAAGATTTGAACAAAGGGAGGTGGGGTTGAGGCACTGGTGCAGTGAGGTTGGCTGTGTATGCATTCAGATTAAGGATTACAAGTTGGCCTATTAAGCTTCTACAATACTTCATGATTTCCTCCTGAGCATAACTTCTGACGATAGTGCTGTTTATCCTACTGGGCATAGCTTCTGACAACACTGCTGTTTTCCTCAAGCTAAGATATACTGTATTAAGATTTACTGTATTACTGTTCTCTAGGGTCCATGGGAAAGGGAAGAGTTGGAGGATAATGCAAAAGTTCATTTATGTTACAGGTGTTAACATATATCTTTTTCCATCCTTTAACATTTAACTCGTATGTAATATATTTAAAGAGCGTTTCTTGTAGGCAGCATATATTTGGGTGTTGCTTTTCTGTCCTGTTTGCCAACTTCTGGCTTTTAATTGGAATATTTAGACCATTCATAACTAATGTTATTATTGATATGGTTAGAATTAAATTTGTCATCTTCCTTCTTGTTTTCTATTCATCCCATCTGTTCTTTGTTTCCCTTTTCCTTTTCTACCTTTTCTTTGGATTGGTTGAATATTTTATATAATTTCAGTGTATCTCCTTTGTTTTTTATCTATTAACCATGAATCTTTGTTTTGTGATTTTAGTGGTTGCCTTAAGGTTTATAGTATATGTCTCTAAGTTATCACAGTCCACTTTCAAGTTATATAATACCACTTTAAATATAGTATTAGAACTTTCTAATGGCCTACTCCATTTATCCCCCCCTGACCTTTGTGGTGGTGATATGATATATTTTATATATTTATATTTTATATAACATATTATATATGTTATAAACCATCTACACATACATGTTTTAAATGCTACATTCTTATTATTTTTGTTAAACTGTCAATTCTCTTTTTAAAAGATTTAAGTAATAAGAAAAATATTTATTTACCCATGTAGTAACCATTTCCAGTGCTCTCATTTCCTTAGTGTAGATTCACATTTATATCTGGCATCATTTTCCTCTGGTCTAAAGGACTTCCTTTAATACGTGTTGCAGTACAGGAATCCTTGTGAAGAATTCTTCCTTTTGTCTGAAAATGTCTTCATTTTACCTTCATTTTTTAAAGATGATGTCAGTGGTTTTAGAATTCTGCCTTAACTGTTTTTTTTCTTTATGATGTCTCTCCAAATGTCATGCTTCTTGGAATTTGTTGAACTTCTTGGATATGTGGGTTCATAGTTTTCATCAAATTTTGAAAATTTTCAACAACTACTTAAAAAACAATTGTGCCTCCTCATGTCTTCTTCAGAGTGTCCGATTACATACATATTAGGTCCTGTAAAGTTACCCCACAGCTCTCTAATGCTCTGTTTATTTTTAATTCTCTCTTTCTCTGTTTTTCATTTTAGATCATTCGTATTGTTATTTCTTCAAGGCAACTATTTTTTTTCTTTGGCAATGTTCAATTTGTCATAAATCCCATCTGTTATTTTTTAATATCATATTTTGTAGTTTTAATTTCTACCTTTTAGTCTTTTTTATGTCTTCCATGCTTCTACTTAACTTTGAACATCTGGAATGCAATTATAATAATTGCTTTCATGGCCTGGTCTGTTAATTCTAACGCCCATGTCTGTTCAAGGTACTTTTTCAATTTATTTTTCTCCTCTTTTATCTGTCCTACTTCTGCTTCCTTTCATGCCTAGATTTTTAAATTGGATTTCAGACATTTTAAATTTTACCTTGTTGGGTGATGGATATTTTTGTTTTCTTGTAAAGACTCTTGAGCTTTGTTACAGGAGAATTATTTTCTTAGAAACAGTTTGATACTTTCAGATCTGCTTTTAAGATCTATTGGCCTGGAGCCGTGCTCAATCTTCAGATAATTATTTCTATACTGAGGCAAAAAATGAAGTTTTTCATTCTGTCTTGGGGGAATGGGGACCATTCCCAGCCCTGTGTGAGCAGCTGGCTCTGACATCTCTAATCATCTAGGATGGTTTTCCCTCCAGCCTCAGGTGGTTTCCTCACTTGTAATAAACTGATCTATTCACAGCTCACACTCACAGTGGACCCCTCTGCAGATCTCCCAAGTTTTCCATCTGTGCCAGTTTGGATATATTATGTCCCCCAGAAAAAGCCATGTTCTTGGATACAATCTTGTGGAGGCAGATATATTAGTGTTGATTAGGTTGGAATTCTTTGATTGTTTTCATGGAGATGTGACCCAGCCAACTGTGGGTAATACCACTGATTAGATTATTTCCATGCAGGTGTGGCCCCACCCATTGAAGTTGGGTCTTGATTGATTTACTGGAATACTTTAAAAAGAGCCACTCAGGCCCAGATGTTTGCTGCTGCAGCTTACAGAGACATTTTGGAGAACACCATTTTGAAATGCAATCTGGGAGCAAGCAGATGTCAGCCACATGCCTTCCCAGATAATAGAGTTTTCCAGGTGCCAACGGTCTTTCTCCAGTGAAGTGCCCCTATTTTTGATGCCTTACCTTGGACACTTTATGGCCTTAGGACTATAACTTTTTAACCAAATAAATCCCCTTTATAAAAACAAATCAATTTCTGGTGTTTTGCAAAACAGCAGCATTAGCAAACTGGAACACCATCTATGCAATTCTCTCCTCTCAACTCTTTCCATGAGCTCTGGACCTTGTTCTCCCCAGACTGTCATCTCTGTCTACTCAACTGAGGGAGACCCTCTGGCTTCAATTAGGTTTCCCCAGGCCTGAAAAGTCTCTGAAGGTGAGCTGGTAATTGTAGGTCCCTCTCTGTTTCCCATGTCTCATGGGTCACTGTCCTTTTTTGTCTGATACTAGTATTTTGAAAAGTGTTATTTCATATGTCTTTTTTGGTGGTAGTTTTGGGCAGATGTGTAAATTCAGTCTCTCTTATTCTATCTTGGTTGGAAATGAAATTCCTAGGATGTGTTTTACCCACTTTCTTCATGCTTGTTTTCTACATCCTCATATAATTACAAATACTCATGTACACATGCAGACACACATAAATAGATGCATGTATAGATATGCCATTGTTTCACAAAAAGTCAACCATATACATATATTGCATCTTAATTTTCTCATCCAACAATGCCTTGAAAAAATTTCTCCCCTTCACCAGGTAAAACTCTAATTCTATCCTTTTAATGGCCATATACTATTCCATGATGTGGCTATGACATCAACTTTTTCAACCAACCCTCTACTGATGGACATTTCCTTGGTTTCTAATTGTTGACACTTTAAGCAATGAAGTAATATGTATCTTTGTATGGATTTCTTTAATCCAACATACCTTAAATGGATCAAAGCCAGAAGAGAGTAGCTTGAAATAGGATTGATGGCAACTATTTTGACATGAAGATATTGTTCTTTTGATCCTTTTAAACAAAAAGGGGTCTTAATAAGATCAATGGTGATAATCATAAGCATTTATTAAACCTGTACTCAAGTGTTTTACATGTATTAACTCATTTAAACTCATTTAATCTTAACCATCACCTTTTGAGCTGAATAATTTTATTGTTTTTATTTACAGAAGAGGAAACTGAGTCAGAAAGAGGTTAAACCACTTAGCCAAGTTCACTCAACCTGTAGGTGGAGGAGCTGGGTTTTGAAACCAGTCTAGTGGCAGAGCTGGGAGCTAGTAGCACTTACATTTTACAGTTTGAACTGCAACTTGCTTGATTTTACTAAATAATATATCTTTTCATGCAGTCACTTACAGATCTATGTTGTTCTGTTTTTCAGCTATACTGTGGTATTTGTTTTTTTGTTTACTTTTACAAACACTTCCTATTCTTCCCATCTCCCTCAGCTATATTGTTTTTTTTAATCATTACAGTTTAAGTATTTTAGTTCCTGTAGGAAGTAAATAGTGGAGTTACAAATCAAAAATATAGTAGTATTGGTATTTATATTTACCATGTGATCTTTACTGGTAATCTTTATTTCTTCATGTAGTTTCAGTCAATTGTTTAGTGTCCCTTCCTTTCAGCTTGCTCAACTCCCTTTAGCTTTTCTTACAGGACTGACCTACCGCTGGTGAAGTCCCTCAGCTTTTTATTATCTGGGAATGTTTTCATCTCCCCCTCATTTTTACCCTCCAGGTGTTTGTGATTTCTCCAAGTCTCTGATGGCTATTGACTTCTATTTGTATTCCACTGTGGTCAGAGAATGTGCTTTGAACAAATTCGTTTTTTGTTGTTTTTTTTTTTAATTTATTGAGGCTTGTTTTTATGTCCCAGCATATGGTCCATTCTGGAGAAAGATCTGTGATCACTAGAGAACAATGTGTGTCCCAGTGATCTGGGATGTAATGTTCTATATATGTCTGTTAAACTTCTCTATATCTCTCTATCCTTTCTTTGTTTCTCTGTCGGTAGGGCTCCCTTTAGTATCTGAAGTAGGGCAGGTCTTTTATTAGCAAAATCTCTCAGCATTTGTTTGTCTGTGAAAAATTTAAGCTGTCCCTCAAATTTGAAGGAGAGTTTTGCTGGATAAAGTATTCTTGGTTGGAAATTTTTCTCTCTCAGAATTTTAAATATGTCACGCCACACCTCCATGGTGGCCGCTGAGTAGTCACTACTTAGTCTTACGTTGTTTCCTTTGTATGTGGTGAATTGCTTTTCTCTTGCTGCTTTCAGAACTTGCTCCTTTTCTTCAGTATTTGACAGTCTGATCAGAAGATGTCTTGGAGTGGGTTTATTTGGATTTATTCTATTTGGAGTTCGCTGGGCATTTATGCTTTGTGTATTTATATCGTGTAGAAGGTTTTGGAAGTTTTCCACAACAATTTCTTTGAATACTCTTTCTAGACCTTTACCCTTCTCTTCCCCTTCTGGGACACCAATGAGTCTTAAATTTTGACGTTTTATTTTATCTATCATATACCTGAGATCCATTTCAATTTTTTTCTCCATTCTTTCTTTTGTTCTTTCATTTTCTGTTCTGTGGTCCTTGAGGAGGCTGAGTTGTTGTTCAACTTCCTCTAATCTTGTATTATGAATATCCAGAGTCTTTTTAATTTGGCCTACAGTTTCTTTTATTTCCATGAGATCTTCTATTTTTTTTATTTACTCTTGCAATTTCTTTTTTTTGTGCTCTTGTAGGGTCTTCTTTATGTCCTTAAACCCTGTGCCATGCTCTTCTTCATGTCCTTTATATCCTGTGCCATGCTCTTGTTGCCTGTCTGTAGTTCTTTGATTAATTGTGCCAAATACTGTGTGTCTTCTGATCTTTTGATTTGGGTGTTTGGGTTTGGGTTCTTCATATTGTTTGGTTTTATCATATGCTTTAAGATTTTCTGTTGTTTTTGGCATCTTGGCATTTGCTTTACTTGATCCCTAATTTATCAGAACTGCAGTTTGGTGGCATACACTTTCTCTAACTAACCAGCAGATGGCATCCGTGAGTCACCTATTCTCCTCAAGTCTGTTCTCCCCAACTTTGTCTTTGTGGTGTGTGGGGGTCTGATTCTTGTGGAGTCCAGTTGGTGCACCAAGTTTAGGTGTGTTGTTGGTGCTGTCCGCCCTGAATGTGGGGCATGTGTCTGGGTGGTTAGGAAGGCAGGGCAGCTTTAATAATCAAACTTCCCAGGTGTTCCCAGAGATTTAAGGCTGTTGCAGGAACCTAAGCCTTCATTTCAGTCTTTCCACAGATTGTCTCCGCCCTGACCCACAAGTCCTTGGTGTGCACGTAGGGTCCCTGGGGTTTCTGAGCAGGTCCCTCTTCCCAGCTGTGCTCTTCCAGGACCTCTGCTGAGGGGGGGAGGGCTGTGCCACGTCACAAGTGCACACCGGCCTCCAGGGAAGCCCTGGGTTGCCGGACTGTGCAGGGGCATTCCCAGCCCACTTCAGAGATGGTTGATGGTTGAAAGATGGTTGACTTCCCCTTTTTGTACAGCTCCGCCCTCCCAGCTCCGGGACAATCAGCTGCGGGTGCACTAAAGGCCACTGAACACGGCTGATATTGTGGCGTGTGTGCAGTGCTGCGGGAAAGACTCCCCATCAAACTGGGTTTCTTGGCGCAGCTCTGGGCTGTGGGTCTGGCCCTGGGCAGGAGCGTCCCTTGCTCACTGGGGGGATGGCTGCAAGGAATGCAGTTTTTTTCTCCTTATGGCTCGCCTCTGCTCCCCTGGTCTCGAGACAATCAGCAGCGGGTATGGGAAGGGGTATCCTCCACGCCAGACACTGAGGCATTAGCCCAGCCCGCTCCCGCTGTGCTTCAATGCGTGGCTCTCCCAGTCGTATCGCAGCCGCTCCTGGACTTTTTTTTTTTTTTTTTTTTAAAGAACTAGTCCGTCTCCAAACGCCAGCCCACTGTTTCCCCACACCGCAGTGCGGCCGCGGGACTTTCAGCTGGCTTACTCACTCGTTTCAGAATGCAGGCTCCTGGTTTCACCAAATGCACATTCCTTGTGGATTTAGCAGAACTTGTCTGGCTTGTGCTATGGTGGAAGTGGTGTTCTGGGTCACTTTCTGTTTTTTATCTAGTATTTTTCATGGAGGTGTTTTTTGCCCTGTCTCACCTAGCCACCATCTTAGGTTCTCCTCAGCTATATTGTTTTAGTGCATCAGAATTTATTTCACTGGTCATCTGTTGATGGACTTTTAGTTTTTTTCCAGTGTTCTGTTCTGATAAACAGTTTTGCAATGGACATCTTTGAATATATGCATATTAGGTTATCTTTGGGAATTTATATAAGTTTATCTGAAGAATAAATTCCTAGCAGTAAAATATCTTCATTAAAGGGCTTGCACCTTTACATTTTTGACAGATGCCACCTCCACCCACACCCAGAAAGATTAAATCATTTTATAAATTTAAACTTTCAACATTAGTATGAGAGTAGGAGGGTGATTTTGAAGGAAGCCCTGGACATGATTCATGTTATTTCAAAATGACAGTTCATTGCTTTCCTTTTTCTCCCCAACGTCTTCCCTTTTATATTTCAGTATGAAACAGAAAAATTCAACAATCCTGTTGCAATTTAAAGATGCCAAATAAATTACTAGAATTTTCTTTTTGGAGGCGTTGCCTTAATTATCTGGATATAACAATTATATCATCTGGGGACCTGATTCAGCCGTTGGCTTCTCCAGGAATGTTCAATCAAAGTGGGAAAATGAGAACATTTCCAATTGTTTTCTGGAGGGCAGAGATATTAAGAGTCCTAGGAAAGTGACAGCCTTCCATTTAAAATAGAACCCCAAAGAAACAGCTCAGAGCTCTGGTCTCAAAGTCAGACATTTGGAATGGAAATCCATAAGTCTTGGCTCAAAGCCCACAGAGTCCCAGTTTGGCTCTCTTTTCCCTCCATTTCCCCCTTCGACAGTGTGCATGCTTGGGAAATGAGGAACAAACAACATGCCTCTCTATCCAGCTCACTCTTAGTGGATAGAAATGCTTCTCATTTTCCTACTTTCTGATGACTTCATTAGTCATATTGTTTGTTTTCTTGAAAAAATTATTTTCCCCTCCTTGAAATAGTTGAGGACTGGATGGTTCATATAAATAATAAACCTACCTAAGTTTACAAATTCCTGAATAGAAATAATAAACCTGGCCAATAATAACCATAAACTTGAATGTATTTTCCTAGCGAGATACTTGGTTGGGGAATTTGGTAATTATAGTCAGCAAATGGCCCCTTCCCAACAGAATTTATTTCTTAAAAGCTCAACAAAAATAATTTTGGGGAAAATAAAGAGACATAATCTGTGAAATGCTTAATGCAAATGATACCACATTCCCTAATTAAGTGGACTATTATGGAGGCTTTTTCCAAAATATTCAATAAAATGAGCCTCATTATGACAGTTCGGGGAAAAGGAGCCTGCTTGTTTTAGAAGTACAAATCCCAGACTGTACAATATTAAAAGAAGATAGATGTAAAAGCAAAAGGTTACTATGAAGAGCAGATAAATGAGGAGTAAGCACATTTAGTGTTAAAGATAATTTTTTCCACAGCAACAAAATCTGGTATTGCAGACACACATGAAGTTGAAGCTTTTTTTCCACAGTGAAGATATTATGCATAGATTTCATGTTGGCCATCTAAATTCCTTGATATGAGTCAGTAATGTTGGAGGACTGGCTATACACTGGTAAAAGTTTCAAAGTGGGTATGTGGACCTACCATGGGATTGAAAAATGTAGAGTTGCCATGTTAATGAATAAGATAAATAATTGCTCTGTTGCTTCCAATCAGTTCATCCCTCCATCCACCATCCATCCACCCATCCATCTATCCATCCATCCATCCATCCATCCATCCATTCTTCCATCCATAGATCTGTCCATTTTTCAATTCAAATATTTATTGAATGTCTGCTATGTGCCCAGTACTGTTATGGGAGCTGGAGATTCATATCAAGGAACAAAATATATAAGATCCCATTCTTATGGTGCTTACATTTTAGTGTAGGTTGGGATGGAAAGAGACAATGATGAGATAAATCAGTATATAATATACCCAGTAGAGGTGATGTCAAGAATAAAGTTAAAGCCTGCTGAGGGGATAAAGTATGATGAGTGTGTGTGTGTGCGCGCACGCGCGCTATTTAAACAGAAACTGGGATGATGTTAGGGAGAAAACCTTGAGGCTGCTGGTTGTGGGTAGGGGGAGCGTTGGAAGTGGTGCCAAGTGGACTATTGGGAAATAGTCCCACAAAATCGGAATGGGCTTGGGGTGTCCAGGAATAATGAAGAAGCCAGTTTGAAGCAGAAATTTTCAAGGATGAGAGCAGCAGGAATCAAGAGCAGAGTGGTAGCAAGGGGCAAGTTCATGCGTTCAGGCCCTTGCAAGCAATGCTAAGGGCTGTGGCTCCTAGAGGGGTGGGAAGCCAATGGAGGGTTTTGAACATTTTAGTGGCTTGATCTGACTTATGTTTTAAAATACTCCCTCTGGCACTTAAAAGTGATGGTAATATCCTATACTTTGATAATTTCATGACTGTATGTGTTTGTCAAAACTCTAGAAATGATACCCCAAAAAAGGTAACTTTTACTGAATGTGAATTACAGCTCAATAAACTTGACTTTTAAAATGCTCCCTACATCTGCTGTGTAGATGATAGAGGGGTTAGAGTAAAAGCAAAGAGACTAATTAGGAAAGATAAGATACAATTCAGGTAAGATACAGTGATATTTGAACGAGGTTGGTGGCAGAGGATTCAGTGAGAAACAGCTGGGGTTTGAGTCTATTTCTAAAGTGGAACCATTGGGATTTTGTAATAGATTATATATGGATTCTCCTCTCATTGCCCGCTCTTCCAAATCTCGGCAAATGCCAACACTATCAACCAGTTACTTAACCCAGTACCGGCAGCCATCTTTGACACCACTCTCTTTCTTATCCCTCATTGTCAAATTACCAAGTCCTGATGACTTTTCCTTTCTAACTAGCTAACTAACCTTTCCCCATCCTAACTGAACATAGTCCATAACCGATCATTTCTTGCCAGAACCACCGCAATAGCTTGCTACTTTTCCTCCTTATGTATGGTCTTACTCTATTTAAATCCATTCTCTGCACAGAATTAGGGTAATCATTTTGAAATCTTTATTTAACAAATATTTATTGAATGCCCACTATTTACCTGACTAATTTAGAAACTGGCTGTGCATCAGAGAACAGAACAGACCAAAGTCTTTATATGAGCCTGTTTTAGTACGCTTATGGATTAAAATACTTAAACACCTGTTTTAACTCTTACAAAATAATCAAGTGACCTAAAATTTTCCTTCCAAAGGAAAATGGATTGGTGAGTGTACCAATGGAAGCATGAGAGTTATTTAAAAAAAAAAAAAAAAAACAAACCTATGCATTTTTTTGAAGGGTGGGATTGAAAATTAAGTTTCGTGATTTATAGCCAATGTTGCCCTCCTTACTTTGGAACTGTTTCACACATGACAGGCATTAAAATAAGAAGTGTAATAAAACAAATTTAGAATCAGACCTTAGAATTGCTGTCATGAGGTATGAAACCAAGTTTCAAAAAAATGAAAGCATATTTATTCACACTTCACTCAAAAACTATTTATTCTTCATATCATCTTTTTTACAATTTGGTTTTGTATGTATGCTTTATAAAGCATGTAATATACTAGTACAGTAAAACATGTATATAATTTATAATTTAAAAAATTGTCTTGTATTGGGGTGCATGACAAAAATTCTTTATTGTTGGTGTGTACAACTGAGAATGTTTATGGACTACTATGTTAACTCTCTGGTGCTACAGAAACCTAATGTCACTTTCCCAAGTATTTATTTTCTAAAATAAAATGGGTATATTTTCCATCCGTTTGCATTTTTACATTTTTAAACTGTCTGCTGAGTCTGCTGGAGAGCTGGGGCGATACTGTTGAGTTTAGAAATTCAGGCAAACCAGCCAAGCTACCTGTCAGAATCTACAGGTTCTACATTGTTCCAAATGCCAGTGGAGCCCAAATTCCCTTAGTGAAAGAGCCCCTTTCATCTCAGACTTATGCTATAATTAGTGGGTTTCTTAACTGCACAGCGCTAGAAGAGGCTCGTGCTGGGAAGGGGTGAAAATGCTGCTGCAGTTGCAGATTCTTAGGTGGGCAGGTTTCTCAGGTAGCTTGGAACTCCAGCTTCACTCCAAATGCAGCACAAACACTCTTTGACAAAGAGTGTGTTCATTCGAAGGTACCCCATTACTTATATCCCTGCTCATGATGGCTTAATTTGATTTAGAAATGACGTGTGATGGTAAAGGAAGGTTTTGATCTGTTTGGTGGAAAACCTGAGCTCACCCCCCTCTCATCCTGAAAGGGGTTGCTTGAGTCAATCCACCATTTATCAAGTACTTTCTAGGAGCCTGGCCTGTGCTGAATACTTCACATGCACCAACCCCTTTCTTCCTACTCTAGTCTGCCTTTGCTGGGTGAAGAAGCTGAAATTCTGAGAGACTATGTTAACTGTTAATGACAAGTCAGAGCAAAACAGTGGCTCTAGTGTTGTATGCTTAACAGCGACTCTGTGCTGTCACCTCACTGCTTCATACAGCATTTTAATTTGATGGTGGTGTACGTACACAAGCTGATGTCAGAGCTAATTTTCGCAGGACAAGAGGGGGCCATTTTGACAGACTGTGTCAAGGAGAAGGGGGAGGAGAGATGAGGAAGCTGGCAATGGGGTGGGGGCACCTTGGGAATGGAACCGAGGAATTCCATTAAATTTCTGATTTAATGGGTGAGGGACTCCTCTTCCTCGTCACCCTATGAATCTTCAGTAAAATGCACATTTCTTTTTAAAACATTGTGAGTTCGAGCTCTTCGCAGAGATGGAGTTTAAATGTTGAGCCATGCTTCTAATTGGGCTTGAGGCAAAAATGGAAAGTTCCCAGATGCTCTCTGTTACACTCTGCTTACTCTGTTTTAGAAATAGGGCCTTTAAAGTCCTGAGACTACTATGCTGGGCTTGGGTCCAGGTACAGGGGAGCTCTGGCTAAGACTGCCTGATTTTTGAAGGACCGGGAACAGGTTAACCCTTGAGATGCTTTGCTTCTTTTAGAACCAAGGTCCAGTGCCCAAAGTGACGCTTGTTTCTGTAAAATTTGGTCTAGGTTTGCACAGAGAAACACCCTGTCTCTTCTTGCATGAATTCCATTGCTTGTCTATGGAATTAATGGCTTTTTGAGGAAGGTAGGAGGAAACTCATTAACGGTTTCACTGTTAGGGTTTAGGATTTCATGACCTTGAGGCACATAAATCTGTGAAATGGCCTAGTGAGCTGTCCAGTGCACTGAAAAATAGACACAACACCATAAACCAGAATCTGTAACCTATGGAGTCTCCTATCCTGTGTGGGAAACTGTGTCATGCATCTTCCCTGCGTCCAAGACCCTTAGATTATCCGCGCTGCAGGAACAAGGTTATCGGTTCATTATTTCACTTACATGTCCCCTGTTCTTCCAAGCTTCCTCATCCATCCCAGCAGTCTCAGCTATTAATATCATCCAAGCTATTTTCAGAGCCAGGTTCAAAGAATTAGTATTAAATGGATGGTCATCTCAATCTTGGTCATGGCATTTCTAAGTAGGAAGTAGCGTCCATCAATTTGGGGTGTCAAGAGTTTCTTGTCTTAAGAACAGCCCTTGTTGCGGTAATGTATGTCTCCACTGACAGCTTGAGAGTGTTGAATTAGGATGTGTGTTCTTCAGATAGAGTGAGAAACAGAAATGAAACACAACTGTACTCAATCCTATAACTTTTACTTTGCCTTGAAGAAATTTAGTTGCTCACTCTCAGTATCAGATATTTGGTAGAGCAACAGTTTCAGGTTAACCAACAATGTCTTTTTTTTTTTTTTTTTCTTTTCTGAGAAGTTTCATACTTCTTTCAAGAACTCTGAAAAGTCAGATCATCTCCTGCTTGCAAACTAAGTTTTCCTAGATGTTGGCAGGATACACAAGACTCTGGGGTCAGAGACAAAGGACTTTATTACTCACAGCGTAGCAGGCAGCATGAGCTTTATGTTTGCATCTGTTCCTCTGCTCCACAGGTCCCAAGGGGTAAGGCAGAGCCGCCCATAGATCCTGCATACATGTCACAGCTGAATATACCCAAGCTTAGAAAATCCTGATCTTTTAAAAGGGGCTGCTAGCAAACCCATCCAACCTTTGCCCAGTGGGAGACATTGCCTTCACTCTACCTGTCAGGAAACCTCCCTGCCTTCTCTGCCTCAGAGTGAGATATTAACACTATCTTCCAAGACCACTTGCTATATAACCATCCTTGAAAAGATAACCTGGAACAAAAACTGCCACAAGGTATGCAGAAATGCAAGAAACCTGTGGAGAATTGTCTCCCAGCAATTTTAGAAAGGAATTTGGCATAACTGATTTACTAGTATTTACCTCTATGTCCAATGTGAAATTCTGACATTTATTTTGGAATAAAAAGAAATGTAAAAATATCTTCATTGTTCAAATGCTAAAACAATAACACACAGTAGTGTGAAATTTTGCCTAAAAAGAGTACAATCTGGAAAAATATACTATCATTATATTTAACATCCCTTCAATTAAAATGCCAATTGAAATCTGATTTATTTCAAGCCAAATGTCCTTTTTATCTTTAACTACAGTATACTCTCTCAGTCATTGTATTTAAAGTTGGTAACAAGATCATTAAAGGATTATTTGTCTTATATATTGCTAAATAAGATAACTCACAATTTCCTCTAATTCGAGAGGATCTCAGAGAAAAGAAAATAATGGGATATTTTATCTTCTAGAAAGTAGAGGTTCATCTAAGACATGTCTATTTGAATTGCTTTCTCTTTTTTTTTGTGAACTGCTGCTTCATTTTTATGAAAGAAAAAGAAACATTTCATGAAGAGATTAATAAAAGGTCCCACTTCACTATCTTTCCACTTAAGATTTATCTCCATCCTTTTTCCATATTGGATATTGTAATTATATGATTCTTTCAGGCTGATCAGTGTAGCATGCAAGAAGTGCCAGTTCTCACAAATGTCCCTTGAACTTTATTCATATAATTGTGATTATCTCTTTCTTTTTATTTTTTAATGGCTATAAATTAATCTCAGTAATGGTGTTTATTTTGCAGTTCTATCACATGTATTGTGGTCACCTATGCAAAAGTTCAAGAAAACATGTCACTTAATCTCAAATTTATTTTTATTGAAATTTTGTATCCTTTTTGAGAGATAAATGTATAACCCCATGTGTTCCATTGAAGCACTGACTGAAGAGTTTTCTTTCTGTGCTGAAATTTGTCAACCAATATTCTTACAGCACTTTTCTTCCCCTTGATATATATTTTCTCTCTATGGAGGTTTTAGAGAAACAAGATAAAAAAATCTTTGTAAGGTTACATTGTGTTTTTCTTTTCAGTGTATATTAATTTGGGATATTAGGTGCCAATTTAACAGCCAGTTTCAAAGGCATCTGACAAAATGTTAGGGAAAAATCTACTTGGAAACACAACAATATGTAGCTACTGGATTGTATTAGTTAGGGTTCTCCCAGGAAACAGAACCAACAGGGGATATCTGTAAATATGAGATTTTAGAAAAGTGTCTCATGCAACTGTGGGGATGCACAAGTCCAAATTCCACAGGACAGGCAGCGAGCTGGCAACTCCAATGAAGGTCTTCAATGAACTCCCCAGGAGAGGCTGGCTGGCTGAAGAAGTGAAAGTTCTCTCTCTTCTCCCCTAAGAGTCTTCAACTGATTGGATTAAATCCAGCTGATTGAATTCTCTCATTGTGGAAGGCATACCCTTCATGGATGTAATCAGCCACAGGTGCAGTCAATTGACTGATGATTAATAAACCAGCCTTCTGGTTTACTAGCCAGCCACAAATGTCCTTGCAGTAACGGTTAGGCCAGTGCTTGCTTGACCAGACACCTAGGCACCATCACTTGGTCAAGTTGACACATGAACCGAACCATCACAAGGATTAAGAGGAGCAAACCACCAAGATTCTAGGCAAAATTGCCAGCATTGAGTTCCTGGCCCCTCTGATATGGATCAGAACTTGGCGTGCACCCTGCCCACCCCCCTTCTACCCTCCACCCCGTTTCGCTTTCCATATCTTTTTTATTCACTGAGTGCTGTAATTGAGAACTCTGAGTTCTCACGAGCCAAAGCACCAGCCATATAAACTCAAGATGGAAAAATTATTATAATTATTACCATCATCGTTAGGATCCTATTGTATAGAAAAGTGATAGGCATATATTTTTACTATTTTTATACAGTTCTTATTGCTTTCTTGGATTTTTTTTTTTTTGTAAAAAGTAAAGGTTGAAGATTCTTTTGCTTCAGGACTTTTAAAGAGCAATCACTTTAATATTTAATATTTTTTTAAAGGTTTCACTTCTCACTTTCTTCCATCCTACAACTATTAGGTAGGGTCCTCTAAAACACCACAATAAGGGCAATAGTGGCTGTGTGTCCCTCAGTCCCAGCACTAATCACTGAGGTGATGATGATGTGTACCTGTCTGTTATCCTTTCTGCCTGTCAAGGTGGGCAATCTTCCAGGAAGAAATAAACCCAAAACAGGCATTGTTAATGGTAGCTGGCAGAGCTGCTGCCCCAGCTATATTCTTGGCACATAAGCTGGATATGAAAACAACATCAGAAAAGCTGATCCAGGTCCTCTGAGTCATTTTCCTGATTGATCTAATTTACCTTGAAGGTTAATGTATTCTAAACTAACTCAGAGATTAATAACCACTTAAAGATATATGAAAGACATTTAGCTCTATGCGAGCAGTGTGTCATAACCTCGTTTATTGCCTCTTCAATGACTTTGGGAGTTATTTGATGAGATTTAAAGGGGAATTTGATTGTAGGATATGGAGAGTGACAGGTGCAATGCATAAAGGGCTTTGGAACTTATTCTTGTCAATAACAAAAACAAGCATGTAATTTGATTTTCAGCGATGTGATCTTCAGAAGCAAATATTTATTTTTAAGGTGGAAATCGTTTTTATCTACTGAACGAGGTAATTGAACATGCTGTTTTGCCAATTGAATATGCTGTTTTGCCAAGAGGGAAAGATTGCTTTTAGAACAAAAAGCGATACACGTGTTTTTATTTCTCCTCATTTCATTTATTTAGTCACAACAAGAAACCAATTGCTGAGAGATCCCTGCACATGGGCACCTAAAATAGAGATTCCTGGAGAGTGTTTCCTCCTCTCCTTTTCAGCCACTTGAAATATATCCACTGGTATGATGGGGGGAACCTCATTAGGGTGTGCTTAAAGATGGGGTGTCCAGCCCAATGAATGGCAAGATCACCCCCAACAAACTCTTCCTCTTTCCCTTCTAGGGTTTTCCCTTAACTATTATTTTCCTTCTTTTTCTAGATTCTTTTTTTTTTCTATTAATTTAATTTTACTTCCAAATCCCAAGTTCAAAGTGAACACTGATATATGGGTAAGTGCAATTACAGTAGTGAGGGAAGGAGTGGTTGGGGAGTGCTATCAGGAGCTATAGATATTGGAGTGGAATAGAATGAAAAAAATAATGTGAAAGCCCCTTTCCATTCTGTTTCCCTCACCTCCACTTTGAGCTGTGATCTGTAGCTGTTTAATAGAAAATAGTTGAATTTAGGTTTTTGGACAATTGTTTTTGCTGCTTCGCTTCTGCTGCTTTTATTTCCTCCTCCTCCTCCTCCTCCTCTTATCACTATGCATGAGGTATTTACTAAGCATTTTCTCTGCATTCCGTTATTACGTACATCATTCCCATTAGGAAGGTGACTTTATCATCTCCCATTTTATGGACAGGGAAGCTGACTTTTCCTGTTTTCCTACAATTTTAGGAAACCAAAAACCAGAGGCACTGCATATTGCGTGTTCTTCCCCAATCCAAACAAGTGAGTTCTTCAGGAGGATTACTGAGAGCATAGAGAGCCTATAATAAAGAGAGCCCATTCTTTTATATTCTGGTTGGACAAGGTTAGGCAGCAAACTTTATTTTCTGCCTCTGCTTACCTGAAAAGGATGCTAAAGGAATTGAACCAAACTTGTGAGGGTGACACTGCACTTCCACTGTATGATACAGCAAAAATGTGGGAGTTTCCTACTAGTCCCAAAAGTAATTAGGAAGCTGGACTTGCATTTTCCTACTGGTATTGACCCATGAGGGTTACCCACTGGACAAAGAAGCTCTGGAAAGTGGCAGGTAGAGTAGGTATTGTGGGAAAACCCTGTAGAGCCCTGCAAAGCCCCCAGACCCATGACCCATGAGATGCAGCGTTGGGTTGTTGTCACATGGCGGGCACCAATGGCCAGTCAAAGGCAGACAGAGGCAGCCCCAGCTGCTGAAGGGAGAACGGCTCCTCTGCTGGCTAAGCCAGGAGATGTTGCCCTTCTTCCTAATCCTTGTCCCAACTCCAACACCAGAAATGCCAGTCAGGAAGATGGGGACAGGGGATGTGTGCAAAGAGCTGTCCATAACCCCCTCCCTCCTCCAGGCACCTCTATCTGCAAGTCTACCATGCCTAGGGGAGTTGAATTAAACATGAGATTGAAGTTTTAAAGTGTACTGACCAAGTTTTAATTGCCAAAAGGGACCAAGAATTTTTGAATCTGCCCCAAACTGTTAAAGTGTTGGAAATAGGATGTCTGCCACTTAGAGGAAAGGAAAGATTGTGGACAAAAAATCATTTCAAGTTATTACCCTTCCCCCAAGAGTTGACTCCACCATATATTGTTTATTAAATATATTAGCAATTGTAAAATTCTGTACGTATGTGAAGACTTTTCTACTTCTCAACTATGGTGATACCCATTTTTTAGGGGTCAACATGTGCCAAGCAGTATGCTAAATGTCCTTTTGACACAATACACAAAATAATTTATGCAATGTATATCTGAATTATGAAGCATAATAGTAAAATGAACAACTGTGACCCCACCACCCAAATTAAGAAGCATAACACCATGAACTTCATTAAGCTTTTTGTGTTTTCTTCTTTGACCTCATTTTCCTTCTTTCCCCCTCAAGATATTTACCGTTCTGAATTTTATGTTGATTATTTCCTTGATTTAAAAAAAAAAAAATCAGTATTTTAGATTGCTGAGGGCAAGAAGACTCTGGTTCACATTTTTGTCTGTGGAATGTAAACCACCCCCCCCCCAACCCCACTGGAATATAAGATGCATTCCATCTGGAATGCTAGATTTTATCTGCTTTGTTCCCCAGGCCCACTGTCTAGCTTGTTGCCTGCCACAGAGGGGGTGCACAAAAAATATCTGATGAATCTCCAAGTGTAGTTGGTAGATAATGATGACGAAGACCAGGATAACAGTTGCCTTGATGGAACATATTCTCTCTGCAGGCTCTGTCTTTCTCTTTCCAAACCTCACAAATATCCTGCAAGGTCGTTTATTTTTGCCATTTTAGAGATGAAACCCAATCCAAGAGTAGTGAAGTCATTACTCAAAGACACACAGCTGGGAGGCGGGTGGCTCAGGATTTTAACCCAGATCTTTCAGGTATCAAAGGTTGTTCTCTGTCCACCATCCTAACTTGACTGAATCTCTTATTCTCAGCATCTGCCACAGGAGAACGGACCTCCAGGTGCCTGATGATTGGCACAGCGTGGCTCATGATTTCTGACACTGCTTTCCCGCAGAACACAAGGCTGTCTATTGCTGTGTTTGCCTTGACACAGACTTTCTCTTTAATTGGTAACTAGTAAAAAATGATTTAAAGGAAAAGTTGCTTCAGGAGGTTGACGCTGGTTATTTATCTGTAGTCTTTGTTACATAAACACTGAATGTACAATGGGAATTATACTAAGAAAGTGATTTATCCCCGCAAGTTATTGATTCTCTCATGAGTCAGGAAGGGCAGAACTGAGCAAAGGATGAGTGATTTATGGCTAGGTTTCAATAAAGAATAGAAATAAGAAGATAGCGTCATACTTGGGCCCATTTTATGTTCCCTTTTTGCCACGCTGAACCCAGATGAATGTCACAGTTAAATCAATAACCAGATGCAGGTACGATGCCCCAAGCAACTGTTTAGAAAGGCAGGCTTAATTGTCACCAAGAATAATTTATCATTGATAAGATCCTTTAAATTGTACTTGTCACCAGAAGAGTGTTCTTAAAAAATGCTACAAGGCTTCATATCACTTCTTTCACAATGAATTATGAGCACAATTTCTTTAAGGCTTGAGCCTTTTTAATTGGAAGTTTCTGTTGAAAGGCTTTTAACATCTTTGAGATATTCTAATATCTTGCTTCAGCTCCTTTAATCTTTGCATATATTTATGTACATATAAAATATAATATATATTTTGCATGTATAATATATGTTTTGTAAATGAATACAAATATTAATTGTGGGAATTTTACTTTGCTATTTGGTTTTGTTACAATTATTATAGTAGTTGGTTGAATGGCATGACGTGGGATGAATTACTTAAGAAAAAAAAAATTCCATCCCATGGAAACTAGATACATTTCTTTTAAGGAGGTATATTAGAATGATTTTGAAGTTCCAGCTCTAACATTTATTAGTCATGTGATCATGGGCAAAACCTCAAATATCTGAGTCACAGTTTGTTCAACTATAAAATTAAATAATTGTCCCTCATAGAATGTTTTTATGATCAAATTGACTAATGCTAATAAATGGCTGGCACAATGTTTGGCCAATGGTAGCCCCAAGAAATGGTAACTGTTACTATTACTGATTTGGAGTATGATCATAGGCTGCACATAGTATCAGCCAGTCTTTGTGAAAGTCTGTGCTCTAGTTCTGAGAAAGGCCACTTTACTGAAAAGGGAAAGGTTGCTGTGTATCATGAATGCTTTGTAAGAGACAAAAATAAAAAATTACATAGAAAGAATATCTCTGGCCAAGAGCCAGCGCATAACTGAGGCCTTCCAACAACAATTGGGGTGAGCTTGGAAGATTTCTTGATCCTATTTGAGCCTTGAAATGACTGTGATCACAGCTGACAGCTTGACAACAATCTTGTGAGAGACCTTGAGCCAGAATCACCCAGCTAAGCTGCTTTTGAATTCCTGACCCTCAGAATCTGTGAAGAGTACTATGTGCTTGTTGTTTTAAGCTGCTGAGCTTTCGGGTAATTTATTATACAGCAATAGGTACCTCACCAACCAATAAATACCGCACCCCTGCATTTGCCCTTGCCATTCCCAGCCCCTTTCCCTCCCTCCCTTCCTTCCTTCCTTCCTTCCTGTAATTCTCTTTTCTTCCATAGCACTTGGCACCTTGTAACATTTATTTATTCATTTATTATGCCTATTATGTATCTCTCTCCTTCTAAAATGTAAGTTCTACAAAGGTAGGGGTTTTGGTTTGTGTTGCTAACTGCTGTCTCTTTAGTGGCTGGCATATAGGGGCTCAATAAATATTTTTGGAAAAATAAATGAATAAATGTAAGCTCAAAGAAATGAAATTATCTTACCTTAATTATGGTTTAGAAGAAACATATTCAGTATTTTTTATTTGTTTGTTTTGTTTTGTTTCCATCCCAGTTCAGATCTACTCTAGACTTGGGGGCATTTTACAAGATGAGGTTCAGAGAGCTGAAAGATAAGATTCCTGCAGTTTGAGGGGTCTTTTTTTAAAACATCATTAAAAACCTGATTCTTCTTCTAGGTGGTTATAAACTTTAGTAAATTTGCCTGCTGGGAAAAGACGGATGAAACAAATGGCCTTCTGCTTAAATGGCTTTTACCTGAATTAATTTTATCTGTGTGTAGCTTCAATCTAAAGTTGCTTTAGGATTCTCTTGATAAGAAGCAATGCAGAAGGAGGGAGGCAAAAACCCAAATAGCCTTGGTCTTTCATTTTTGCCTTGACTAGTTTCAAGTTTTCACCTTCTTTGCATTTCCAATGAGATGTGGAATTTTTGTTTGTTCCTCTTGGACACGTTAAATACCTGCCAGTGGTTCTGCCCACCTTGCACTGAATAGCTTGTAATTCTTATGATTCAATATGCAATTAAAACAAACAAAATAAAGTAAAAGAAATTTTGCAGTTAGGATGAGGCTGCAATACTGGCGACAGATTTAAATGTCAAAACCTCCAATCAGAAATGGTATTTTCCTCTCTGAGTCTGAGTCTGGAAATCCATCCCTTACACATTTCAACCTGAATCCGGCAAGGCCAGACCTCAGGGCACTGACAGCAGTTCTTTCCAGGCTTCTAATGAATTTGCCCAGGGTAATTTTTGGAATGATCTGTAGGCTGCCAGTGTACAAATGACGCAGTGCAAATGATATTATTTCAGCTTGTTTATCAATGTGTCATAGCATCTCTCCCCACTTGGCACGCTGCATTGTAAATCTAACATTCATGGGCAAAGTTGTGGTGATCCAATAACTTGCCTTGAGTTGCAGCAACGATATTATGAAAAATACGCTCATTTGTCTCCATGGAAAGGATTTAAAGGTGGCTGTGTTCATTTTTTACCACAGTCTGAGTACTTAATCATATGGACATTGTTCAGCAAGAAAATGATCTCTTCCTCTCTGCCCCATTAGCAACACTCTTTCAGTATTAAGAAATATAAATATTGGAGTATATTAATGAAAATGACATCCAATCCTGATATATTAGAACTCAGAATGTGTGATTAAGTATGCTGTTAATTAACTCTTTTTGCCAGAATAATTATAAATGCATTCTCATATTTTAGAGCTATTTGAGCTGCCGGGAAAAGGTTAGTAGACTGGCCTGAGATAGTTGGAATCAGACATCATTAGTTTAATTAAATTCCATTAACATAACAAAAACAGAGTCAGTGCCTTAAATTTTAAAAACGATCCTAATAGGGAGAATCATCATAGTTAGAGTAGCAGCTAGGGGATATTAAAGTTCTTTTTTTTATAACCCACAACCTTCATCCCTTCTCCAGTGTTTTTGTCATCATTATCATTACTTGCTCATGCAACAAATATTTACTAAGCATATACTAGGTTTTAGGCACATGCTATGTGCTGGGATAGACTAGTGACTAAACATGGATGGTCCCATGGAGCTCACTCCCGGTGGTAGTAGGGGGCAGACCATACGACAGATAAACAAGGTGATGATGAGTGGTAATAAATGGCATGAAGGGAAACAAGATGCTGTGGAAAGGAGGGCATGGGAGGTAGGTGGAACAGGATGGTGTTTAAGGAGGAGAAAGGTGAGGCCAAAAGACTGGAGCCTGTTGAATGGGGGCAGGTGATGAAAGATGAGGGTGGTCAGAAAGTAGGGACTGGGTCACGTCGACTGTGGTGAGGTGTCTGGGTTTTGTTTGTGCAATGGGAAGCCATTATTCAGAGGAGTGATAGGGTCTGATTTATATTATTTCATTTGACTTAGGTGCTACTGTTTGGGTGGACTATAGAGAATCAAGAGGCAAGGAGGGTGGGCCATTTAGGAAACCAATGAATGCGTCACTGATTTAATGAAATAATACAGCCACCAAAAATGGACATGGCATCTAGAAGCTGGGGATGATGATCACACTGGATAGGTCTCAGTGTGGCCTTGGGCCCCTCCATGCTCCCATCCCCACCTCCTTTTCCCACTTTAATTTCTTCTACTTCTTACCAGGACACCAATGCAGCCCTCTCAGTAGTTCTGGGCTTCTGTATACCTTTCTATCCCTCCACTTTTGCTCAAGTGATTGGTCTGCCTGAAAGATTGCACTCCCCATTATCTCGATTATTGACATCCATCAGGATGGAGATTGGCACTGCCACCTCCACAAAGCCCTGTGGGACCAGGCCAGTCTCTGAACCTCAGGTTGGAATCCGGAGCAATGAAATTGCATCCATCCTGAGTAGAAGCCCTGAGGTGCTTGTAGATATTGCAGGTTTCCACAGTGCGTTCAGTATCTCCCCACTAAAGTATTTGTGTGGGAACTGGGGATCCTCCAGCTAAGCCTGCCGGGTGATACTGTTCCTCACACAGGTTCCAGTACCATTGATCTTGCTCCCTGTCTGTTTTGCAGTGTTGTTCCTCTGATTAATGGGTGTGTATGGGAGAAGTATATTCTTTGGGGTTAGAATGTTCTGGATTTGGATCTCTGCCCTGCACCTACCTTTGGGAAAGTCAGTGTTAAGATGAAATGAAATGATATATGTGACATAACTGGCATCGTACCTGGCACTATTTGCTGTAGTAACAAAAATAAATTACCAGCATGTATTATGTAAGTACTGACAACATTCTAGTTAACACTTTAACAGCTTTATATGGAGGAGCTTATTTAATTCTCACAATGACCCAATAAGGTCAACTCTATTGCTACCTCCATATCACAAATGAAGAAACAGAGGCACAGTGAAGTCAAATAACCCTAGGGCACACAGCCAGTAAATAACTGAGCAGGTGTTTAAGGCCAGGCAGTTTGGCCTTCACAGAGCATGTTCCTAACCTGCCATGTTGCCCTACCTTCCACTAGGGCAGGTGAACAAATAGGGTAGTGGTTTAATATACAGCAGCTTTTGTTCATTTGCTACAGCTTTTCACCAAAGTGGGAGGGCCAGTGTGATATGCACCCAATATATGGTGGCTATAGCTGTAAGTACTAAGAATTCTCCTCCCTTATATCTTTAAGGTTCTACCTTCCAAAGGATTTATCTTCCAAAGCAACTTACATGTCATCTTACACATGAAAAGTGGTCAAAAATGTGTTTAAAAAGAGGATATGAACTTAAGTAAGATGTAGTGCAGGGCCTGAGATGGGGAAGACTCTCAACTAGTATTTCCTGAGTGAAAGAATGAAATAAATCTTCTCTAGCTCTGTTTGCTCTTGACCTTCCTTAGGTTTGTTTCATCTCTGACCCTGGTACCTTCATCTGTATAATCAAAGAGCTCGACTATCCCCTGAATATTCCATCATGTACACACATACCTGGAGGGGAAGTAACCTTATCTGTCTAAACCCAGCATGTGTTTTGGAGAGGTATAGGCTTGTATGGCAGTCATTTTTTTATGAAGACATCAAGATATGAAGGTATTAACACATTTAATTCTCTCCCTCACACTGAATATATCTACTGAGAAGAATTAATTTGTGTTGCTATGAAGTTCTTAAGTCCTGCCTAAAATATATCATCTCTAGCAGATGGTGGCTGCTGTTTTTCTAGAAAGAGAAATGGAATGCTGCTGACTTACAGATGTATTTAATGGGAAATAATAGGAGTGAGCTTTCCAGCAGCTTGGATGTCTCTTTTGGTTGTAAGTGACAGAAAGCTGTTACAAAGAAGCTTGAGCACAATGGGGGATTTATTATAATGATTGTGAAGTATCCCACATACTCTCAGGACAGGGCTGTGACTATGCCTCAAGGACAACCAGAATCAGAGACTCAAAGGCCATGAAGACTTTTTGTCTCATTCTCTTGTCTTGCTTCTCTCTGTAAATCTGGTTGATTTATTTAAGTTTTCTCTTGGTTTCCACTTCTGTGGTTGCCCCTGGAGTTGTCCACAAGGTCTGCGGGAGCTCCCGAAAGCTTTATAGTTTCTAGCCTAGAAAGCTGTCTGACTTTTCTTTCTCCCTTTTAGTCCAGTTTTGACCAGGAGCCCATACCTGGACCAATTAAGCAGAGGTTGAGTTATTGTAAAATTGCTATTCCTATTACAATTGCACAGATGGTTTGAAGAAGAAATCTTTTCAGAAAGAGGCAAGGGGTAGCTTGCCTGAGGGGTGACAGTGGGCAGATAAAACAGTAAGTGTCTACTAAGATCTCCCAAGAAGATCTAATTTGTATTGACATAAGGGTCTGAAGTTGTACCTAAAATGATTGCCTCTGGCAGTTGAGGACTATTGCTTCTCTGTAAGAAGAGATGAAATGCTACTATGCTACGGATGCATTTAGTAGGAAATGTTAGGGCTGAGATTTTAGACAGAAAGAATGCTGAAGATCATTCTTAGCTTTCAGAGAGTCCTTGTTTCATGTAATAAAGAGCCACCTTGATCATGAATTTCCAGGACATAACAATATGAGCACATCTTGGATCTATACTAGAATTTTCCATCTGCTGTCCTATGGAAGAGGGACAGCTCTGTGGGGGATAGGAAAGGTCTGGGTTGGTTGTCCCATGGCCAGGTCTTCTCCACCCACAGCAGCCTTGCCCAGGACTCTAACTCCCCTCCGTTTACCCCAGTGTGCCACACAAAGATTATCATCTTCGATGTGTGCCATGATGCAAAGGGGTTTGGCAAACCCTGCACTGCCACTGGTAAGACATCACATAATAGATCAAAGAACTTTCATTTAAAAAAATAAGATTTTTCAAGTGCTAATATTCAAATACTTAAATGTAGCTTTGGCTTTTGCCAGCCCAGTTGAAGGCAAACAGGACCACATTTACACAAACCCTGTAATCACAATTACAGCTACCTTTTCTAAGGCCTTCCTGTGTGCCAGACACTGGGCTCAGTGCTGCAACCACATTCACTTTCCCACATGCCCTAAGTCACTGCAGGCTAACCTTCACCCTCACCCCACTCCTGAAAATGCTCTTACAGGAACGATCGTCACATAGAGAAAGGACTTGGGATTTGGCATCAGCACCTTGTAGCATTAAACACAGGCTTCTCTGCTTTCTAAGGAAAGGAAATGGATGACGGGCAACCACAAGACAATGTTCACTAGAGAAGACAGTGGAGGGGTCAGCAAACAGGGAGATTAAAAGCATTAAAGAGAAATTAGACTTTAGGGGATAATGACCAGGTCAAAATGATAAGGTCTCAAATAACAATCACAATGAACTTGAGAAAATACACCTTCAAAGTGAAGGTCAGAAGCTCCACAAAATGATAGAACTCAGAATTGAGAAAATAGAAATAATGGCTCAATTTAAAAAGGGCTTATTAATATAAATTGTTTAGAATCATCAAAGAAATAAAGGAGATGATGACATTCTTGAAATAACAGAGAGCAGTGGATATTGTTGATTGTTCAACCGTCACTTTCCCTTTTTCCATTGCTAATGCAACCCTCTATTTTTCTATACCTAGCATTGGGGGAATGAATCAAGTCTTAGAAATTCTGTTCCCTTTCGTCTGTGGTTGGTTGAGATGTCACATATCATAAGGCTAGTCATGAAAGGTAAGGGGCTTCTAGAAAATATTTTTCTTTCTGAAACAAGTAAAAGAAAATGTGAGGTGAATTCTTTCATTTTCCACTCGTAGGCTCCACTTTGAACTTGGTCATATGAGTTTTCAAAGCCTGGAGTTGTTACAGTCAGCTAGTACAAATAAAGCAACAAGCCCAAGGGTAAAAATCCAAAATGCTGAGGATAGCAGAGTAGAAGAAAGGCAAGATCTGGATGTGGGAAGACATTTTTGTCTACTTTCTACCCCAGATAGACCCTAGAGCTTCCTGTCTATACACTTGTTATTTTAATAGAAGATATATAGAGAGAAGAAATGGAAATTTGGTTGAATGTCTTTTCTTGTTCCATTAAGAAACTATTTGTTTGATATTTGTTGTTTGGTGAAAGTGTCATAACTGAAAACTACTGGATCATCAAATACAAAGAGGCAGATATTTAAAAATGGAAAATATTGAAAAATTAAATACACTCATTGAAACAAAAATAATATGTGTCATACAAAATTCAAATATTGCTAAGATTAATAATGCAGAATGTCTTGGTCCCTTACAGATAACTTCAAAAGAAAATCTTCATCATTGATTTGGTACATATGCCTTAAAAATTCTATTCTTTCTCTATACTTACATATATATTATAAACATTTTAATTTCCTGAGCTCTCTTCATAATGTTTTACAGCTTCCTTTTTTCACTTAATAGTGTGTCTTTGTACTAACCATAGATCTTGCTCATCTTTTTAATGACTATGTGACATTATACAGTACAGTGTGTTAATTCATCATTTGGCGATAGCAACTGGCATTAGCGATTAAAACTAAAAATGGCCCAAATTTTCCATCTCTAGGAATTATCTGATAAAATATCCCTGAAGAATGCAAAAATGTATGTATCCTGGAATATTCATTGTAGCTTTGTGTTTGCTGTAACAACAATGGCAATGACAATGACAACAAATTAAGAAACCCAAATTTGACTCTATTTTAGTTCATCATCCCATCTTTTAATTATGGGTTAATATTTTCCAGAATGCAATAGCATACAAATCCTTAATTACCAACTTTCAGCGTATTTTTTGGCTTTCTTTTTCTGACAGGCATTCCACTGTGCCAATTGCTGAATGTTTTGACACTTTGATAACTAAACACTTGCACCAAGGAAGTGACATGGAATACTTAGTCATCTGTCACCACTGCTTTTGCATTCTGTGATTATTAATGGGCTAATGGACTATAAGGTTTTAATGAATAGAACGTAAATACAGACACAGAAAAAGATATTAGCTTTTCTCCCTAGAGTGATGTGCCTTAATTATACTTCACTCCTCCAGCTATTAGCTACATAACTACCTGTAGAACTTTGAATCCCTCTCCCATGAAACTTATGAATTAGCTTTTACAGCCTGAATATCATTTTATCATTCACTTCAAAGACAGAAACAATGGACTATTTGCTGTGAAAATGATACTGTCATGTAATTTATGTGAATATTTGAGCACTTTTCATATTTATTCAATCAATATTTACTGACTACTATCTGCTGACCACTCTTCTCGGTGTCGGGGTTACAGCCGTGAACAGAAGGGACAAAATCTCTGCCTTAAAGATGCATTTTAGTGATAGAGGAATGAAATGGAAACTCTGTGTGGATTGTCTTATGTGAAAAGGAAGCATAATTGTATGGCACCAAACCGGGTATGACTAAGTGGCTTACATTTTTGTTGAAATGAGCATTCTTTTACAAGTAATAGAGAAGAATCAATTGCACAGTCAAGATTCATGATATTAGTTGAATGAGTGATCAATTAGAAATTTAGAAAAAAGTATGTAGTAATAGAAACTTAAGGTACTTATGGTGGAGTTATGTCGAAAATTACTTAAAATCTACTTTCAGTTAAATATATACTGTGCCTGTTTGAAACTGTTAGGAATTGCCACAAAGCCATGTTATTTAATGCAATCTTGTGGGGCCAGACCTATTAGTTTTGATTAGGGTGTGACCTCTTGATTGAATGTTTCCATGGAGATTTGGCCCCACCCATTCAGGGTAGGTCTGAATTTGTTTCCTGGAATCCTTTAAAGGGAGCTCACACAGAGAACAGAGATGCCTTAGTCTGGACACTTAGAACTGTAAATTTGTAGCCAAAAAAAAACCCTTTATAAAAGCCAATCCATTTCTGGTATTTTGCAAAACGAGAGCTTTAACAAACTGGAACATATACACATATAACAAACCACCCTGTGCCTGTTTGAATGTTTCATGTCCCCCAAAACGCCATTATCTTTGATGTAATCTTGTGTGGGCAGACGTGTCAGTGTTGATTAGAATGTAATTCTTTGAGTGTTTCCGTGGAGATGCGCCCCACCCAACTGTGGGTGATGACTCTGATTGGATAATTTCCATGGAGATGTTACCCCACACATTCAGAGTGAGTCTAAATTAAATCACTGGAGCCATATAAATGAGCTGACAAACAGAAGGAACTCAGTGCAGCTGAGAAGGACATGTTGAAGAGGAGCTACAGCCAAGAGGGACACTTTGAAGAAAGCACAGGAGCTGCAGATAAGAGACATTTTGAAGACAGCAGTTGAAAGCAGACTCTTGCTCCGGAGAAGCTAAGAGAGGACAAATTACCCAAGTGCAACTAAAAGTGACATTTTTGAGGAACTGCAGCCTAGAGAGGAACGTCCTGGGAGAAAGCCATTTTGAAACCAGAACTTTGGAGCGGACGCCAGCCACGTGCCTTCCTGGCTAACAGAGGTTTTCCGGATACCATTGGCCGTCCTCGAGTGAAGGTACCAGATTGCTGATGTGTTACCTTGGACACCTTATCGCCTTAAGACTGTAATTGTGTAACCAAATAAACCCCCTTTTATAAAAGCCAATCCATCTCTGGTGTTTTACATTCTGGCAGCATTAGCAAACTAGAACACACCCCAAAACTTACTGCCTTAAAATAGCAATTTTTTTCCCCTCATGATTCTGTGGGCCAGTGACTGGGGGCTGGGGTCAGCTGGAATGGTTTAGCTCTGCTCAGTATGGAGTCGGTTGGCTCATTCAGGCATATGCGTTGAGTTGGCAGGTGAGCTAGGGGCTGCCTGGTCCCCGATGGCCTCATTTATATTTTGGCAGTTGGCTGGGGGTTCTTGGTTCCCTTCTATGTTGCCTCTCCAACAGGCTATCTCGGACTTGTTCATATGGCAACTGTATTCTAAGAAATGGGGAGCAGAAGCTGCAAGGCCCCTTGGGGTCTAGGCTTAGAAACCAGGTAAGGGCACACCTGCTACATTCTATTAGTCAAAGCAGGTGGGGAAATAGACTCCATGTCTTGATGAGAGGAGCTGCAAAGAATTTGTGGCAATTTTTGAACTACCACATTTATGTTATTGTGTTGTTTAATACAAATTGGCGGGACCTAAATATAAAATAGCACCTAAATTTTATGATGTTTGGATCATAATTTGGTACGGTTAAATTTGGCTGAAAACCAAGTCAGAGTTCTCTTACTTAGACCTCACCTCATGGAATAGGGAACTGATTCTTCACTCTCTTCATAGTAAGCTAAGCACAACTTATCATTTCTAATAACCTACACTCTTTTTCTTCCCACATGAGTTCTGCTGGTCTGTTCTTGTCAGAAAGACACATGAGAAGCAGCTTGCCAGGTGCCTAGGTTAATTTTTAATTGTCATGTTTATTCCAGTGAAAAATAGATTTGCCTGATGAGCTGAGAAAAATGAGAAGAAATATGAAAATGGGGGGTTGAATTCTCATAGTGCCCAATTTACTCTTTTGGAAGATAAGACAATTGCTATGTTGATGAGGGTTTGGGAAAAAGGTGCTCTTATACCCTCATGGTGGGAATATAAACTGGCAACCCCCTTTTAGAGGGCATTTCAGATATTTCTGTGACATCTGTTCATATATCACATTTCGATAATCTTTATCTGTTTACATTGTTGGGTGTACTTAAGTATCATTTCCCAAAATGTGTTCCAAAGAACACTTATTCTATTGGAAGAAAGTTATTGGCTGGCTGCAACACAAGGTTTGCAATGGCCAAACTAGTTTGGGAAACACTCCATGTTTTGAGAGTCATAGAATATATTAGAATACTAAAGTCTCTGGGAAGCTGAGCAGTAGAACACCCTATATAACTATACATCACAAAGCTTATTAAGCCTTCTCCAAGCTTAAGAATGGGGTATTCTTCTTTCACACTTCCCAGTACACACACACACATACATATTGTGTAAATACTCACTTCCTATGCCCAAACTCCTAAGCACCAATCTGCTGTAGAAGGAATTTATGTATCAATTAAAGACTAGGCCAGAAGCCCTCTGTTTGCCTATGATTCTGTTTCCTAGGCCTAGAATTTTGAATTCTAGCTAGACTTGTGAAATATTTTCTCCCTTTGTTCCTACATTGTAAGATTCTAGTCATATGTGTTAGTGACTAAATTGTTACAATTTGTAAGTTCTAGGACAGTATAAACTGACATTTGTGTTGGTGGAAATTTTTACTTTAAAACATACCTATTGGATTAAATTCATCATAGTTGGAACATGCATGTAACATACAACATACTAGATGGGGACAGTATTTAACTGCTACATCTGTTTGTGGTTAAGTAGTTAATGTGGGTTATAAATGAAGAGTGCTTGAACTGGGCAATTTGTCACCTAGTTAGCTATTTAAAAATACTAATTACTAAATCTAATGGCTGTGTCCAATGACGAAGTGCTTAATGGGAAGTACTACTAAGCAATGTCTGGCACGGTTGAGAGACTCCAGTGTGTTTTTTTTCCAGTCTTCAGAGGCCAGTGGTCTAAAAACAACTGCATGTGTGCGAAAATTAACACCTCCTTGGAAATAAAGCTATTTCCTGTGTTGTCTTTGGGGAAGAGGGCGCTGCTTTTTAATAACTCAGATTGCTGTATCTTTGGACTGGGCAAAGAAATAAAAGGCATTGCAGGAGATATCATTGTATTGTGGACCCTTAACTCCAAAGACCTCTTGCCAAAACCAGAATGCAGGTGAATGTCCACTGGGCAACAACAAAGTCTGATCTTTTGCACCAAGTTGTTTGCATTCCAACAAGATGTAAGAGGCAAGCTGAACTGAAAGGCATGAGTGGACTCGGCAGTTTTGCCTGAGCAATGTGTATCACCAAGAATCATTAATTAGAAATTCACTGCTAATTAATATTTGGGCCAAAGATATTTGTAAAATTGCCGATTACACACAGTTTCTCCATCTCTGTAGTTACCGCTAGCTTATACCAAGCCCAGGACAATCGGTTAGTTGATGTCTGAGTTAACAAAGCAATGTATATTGGAACCTCATGTTGTACTGTACTACTTCACTAGGTACTAGAAAGACAGTGTTAGAAATTAAGAGTATCCCATCATCACTCTCACCACTGCCCTCTAAATATTTGCTGCTTTTTTTATTCTTTTATTTAAAGAGACAATTTAGGAACATGATCACTAGTACCAGGAAAAATTGTTAAAAACTTAGAAATTTAATAGGCGTTCTGGCTAGCTCATCCATCTAGTTAATGTCTGCCTCTGTTTGTTGTTGTCTAGTCTATTTTACTCTGTGAGAAAACTGATAGCATTGCAAACAATTTCTGTCCTTAGAAAAGCAAATTGTGTTTGGTGGAATGCAATCCATTATCATTTTGTAGACATTGACAAGTTTTGCCAGTTTTGCACCTATTTGTAAAATGCATTTCTGCACTCCTGATGTGACTATAAATTAATGTGTGACCCTTTGATTCTTTTTTGAGCTGTTCTAAAATCTCTTGGTTCCTTCATTAACTAACAAGTTAAACAGAATCTTTGACACACGTTCATTTTATATTGTGTGTCATGATTATGTATTCTTTTAAAAGTTAGCTGTGTACACTAGCATACACGCTGGAGTCTAGTTGCCTGGATTCAAATTCTGGCTCTACCATTTACTTAAAGGGACTTAATAGTTTCCTGCCTCCAGTGTACTCAATTATAAGCCTCCATTCCTTCATCTGTAGAATGGGGACAAGTCTAATATTGAACTAGAAGAGTGTTGTATGGATTAAATGATATTTTTTAAACAAAGAACTAGTACATGGTAAGCGCTTACAAAATAGTGCTATTATTCTTCTTATTTACAAGTGTTTTGGAAGTAACAACCGTGTGTTTGACAGCAGGCAAGGAACAAAATTGACATGGCCTTTGGACTTAGAGAACTTTCAGTTGGTGACTACCCTGAGAATTTTTCTCTTTGCAAATCCTATCATTGCAAGAAAAGGAAAGAAGCAATTTATGCCATTCACTTTATATGTTTCTTTCTTGTAATGAAGTGCTTAGCCTGAGAGTTACTGTTCTAGTTTGCTAATGCTGCAGAATGCAAAACACCAGAGATGGATCAGCTTTTATAAAAAGGGTTTATTTGGTTACACGGTTACAGTCTTAAGGCCATAAAGTGTCCAAGGTAACACATCAGCAATTGGGTACCCTCACTAGAGGATGGCCAATGGTGTCCGGAAAACCTCTGTTAGCTGGGAAGGCACATGGCTGGCGTCTGCTCCAAAGTTCTGGTTTCAAAATGGCTTTCTCCCGGGATGTTCCTCTGTAGGCTGCAGTTCCTCAAAAATGTCACTCTTAGTTCCACTTGGGGTATTTGTCCTCTCTCAGCTTCTCCGGAGCAAGAGTCTGCTTTCAATGGCCATCTTCAAACTATCTTTCATCTGCAGCTCCTGTGCTTTCTTCAAAGTGTCCCTCTTAACTATAGCTCCTCTTCAAAACATCACTCACAGCTGCACTGAGTTCCTTCTGTTTGTCAGCCCATTTATATGGCTCCACTGATCAAGGCCCACCCTGAATGGGCGGGGCCATGCCTCCATGGGAATAGCTCATCAGAGTCATCACCCACAGCTGGGTGGGGCACATTCCAAGCAAATCGAATCAGCACCAAAACGTCTGCCCCACAAGACTACCTCAAAGCTAATGGCATTTGGGGGACACAATACATTCAAACTGGCACAGTTACATTTAGAATGTTCTCTCTTCCCTATTAACTTCTTTCCCAGTTAATACCCAATCATGAACTATTTGAATTAAGTTCTTATAATTGTTAATCTCATTCTCGCCAAAGTGTTTGATAATAAGATGGCTATTCTTGAAAACCAAGATTAACTATGTTCCCTTGGGTAAATGTGATCAGCTCTTAAAGAGCCAGGTCAGGAGACCCTCCAAAACCTTGCTGCCTACCGTGTGATCCAGGCCCAGCAGTGTCAGCATCGGCACTACTGGGGAGCTCTTTAGGATGCAGAATCTCAGGCCCCGTAATAGACTTACTGAATGAGAATCTGTATTTTAATGTGAACTAGGTGATTTGAATGCACATGGAAGTTTGAAAAGCACAGCTCTAGAAATCTTTCATGATTGCCTCGCTCCATCTTACCCCCAGCTGTGTCTACCAGAATGATTTGCTTGCTTTGTACATCAACCACACTCAGCACTGTTGAGTTTCTTATTTATCTTCCCCTATTGCAATCTCCCTGAGAGTTTACACTTTGTAATTAGCACTGTAGCAAATAGCACACTGTAAGCTCTCAATAAATATTGATTGACTGACTGAATGAATCTGAATTTCTCAATATCAATAGCTCTATAGAACCCAGCATTGAGCTGGAATTTTCCAAAAGGGCAAACAGTTCCTCACAACACTCCTCAAAGACAGAGAGAGAGTGTTCTTATATGGGGGACTGATTAATTCCTGTCATTGATGATCCATTAGAGAATTAAGAGGCAGAGTGAAGGTTGACTGTGTTCCAGGAGGCAGCACTGTGCAGTGGTTTTGATGCCTCCCAGATCTATGCTTGAACCCTGGATCTGTTCTCTACCAGCTTTGTAACCTCAGACTGAAATTCTCTCAGCATCTCTTTCCTCACCTATATAGTGGAAGATATAATGAGATTATGTCTTCTCTTGGATTCCCCTGAAAGTAGAGCCTGGCCAAGACTTGAGTGGAAGCAGTTTATTTGGGGGCAAGGGGAATCCCAGATGCAAGGACTGAGGTAGTGGAAAAAGTGAGAACTGAGGAGAAGGAAAATTCATCAAAAAAGTCTCTGATCAAGATCCCCTGCTTGGACCTCCTGAGAAGGATAGAGAATGCTTCCTAGAATTGTCTACCTGAAGGATGGGAGATGGAGCCCTGTTGGTTGAGGGATCTCCTCGGTATCATTAACTCCTTTGCGATGGCTTGAATTAAGTAGAGCACGCTCCCGTAGAGCAGAAAGAAGAGAGAAGCTGTGGTGTGCTTGAGGTTGGGCTCTGACGTGGAAGATGAGCCTGAGCTTTCACAGAACTGACCACTGTAGCTGCAGATGAAATCAGAGGCCAAGGGGATATGAAAAGAGTACCAGCAGCATCTGTTACAGGGTGTCATGAGGATCCAATGAGATCAAGCTGTACGTAGTAAATGATCAAAAAATGCTAGCAGCATACCAGCTCAGTCCTGCTTTTGGAAGCTTCAATTCCATGCCCCCATTTTTAAGAAGCACAAAAAGTTCATTGAATCATATCTTTGCATTCTCTCTCCTTCCTTTTTTACTTAACATCATATTTTCCAAAATAAGAGATTTTTTTTGTTGGGGGTTGCAATAAAAATCAGGCCTGATTTGGGATATGTTGTCAAAGTTCAGAAAATACATGGTTATAGATCCTTTCCTACCTTCCCACCAGCCTGTCATATTTACCTGGGAAACAGTGCCAAAAGAAAATGGGATAGATACAGACACAGATACACGCAGGTTCTGGAATATAGGTACCTAGTAAGAGCGAAACTATAAAGGGTTGTTTTCAGGGGCAATGTGTATTTTCCCAGATTTGTTCAGTGAATTGAAAACCACCTTACTATTATAAATAGCCTGGCAGTTATGACACTTACTGTTCTGGTTTTTTAGAGCTGCCATTATGCAAAATACCAGAAATGGTTTGGCTTTTTAAAAGGAGGGTTATTAGGTTACAAATTTACAGTTTGAAGGCCATGACAGTGTCCAAATTAAGGCATCAACAAGAAGACACCTTCACTGAAAAAAGGCTGATGGCAGCCAGAACACCTCTGTCAGCCAGAAAGGCACATGGCTGGCATCTGCTGGTCCTTTGCTCCTGGGTTCTGGTTTCAAAATGGCTTTCTCCAAAGTGCCTCTGGGCTTCGTCTTTCTTAGCTTCTGTCTCTCAGCTGCTGTGTATTCTGTCTTGTTCTCCCAGGGCGTTTCTCTCCAAGTGTGTGTGTGGGGGGGGTCCTCTCTTAGCTTCTCCAGGGCAATGTCTGGGCTTCATCTCTTAGCTTAGCACCTCCAAATGTATTTCTGTCTTCATCTTCAAGTGTCTCCAAGAGTCTGGCTCTGTGTCAGCTCTTAGCTTCTCCTGAGGCAAACTCTGGATTATATATCTTAGCTTTTCTCCAAAATGTCTCTCTCAACTTCTCTGAGCTCCTTCTCTCCTTGAGCTCTCTTAAAGGACTCCAATGATCTAATTAAGACCCACCCAGAATGGGTGGGGTCACACCTCCATGGAAATGATCTAATCAGAAGTTTTCACCTGTAGGTGAGTCACATCTCCATGGAAACATTCAACCAAAAGGTAGCACCCTAATCACAAGACTAACAAGTCTGCCCCCACAAGATTGCATTAAAGAGCATGACTTTTGTTGGGGACATAATAGATTCAAACCAGCACACTTACTCAGAGCAAAATACATCCCAGTCAAGACCCAATGAGTCTGCCAATTCTTTCACCATTTTTATCGCCAGAAATCATTGCCCCTCCGTTTCATATAAAATGTTAGGTATATTAACCATAATCCTAGTATTGTTTATCTACAAAAAATTGAAGTGAAGGATTCATGGAATGGTCATTTATCATAAGCTTTGGCTCAGTGACTTGAAATGGAAACATAAGCAAAGCAAAAGCGCTGATTGTGTAGAGGTGACCAAAATGAGTGGAGGTTAAGTGAAACTGCATTAAAGAAAAAAGAAATCATATTTAATCTGGGTAGAACTTCAGCAGAGATCATAGGCTTTTCAAAAGAAGTATCTTCCCTATTGAGACTTCAGATTTGGAAAGTATATTTTGGATGATTTTGTCTGTTAATCTGCTAATGGTTAATTTAGAAATCATAAGAAAATGTTTAATATATGAAACCATTCCTTTTTCTGATAGAATTATTTCAATTTTGAGGATTCTGTAAATGTTTTTCTAATATTAGTATTTGGTGTTGGGAGTGGGTTTGTAAAAATAGTGGTTGGGATATAAGCCTGGAATTGCTGGCAAATTTATCTCTATGGAAAGAAACTTCTTGAGAATAAAGCCAATACAAGCAAAGCACAGTCTAGAGATAGATGATTCTTGATGACACCATTTAAGCCCCTGGATACAACCATGCCTGAAGCTTATTATTTCTTACTGCATGAGCTAATATATTCCAGGTTTTGTTTAAGCAGTTTTGAACTTATTCAAGATTCCTTATTAATACATTTGCCCAACGCTTTACTTGCACTTGTCAACTTGACATCTAGGATCTAACTCAGCCTGAAAAGTCAAATCTCTAGGAAAAGGATGTTGACTGTGTTCTTCCATCATTTTAAAACAACTACTCAAAGTTTTAAGTTCTTTGCTTATAGCGTTCATTAATAAATTTAAAAGAACGTCGTAAATTTTTAAAGATGAAAGGTAATACAGTGTCTCATTAATAGGACTAATGAGTTTGTCAGTCTATTTAATATTTTAATTATCTCCCTACTTGTCATTTCCCTTAGACACTTCCATGTTATGGAAAAGATTTAAGGAACAGGGATAAAGAAAAATACAAGACAGTAAAACCTAAATATCTGTGAGAAAGAACAAAGACAGACAAGGACATAAAATGGGGCCAGGAAAGAAGATTAAAAAAAAATCTAGGATATAATAATCTATACTATTATTGTAGCTGAGGTACAAAGTTGGCTCTGAGTTTTCTAGCCGGTAATGATAAGGTGGAATCAATTTACTTACCTAAATATAAAAATCAACCTTCTCCATGACCCATCTCCAAATATACTGCCTTCTGGTAGTTTCCACACATTAGTCCTTGATATATTTGTCTCTTACCTCATTAAAGTCCTTTAAGAGAGAGAAGGAGGAAAGGCTGAGTGGTATGTGATAGGTTTATATAAGTTTATCTAGGTGTGCTAAGTTATAGGATTAGCTGTTTGGTTATGGTGATTGGTTTAAATAATTGGGTGGTAAGTTGACTGAGTTGATCAAATTGTATGTTCGTTCAGGTATCATATGATTCTGCTGTAGAGAGTGTTCGTGCTATTAAAGGTAAAATCTTGACTCATTCAAAGATAAAATGAAGATGTGGCAAAGATTTTATTTCACTTACTTAAAAATGAGGGAACCAATGAGATGTTACAACTGTTTTGAATGAGAAGAGCAGACAAATATATAAGCCCATCAGAAACGCTGACATGAATTTGCTTAATAGATGTAAAACTGATCAATAGTCACAGTCCAATTATCAGTTACATGCCACTGGACCCGATTTGCATTTCTAGGGGCAAGAATGATCTTCATTTCTTCAGTTTTTATCAATTCACAGAGTTATAAAATAGCTCAGAGACAATGGAAGGAGCAGATGGGTGAGCTAGAGAGGGCACCAGTCATGTTTTTGTGTTTTTTTTCTCTTAAAATCTTGTACAATTTTTCCTGACAATGCCTCAGCATAAGATGGATCCTTTAGGAGAAATTTTGGCTTGCTATTATAGTCAGTATAAAATCTGAGCTCCTTAGCATGGCCATAACATCCTTTTGAGGTACATCTTCCTACTTCTCTGATCTTGGATTAAATGCCTTCCCACTTTTTACTCTGCTCTCCACACGCTTTCTTTCCTTTTTCTTGAATATGTCAAAAACCCTCCTGAAGTAGAGCATTTGCATCTGCTGCCCTTTTAACCTGAGAAACTCTGCTTCTGTATTTACAGGTTTCAGCTCAAGTATCAACTCTTCAGAGACTTTATCTTACTATCCAGTCTAAAGGATTCCCTTGTGTTCATCTCTCTCATACGACCCCCCTTAATCCTCTCATAGCCTTATCGAAAATTACCTTGTATATATAATTTTACAAATCACAATTTTATATACTGTCCATCTCCCCCCAACTATAAGCTCAATAAAGGCCATGATCTTGTCTTCTTCAAGTCTATACCCCTGAGACCCAAGCCAGTGTCTGGCACGTAGAAGTTGCTCTGTAATTATTTGTTCATTTCACACAGTCATTCTATAGAAATTCATTTGTGCAGCTCTGTTCTAATCAAACATTAATTAGTTAAAATAACTTTAGTCACTTCTAGCTATTGTACTGGTAACTGCCAGATCTCAGTGGCTTAGCACAATAAAAGCTTATTTCTTGTTCGGGTGAGTTTCCAGGGAAAGTGGCCCTGCCATGTGGCGATCCTCTGGCTTCCAAGGCGGCTGTACTCAGCGGCACCGAGCCACGGGAGGAAAGGAGCATGGAGGGCGTCTGGGCAGGCCTGGAAGCGGAGCACATCTGTCCTCCACACTCCAGAGGCCAGAACTCAGGCATCCTGCAAACAAGGATGGAAACTGGCCCAGCCATACACTCTGAAAGGAGAAAAAAAAAAGTGCCAGACTTTGTGATAGGGGTAGGGGCACAGCTGTGACCAAGTCAGTATTTTCAGGAGAATTACAGCTTTCATTTAGGATAAGTTGTTTTGGACAGTAATAGTTATCAAAGGATTTTTAGGAAGGGTTGCACCTTGTCAAAAAACTCAAAGAGGATATGGAACGTGGGATTCCACTTTAATATTTGAAAATAATATTTCCAGGCCAACCCTAAGCAATGGATTTGAAAAAATAAAGTATAGCAGAGGGATTTTGAAGGTAGACATATTTTAGATAAAAGCAGCTCATAGCTCTAAAGCTGAAATCAAATATAATCTTTTTAAAAAGATATTTCATGTAAAGGTAAACTTTTAGAATTGAAATTATCTGAATTATATTCTTTCCTGTTTGTAGATACTAATAACTCCACAATGATAATTGAATCTCAAGGAATGCAAATACTTATTTTAACTTACATAACTTGATGTTAGAGACATAAGTGTTATTAGATTTTTCTATGAAAATGACAACATAATTGAATTGCTTCTTTTGCTTCTTTTACTTAGCATCTGTTTAGACAGAACATAAGTAAAGGATTTTGTCAATGTGAGCAAATTAACCAGATTAATTTCCAGTTCTGTAGGATATTTTTTTTGCTCCAAGGGAAAATATGTGCATGTACTTAATATGGATCTACTATGACAAATTAGCATTTATCCTTTGTTCACAACTCACAGCAGGGAAAAGGTGTTGAGGTGTTAACCACATTTGTTCTTTCAATAGAGTGTAATTTTAATGTCTTGCAATTTGAAAATTGCAAAAGAAGTCACACCAAGGCAAATCATTCCTTTCAAAATCCATAATGGAATTTGCCATGAAGGTCAAAATTATCTAGGAAAGAGAGAGCTAATCCTGTGTGTAAACTAAAAGTGGGCTGTGGGTTAATACCTAGACTTTGTGAAATACTGACTTTCAGCTCCTGGCTTTTTATCAATTATGAAAGAAATTAGCCTAGAGAATGGTTCATTTAACTCAAACCATGCTTGGGAAGCAACACAGCAAACAACCCAAACCTAACTTTTCAGTGTCAACCAAGTCCATAGTTTTGAATTCAACTGTCTTGAAATTCTTGAAAATCTGTATCCTTAAAGACTGTGTGATTGGACTCTGATGGAGTTTCAGCTACTTTGTAATTAACAAGAACTTGGCCCATGTCTAACAGAAAGTAGATAGCATGTTTTCATGGCTACTTTGAATGTGTCAACTTGGATGGGCTATTTATTTAAACAAACATTAATCCAGATGTGGTTGTAAAGGCATTTTGCAGATGTAGTTAATATCTATAGTCAATTTACTTTAAGTAAAGGAAATTACCCTTGAAAATGTTGATGGACTTTATCCAATCAGTTGAAAGCCTTAGAGCAAAGTCTAAGGCTTCCTGGAGAAGAAATTCTGCCTCAAGACTATAATATTAATTTCTGTCTGAGTTTCCTGCCTGTCAGCCTGCCCTACAGATTTCAGATTCAAGACTGCAACATTGATTTTTGCCTTAGTTTCCAGTCTACTGACCTGCCCTATGGATTTGGGACTTGCCAGCCCCTAAAAATATGTGAGCCAATTCCTTAAAATTATATATATATATATGATATACATCTGTCTTCTCTTCCAAGATGCTTGTAAGTATATTATTTATCTATTGTTGCATAACAAATACTCCAAAACAGTGGCTGAAAACCACAACAAACACTTATATGGTTTCTTGGGTCAGGAATTCGGGAGAAGTTTACCTTGTTGGTTCTGACTTGGGTCTCTCTTGAGGTTTCAGTTTGGCTGTCACCTGTGGCTTTAGTCATCTGAAGGCCTGACAGGGGCTTGAACAATTCACTTCCAAAAAGGCTCACTCCCAAGGTGCTGGGTATTGGCAGGAGATCTCAATTCCTCGTTGGCTGTTGGCAGGAGGCCTCAGTTCCTCAACGCAAGGACCTCTCCACAGGCCTACTAAGTATTCTTTTTAATACTACCTTTGACTTCCTAGGTTCAACAATCCAAGACAGCAAGATGGTAGCTGCAATCCTAGTTAGCCTTATGTAAGTGAGAGGGTGTGACATGCCAAAAGTGGGGAGCATTAGAGACTATCTTGGAGACTGGCTATCACAACAAGTCTCTGTGGAACAAATTAGAAGGCACATTACCATTCTGAGGCTTCTTAAATTGGTTAAAAAAAAAAAAGCAATGTAGAAATAAGGTACTTAGGGATCTAAGAGCAAACTGGTTATCATGAGATAAGGTTTTAATTGACTTGAAATGTATGAAGCCAAAAATCTGATAGAAACAATTACAAGTGCTAAATAATTAATGTGCTGGCTCAGAAAAACAAGTGTCTAATTCTGGCCTGGAGAACAGAACAAAACAATCACATTATAGTTTGCTCTACTTTGCATTGGCAAATATGTTCCTTTCTGCATTCTCAATTGGTGAGCATCCAAGAAACTATTTGATTTTCTAGATACACAATAGATTACTCTTCGAGTCTAATTCTCAAGTATTAACAGGACTTGAGAATTAGACTTTGTTACAGGATTGTTTCAAAAGTTGTCTACATTTAGCATTTGAAAATAGATCATCCAAAGCATTTAATGTGAAGTTTGTTGAATTATCTGCAGGTAGTTTGTGCATTCTATACATGGAACCAGTAGGTGTGGATATGATCCAAAGGTGCAGTTATTCACGAACCATTAAATTTGCTGCTGTAATAAATCCTCTACTTTGGCTTATATTAGATTAATTAAACCTAGAGTCAGAAAATTCATTTCAAACTAACTGTGATCCTAGACAAATCACTTAACCTCTACAACTCTCAATTTCCTCATATGTGAAGTTCGTTCATTTATTTGCATTCTACAAATATTCATTCATTTATTTGTATTCTACAAATATTCTATTCTGGGAGCTGGGGCTACAATGATGAACAAGAAAGATAAGGTCCTTTCTTTCATGGTTCTTACATTTCAGTGGAGGAAACTTAACAAACACATATACAGTCTGTGGCAAATCATGATAAGTGCTATGAAGAAAGATAGTGGATAATGGGGAGTGCAATTTCAGATCAGAAGTTAAGAAGGCTGCACCATTGCTAGCAGAGACCTGAAGGAAAGAAGCCATTGGGGCATGCAGCAATGTGGGAGAAGCATTTAAGGCAAAGTCAGTAGGTGCAGAACTGCGAGGTGGGAGGGTCCTGGGTGTGTTTGAGGAGCAGAAGGACTGCAGAGTGGCGTGAGCCCAGTGAGCCAAGGGAAGGGCAGAAGATGAGATCAGAGAGGGAGCCAGGGGCAAGAGCATGAGTGTTTTCTCTGTTTCATCACAAGGATTTTGGATTTTATTCTGAGTGAAATGGGAAGCCACTGGAGGATTTTTGAGCAGGGAAGGGTTTAAAAGGATCATTGCGAATACTGGGGGATAAAAGGGCAATGAAACCAAGTGTGGATGAAATTCACCTGGTCATTGGATGGACCAGCGATGGTGATGTTGTGAGCCGGGGGTGGGCAGTAGATGGAACTGGGAAGCAATGCTTGCAGTCTGGATGCCTTTTGAAGTCCACTTGTCTCCGGATTTGTTAAGACCATTAATTAAGATAAGGTATGCGAGAATACCTTGTGCTCTGGGCTATCAAGGGGAAAGAGAGCATACGCATTTTTTTTTTTTTTTGGCTGCTGACCCACCCCCTTCATAATGTTCATTTACTCCTCACGAAAATTTACAAACTATTGAATGTGTATGAAGTTTAATATTAAACCAAATGTGCAAACCTCAAATGTGAAGTGTCATTGACAAGCAGACACTTGAGAATTTTCTACCTCTCCCTTATTTACCCAAGTGGTTTGCCATTTATCTTCAAGGCAGAATGGTGTAAAAACCCAGACAGCTGCAGTTTCTTGTTCTTCAAGCATAGGAATTACTATATGAAGAAGAATGTTGTGTTTTAAGGGCAATTTAAGGGATGATTTAGGGTAATTTTTCCTATGCCAGCATTATCCAATAGAAATATAATGCAAGCCAGCTATGTTATTTCAAATTTTCTAGTAGGCACATCAACAAAAGTAAAGACAGTCAAAATTAATTTTACTTCTATTTTTTACTTACTCCAATATATTCAAAATATTGTAATTTCAGTATTTAATCAATGTAAAATTATTAAATAGGTAGTTTGCATTCTTTTTTCTGCACCAAGTCTTTGACATCTATTTTGTATGCATTTTGTACTTTCGGCACCCCTCAGTTTGGACCCGCCACATTTCCACTGCTTAGTAGCCACATGTGCTTCACGGCTGCTAGTTTGGGTAGTGCAGCTGCCCTTTAGAAGTTAACCTCAGGTTAAGAGGAAGGGAGGCCTTAAGCAGTGCTTCTCAATCGTGGATGCATGTTAGATTCATTTGGGAGGTTTTTTTTAATAACACCAAGGTTTGGGCCCCACTCCTGATCCATCAACAGAATTTCTGGTTCTGGTGGAGACCAGACAGCAGTACTTTGGCAAAGCTTTCCAGGTGGTGGTTCCAGTTGGGCAAGCAGTGTTGAGAAGCCCTGTAAAAGAATGCGGTCATTTAAAGCAGAGGTCACCAAATAGGGGATCCACACCCTTCCAAGGAGTCTGTGCATATGGCTAATTTTAAGGGAATCCATTTCAGGAACCTCACCTTCCACTTGCTCTCTTCCTACAACTGAGAATGCACCTTGGTCAAAATGTCATGCTGGTCTTTCTTCTTGTGTACCTTTTATAAATTATCCTCTTCTTAATTTACCAAAGGGCCAACTTCATCCAGACTTTTATTCTTGTTTATTGCCCTGAAGAGTAATATTTCCAGAATGCTTAAAAAATAAAGAAAAGAAAAAGTTGGGAAATTGGTGTAAGGAAAGCACATTTATCAAGTTAGGACAAACCTCCCTGACCTCCCCCGGCCCTGGCCATGTACGTTATTGAAGAGATGCATTTCTAATAAATTTCCTAAAACATTTGCGGAAACATTTATGTTGTTTTTCAGTCACGCACTACTAATAATTGTGATGATAAATCAAATGCATGAAATGTTTTTAATACCAAGGCCTGTACAGTCATAGGGAATTTAAACAAACATTTAGCATTTTAGTTTACCTACATGTTTCTGTTGCAGAGAAAGTTGATCAATAGAATATTTTTAAGTATAAAAATATCTTATTTTATAATAAGAATCTGTGGAGGATGTGGAATAGAAAAACTATTTCAAGGAAAAAGACGAACCGCATAAATTTCTGACTGCTGAAGGAGAGCTTGTTCTTGTATATTTGAAATGTATGACTGTGGGTGGCAAATTGGAATGATATTTATATTCCCTTGAATAAATATAAAAAAATTATTTAAGTTTTTTTTTAGGTCAGTACTTTCAATATTCTAGAAATTGCATCATTTCCAACTTATGATGAAAAGATATGGGTGTCAACTGAATATATCAAGGTATATAGAGAGGCTCAAAATTCTTGCAGAGGGTAAAAGGGCAAAAAATCTAGTCCATTGTTTACAACACCTGCCAACTGGGACTTGAATCAAGTGTCTGTTATTTCCTACTTAAATACCCTTTGACAAGTTGCTTATCTTCCTTAAAATCTGTTTCTCTATCTGTAAAAATGGAATAAAAATAGCTGCCTTCATTAGGCTGTGGTGGGGTGGGGAATGAAATTTGATACCGTAAATTGCTGATATGTAATGAGGGCTGAAAATCGGCATCATTCAATATCATTCTAATAACTGTCAAAATGAGTGGAAGAAATGGTGTTATTTATAATTGAAAAACCCTTGAGAAACTTACACATGATTCCCAAGAGCAGGAACCTCATCTTGTCAACTCTGCTCCCCATTCCAATGCCCCTCCCTCCAAATTTTGACATACTGGTATATAATAGGTGACCAATAAAACAAGTTTGAGGGACTAGAAAAAAATTTGCCATACACATTAATTCAACTGAAGACCAGCCCGCCATATACTACCCATGTCTCTTCTTCACACTCATAATCACTGATGTGATTTGCAAATCACAAATCTGGATAATTTTGAACCCCTCCCAAAACAACAGCAACAACAACAACAACAACAGCAACAAAACCAAACCAACAAACATAAAAACAGCCATTGGGAGCAGGGCTTCCTATAGATGCTGAAGAAGATACTGATTGTTTCATTCTAGATGGGAAGGGGCTGGAACTTCTAGAATGCCTGCTTCTGGCTGAGAGTTGTAGGTCTCTTTCTATTGACTGAATTTTTCCTTGACTATGAGTCATCTCTTGCTTCTTTATATATATTGTAATTTTTCTTTTTATGTATGTAGGATGTTGTGCCAAAAAGACCAGTGGAGGTTAGAGTGGAGCAGCCTTTCCTCTGTTAGCCGGTAATGGGAAGTTCTTGTCAATTTGATCCAATCAGGGTTTGAGCAGGTTTGGGACAGGACTGTGCTGTAATCATCTGTCAGTGCCTTAGAATTCAAGCATCTGGAACCCAAGGAGAGCTCTCTTTGCTTTTGAGTCCAGCACTCAACATCCTGGGCCACCAGAGAACTGATAGCGTTGATCTTATCAGAATTTGAATTCAGTTAAAACGAGCCTCAGTTTACCTCATGACTCAAACATTTTGAAGGGGAGTTCAGGCCGCCCCCTCCAGTAGGACACAGACCAAACACCACAGGAATGTTGTACCTTTGATTTGTGTGACTTCACACCTGCTAGACCTTGAAAATTCTAGACCTAAAAAGTACCAGACATCCTGATGACAAGACCAGGATTCAGCAAGACTGCGAGATGGCAAAACAGTCACACAAGGACTGTGAGACCTTGACACCATGAGACCCAACCACCAGAAGCTCCTAACAGTGGAGATAGTGAAGTTTAAAAATGTCCCTTGACCATTGCTCACTTAGGAGGAACCCTACCTCTGGACCTATTTCTTTTCTATTTCTTTGTGTTCACATCTATTTGATGGCTTTGAAGCAAAGTATGACTTTTTTCTTTTATCCAGTGATTTCTTGTTGTTGATTAGAATAAAAGTCTTCCATGTCCTCTCTGTTCTTGATTTGCTCTTCTTTGTTTGAAAGTAAAAGAAATCCCCTCCAATTAACTTAGGAAAAATAAGGAAATTTGTTACAAGGACACCTGAGAAATACAAGAACCTGGAAGCAGAAACCCACTGGGAAGCAGGTAGCCTGCTCCTTGTTCGTCCCTCTCCTGATCTGGAGTGGCTGATAGCTGTGCATTTTTGTTTTATTTTCCTTCCTCTCTCCCCATTGTCCTCTGGTTTGCTCAGGTGTCCACTCTTGACCATATCCGCTATTGCCAGGAGGACAGGGTATTTGGGTATAAATGTGGAGCTACAGTGACTCACTCCCTTAGATGATTCTTTTCAGAAAGGGGTCACATGCCATGTGCCATCCAGTTCTTCCAAAAGGTGATTTTAGAAATAGAGCCATCTAACCCACTTAGCTCCAAACTCACCCCAACTAAAGAAGGGCCTTAGCATAAAGTCTTATCTGGACATCATCTCAGGGTATATGCTAGGAAATGTCTGACATCAATTAGCATACATATTAAATGTCAATCTTATTTTCAAAAACTAATATAGAACTTTCTAACCATCTTCTTTTCAAAAACTAATTTGGAATTGTCTAACTAGCTATCTCCTGAAATAGCATAAAAAGATTTCCTACTAATTTTATTGAATAATCAGAAAGCAATTCTCATTTATTCCCTAATGGTTAGATAATTAAAGGCAAGGACTACCAGTCTCCTCCTGTGTGCAGTTGTTGAAGTTTATATTTTTCACTGATTGATTTTTATTTAAGAAAAAATGTTGAAGATCTATATTAAATTATTATTATGGATATTTTATTAGAGCCTGAGGGGCAGAGATTAAAGTGCACAGGGGTGATGGAATGCATGGGGAGTGATAGTCCTTCAAAGACTCAATTTAAGGTTTAACTTTGGGAGGAACCACTTAATATATTAAGAAGTTACCAAGATAGGGCTTTCATCATTAGCTAAATCATTGACACAGGGATGAGATAGGAGGCCCTGGGTTCTTGGTGAAATAAGCATAAATCACCTGTTTATCTTCTCTCAAAACACTGAGGCAACATTGGTCTGTGGGGGCAGTAACTAGCTTAATGGTACTCTAATAAACTTCCATGCAAGGGGGAAGAGATTTATGCCTGCTCATAGTAGCAGCAAAATAATGTGTCCATTCAGTCAGATCCTTTTGGGATTGGAAAGTTCCATCTTGGAATCTGGAATGATCAATAAATCAACACAAGGCCCACAAACTGCAATCACTACAGAATTATTGGTAAAACATCATGTTTGAATATAATGAAACACAGGTGTCATGCATGTCTGTAGAATGGAGCCAACATAGTTCAGCAGTTATAAGCCCCGAGTGCAATCTATTCAGTGACAATTTTCAAGATGAAGAGTCATGTAACTCAACCATGTACTAAATATATCGAAGATTGAGAACTCATCTGTGTTCCGTTGAGATCCTCTGATTACTCTCATATGTCAGTGTCGCTCATGAATCATGCGTTCCTCGTGACTATAAAGCCCCATCTCTCTGGTGTAGTTATATGCAGTTAGATCATTTATGTGATGACATTTCCTCTGTGCTGCGAGGAACAGAAAGACACTTTGCAGTTTAAAAAACTTGGGCAGTTTTCTGGCACCAAGAAAATTATCAAGGCCCCGGGAATATACAACTTGCCTTCCAACTCCTGCTAATATACAATATGTCCACTTAAACCCTGACAATAATTTCATTTCCGATCATATTTGCCTTTCCTGCTTCTCACCTTCTGCATCATTTCTTGCTAAATATATAAAAGAAAAGTGGAAGTGTTACTCAAGATATTTGCTATGCAGTCCTAATTTGGAGTACCCTGGCTTATCAGTGCAGATCATTTGGGCTCAAATGAATGATTTCATTTCTCTTTTCTATTTTTTTAATGTAATAGTAAGGATCAGTATCAGTCAGTGCTCTCCAGAAAAACAAGGAGATAGACAGATAGATAGATTTTATTTCAAGGAATTGTACACAATTATGGGACTAGCAAGTCTGAGATTTATAGGGGAGGCTGCTGGCAGGCTGGAAACTCTGGGGCAGGAGCTTATGCTGCAGCCTTGCGGCAGAATTTCTTTTTCTTCAGAGAAAACTCAGTTTTGCTCTGAAGGTCTTTCAACTTATTGGATGAGGCCCATCCAAATTATCAATGATAATGTCCTTTACTTAAAGTAAACTGTTTATGGAGATTAACTACATCTACAAAATACCTTCACAGTAACACCTAGATTAGTGTTTAATTAAATAATGGTGTTATAGTCTAGCTGAGTTAACACATAAAACTAACCAACACACGATCTGTCACTTGTAAATTACAAGACAGCTCATCAAACTCGCTTCCCAGTAATGGCTAATGCTTATTGAGGGTTAGTTGCATGACAGGCACTGCTCTGACACTTTATATGTGTCACCTAATTTCAAGGTCACATGGCTAGTAATACCATGGGGGGAGGACCTGAAATCAGCCAGTCTGACTCCAGAGTCAGTACTTTGAACTTCTATTTGTATTTCAAAAGGGAATTTATCCAATCATGTATTTGAATAGTCAAGGAGTAGATTCAGCTTTAGGCATGGCTCAATCCCGGGCTCAAAGGATGTAAAGAGAACTTTGTCTCTTTCTCTATCTCTCTGTTCTGGTTTGTTTTCATTCTCAGTAAGGTCCTCTTTAAGTGGCAGCTCCAGGTTTGTATTCTCTGAGCTCAGCAACCCCAGGGGGAATAGGGAAAAGACAACTTCCCTTTCTCAATAGTTAAATGGAAGTCCTGGGATTGACTCTGAGATGCTTGCTTGGGCCATGCACTCAACCCTCAACCAATCACCAAGGTCAAGGGAATGGAATGTGCTGATGGACCAGGCCTGGATCCCAGGTCTACATCCGAGTGTGAGCAGTGGTGAACTGACCCCACCTGAACCACTTGAGACGCGTGTGGGAAAAGCTGGTTCCTCAAGGAATATCAGGTGTCAACATCAGAAGAGGAAATAGCTGCTGAGTAGGCAGGAGAAACAGATTTCCCTTGTATTTTTTGCCCCTTCATATAAAAAAGTATCTTACTTCTATGGGATAAAATTCAAATTCCTTAGCAGGACTGTAAAGATCCTTCTCAGTGTGCACCCAGTTCTGCCTCCAGCCTCAGTGCCCACCGTTCCCGTAGTCTGCTGCTGTCAACCTGGCCTCCTCTCCATTGCTCCCCATCTGCTCGGCCATCCTGTGCCCACACTTTTGCACATGCCGCGTCCCCAGCCAGGAATGCTCTTCCCAGACACACCAGCTTTTTTGAAGCCTACACCATGCTTGCATGCATTCATTGATTCATTCCTTTATCAATTCATTCAAGAGCATCTGTTAAGTCCCACACACTGTGAAAAGTGTTGAGGACACAGTAGAGAGCCAGGTAGCCCAGGCCCCTCCTCTCAAGAAGTTCATCTTCTATCATGACACTTGTTCTCTGTGTCTCTAGAACACAGAGTGTAGCCCCAAACAAGGGGTAAGAGCACATGATCCTGAGTCAGGAAGACCTGGATTCCAGTGAGATCTCTGGTGAGTTGCTTAATGTCTCTGTGCTTCAATATCCTCTTCTCCATAATAGAAGCAATAACAATTCCTATCTGATTAGGTGGCTTTGAGTATTCAACAATATAGCATATGTAAAGTTAGCATTGGGATATCTATCATATCATAAGCACCCAGTAACATAATGGACAGCTCTTATTCTAAGGAACACTCAGTACACACTTGAACGAATACCTAATTGGATTAACCGTTTAATCGTCACAATGGGAGGGAAATGGCTTTATAGCATTGTCTTCTTTCAAAAGTAAAAGCCCTGAGTAATAACACAAAGAAAAAACCTCAGCTTTAATAATGCTATAATTCAAAGACATTAACTCTTATCCTCACAGAACCACTTCTTTAATAGAAGATGATTGCAGCTTATGTTAGCTTGATAGGAAATCTCCCTGTAGATCACAATCGAGCTTCTTAGAATAAACTTTCTTTCTTGATGGAGTCAGGATTCATGATTTCCTGTCAAGACTAGGTGACAAAGCAAGTTTTATATTTTCTCACTCAAGCAATGTAATGATTAATGGGATGTTTAACAGCATCCTCGTATTATCAACCTAGTTACCCAAAGACAGTATAATCCTTTTAATATTATTTCCCATTAAATGATGCATGCCACCCAACATCTGGAGACTTGGATTCAGATGTGAGCTGCAGTTACAAATAAAAGTGGATTCGATTGTCTGTATTTACCCATTTCAGCCAATTCATCAGAGGGTTCACTCTGTCTCCGGGGGAGACTTGGAACCGTGGAGGCTAAAGTATTCCCAGTTAAGGCTGAGGGAGTGGTAGTTTGTAAACTGAATTGAGAAAGTTAAATAGAGAAAGTTGCGTGTGCACGAGGAGACAAATGCAGAGGAGCTCATTGTAGCTGTTTGTCATAGCTACAAAAGCAAACAACTTAATTTCCCGTCAACAGGGGAACTGATAAACTGCAGTTTATTTGTGTAGTGGATCACTCTTCAGAACTACATGAGTTCTGCATTTATAACAAGGATAAACCTGAACAATATAATGTTGAGCAAAAATGCTTACAATTTATCTCTGTTTTTAAAGCACAGAGAACCATGTTATACATTGCAAAAAGATATATACATATATAGCGAAGTTGAAAAATGTATGTTGTAGTTATCTCTGGTGAAGGAAGGCAGGAAAAGGATAAGTAGGGCTTAAGTCAGATTTGTAATTTATTTTCTTTAAAAAAGAAAGATAAAAAGACATCTAAAGAAAATATAAAAAGATTAACTGTTAGATTTTGGTCATATATATGGGTGAAAAATTACTTTCTGAATGCTGAAACTTTTTGTAATCAATCTTTTGAAAAGAAACTTGGAAGAGAATTTTGTGACTGTTAGAAGGCTGACAGAGTCTATCATTTCAGAACTTCTGGAAAGTAGACAATGCACTCCCAAACTCAATAATAATTATAGTCATAACCTGAAAGAATGTTCTATAGGTTACTGAATTTTATGTCAGACATAGAAATAATTTCTGGCCCAGCAGGGATTAGAGATGAGGAGAAATCATTAAAAAAGAAAAAAAGCAGCTGGTGGTTCTAAAAATATCTAATCTCTCTCTGTTTTGGTAGAAGACCCTGTCTTGTGGTAGAGGCCTCTAAGTTTCAGAGCTCTATTGGACAATTCCCTCTTTTCACCCATGCTTCAGCAATATCCTTTCTGGGAAATGCGTTTCTTTGTCTCATGGCTTTGGTTTTTTTTGTTTGTTTTAAGGACTGCCAAAATTCTAATTTTATTTTTGCATTCTTTAGAAATAAAAAAACAATAACCATTATTATTTTCTTTTCCCACTTAGATCCAACTTCAATAACATATATTCCAGGAACTACTGAAATCCTTCAAGTACACTGTCTGCAAAGAACAGTTCATAATTGTATCCTATACATTTTTGTGATTATAGTCAACTCGTGAAACATGTTAAATAAACTAACTTTATTTTCTTCATTAATAAAAATTAATAATTTAAAACTTCATGCAGTTGTGATTGTTTGTAATATCTAACTCCTTAATGTAAGATAAAGCAGTCTTAGGCAAGCAGCCACTAGGAAATTTTTAATGTCCATAGTAATATACAAGTATGGATCACATTCAGTATTTAGTATATGACCAAGTTAATAAAAATTCAGAACGTTAGAGTTAAGAACGAATATTCTTTGAAAAGCATCTCTATTTACCCCTGGCCAAACAAATAAATGGAAAGAGCCATCATTATAAATCTATTTTAATTTTAATGTCTTATCCTTAAAATTGCCAGAGTACTTAGAACACAGAAAAACCAAATTTGAATGCTTTTGCCAAGCTTAACAATTTACATGTTCCACTAGGATGTTTTAATGGAATGTCTTGAAACCAAAGCATAATACATTGCAAAGATAAGTCAGAAAAAGACAATAAACTGTTGAATGGCATAGTATGAACAAAACTGATTATCAGCTAGTAATATAATAATTAGCACATGCAACAGGTAGAGAAATTAAATTCTCTGCTATATACTTTTGTGTGTGTGTGTTATATATTTTTTTAATTGAAATATATTCACATACCACACAATCATCTATGGTATACAATCAACTATTCACAGTATGATCATCTAGTTATGCGTTCATCACCACAATCTATTTCTGAACATTTTCCTTACATCAGAAAGAATCAGAATAAGAATAAAAAATAAAAGTAAAAAAAGAACACCCAAACCATTCCCCCCATCCCACCCTATTTGTCATTTAGTTTTTGTCCCCATTTTTCTACTCATCCGTCCATACACTAGATAAAGGGAGTGTGATCCACAAGGTTTTCACAATCACACTGTCACCCCTTGTAATCTACATTATTATATACTCGTCTTCAGGAGTGCAGACTACTGGGTTGGAGTTTGGTAGTTTCAGGTATTTACTTCTAGCTATTCCAATACATTAAAACCTAAGAGGTGTTATCTATATAGTGCATAAGAATGTCCACCAGAGTGACCTCTCGACTCCATTTGAAATCTTTCGGCCACTGACACTATTTCGTCTCATTTTGCATCCCCCTTTTGGTCAAGAAGATATTCTCAATCCCACGATGCTGGGTCCAGATTCATCCCCGGGAGTCATATCCTGCGTTGCCAGGGAGATTTACACCCCTGGGAGTTGGGTCCCACATAGTGGGGAGGGCAGTGAGTTCACCTGCCGAGGTGGCTCAGTTAGAGAGAGAGAGGGCCACATCTGAGCAATAAAGAGGCACTCGGGGAGACTCTTACGCACAATTATATGCAAGTTTAGCCTCTCCTCTGCAGTAACGAGCTTCATAAGGGCAAGTCCCATGATAGAGGGCTCGGCACATCAAACCACCAATCCCAATGTTTGTGACAACATCAACACCAGTCCAGGTGAGGAAGTCCAATACTTCTATACCTTCCCCCAGCTCCTTGGTGGGGGGGAGGCAGGGGGCTGTAAATATATTTTGTATTCTCTGCCCAAATTACTTTGGGATGTGTCACTATTTCACTCTAGCCTGTACTAACCTACCGTATCTCACTTCCTATTCAAAGTTCCATGTAATTGTGGTGTTTGAACAAACTGACTGTAGAGTTATACTGTTTAGAAAATATAGATCCTACACCAAATAGACATCTCTTCCCTTGGTCTCACATGGAAGTTGAAGTTTTAAAACACAGTCAGTTTCGACCTTTACCCTTTGGTCTGGTTTGCCCTAGTCTTAACCAGATCTGCTTCATTCATATCACTAATTGAAGTCTGGGGTCTTTTTCAGCTTTTTTTAAAACTCTGCTAGATACCTTTAAGTATTTTGTCAGGCATGAGAAATTTTTTAATGTTTCTATTAATCACATTCATCTCCCCACATATATTAATTTTTATTTAAAATAAGAATACAGTTCTCTTTTCATGTTTATCAGTGCAAAGTAAAACAAATCTCAGTGGAAATGATTTATCACATTGTTATTTAGAAAGCCTTCTTGCTCAAGTTGTCCAAAATGTACTAAAAGTTGTCCAAATCATGGGAATGATCAACCTCAGTGGCTTCCTCTGCATCCATCTTCGTTTCTCCATGTCCTTCTTGTGATTCATGAAAAGAGGCCAGGGACTCCTTTGTGTCGCTTGCAAAAATTTCTTGTGACGTATCTTCATCTTCTTGAAAATTTAAGCTTTTAATAGCTTGTTTCATCTTTCCCCCCAACATTGTGTTCTCTTCCTAGCATCTTTTTATTTTCAATGTAGAAAATGTCCTTAATTTGTTCCTCACTGCTACTGCTACTCACCTGGTGTTCTTTGACTACCAATCATAATAAAAAGCCTCCATTTTCCATCAGAAGCTCGATTGCCTTTTGTTCTCAATTATCCTTACTACTTGGGCTATCAGATCTTTTTCTGGTTCCTGTAACCTGAAAGAAATTTTACCAGCCACTGTTTCCTGAGAATCTTCCTCTCTGGTTTCATATTGGCCTTTATAGTTCATTTCCAGTCTGTCTCCTAGACTCTCGTCAAGGTCGTTTCCATTTGAGATGACCTTGCCCATATTCATCTAGATCTTTGTCTAATTCTTTTGAATGCTCTTGAGATTCCTTCTTAAGTTTCTTAGCAAGCAAATAATTGTAGGTCTCAGATTGTCTGCTTTTGTCAAGAGTGCCATCCATTCCCCAAATTCACAGTCCAGTGGCCACCGCATGGTGCTTCTGCTCCTGCAGCCCTGCACCCATGTGTTGTTCATCTTTCCTCCAGCAGCAAGTGGGTTCTAGCTGCCCTCATGAAACTCTCATTGCTTTTTTTAGAAAGGCTTGTATCCTTAGATTTCTAGATTTTTCTCTCTATTTTCTTGCTATCATACCAATAAAAATCCTTCTGTCTCTATTTCCTGTTTCTCTCTCTCTTCACTCAGTTTATGTTAGCCACTCAGTTTATTTTCCTAAAACACTGCTGTGGTTACATTGTGATCCAGGTCGTGGGGGTGAAGTTAGTTGTCTCTTTGAATACTATCTTCATTTTAGATGTGTGGCTTTGCAGATGTTTTTATGCTTCTCTACACCCAGTGTCCTCAACTATAATAATAGTTCCTACGTAATAGGGTAGTAAAGGCAGCACTAATAGTTTACAACATGATTTTTAGGTGAATTGTCCATTTTAATTTTGTTAATTCTGCTATTTATGACAAGGGACCCTTGTTTTCCCTTTATAGCAGTGATTCAAAATTTTCCTTAAGAAGAAAATACTAGTTATTTGAGATGGCTCTGACCTTCCAATTTGCATTGTTACTATGAGAATAATTTCTAAAATAGTATTGTCTTTATTGCGAATGAATTCATTTATTTTATAGGAAAATTAGGAAATATTGACAAGCAAAAAGAGGAAATAAAAATTATTTGTAATTCCACCTTCACAAAATTGACAGGGTTGATATTTTAAAGTGTGCCCTTCTAGTCATTTCCCTTGTCTATCTGTTTATCTATCTATCCATCCATCCATACAGATTTAAAAAATGAAAATGGAATTATATTGTATAAGGTATCTTGTTTTGTAGCTTATTTTACTTAATCAATTTTATATCTCTTTCTATGACATTTAACATTATTTTTCAGCCTAATATTAATGTTATAGAATTTCCTTTTATAGGTATACATGAGTTTGTTTACCCAATCTCCTAAAAACATTTAGGTTTTCCCATTTTACATATGTGTGTGCACGTGCACGTGGGCGTGCGTGTGTATATGTGTGTGTGTGTGTGTATATCTTCAACATATGTTCTCATAGCTATATATTTGACCAAATCTTCATAAACTTTCCCTTAAGATAAAGTCATAAATGTTAGATTCCCATAAGAAGCAATTATTCAGGGACCTTGTCTGTCTTGCTCACTGCTACATCCGTCAAATGGTTCAGGGCACATAACAGGAAAATGGTCCATTTGCTTAGCCTGCTGTGTAAAGTAAAACTGAAAGGATGTGTGCATTTTTATATCTTTGGGGATATATTGCCAAACTGTTTATAAAACAATTTTTCAAGAGTCAAACTAAGGGTATAATTTTTTTCCTGTGCAAATTCATGCACTTTAGCTATAGTAATCAGATTCATTTTATCCTAAAGTCCACTCAAATACAATAGGCTTCCAGATTTAGTTATTTGATGGCCCCTGATGTCATTGATAATTTTTATTTTGGATCTTCTCTCTGGCACTATTCATGCCTCGTACCATTCAGTTAGCTCAAATTTATAATGTAGGCACAGGAAATAGAGATTACTCAATGACTTTACACTTGTTTTGCTTTGAGTCATACTTATGTTTTAAAAGTAATGATGATGGATCATGATTCAATGAATATTTCTGAATGTATCAAAAATATTAGTAAGAGTGACACAAAAATGTACAGTAATGAGGATGAATTCATCACCAACTACTGAAAACTCTTTTCAATGTTTTTCAGTTCTTTCTCCCAATAGCAGATGGTTTAATTCCCTAAATTAATCAGATAAAAGGAAATAAAATGTAATCAGCAAAACCCAAGCCTGGCAAGTTATAAAAAAGGAATAAAGGAAGGAATGAAGAGAGTAAAGAACAAAGAAGGGAAGTAAGGAGGGAGGCAGAGAAGGAATTTTGCTTTCTCTTAGCAGCCAAGTACCATTCCCAAAAGTCCTACAGTAAGACGATGTGACTTTAGACCAAGATTTTCCCAAATGAATTAATTGGATTTTAAACAAATGCCATCTTGTGAATTATTGTTAGCATCAGTGGCATTAAAAAGGAGAATGAAACTGCATTTTATCTGGTTCTTATTTTGTGCCAGGTATTTCTAAATTCACTATCTTATTCACTCTCCACAGCAACCTTGAAAGCTAGATGCTTATCTCCATTTACAACATGGGCAAAATCAATTCAGGGTGATAAGATATTTTGCTTAAGGTCAAGTAAAACCTGAAGCCAGCATTCAAACCAAAGTCTGGCTGATTGCAAATCTCCTGAGCTGGCAGTTATGCTAGAAGAGTAGCCCTGCAACAGAAACCTCAGTGGGTCCAACGGAGCATCACCAAGGCATGTGAGCAGTCTGCTATGGATGGGGTGTATTTGGAAATTGTATGTAGCAAAGGAGAGTGGTAGGAGATGACATTAATGAATTAGTTGATGTAAGATCAACAAAAGGAATTTTGACTGCATTCTGAATGAGACAGAAAACCACTGAAAGAGTTTCAGGAGAGGAGTGACTTAGGTTACAAATGTCAGTTGTTCAGGGAATGAATGGTAGAAGGTTAAGAATAGAAGCAGGGAGTTTCTGATAGGTCAAGATAAGATGCTCCAGGGTGTCCACACCCCACAGAATCTTTGAACAACTAGCAAAACCTGGGAAAGCCATCTTCCTTAAAACTCTGGAGAACAATTAAAGGGTTGCAGTAACTGGGCAAGTGTAAAATCAAGAAAATGCAGTTTTTTTTTTTTTAAAAAAAAAAAAAGGTAGGAAAGCTCATGGTGCCCTTGCAGGCCCCTCCCCTCTTCTTCCCAGCATGTGCTCCCATGGTGGGTCCTGGCCCTGTTTCCGAGGGAGCAGAGTAACCCCAATGCACATGCTGGGGTATCTGTATGTCACTGCCAGTCTATCAGGTGGCACCCTGAAAAACTGAGTCAGAACATCCCTCTCTGGCTTGCCCCACCAGGCAGACACAGCTTGTAGACCGCTAAAACAGTGTAAGAAACAATTAAGTCAAAGTGCCTGGGGCAAAGGATTATAGGCTTTAAGACATACAAAAGAGCACCTGGGTCAGGAGAGGGGTTTATTTTATATGGGGTCAAGGGGTCATTAATTTCCTATAAATTGGAGGAATCCCTAAGATCATGAACAAATGCAAGCCCAGGACAAAATGCAGGCTCAGAAAAGATGGAGAAGATTTTGCATTTCACATTTGCCTTGGGCTGATCTTTCTGATAGGACTAAACTCTGAAGGAGAGCCAACGCAGGGCCACTGTGTTGCACTGTAAAAGCTGTTTTTGGCCTTTGTTTGTGTTGTTAGCTCTTGGCACCCAAGGAAATATCAGTCATATCACTAGCTGGATACAAACTTAAAGAACAAACAGCTCAGGGATTAATTCCAGAGTTAACACACTAAAATATTAAAATGTAAAGTGTGCAGCAAAAGACTACAATACAAGCAAAGAAATAGGAAATGATGGTCTATCCAAAGAAAAAAAGATAATTCAGAAACCTTCAGTGAAGAAGATAATTTGGACAGACCAAACAAAGACTAAAAAAATGATCTTCAATAAGCTCAAGAAAATACAAGAAACACAGAGAAAGAACTAAAGGATAACAGGAAAATGATGAATGAACAATATGAGAGTCTAAGCAATGAGATAGAAATTTTAAAAAGGAACCAAACAGAATTCCTGGAGTTGAAGACCACAATAACTGAAATGGAAAATCCCTAAAGGGTTTTAACAGCAGATTGGAGCTGGTGGAAGAAAGAATCGGTGAACTCGAAGACAAGTCAATTGAAATGATTCAGGCAGTATAGCAGAATGAAAAAAGAATGAAAAATTGTGAACACAGTCTGAGTGACCTGTGAAATACCATCAAGCATACCAATATACACATAATGGGAGTCCTGGAAGGAGAAAAAAGAGAGAAAGGGGCAGAAGTTCCCAATTTAATGAAAGACAAGAATATGCACATTTAAGAATTCCAACAAACCCCAAACAGAATAAAAAAGTTTGCCAAACTGTTGCAATCCAAGGACAAGGAGAGAGTTCTGAAAGCTGCAAGAGAAAAGCAACATGTTATATACAAGAGCGTCCCATAAGATTAAGTTCCAATTTCTCAACAGAAACCATGGAGGCAAGAAGGCAATGGGATGAAATATGTAAAATGCTGAAAGAAAACAATTTCCAACTAAGAATTTTATATCCAGTGAGACTGTCTTTCAAGAATGAAGGAGTGATTTAAGACATTATCAGAAAAACAAAAGCTGAAGGAGTTCGTTGCCACCAGACATGACCTACAGCAATGCTAAAAGGAGTTCTTCAGACTGAAAGGACAGCAGACAAAGATCAAAGTGGCATAAAGAAATAAAACCTCTGGGTAAAATCTATGGTTTTGGACAAACAATATATAAAAATATAATTTGTAACAAGTGCAACAAAAAAGTGGGGGGCAGAGGGGTATAGGAACAGTGTTTGTATATGCTATTGAAGTTAAACTCGTATCAAATCAAACATGATTGTTATAGATTTACGATGTTAAATTTAAGCCCCATGGTAACCACAAATAAAACATCTGAAAAACATATACAAAAGTAAAGGAGAAGGGTCTTGAAATAGTACATTACCAAACAAACAAATAAATACAAAAGTAGGCATTAATGGAAGAATTGAGGGGCCAAAAAATGTATACAACTTACAAAGACAAAAGAGTAAAATGGCAGAAGAAAGTCCTGTAAATGGATTAAATATAAATGGATTAAACTTTTTCAGTCAAAAGGCAGAGATTGACAGAGTGGATAAAAAAGCATGACCCAACTCTATGCTGTTTATAAGAGATGCACAATATATGCAAAGACACAAGTAGATTGAAAGTGAAAGGATGGGAAAAACATAGCATGCAAACAGTAACCCAAAGAGACCTGGGGTAGTTATATTAATACCAGATAAAACATTGCTAAAAGAAGTCAAAAGGATGCTGAGATAAAAAGGACATTCAGTGTTCATAGATTGGAAGACTAAATGTTGTTAGGATATCAGTTCTGCCCAAAGCGTTTTACAGATTCAACATAATCTCAATCAAAATTCCAACAGCTTTCTTTGCAGAAAAGGAAAAGCCATTCATGAAATTTAAATGGAAGGGTAAGAGGCCTGAATAGCCAAAGCCATCTTGAAAAAACAAGAAGTTGGAGGATTTACACTTCCTGATTTTAAAGCTTATTACAAAGCTACAGTAATCAAAATAGCACAGTACTTGCACAGGCACAGAAACACAGACCCCTGGAATCATATTGAGAGTTCAAAAATAAACACTCACCTCTATGACTAGTTGACTTTTGGCAAGGGTGCCATGTCTACTCAATGGGGAAAGAATAGTCTCTTCACCAAATAGTGCTGTGAAAACTGGATATCAATATGGAAAAGACTGATAGCGGACTGCTATCTCACACCATATGCAAACATTAACTCAAAATGGATCAAAGGCCTAACTACAGGAACCCAAACCATAAAAACCCTAGAAGAAAACATAGGGAAGTATCTTTAGGACCTTGTGTTAGGCAACGATTTCTTAGGTTTTATACCAAAAGCACAAGCAATAAAAGAAAAGATAGATAAATGGGACCTCCTCAAAATTAAAAACTTTTGCACATTAGAGGGCTTTATCATGAATTTAAAAGACAACCTACAAAATGGGAGAAAGTATTTGGAAACCATATATATGATAAGGGTTTAATATCCAGAACACATAAAGAAGTCCTACAACCCATCAGCAAAAGACAAACAACCCAATTAAAAAATGGACAACAGACTTGTATAGATATTTCTCCAAAAAAGGAATATGAATGGCACGTGAAAAGATGCCTAACATCATTAGCCATTAGGGAATGCAAATCAAAACCACAATGAGATATCATTTCAGACTCACTAAAATGGCTACTATTTACAAAATAAAATGGTTAATAACATGTGTTGGAGACTATGTGAAGAGGTAGGAACACACATTAATTGTTGATGGAGATGTAAAAAGGTGAAGCTACCATGGAAAGTGTTTGGCAGTTCTTCAGAAAGTCAAGTATAGAATTACCACATCACCCAGCAATCCCACTTCTAGATAAATATCCCAAAGAATTGAAAGCAAGGACTTGAACAGATATTTGCACACTGATGTTCATAGTGACGTTATTCGCAATTGCCAAAAGAAGCAACCACAGTGTCCATCAACAGATGAATGGATGAACAAAGTGTGGTATATATACACAATGGGATATTATACAGCCGTGTAAAGGGATGAAGTTCTGATACATATGACAACATGAATGAACCTTGAAAACATTATGTTGAGTGAAATAAGCCAGACACAAAAGGATAAATACTGTTTAATCTCCCAATATGAAATAATTAAAATAAGCAAATTCATAAAGTCAGAAATTTGAGTAAAGCTTACCAGGGGCCAGGGTGGGGGGAGGGAATGGGGAGTTAATGCTTAATTAACTGCTTGGGGTGATGGAAAAGTTTTGGTAGTGGATGCTGGTGATGGTGTTACAACATTGTGAATGTAATTAGCACTCTGAATTGTGCATTTGAATGTCTGAAAGGGGAAATTTTTGATTGTTCATATGTTAATAGAATGAAAATTTTTAAAAAGCCATTGGCCTGTACAAAACAAATCCTAATGTAAGCTCTGGACTGTGGTTAATGGCATAATTATAGTGATGTTGCTTCATCCTTTGTAATAACAAAGGGGTGTCACAGTGGTGCAAAGTGTTGGTGGATAGAGGACTGTGTGTGTGAGGGGGGTTGTATGAGAGTTATGTATTTTCTGAAGGAATTTTCTGTAAACCTTCAACTTCTCTAATAAAAAAATATTTAAAGGAGTAGGAGCAGGGAGACTAGTTTGTAGTTCAGGACAGTAATCCAAGGTCAAGACAAGAGATGATGGTAGCTTAAACCAAATCAGTCACAGTGTAACTGGAAGATGTGGCTAGATTCTGAACATATCTTAAAAATATAGCTGAGAGAATTTCTTCATGAGTTGGCTGTGAGATGCACAAGAATGTGATAATAAAGAATGACTCTGAAAAACAGCCAGGTTATGAGTCTGGTTCATAGTCTAGTGTACAGGACAATTCCTTTGTCCCTAAAGAATCCCAGGCCATGAAAGGATGGTTATTACAGAAGAGGTGTTGGGATGCAGCTTGAGGATATATAAAGGGGTGAATATTAGAAATGCCCTAAGAGACAGACTCAGGGCAAGTCAGCCTTCTATCCTTTCTATGCCTACAGAACCAAAGAACATTTTGTGACAATTTGTCTCTATTGGCTGAACCTGAAAAGATTTGGCATGTGTTTCAAAAATATTATTTATCATCAATGCATTATTCCTAATGATCATAATTATATTTGCTATTTTTCTCTGGTGGCAGATATGTGAATGTGAATGTGTGTGCTGGGGAGAGGGGTTTGGGGGCAGCATGGTTGAAAGTTAGGGCCACCCAGGAATAAGGTCCATTGGCTTTTGATCAGGAGTGAGGTAGAATTTTCTTCTTATCTTTCCCAACACTTTCTTACTTATATTTGAGTGTACGGTTAACTAATTCTAATATTTTAGTTGGCGAACATTTTTCCAGACCAAAAATCAACATCTTATTGTGACAATCCTCTTTTGGAAGACCCTTTAACTCAACAAAATCATTTCCTCTAAGCAAAGATTGTGGATGTGAGAGAGCAGTTGGTTGTTTAGACTGGAGGAGTCATTGTTTCACTTTCTTTATATCCAAAGTAAATCACAAAGAAAACCTCTAAATAAGTTCTTAGTTGGAAGACAAATCAGGATTGATCTGGAAAGAATAAGTGAAATGTTTTGTAGAAAGAAGAAACAGAGAATCTTTCCAAAGCAAGAAGGGGACTATGTGGGGAAATGATTTCCCAATGAAAGTCAGAGAAGGGGTGGCAAGTAAATTAAGGGGAATGTTGAAAGGAGGAGCTTAAAGCCTAAGGAATTAGTCTAAAATGGAAAAGGAGGGCTTACCACCTGGGTGGATGGATCCAGTTGGGTGAACATAGCACTGGATCACATTGGGTATTATATGGTACCACTTAGAAGCTGAGTCATTAGAGATCACTGAAGGGAGATTTTATTGTCTGCTCACATGGACACATCAGTTGTTTGAGGGTCTTCATTTTGTCACTGACAAGCACCTTACCCATAGATTGCATAACAGGAGGATACGGGTCTCTGCTCCAACCCCCTTACTTGGTCTAATTTAATCACCTCACGTGGACTCCTCCACACAATGCCCCAGAGCACCCATTAACTAAAGCAAGTTGGAGAGTGGAGCCCTGCATATTTAGGGTGATAATGGTGGAAAAGCCACACCCAACACTGCCTACTTGGAGGGGTGGATGTTGAACTCAATCAACTTGGGACCATCCTTGTGCTCCCTCCAACGGTAGTTAACAACTTCACTGCTGATTCCTTTTGGTGATGTGACTGAGGACTCATACTCCCAGAAGCCCAGACTGGCCAGTGAATAAGAGAGAATGACTGTTTTAAATGGACCTTCCTGCGATGTGCAGACACGAGAAAACTAAACCTTAAGAGACTGGGAGAACCATCAGGTCATGGAGCGAAATCTGTGTTTGCTATTTCAGCAGCATCCCTAGCCCTTTATCCTTTCTCAGAAGACTTGTTCTCCATAGTTCAGCTTCTGGCCCACAATATCTGGGCAAGTATGATGAAAAAGAAATCTTTGTGAAAGTCTGAATCGTTAACCAAGAATCTGGTTCAATGCTATCATTGGCTTGCATATTTCTTCTGTAAAAACATTCCTTTGGTTAAAAGTAATGTAATGGCTGACTTCTCAACAGGAACAATAAGGGACAGAAGACTTTAAAAATACTGAGAGAAAAAAAAATATTATAAGCCCAGTATTTTAGGACGAGAAATGTAACTTCCAAAAATGATGGTTAAATAAACACATTTTTACATTTTAAAAAGGCAGAGAGAATTTACTATCAGCAGACATAATAAATGCTAAAGGGAAATTCTTCAGGCTGAAGGGAAATGAAACCTCTTGGAAATTCAGGTCAATTGTGAAGGAGTGAAAAGCTTTAGAAATAATAAATAATATGAGTAGATATAAAAGGCTGAATTTTCTTTTAAATTTCTTTTTTAAAAACTTACCATTTCAATTAAAATATTATCGTATAGAATTTATAAACATGAAGAAGTAAAATATAAGACAACAGTAGCATAAAGAATGGGAGTAGTAAATAAAATTTAACGTTAATTGCAAGTAGATTATGATAAGGAGGTTATACTTAGAGAAACCACTAAAAACATAATCCAATAAGATACAGCTCAAAGGCCAATAGAGGAAATAAAAGGGAATAATAAAATAAATCAATGCACAAATAAAAATATCCAATTAGCCCCCAAAAAGGCAGGGAAGAAAGACATAGACACAAAAAATAGATGGGACATGTAGAAAACAAATATCAAGATTGTGGAGTTAAATCCAACCATCTCAATAATTACATTAAATGTAAATGCTAAACACTCCAGTTAAAAGGCAGACATTATCAGACTGGGCTATAAAAACATGAAAGGAAAAAGCAATTATATACTTTCTATGAGAAATGCACTTTACATAGATATTGTTAGAAGGCAGTCAGGAGTTAATTGAGGTACTCATCAAATGATCTTGGGTAAGTATGAAAGGCTTTTATCATTCAAGATTCTTAGTTGCAAGCCACAAATATCATCACTTATTTTGTAAAGAGAAGAGGATTTACTAAAAGATAGAGGGCAGCTTGCAGATTCCCTGGGAGAACAAAAGAACCAGGCTTGGAGGTTTTGCAGCCAGAAAAAATCCTCCAAACTAGACTTTTGGTGACATGACTGTCATAGCTGTTGGGCAGTTACCAAAGGTTTTACCACCACCAATGCCAAGCACAGTGGCCCTGGGATGCTGCTGTCCACTGGAGAAATGATGTAGCTACTGCCCTTTAACCCCACTTGCCTTCCTTGTGTTACTAACACTTTCCTTGTGTTACTATTTTGATTCAAAGTCTATAGTACATGTGTCTGAATGGCAAAGCTGAGAACATGTTTCCCTCCTAGTATGTCTTAGCTGGCAGCAGAATCTTGGAAAGTAAGTACTTGGCATTTTCAGTTTCTATAACGGGACGGCAGCTTGGGCTTGTATGTAGGGAATACTCTCCCAACAGAAAAGTGGATGCTAAATATATATGACAAATTCCACAAGATTTAGAGTTTGGTCAGATGCTCTACTACTTACAAGATATGTGACCCAATAGGACAAGTTATTGTTTTACAAGTTTTTCTAAGCATTAATAGTCTATAAAATGATGTCTCATATTGAGCCTTTATTATAATTAAATGAGATGATGATTGTCATGCATTTATTTTAGAATCTTGCGTAGAATAGGTAATTACATGTTATATAATATAGTAGTATCATAATTTGTATTATTGAAAAGGAAGTCATATCAGCAGGAAATAAGAGACTGGTTTGTAGTGATAATTATTAAGTTTTAGGTACTTGGAAAATACAGAGTTCAAAATTTACAGCAAGAACATGATGATTTTACTAGTCAGAGTCTCCAGAAAGTTTGGGAGTAGAGATATTACATTAATTCTACAATTTGTGGTAATAGAGCACTATGGGGGAGAAGTTTCTGTGGAATTAAACCATTCACAATATTTACTTCCTGCCTGAAAAGACCAAATCAACCACAAACAAAAATCCTCTTTGCTTCCTGATTAACATTTAGATCAAATCATAAAAGAGGAATGAGATGATACATATTTTATGCCCTGGCTTCTCTAGCAGTGATTAATATATTTTCAGGTCCCAGTGACAAAGCAGAATCCACTATTTTATAGGCATGTGCATGGAAGGAATAAAGCATCCAAACCTGTAATAGATAAGCTGTGTAAGTTTATGGTCAGCCTTTACCAAATTTTCTTAGAGATTGGTTAGTTGGTTAAATGTTGTACACAGGAATTTTGTGGTTATTTTGCTCATAGAAATAATCTTGTATTGAATAGTGACTAACTTTTTGGTTTAAATAAGTCACTTTAATGTAAGTCTTCTCCATGTGCAATGATATGGCTCATGTGGAAAGAGTCTGCATTGGGGGAATATTTTTAAGAGAATGGTAGATGCCTATTCTTTAAATGCTTCAATGGTTGATTAAACAGGCTTAAGAAACTCTCTACAAGATTGTACCTACAAGCTGTTCCATAGAAATTTAAGAAGCTGGCATATTTCATCCTAAAGTACTGCAAGTATTGCTGATTTGAAATTTGGAAGACAGAAATAATGAAGTTGAATGGGTAGGGGATGTCTCCTTGAACTTGAGCTATTAGAAGCCACTGGCACCACGTGCCTTTTAAAGGATGGATCTAGGAAGTATTATAGAAAGGCCTTTTCATGATCTCGGCTTCCAACCTTTCTCCCATACATGCCCCATTTGAACTGTTCTTCGTTGGGACAATTGCAACAACCTCTAAATCAAAATTTTTCCAATCTTGCTTTTTCCAACTCTATCCCATCCTCTACCCTGCAGCCAAACAGAAAACTAAAACCCAATTCTGATGATATCACTCACTGATTGCATCCAATCAGGGATGTCATCATGCATAGTAGTGTTCCCAAAATGTGGGAGACATGCAAGATTTCTTTTTGTGAGCACAGCATTAGCTATCATTATTTTACATGAGGTGAAAACTATTCCCTTGAGATAGGCTCCCCATTATGTTATCATATGGGTTCTCTTTATCTTCCTTGTCAGCTGTTCTAGTTTGCTAATGCTGCCAGAATGCAAAACACCAGAGATGGATTGGCTTTTTTAAAAGGGGGTTTATTTGGTTACACAGTTACAGTCTTAAGGCCATAAAGTGTCCAAGGTAACACATCAGCAATTGGGTACCTTCACTGGAGAATGGCCAATGGTGTCCGGAAAACCTCTGTTAGCTGGGAAAGCACATGGTTGGCATCTGCTCCAATTTCTGGTTTCAAAATGGCTTTCTCCCAGGACGTTCCTCTCTAGGCTGCAGTTCCTCAAAAATGTCACTCTTAGTTGCATTTGGGATATTCGTCCTCTCTCAGCTTCTCTGGAGCAAGAGTCTGCTTTCAACGGCCGTCTTCAAACTGTCTCTCATCTGCAGCTCCTGTGCTTTCTTCAAAGTGTCCTTCTTGGCTGTAGCAGCTTGCTCCTTCTGTCTGAGCTTATATAGTGCTCCAGTAATTTAATTCAGACCCACCCAACGGGCGGGCCAACACCTCCATGGAAATTATCCGATCAGAGTCATCACCCACAGTTGGGTGGGGTGCATCTCCATGGAAAGACTCAAAGAATTACAGTCTGATTAACACTGATAGGTCCACCCACACAAGATTACATCAAAGATAATGGGGTTTGGGGGGACATAATTCATTCAAACTAGTACATCAGCTAAACAGGAACAGAACTCATGTTCAAAGTCATTAGCAAATAGTGTTCAGCTAGAATTTAATAGCATTCTTTTGTTTATATGTATATGTAATTTTTAACCTTTGATTTCTGGCAAGTGGCATTGGCTTTCCATTTGGAGAATTATGTAAAATTTTCTTTTCAAAATTGTGTATAGTAAGTACACTGAACAAAGATGACTATGAGTATGATTGAAAGAAGAAGGTTAGGAGCCTGTGGGACATCAGAAGGGAAGAGGAAGGATGAAGACTGGGACTGTGTAACTTAGTGAAACCTAGAGTGTTCAACAATTGTGATAAAATGTACAAATATGTTTTTACATGAGGGAGAACAAATGAATGTCAACCTTGCAAGGTGTTAAAAAATGGGGTGGTATTGGGGGAAAAATACAATCAATGAAAACTAGATACTATACTTAACAGAAACATTGTATTATGCTTCCTTTAATGTAACAAAGGCAATGTACCAAAGTTAAATGCATGTAAGAGGGGGATATAAGGGAGGGTTATGGGACTCTCAGCATCGGTGATATTGTCTGACTCTTTATTCTATTTTAGTTTAATTATTTCTTTCCTTTTGTTGCTTTTTAACTGTAATTTTTTTTCTTTCTTTTTCTTTTTCTTCTGTCTCCCTACCTTCTTTGACTCTTCCTCCTTCTTTGTGGAAGAATATAGATAGTGGTGATGGTGGTGGATGCATAAATATGTGATTATATAGGGAACCATCAATTGTTTACTTAGGACAGAATATATGGCTTGTGAACAAAACCATCATTAAAAAAAGAAAAAAAAAAGGGTTGATGAAGAAAACTTGAGAGTACTATATTGAGTGAAATAAGTCAGACAAAAAAGGATAAATATCGTATGGTCTCACTGATATGAATTAATTATAATATGTAAACTCACAGACATGAAATATAGGTTACCAGGATATAGAACAAGGCTAAAGAATGGGGAGCAGTTGCTTATTATGAGCAGAACGTTTAACTAAGTTGAACTTAGAGAATGGTGTGTGAATGTGGTGGAAAGGGGAAGCTTCGAGTCATGTACGTCACAAGAAGGAAAGTTGGAGGTTAAAATATGTGAATGTATAGAACAGTGAATCTTGTGGTGGACAATGTCTGTGCTTAACTGTACAAATATTAGAAATCTCTTTCATGAACTAGAACAAATGTGTGACACTATAACTAGAAGTTAATAATAGAGAGGTATATAGGTGAAAATATACCTATTGCCAACTATGTTCTACAGTTAGTAGTATTTTAACATTCTTTCATTGACAGTAACAAATGTACTATACCAATACTATGCATCAATAATGGAGGGGGGGGTAGTTAGGGGTATGGGAGTAGTTGAATTTTCTTTTTTGCTTTTATTTCTTTTCTGGAGTAATGAAAATGTTCTACAAATTGAAAAAAATTAACTGTGGTGATGGATGCTATGGGCAATTGATTGTGCTGTGTGATGGTACTATGGGCAACTGATTGTGCACTTTGGATAATTGTATGGTATGTGAACAATCTCAGTAAAATTGAATTTAAAAAAAACTATGTATAAAACTTGACAGTTTATACAGACACATTAAGTAAGCAAATGTTATAGGCTGTTTAGGGATATGGCCAAAGTCACAAAAGAGATAAGCTGTGAAATGTAGTAATGAATGAATATAGTGAAAAGTTGCAAAGATAGCCCTCATCTGACTGAATTTAGGAAAAACTGAGCTATGTGGTAATGTCCAAGCTCCTTTACATTTAGTCCTGAACTATCTCCTTAACCTCATTGTGGCAGGGCTGTTCTCTACCTATTTCCTTGGTAACAGAACCCCATTTTTTTTTCCTTCACCAACTGTCCACGCTCTTTGAGGGGAACGGAGCAAATCTTCATTGGTCCAGACCAGCTCTGATGGAAGGGCCTCATCCTTCTTACTGGGCAACTGGTTTAGGCTATGGTATGTGACTCAATTCTATCCAAAGGGACACAAAGTTTAATCTGCATAGATGGATTTTGGTAATTTAGCCAAGTTCCCCTATTTTCCTCTGGATTTAGCTATGTAAGGAAAAAATGCCTGAAACAGTGGCAGCCATCCTGAGAACCAGAATTCTAAGATCTCAGGGACTGACGTCCTGAGAACGGCAGTATGGGGAAATGGTGAGAAGCAGAATTCTCAAAGACGGTTTTGAAACTCTGTGCTAACCAGCCATGTAACTGCCCTTTCTCCAGACTTCTTGTTCAATAAAATAGGATATTCCCTACTCTGTAAACCCCTTTTTGGTTAGGTTTTCTGTTACTTTCAGTTGAATGCATTTTAAATGATACTCTGATCTCTTGCTTCCTGTGTCTTGTGGTTAATTCTCCAGAAGATCATCGACCCGTCGTTCCTCTAGCTCTTTAGGGTATTTCTAGCTTCTGAGCTTTTTCTCATGTCCCTCCATGTGCCTGGAATACTTTCTTCTTCCCACTGCACATGACTTGGTCTTTAAAAACTCAACTCAGAAGTCACCTTAGAAGCTTTCAGTGATACAGGTTGATGTACCCCAGCTCTGAGCACTCTGTACTCACCATTGCCTTGTCACACTGACTGTTGTTTTCTGCTTATGGGCATGTTTTCCCCACTAGATTCTGCTCCTTGAGCATAGGAATGATGCTGTATTGAACTTGGTATCTCATTGATTCCCATTACATTCTTGGGCAGATTATTAGAAATATTTAGCTAAAATATTTCTCCCATAGGTCAGCAGTGTGTAGAAATTAAAAGTTTGATATTTGGAGCCTGGGTTTCAATCCTGATTCTACTGCTTATGTGATATCAAGCAAGGAATTCTATGCCTCAATTTACCCATCAGGAAAGTGGATGCAATGATCATATTTACCTCTTATGTAATTAAATGATACAACGATGCAGGCAAATTGCCTAGTTCGTGTTATAGTCTTTCATCAGTAATAATTAAGTAGATTTTCCCCAATGTTTTGGGGTATGTGCCCAGAGATGTGAAAAAAATTCCACACTTTTTAATATTCTTTTTGGCTCTGCATTAGCTTTTGGTGAAGGAATTGGATTCTCATAGCCCATTGCCTTTGTAATGTGGATCTGGAAGTCCAGTTTTGTTCATAAGATAGTCCTGTTTCATTTTCTTTCACTAATCAACAAATTTGAGATATATGCCACATCTTGTATCCAACCGCAAATGTACATTTGTGTGTTTAAAATAAAGAATATATGTTTGTGATGGTGAATGAACAATTCAAACTTTCTATCATTTGATATGAAATCTAAATTAATCTAAGAGCATAATAGCAACATGAGGTAAAACTTTTGACCTTTAATGACACTTTAATATCTTGACATTCTTTTTTTCATCCTGAAAACTTTTGCTGCTTTTAAGTGACTCCCTTTAATATATGTTCAAGAGTATTTAGTGATGCATGGTTTGAAAGGGCAAAAAGAAGAAAGGGCAAAAAAAAAAAAAACAACTTCATCAATTAAATAAAAAGATGTTTGAATAAAATTGTACTATATCCTTATATGGAATATTATGCAAGTATTTTTAAAGAACAATAGGATGTCTGTAGATTTATTTGAAAGTATATCCATGACATATCATATGCCAAATGCAAGTTGCAGAGTAGTATGTATAGGATGTTCATATATATTTGTGCATATAGATTTGAGCTTGTTTGTATGAGCTCGAAGAAAAGTGTGGAAGGAGACACACCAAACTGTGTGAATATCAGTTACTTCAAGGAAAAAGAGGCAGAGATGTTTAATGTTTTTTATATACATCTATATTATTTGAGTTGTTGCAATGGCATATATTTTTTTATACTTCATTGAGGTATAATTTACATACCATAAAATTCACCCACTTTAAGTTTTAAAATGCAGTAATTTGTAGAAAATTTATCAAATTGTACAACCATCACCATCATCCAATTTTAGGACATTTTCATCACTCTAATAAGATGCCTTATACCTGTTTACAATTAATCCCTATTCCAACCTCCAGCCCCAGGCAACCACTAATCTACTTTCTGTCTCTATAAATGCAATATGTGGTCTTTGTGCCTGGCTTCTATCACTTAGCATAATGTTTTTGAGGTTCATCCATGTTGTAATATATATCAGTACTTGTTCCTTTTTATTGCTTTTTTATTTTTGTTCCTTTTTATTTTGGATAGGATTGCCAGATTAAATACAGAATTCCCAGTTTAAGTCGTTTAATCTGTCCCAAATAATTTGGGACATATTTACATTAAAAATTATTCATAGTTTATCTGAAATTCTAATATAACCAAACATCTTATGATTTTATTTACTAAATCTGGCAACTTTACATTTGGGGTTTCCACCCTTTGGCTATTATGAATAATGCTACTATGAACATCCACATGCAAATCTTTGTATGGATGAGAATGCATTTTTGTAATTAAAGGGAATAAAAACTAAAAATTTAAATAAAACCTCCCTTTCTGAATGGATGCCAATAGCACCAGAGATTTAAAAGTCAGGAAAATGGCTTAAGATATTGTTAACAAATCTGTTGCAAAGCAAAGCACATAAATATTGGCCTCCGCTTTAATTATATGCCAGCATTTCCTACTATGGGAACTATATGCTGCCTTGTGTTGTTTTATTTCTTGCTGGATCGCCTACAGTTATTTAAGAGGATCATAAAACGTGGATACCAGACCTGTTTGACCTCTAAATAATCTAAGTCCAGCTCATTAAAAGTTGAGATCAATAGCTTGGAGGATACTTTAACACACATTTCTTGCTTTTGAGTTTAAAAACATTTTGGATTTCAGAAGAGAATGAGAATTCCTATCTTGCTGTCAATGTGTTGAATAAAGCTAAATAGAACCAGCACATTCCCTCCTCATTCTTTTGCCCTTGCTTTCCCTGGGCCTGAACACTTTTGCCCTGGTAGTTGCAGGGCTCACCCCTCATTTCATTCAGGTCGATGTTTGAATAACCCCTAATCAGAGAGCTTCCATGACCGCCCTAATTAAAAAGACTTCCCCAATGGGCCCAGAACCTAACCCTGATCTATCTTTCTTAGTAACTAGGGTTGCCAGATTTAAGCAAATAAAAACACAGGTTCCTAGTTGAAACTGAATATCAGAAAAAAAATATAACTTTTAGTATAAGTATGTCCCATGCAATATTTGGGACATACTTGTACTAAAAAAAAAAAAATAACTGTTGTTTATCTGAAATTTAGATTTAACTGGGTGCCCTGAATTTTTATCTGGCAACCCTATTCATAACACTTAGTATAACCAGACATTATATTATATATTTATCTGCTTATTTGCTTTATTGTAGGTCTCATCCTTATAGAATGTGGTACTTAGAAGGTTGATATAAATATATGTTGGTTGAATGAGTGGGTAAGTCAGTGGAGGTGAGCATTTGGGGTTCAGTTATATTCCACAGACATCTCTTGAGAATCTGTAGCCTGCTGAAGTTATGATAGAAGCTGGATGTGTATTTCTGTTTTGAATTTCCCTATGGACACCCAGATGGAGATGTCCAAACGGTAACTGAGAAATTGAGTTTAGAGTTAGATCATGGGCATCTACAACAAATGGGTGGCAGTTGAGGCATCTGAACCTCTATGTGGGGAGACTGTGCAGAAAGCACGGGGAAGGGGGGCTGAGGAGGAACCTAAGGTGAGCAATTACTTCTCAGGGGCAGAGAAAAATCCATGTAGTCACATTCCTTATTTCAACACCACAAGCCCAAAGCCTCTTCATCACCAAGCAGAGCTTGTCTCTACAATCATGAGCTTTAGCACAGGAACCAAGAACACCAGCTTGTCAGGAACTTACAGCCCCAGGTTTTGAAAAATTATTTTTATACCTATCTGGGACTGAGGAGTTCATAATCAAATTTTCTTGTTTCCTCTTACAAACGGGAAAGCAAATGCAGTCACCTAATTAGCATAAGATAGCTGTACCTGAAATTGCTGCTAAGTTTTGCCAAAAGAGCCGTACTGCTAGGGGAAAACACAGTACAAGGCATTATTAGAGAGATATTTGCCTAATTTTTGACAAATGTTCCCAAAAATAATATGAGTATTTCCTCTTCCAAATTGGTCCACCACGAAAGGATATGCTTGTATTTCCAGGGATGGTTCCCTGGGCTTAAGGGCCTGGGCAATTGGCCAGGGCCCCATGCTTAGTTATTGCTCTACTGTTGCTAACTTGAAATGTCAAGATTTCAAATATGAATGTTGTACTTATGGAGTGAAAAGGTCACTTTGAAATCCTTTCCTAGAGTGAGGCTGATGAGATAACCTCCTTACCTTGGTTTGGGGTAAACAAGCTGGATGGAGAAAAACTCTTTGAAAGTCCTGTCCTGTGAGCACCGCCATGCATAATTTAGGAGTGGGTGGAAAGAGACAAAAAACTAATATATTCCAAAAGTGTTAATGCAAATTTGTACAACTAAGAAATCAGTGGAAGTCACTGTTTCTTAAGAAGCAGATAAGATTGACTCTAACCTACCACACACGCCCACTCTGTGTTCTGAGGAAAGTTTCTGTGCTGTCCTCAACAATTCTGTAAGTGAGGGGATGTGTTTCCCCACTCGACACCGTCCCCCTGATGTTCTCAGCAGGACCTGTTTCCTTTCAGGGTCACATCGGCATAGACTAGGGATGCAACACTTTTACTTGCTTTTCATAAAATCACCCACTCACCAAGTCCTCTGTGTGTGCAGAAAACAAATTGAGATTTGGGGAAGATGGAGAGGGATTTCATTTCTGAACTGTCAGCAACAGTAACTGCAGACAGTTCCGTTTCCATCTGTCACTTTTTGCTGCATGACCTCAGACAGGTCATTTTGTTTCTCTGGCTCTGTTTCCTGAGTCCGTCATCGAAAGATTCTCAAGGTTGATGAAAAGATGAAAAAGACATAACTGGTACATGGTAGGCGCTCGATAACGTTAGCTTCATGCCATTATCTCCCTTTCCTTTGTTCTTATTTCCCTCTTCTTGCTTTCTTAACCTCCTCCCATTTGTCAGCTTTCCTTTCCTTTTCTTAAGTCATTGCAAATACCATAGATGGAAAAATAGTAAAGACTTTTGCAAAAGTAAACAAAAAAACCCCAATCCATTGGTGCTGACATCTTGATTTTTCTTTCTTCATCACCTCTAGACACCTTCCCCAGGTAGCCAGACATGCAGATGTGATTGAGCTGCACAAACAAGGTGGATCCTTCCTTGGTTACTTGCTTCATTGCATGTATCTTCTTATTCCTTCTACATGATCAGCTAGCAGCGGCTGAGTGCTCCACACTCTAACTGTGTTTGAATGGACTAAACCTCAGTAATTACACTGTAGGTCTCCTGGAGTGGAGTTTGGGAGGACTTACCTGCCACCTGCCTGGCTGCAAGCACATTCGTGACACCTACCAGTACCCAGTGATGGGTCAACAGTGGTGGAGCAGGGCAGTCCCTGACACTGCTCACCTTTCCTCTGTCCCATTCTCTCTCCTGATTTATGTGCATTCATGATGCAAGTGGTTTTACTATACCTTTTGTTAACTTGTCCTGCGCTAACATATTTCCTTCAGGATTTACTTTCTACCTTAAGCAGTTTTTAGTAAGATATTTCTCAAATTCTAGTGTTAATGATCTATCATCCATCTATCTAATCTATGCATTCATGTACCTATCTATCTATAATTTTTCATTCATAATTTATTTTAGAATAGCTATCATTGTTTTGGTGAAATCCAGAAAAACATAAGGAAAATTAGTTTTAAAGCCAGGGTTTTTGTGTTACTGGTTTTTTTAATAATGTTATATAAAATTAAAAATATACAGAAGCATAAATATATCTGAAATGTATTCATACATTGATTTATTTTTTATATGTTTTATGTTTGGTGAATGTGTAGTGTTAGATGGTTTATTTATTTTAAAAACTTTAGATCATCCCCAATATTAAAATTTGCATTTTCTTCTTTAGAGGAAACAGGGCTGATAAAGAAATGAAGTGAAAATGCCATTGCTTATTGAACAACAAGGTGTAAGTCTCAACTTTCATGTGATTATTTGTCCCAATAAACTTTTTCTGGAGACACTATGTATATATTTCTGTTCACTACACTTGCAAAACATTTATTGCTCCAACAAATAAAAAGCCTGTTTTTTTCAAAAACAAGGTATGACCTAAGCAGCCAATAAGATTAATAAATAAGTTTGCTGTTACCTTCTCAGAAAATTAGCCAGAGTGACTTTGCATTAACATATAGATCCTTGTCATCTGTAGAATGTAGAATAATTTTAAAGCAAATATAGTAAAACAATAATCCCCTTGACCACAAATGTTCTTTTTTTAAAGTAACATTTGCCAAGCACTGTATTTATTTGTATACATATGTGTGTATATGTGAATGTGTATTTGTATATTTGTATGTCTTTATCTCTGTATTTATATTTACTGCTGAAGATGTCTAGACATTTTGCCTAGTGACCTTTTGTTAAAGGGGAAGTTAAATAATTACAACTCAGATCCCTTCATCTCACTCTGAAACATACAAGCATATTAAGACCAATGTGTAGCAAATTTTTTTGACAATTCCTATATTGACTTTATCACTGTATTATAAAATAGTGCAAGTTTCTGGATAATATTTCTTATAATGTGTGATACCAGGATTTAATTATTAGATGTAATGAGATATTCAAAAGCCAGATTGACCTGAATTTAGTGGCGAGAGACCATGTTTGTAAGAGGGAAAACTCGAAATACACAAATTAACAACTTAATCTATAAATTGACATTTTGGTTGAAATTTCATTGAGTAGGATTTTTTAAGGGAACCTAAAACATATGTGATAACATTCATTTGGAAGAATAAAAAAAAGTCTAAAACAATGTTGAGGAAGAAGAAAAAGGAGGGGCGCACTTCCCAAACCAGGTGGCAATACCTGTTCCAAGGAAAACTGAATTCAAATGGTTAAACTTAATAGCTTAACCACGAAGCTTTCCGATTTATGCCTTGCGTCTTATTTATGCCTTGGATGCCATAAGGAATAGAAAGAGAAATATGAAGATTTGAGGACACAGACAGAACGTAAGGGGAAATGTTTTGAGGCAGTGGGCATGGCTAATGCATAGCCTTTCGCCTAAGCTCCGTGCTGATGATATCAAGTAGATTTGCAGTGCACTGAGAAAAGGAGAATCTCTCTTTCCTACACTAGTTGTGATTCTTGATTTTGAGCAAGTGACGATCCCCTTGATGAATCCTCAGACTAGTGCTCCCTTTACGACGACCAATAGAAAATAAGCTTGTGTGGTGTTGTCCCACTCCCACCCCTAAAGAGAGTCCCACCCCCAGAAGTACTCCAGGAGCTAAAGCTCCAACTGAGCTCTCTCCACGTCTAAGATCAGCAGCCTCTCTAACTGGTCTAGCATTTGAATTTGGCTGACAATTCTGATGATGCTGTGTTGGGCAGAATGCAACCCAGCTTGTACAGTTTTATTGGCTCTGCAAGTTTTAAAACTCATAAAAAATGGTTTGTCAGTTGAAGAAGCCAACACACAGGACACAGATAATTGTGTAATAAGGCATTGTTTCCCATGAGCTAATAACCATAAACTGCTTTAACTGTTGCACATTATAATATCAATAAGGCCTTGGTCATTGGTTATCTATTTTTCAAATCTCCCCCTTTTGGTAAAGATATTAGAAAAGGTCAGAGCTGCTGTCGGACCTGAGTGATAAAGAGCAGGATGATGCTTTGGCAAATGGCAGTTCCTGCAGCATTGAGAACTATAAACCTTTTAAATTGAATTGTAAAAGTTTATAACTAATAAAGAAACTCTTTTAGGTGATTTTAATGTTATTTGATCGTTTGAAATATTCTGCAGATGGAAACAGATGGTAAGGTCATGAAATGGCTGAGTATTCAGCATAATGAAATGCAAACACATTTTCTCCATGTTGGAAATGTAGCAGTGTAGTCATGCTAGCATTATAGGCTATTATCTAGTTTCTACTAATATTGGTAACTTTTACCTGCCAATAGCGATAGAGTAAGGGCTGAGACTTCTCTTTGCCGATCTCCTTTTGGTAGAATAAATATCTATTTCCCGTTTTTTTCCTTCAAATGACCTTGACCCATTCCTTTCTTTTGATGGGGAAGGCACAGTTCACCTTAGATAAGAGTAGAAATTCATTATTAGTAATGGTTACTTTTAATAAGAGGATCAGTACTAGGAAGACAGATACATTAAACTGAATTCTTTGAGAGGGATTCTTGGTCTTTCATTTCTGGGTTATTCTTTCAACAAATAAGCAGCGCCAACCTACTATGTACCGGACATTTCTCTAGACACTTAGGATATACCAATGAAAAAAATAGAAAAAAATCCCTTTCCTTATGGGATTTATGTTGTAGTAGGCTGAGCCGGAGAAAACATTATACACATGATATATCAGTGAGTTAGTATGTTTGAATAAGTAAAATAGTGTTCTGGTTTGCTAATGTTGCCATTATGCAAAACACCAGAAATGGATTGGCTTTTATAAAGGAGGTTTATTTGGTTATGAAGTTACAGTCTTAAGGCCATAAAGTCTCCAAGGTGAAGCATCAACAATGGGGTACCTTCATTGAAGGATGGCCATTGGCATCCAGAAAACCTCTGTTAGCTTGGAAGGCATGTGGCTGGCATCCGCTTGCCCCAAGGTTGTGTTTCAAAATGGCATTCTCCAAAATGTTGCTCTTGGGATGTTTTGTCCTCACTTAGCTGCAGCTCCTCTTCAAAATGTCACTTTCAGTTGCTCTGAGCTCCTTCTAGTTTGTCAGCTATTTATATGGCTCCAGTGTTTTAATTCAGACCCACTCTGAATGGGTGGGGTAACACCTCCATGGGAATTATCCAATCAAAGGTCTCGCCCAGTTGATTGAGTCACATCTCCATGGAAACACTCAATCAAAGATTCCAACCTAATCAACACTAATGTGTCTGTCACCACAAGATTGCATCAAAAACAATGGCATTTTGGGGGGCATAATACATCCAAACTGGCACCAATAGTATGTGAGAAAGAGATAAATGCAAAAGGAAAAAGAAAAGTTAAACAGATTAAGTGGGATCAAGTGTGCTGGGATGAGTTCCCCTAGAAGTAATCCCTATTAGTATTTTAATTTTTAAATTTAAATTAAATTAAAATTAAAATTGTATTCTTGCAATGCACACATACATAAATTTTTAACAAAGATAGGTCCTTAATGAATATACAGTACTATTTCTAGCTTTTATTCAATCAGCAACATGTCATGAAAATTTTCTGTCATGGCTATTTTTTTAAATATAAATAAATAAGCATGGTAGTTAGGGAGGGCCTCATTGAGAAGGTGACCATTGAGCAAAGACTTGAAGGAGGAGAGTAAGAGACATGATATCCAGATGAAGAACACTCCAGGGTGAAGGAAGGACCAGTGCAAAGGCCTAGAGGTGGGCAGCTTTGGGGGGCAGCAAGGAAGCCGGTGTGGCTGTAGAGGCCCAAGCAAGCCAAGGACAGAGAGAGAGGTGAGCTCTGCATGGGACTGGGTCATTTAGGGCACTGAAGGTCATTGTCAAGGCTTTGGATTTTACTCTGAGTGTAATGGATGCCTTGGTGGGGCTGGGTTGAGAAGAGAAATGGCATAGCCTGACTTATGATTTGAAAGGAGTGCTCTGGATGCAGGTTGAAAATACACTGTTAGCAGGAAAGGACTAAGTCAATTACGAAGTTGTTTCAGGAAGCCTGAGAAATGAGCATGCTCTGACCAGCGTCTGGCATGGGAGTGGTTAGACTCTAGATATGTTTGACCACAGATTTACTGTGAATTGTATGTGGTCAGTGACAGAAAGAGAGGAGTGTGGGATGGCTCAAAGGTTTTTGACTTGACCAACTGAAAGGATGAGCTGCTGTTTCCTGAGAATGAGGAAGGTTGCAGGAGGGGGTGGTTTGGGTTCCATTTTGGATCAGTTGAGTTGAGATGTGTACTAGATGCTGAGTAGGCAGTTGGGCACTGGGCAGAGTCTGGAATTTGGGAGTTTCCAGCACGTACGCACACACTCACATGTGCATGGAGTGTTTAAAGTTATGAAACTGGATGAATCACTAAAAGTATGAATGTATAGACAGAAGAGATGAGGTCTCAGGATTGATTTGTGACTGGCTCAATAAAAGTGGATTGAATTGAGGAACTCAATGAATGAGTCATAATAGCAATTAGTGCACTCCTCCACAAAATAACTCAGATAAATAGCACTCACTGTGTTGTTCTTGAAAGCAACAATCTGAAGTTACTCATAATTTGATAAGTGGTTCTTCTAAGTCCAGGATGATGGAGGGGAGCTCATGAAGAAGGGTAAAGTGGAAGGAGAAACCAATCATAGCTGTGTCATGTTTGTTCACTCATTCACTTATTCATTCATTCCAGATACTTTTTAAATGCCCGATCTGTGCCGGACACTCATTGCTTTTACTGGAAATTTACTTTTTTTTTTTTTTTTGCCACCAGTATTAGTTCCTTCTTTCTGAGAGGGATTATTTCTTCTGAGTTGTGTGTAATCTTGGAGAGGCAGTAAACCCCGAAGCAAGTATTACATTGGTATAGCCATGGGAACAGGCCTGTGGGTCAAGTCTGGCTAAACAGAAACTCTACCCAGGGTTTTAGCTTTCAGCAAAGTTAGAAGAAATGGTTAGTTATTGTGGCCCAAAAGAAATATGACTTGGTTGCAAATACAAGCCACGTGTGTCATTTAACATTTTCTAAGAGCTGTTAAAAAAATAAAAAGAAACATATTTAATTAAGCTTTATTATATATTTTATTTAACCCAATATATCCAAAATATTATCATTTCAAAATATAATCATTCAAAAATTATTCATGATGTATTTTACATTCTTTTTCTTGTACTAAGTTTTGGAAATCTGGTGTGTACTTTATACTTACAGTACATCTCTTTTCAGACTAGCCACATGTCAAGTGTCAGCAGTCATTTGTGGAGAGAGGTTACCATAATGGACAGCAGAAATTCAGAGTTCACTCACTCCAGCAGTAGCTCTCTGAACAAACTGGAGTGTCTACTGGGTCTTTCCAGCAGTCCCAGCTCCCTGGTCCTTCAGAGCTTTCTTAGTTCTTGCCAAGTCCTACCCAAGTTTCCCAGCCTCCTGATAGGAGTGAATTAGTGAGCTTCTGATAGCTTCCAATATATTTCCTTTTGCCTAAATTGACAGGAGTAATTTTCCATTCCTTTCAACAAAAGAAACATGTTACACCCCTTTTCCAGTGGAAAAGAGAGGAGTGTGCCCTGGATCAAGACCTTTTCCTGATTCTACCCCCAAAAATAGAGTAAAGAAGTAGGCTAAACCTCAAAGAGAATTATGTGGATCTGCACGTGTTTAGATGAAAAAAAAATATATATCCAAAATATAGCATTGGATGAAAAGGACAAAGGTACACAAAATGTCTAGTTTGATCCTATTTGCATATTTTTTTCAAAAGGACACATTTATGTATATTTGTGGGCATATACATATAATTTTTAAATGGAAGGAAACAAACTTGCTGAACAATGGTGACCTTAGGGAATATGAGTAGGTGATGGGAAATGGGGAAGTAAGGAAGTCAGATAGGCTTTTACTTGTTATTTTAAAGGTTTCTGTTCTAATATTTTTGCAATATCTACTTTTATTTATAATATAGAAATTAAAATATTACAATAGAGGACCCAGGGTCCTCCTTTACCTTCATTTGTCTGTCTGAGTGCCTCCTTCTTTATCCCCATTTCTTCCCTAGAATTTTGTCCCCCCATGAAGTGACCCAGTAGGAATAAGTGAGAACCTGTTATTTCCAAAGGTAGGGAACTTCCTAAGAGCTTACCCCTGAGTAACTTTTAAGATAGAACTTAGGGCTTAACTCTCCCTTGTCCAGTCCAAATGTTGACATACTAGTCTACTCATTTCATTGTGAATATGCCATTGTTTTTCTTGGAATTAGACTATGGAATCATCTTTGTTCCATTTCACTATCTGTTCTCTTTTTCAGCTCATTATTACACAATCATGAAGTTCCTGATCTGGAACTATTTGAGTTATGGCTTTTTGGTTGCAAGCAACAGAAAGTGTATCTTGTTATCTTATGAAAAAGAACTCATTGGAGGAAAATAAGGGAACTAACAGAACCCTGTAAATCAGATTTGGAAAAAGATAATGAGTCAAGAAAGTTTATGGGGAGGGATCATAGCAAGAATTGATGGGCTGTTGCTTTAGGGTACCACCAGTGAAATAAATTAGACTTTTTTTGTTGTTGTTGTTTCTGGATCATTTCTTTAAGATTTGTCCTCTAAGGAAAAAGTGCCCAGTAAGCTTAGGTTGGGTCATCCCTTAACCAGGGAAAAGACAGAACACTAATATTACTACCAGACTCTAAATAGCAGGGAAAATATACTCACTGCAAAGCACTTAATGTGCTTTTTCCAGAAGGGGATCCTAAGTAGCAAAAGTGACCAGAAATTTCTCTTAGATGATAATTGATTTGTTTAGCATACAAAAAGGTCTTTCATATTTTGTAATCTCCCAAAGGGCACAGTTGGATTTACAGTTTTATTGTATGACATCCAAGATGGTAAATGATTTTAATGAAATATAAATGCTATTACATTTTGCAATTTGCCCTGATATCTTTCTTTTTGCTTGTTGTATGGATTCCTTCTCTAGGTTTTGCTTTGTACTATAAGTTTGGCCTCCTTTTTCCACGTAGTTGTTGCAGTAATGGCCAGACCTTGCTTCTTTCCTCAGGTAACTGAAAAATCTACCCAACACCCCTATCAGAGGAAATAACTTCTAGACAGTCTTTTCTTCTTTTTATCTATGTATTTTAGAAACCTATGGTAGGTTTGTGTTAATAGTTTTATAAGTCAAATTTTAGAAACAATTTTCTTTAAGTTTAGAATTTAATTATCTAAAAGGACATATAATTATTGTCCCCAACACTTGATTTTATTAACTTTAATGGGGTATTAAATTGATTTGAGGTTTAGTTATGAAATTACTATTTATTTCTTTTTAATTAAAATGGGAAATGAAAGTATTGAAGGCTGGGTCTAATAGCTTGATTTGGATTTTAATCATAAGCCTCAAATCTTCAGGCGAAAATTACTTTGGTTGAGATTGTATAAAGTAGTAGAAAGAATGCGAGTTCTTGAGTGCTTTAGAACTGGATATCCTTACAGTAAAATCAGTTATTATTCCATGTGTGACATATGTATCAAATGAGAGCTGGTGTGTGTAAACCCACCTGGCAGAGGGCACATGGTAGGCATTCAACAAACATTAAGTTCCCTTTTGTTCTCACCCCCTCTTAGAATAGTCATGCAATGCAGAAAAGAAAGTGGCAAAATAGCTAAGAGCTTGCAATTTGAACTGAGATCTGGCTTCAAATCTGGATTCTGCCACATCCTAGCTATATGACTGCAGGCAAGTTACTTAAATTATCAGAGCCTTAGTAATTTCATCTATGAAAGAGGGCTAAAATATCTATTTCTTAGGGATGTTATCCTTAAGATAAAATGAGATAACTGAGTGTTTATTTCATGGCACAAAGTGAGTAATCAATAAATGGTACTGTTATAATTTGACAGTTACATGAGTCTTGACTCATCTCTCTACATGGTGTTATAGGACTTTGCAGAGAGTTAACATACAAGTGGCCATTTTTGACTTTCTAAAGGCAAAAAAGTAGGCAGCATTTTCTAAGCTTATCTGACCAATAAATATGTTAACATGATTAGTGTCCCTCAGAAAACACTGCAAAGAAATGATGACATAGTTGTTTTTCACCATCCACTTGCCAAGTGGCACACAAAGTGTCATAGAAAACAATCCAGTTTGCCCAGAGCAGCCATTGTGAATTTAATCAAATCACCCATGAAAGTTGGAATTTTTTTTTTTTTTCAAAATTGAGTTGCAGCCTATGTGGGAGAGACAAATTGCCTCCATACTGCTCACACTTCTGTTCAGTCTGTAAATGTTAGGAGGTAACGTAAAAAAGAAATTTGAATTCCTGTAGCAATAAATATGCAAATACACATTTTCTCCAAACATGACTACGGCATCATTTTCTCCCTTTTACCACCTCAGAGTCCCTGAACAGGTTTGAAGCTGTTGACAAAGCTCTTTAAAGCCATCTAGCTGACTTTTTGTTTTGTATGCTAGCAATCTGTTAACCATATTCCCGGGGAACTTGGATGGATCTCTCTCCCTATATTCCCTTCCTCCTTACCTCACTCCCTCTTTCTCTCTCTCTCTCTCCCCCTTTCCCTATTTCTTATTCCTTGGCCTGCTTGCCACTGGATGGGCAAATTAAAACTCATTTAATCATCTGCATGCCAAGCAGCAGGATTCAGTGAATCACGTTCTGTGCTATTGGCTAGGTAATTACTTGAAATTTACTATCCACAGTTGAATCCTTTGTTCCCAGCCTCCCATTGACGTCAAAGGAATTTCGCCTGTGGAAGAATGAGGTCCTATTCTTTTATGTATAAAATGCTGTCTTGGCGTATGCTTCAGAATTCTGTGCCCGAGTGAATCTCAGGCAAAAAATATTCCATACATCAATCGACATTTAGAAGAGCAGTGATGTTTCCATTCAAAGCTGAAGTTGGAGACTGAACAGGAAAAAAAAAAAAATCTTGTGGAGAATAAGTAAACGTTGCCCAAAGCTTGCACTTGGATCAGCAAAGACCATTTTCTAAGGTTTGCATGTTGTCTGCTTGGTCAAGGCTTTCTTTAGCCTCTTGTATACTCATTACACCAAATGAGAGCCACGTTTTCAGGATCCTAATGGTGTGTGGTATTACAGTGAGATACAGTCATGTCTTGTACTTATGGGAATAGTTTGAGTTTTGACAATTCAAGACAGAGCTGTGGACAATGTAGACAGGGATAAAGCCGTTTCCCCACCACAGGGTGAGTGCCCCTCTGTGTTGCTCGTCCTGTACACCTAGGAGAGCAATTGGCCCCTAGTAACCACTTAATAACTACTTGGTTAAGGAATAAACAGACCTTCAGAGACGCTGCTTCAGCCATGGACACTTGTCCCTTCTGTTTATCTCTGGAGTCATGTGCCGTGGCCAAGTGGCCTAACATAATAGTTTAGGTCCTGGCCTTGGTGTTAAAGAGCCTTGAGGGATAAACCCAGCCTCGAACCCCTTGCCAACTGTGTGGCAAGTTACTAGATCTCTCTGAGCCTCCCTCTCCTCATCTCCTCAGTGAAGACAGTAATAGCTACCAGGTTTAATACAAAGATTGATTAACACAATGTATAACACCTGTGCATAGTACCTGGCACTTAGTAAATGTTCAATAAATGGTACATAGCATGACTATAAACTGCCTATCAAATTCATTCAATGAATAAATCTCAAGTCAAGTAGCATGTGACAGGAAGTTTTGTAGTGCAGATATTGTAACAAAATTTTATAAAAGTAGACAGGGGGTCCAAAATGAAAATGTGGTGCTACATTACATTGTCATTAATTTCATGCCTCCCACCCCTCACCTGATCCAACCTTAGAAACATTAGGGATGTGGTTGATAGCAAATCTCATAGAAAGCCTCATTAACAACTATAAATAATTATTTCAAAATGTTGCTCTGGGTGAATTGTTCTCAACCAGGGGCAGTTTTGGCAATGAGACATTTTCAGTTGTCACACCTCAGGGGGTGACTGGCATTTAGTGGAGTGGGGTGGAGGCTGGGGATGCTGTTAAACCTCTAACAAAGCACAGAGCGGGTCCCACAACACAGACTTATCCAGCCCCAAGTGGCAATAGTGCCGAGTTTGAGAGCCTCTGCTCTAGAGTTTTGGTTTTTAAATTGTGTAACTTGTCTCTGTCAGAGTCAACAATTGTTGAAGGTGAGTAACTTATAAAATAACTTTTAGCTTTTAAAAAAGGGGTTAAGTCAAATGACTTCACTTGGCTGTGAGAACTGGGTAACAAGATCATTTGGGGGACCCAAGAACCTGTTATTGTCCCTGGAATGCATTTGCCTGGCTGCAGAATCAGGGCAGAGAATTGCAATCTGAGGAAAATGCCTCAAGCAGATAAACTGCTTGGGAATGTTTTTAATGAGTCATTTTCAAAAACTCAAATGCACTGACTAGTGACAAAGACCCTAATTAACTCAAATTCCACTAAAAATAGGAAGAACCCATTGCAGAAAACTTATGCAGAAGTTTTCTCATTAAATTGGTAGAACAGCCCTGAGAGGGAAGCAGAGAAAATAAATTGTAGAAAATAACAGTAACAATGTGAGGTACTATTTATTAAGCCCAGGCACCGCATTAAATAATGTCAGTAAAACAAAACACAGTGGGAGTTAGGATCTGAGTTTCATTCCTAGCCTTATCATCCACCAGCTCTGTGGGCCTGGGCAGTTTATTTTTCTTTTCTGTATCTCATGTTTTCATCTGTGAAATGGGGACAATACCTGCCTCATGGTATTGCTATAAGAATTCAAAAGGAGAAGCCTCCAAGACATTCATCACAGTGATCAATGCATAGGTTTTCAGTAAGTATTAATTAGAATTAGAATAATCCCCACAAAAACTGTGTTCAGCAGATGTTTAAAGATGAGAATATTTCGAGATGAGAAAACTGTGTTCAAGAGCACTTACGTTGCCTAAGATCCCACAAGTAGCCAAGTCGAAACAAATTCCAAACCTCACTTCATAACCCTAGTCTTTATAAGAATGTCTGATATATATTAGGATAAAATAAGTATCTGTTGAATGACAAAAGCCACTCTATACCGTATCTTTGGTAATCCACAGCTTAAGCTAATTTTGCCCTGGCTTTTGCACAGAATGGTTCTGGTCATGGAAGGCAACTTTGGATTCTCAGATAACCAGCAGGTGCATTAAATTATTCAAATAACATAAATGATATATATAACATTTGGAAAATTGCTCTTGGAGAAATAGTGAAAAGTATGTCAATGTTTCCACCAGGAACTAACTCTAGTAGAAGACAGGTCATCATGAGAAACCCCTCCACCCTGATGGCATTGCCTGGACTTGACATTGTAGCTTTCTTCAAGTGTTCACTAGAAGGGACCTGATGGAAAGGGAAATTTGTAGACTGTCTAATGAATTTAGGAAAAACTCAGAGTGTGTACCTGGGGGTTTGTGCTTTGGTAACAGACCCGAAGCAACTTTCATCATGTAATTATACTGACAAAGGCAATGGCATTTGATGAGCTTGACATTGAAATCATAGGAATGGCTATTTCTAATTATATTTAATTGCACAGCCCTGGATTTGACACTGAGTCCAATCTGAAATGGATGGTGTGATGGGTTGAATGCTTTTTTCCAGCTCGACAGGACTGAGATGCAAACACCAGAGATGCCTCTGCTGGTTAAATTTGTCACTGTCCTAAGCATGGCAAGAATTCTACTGCTTCATCTGATGAAATTGCCTGAGGCTGAATACAGCTCGGGCCCCTCCCAATAGCAGTTCTAGACATTTTCTACTAACAACCATGTTTCTCCTGTTCGCTCTGTTTTTAAATATTTTAGTTATCTCTGACATTGACCGCTGGAAGGCTTCATATTCTATAAACGTGTAAATGTCTACCCTTTGACCTGGTAATTCCTCTTTAAAAATCTACCTACAGATCCTTTTCCCAAGTATAGTAGGATTTACATTAAGGATGTCCATTTCACTATTATTTGTATATTCAAGGACTCACCTGCAAACAAACCTTTAAATTTTTCTTTCCCTCACAGGGCTTATAGTCTTGTTGGGAAAGAAGGACAGTAAGCAGGATAAATAATTAAAACAGACAATATCAGATTGTGAGAAGAGGGATGGGAACTTTGCATGGGGGTGTGTTTGTGATTTTAAATATTATAGTCAGGAAAGGACTTACTGAGAGTTGACATTTGAGAAAAATGAGGAGTAGATGAGGGAGAGGGATTCAGGCAGGAAGGATAGCAAGTGAAAAGGCCAAGAGGTAGGACAGTGCCTGCCCGCTCAAGAAAGAGCAGGGAGGCCGATGTGACGGAAATAGAATGGGCTCGGGACAAAGGAGGATGGAAGGGAGGTCAGAGCAGTGGCAGGCACGGGAGCAGCCACGAGGCACCGCACTGGTGAGCCATTGGGATGACTTTGGCTTTTACTTGGAGAGAGATGGGAAAGGATGGGGGGCGGGGGCGGTACTGAGCAGAGGAGTGAGAGGATCCCACTTGTGTTTTGATCAGAGCCCTCTGGCTGCCGAGTGGGGAATGGACCACGGGGAGGCAAGGGCCAAAGCTGGGGACCAGTGAGGGGGCCGTTGTAGGCACCCAGAAGTGGGACAATGGCAGCTGGGACCACATGGCCAAGTTAGAGATGCCGAGAAACAATCAGATCTGGACTTATCTGCAGGTGGAGACGACAGGTTTATAAACTACCTCAACGTCTATTATGAGAGTGATAGTTTTTAAAAATTATGGCATACCCGTTCAATGAAATAATGAGATAGAGCTATACAAATATTTCTGTTATATAGTTGCATGAAAGCATCAAGATGAATAGCTAGAGGATAATGAAATCCCTGGGATATAAAAATATACACATACACACAAGCATGCTATTTTCACTAAAAACTCTGAACATGCCAAAATTTAACAGTGGTTTCCTCTGAGAAGAGTAATTGCACATGGGATGTGAAAAGGAAACTTTAATTTGTACTCTGTTTAGTTTTCACAGTTTAAATTTTTTTTTTGCAAGGAGTATTCATTGCTTTTCTCTTTTTTTTAAAGGGAGAATGGTAAAATATCCAGAAAGGGGAAAATATTCACCTTCTAAAGCTTATAAAGACATTTTAAAAAAGACTTTAATAAACCCCTGTCCCTTAGAGCAGACATGTATTTTCAGAAGGGTCATAGGCTTTGTCAAGGTTTGGTCCAAAATTTGGTTCACTGTTGTCAATTCTAAAAATGTTTGTAGGAACATAGTCTTTTTCTCTATGTTTGATCCAAAAATTTCCCCTACTGTCCCTTTGTGGCAAATAGTACAAAATTGGGTGGTGTTGACTTGCAATTCGAGTCTAGTCCTGCAGGGGATGAGTCCTGCTAACTCTTCAACTGACCGGTGGTCAGAAGTGAGGGGGAAGAGGGAATACTTTCAGGGACTCAGCACTGCTCTCAGATCCTGAAATTGCTCTTCTAGTATGTGTTGGAGGCCATGTGAAATGATCCTGCAGTTTTTCAAGTATATTTAAGTCTTACAGCGAATACATTCTATCTTCCAAGACTTTGCAGAGGTCCCAATGACAGAATTAATATCGATGGATCAGTTAAATGTGGCTAAGAATAGATGCCTGTGCCAACGGCCTAGTTTCATCTAATATGATCAAATCTCAAGTAAAATCTTGTCCAATGCAGGAAGATAGGTGTTCGATTATTAAGATAGTGTTGCAATTTCAGGGAAATCTGTAATGCCCAACTGACATCCCAGGCTTTATGTTTGACTTTTTCTAAATGTGAAACTGACAAAAAATAGCTACAATTCTACTATGGTTCTGAAATAGTCAATGATAATCCACGTACTGGAAGTTGTCATATTTTTCAGGAGTCCCAACAGTTTCCATGTAATTATTTGCTAACTTTAAGTCTACTGTGACTGAATCATTTTTAAAAATACATGAAATCAAATATTCTCAAGATTGTCATAAAATGCCACCAGTCTAAATTTTCTTCTGCTTAAGGGCACTGGTGACAAGGCATGGTGGATTAATGACATATGGGTTTCTTTGAGTTTGTAAGTCTGCCACCAGCAAGGACAGGACTGCCAATGGATTTGCTGCATCACAGTGGAAGAAATTGAATTCTAAAGAACATTGCAAGAAAATTGTTCTCAGTTGCACCTTCCATTGAAAAGGTGACTGCTCAAAACTTGTCAGAGTATTCAGTGACTTCATGTTTTTTGAAAGTTACAGTTTTTACAGGTTGGTACATCAAGCAGCATGAGTTAGCTCCAAGAAGACATTACTTTCTATGGCGTTCTCCAAAGTGAGGGATGTATATCGATGGTGGGACCAGTGACAAGTTTAGATTAGGGGCTTTCAACCAGGGACAATTTTGCCCACTCAGGGGTCATGTGGCAAAGTCTAGAGACATTTTTAGTTGTCACTGTGTGGGTGGGTGCTACAGGCATCTAGTAAGTAAAGGCCAGGAATGCTACTAAACATCCTACAATACACAGGACAGAACCCTCCCCAACAAAGAAACATCCTGCCCAAAATGGCAATAGTGTCAAGGTTGAGAAACACTGATCTACGTGGTTTAGTAACACACCTTTAAATAACAGTGAACCAAAAAGTGAGTATGGTAGACTGCATTATGTATCCCAATTTAGACATGAATCTGCATTTCTGTGGCTGTGAACCCACTATAAATAGGACCTCTTGAAGATGGTTAGGCATACCTCAGAGATATTGAGGCTTCGATTCCATACCGCTGCAACAGGCTAACATCACAATAAAGTGAGTCACAGGAGTTTTTTGGTTTCCTAGTGCAAATAAAAGTCATATTTATACTACACCATAGTCTATTAAGTGTGCAATAGCATTAGGTCTAAAAAAATGTACCTAATTAAAATGTGACACAGAGACATGAAGTGAGAACATGCTGTTGGAAAAATGGCACCAATAGGCTTGCTTGATGCTGGGTTGCCACAAATCTTCAATTTGTTAAAAACACAGTTATCTGTGAAAAGCAGCGAAGAGAAACACAATAAAATGAGGTACGCCTGCATTTTAATTTAACGTCTCGTTCAACTGAATGCGTGTGGGTCTTAATCCATACTGCTGGTGGCCTATAAAGAGTGAAGACTGGAAGCCAGAAGTTGGAGAAGGCCACGGAAGACAAAGCCAGAAATCAGCAGAAACTGGAAGAACAGACACAAGGAGAGAGAGTGCTGTGTGCCTGGAGGCAGAGATACAACCAAGAAACCCCTGGAATTGCGGCAGCCAAGAGCAGAATGCTATAACTCTGTCAGAAAGCAAACCTTGCTGATATCTTGATTGTGGACTTCATTTAGCCTCAAAACGGTGAGCCAATAAATTCTGTTGTTAAGCCAACATCAGAGTGTGGTATTTGTGATAGCTTCCTGGCTGTAACTAAGCCAGTGAGGAAGCTATTCCTCCCCCAAACCTTTCAGTCTTGATGATTACATCAAGGAGAAAGTCTCATTCCTTGCTAATCTTTAACTCTTCTCTAATACTTTGCCACTTCTGCTTTTTAAAGAGACAAAGCCAAGCCTCAGTCTCAGAACATGCATCAGACAATGGTATCTAAGTAGAATTTAATAACATTATTTTATTTTCAGCGTATTAATTTGATAAAATTATTTTAGCTAGTCATAATGCTTATCTATATAGAGTAACAATAGAAAGTTCCTTTTTAAATGCATTCAATTTAAGTTAAAAAGGAGATGAGTCCATCAAAATATATGTAAACTGTGTTGAGTGGTGTATGGACTTGATAAAAATTGTGATGGTGGTACTTGAATGAGGAAAGGAAAGCTTGGAAAAACAGAAACGGGAAATAATATTGTTGTTACTGGAACTTGGAGTAACTTAGACCAGGGGAGACAATTTCTTACAAATATTTTTTTGATATTGTAATACTCCACATAGAGACAAAGCAGTGGCCAAAAAAGAGTATGAGATTTAGGGTCATAAGGTCTGGCTCGAACTGCAGGATCTAACACCTCAAAATGGAGTGAACTTGGGTAGCTACTTCATCCTTTTGATGCTTATTTTCCCAGATAGACCAGAGATGCCAACAGTAATGCCTATCTGTCCAGTCTTTCAACAGTAATATCACATGAATAGCAAGATAAATATAATAATGCATGAGAATTCTACACAATGTAGATTATTGCTATTGCAGGTCTGTTAAGTGTTGTTATTTGATAACCACACAGGAGAAATCTTCACATTAAATAGAGGTTGAAGGAATCTATTGAATATGAACATCATTAAATTGCATATGCCTATATGTTAGCCAAAACCAAAATGCCATATTTTTGGTCTCTGAATTATAAAACAAATACCTATTCCTTGCAGAGCTTCTCTCTGATATTGTGTTGAAGGGATTAGGACTCAGCTCTGAGACAGTACTCTAAGAATTTTGTGAATGGAGATGTGTTTCCTTGATTTATTCATGAAAACTTGAAATGGAAGTTTTCTTTTTCCTCTTCTAAACTTTTACCTATGGTCTGGCCATGGATCTTCTGAGTCATGATTAGTCTTTTTGATATTCATGGCTGTTTGTAAAAATAGTAATTTCAACAAATAGGTATTGGATACCTACTGTAAAAAAGTCTCTATCCTCCATGCTAGATGGGGAATACAAGAATGAATTTCAGTCTATGGCCACGAAACAGGTTCACATATGAACATAATCCATAAGAAAATATTTTGAGTGCCACATGGAGGCCCAGGGATGATTTATGAGGGTTTAGAAGAGGGACATTCACTTTTGATTTGGGGAATGAAGTTTTTACAGTGGAGATGAGTTTGGTTCCATAATTCATTCCTTTATAAGATGCCACCTCCCCTAGAAGTCACTTTATTTGTTGCTCAAATTCTTCTGTAGAAACAATGTTCTTGCTTTGCTTTGAATCTTTTTTCCAAATAGTTTCTTTAACATAGATATCATCAGTGTTTTTCTTTTTTACTGTCCGTTAATTGGTGCCAATAGTTACTAATTAATTTTACTCATTTATTTGATCATTCAACAAATATCCATTTAGTTCTTATCATGTGCCAAGTACTGTGGGAGGCACTGATGGTGCAGCAGAGAATGTAAAAGATAGTACCTGACCTTGGTTAGCATAGAATCTATGATGGGAGATAGCCAGTAAAGAAGTAAAGCTGTAAAGAAACAAGTATTTGCATCTGTGAAATTGGTAAATAAAACAAGGTGATCTGGAGGAGGCAATTTTACCTTGGGTAGTCTAAGAAAGCCTCTCTAAAAAGGTAAAAATTGAACTTAAACCTAAAAGATATATAAAAAAGAGCCAGATCTTCAGAGAGCTATTAGAAAATTATCCAAAGAAGATGGAACATTAAATCTAAAGGCTCACAGGTAGGGTAGGGCATGGAGAATTTTGAGAAGTTGAAAGGAGGCCAGTATGGCTGGAAAAGGGCAGAGTAGGAAAGGATATTTGTGGAGAGGTGGGAAGAGGCCAGATTATGGAAGTGTTTTAGACCCTGTGTGGTTGATTTTACATTAACAATCCCCAGTGATTCACATCTCCCAGGATCCTTTGTGTAGTGCTCTCCCACATTGACTTTGGCTTGGCCATGTGACTTGCTTTGACCAATGGGAAGTCAGCAAAAGTGATGCAAACAGAGGCTAGATAAATGTTTGAGCACTGGGGTTTTCCCTCCTGGGACAGCACAGTCACCATGAGAAGAAGCCCAGTCTAGCCTCCTTGAGGTTGTAAAACCATGTGAAGGGAGAGGGCCAACCATAAACGATAAATCATTATTTTAAGCCGTTAAGTTTTGGGATGATATTTTGGGCAGTAATAAATAGCTGAAACAGAAATTGGTACCTAAAAGTAGGGTATCTAGAAGCTGTTGAAACAATCCTAAAACTTGTGACTTTGGTTTGGGAACTGGGTGCTGGGCAGAGACTGGTAAGGCAACGTGAAAGCTATTGGTGAATCTTGGAGGAATGAATGATTGCATAGACTATTACTGGAGATTGGAAAGATGGAGAGAGAATTGTTCTTGGGGATTAGAGAAAGGACAAACTTTTTCTTAAGCAAAATAAGAAAAAGCTGTTACCCGCAGTAATTTGGAAGGTAGAAATATAGTTAATGAATTTGTGAATCTGGCTAAAGAGACTTCCAGGCAGAATGTTTTAAGTCCCAGATGGCTTCTTTTATCTCTATATGATGTAGTGCTTTTATCTCTATATGATAAGGTACAAGAAAAGAAATATGAGCTCATGTTTGCAAGCAAAATCAGAAGAAATATGGAAGAGGCAGGACTTCCTGGGTTGAAAAATGAAATTTATCCACATTTCTGGTCTCTCTGGTCAGAGTAAAAGTCTGAAAATAAGAAATGACCTCCGGATGAAAATCAAATTTAAAACATCAAAAAAATTTAGGGCAATGCCTGCCAGATGCTCTCAAACTAGACAAAAGGGCTCCCAAGACTCTTAGGAGTGATTTTCCATGACAGTCTGAGAAGCACAAGCAGAAAGAAATGTGTACCAAAAGAAATATGGATGTGATTTTAGAGGCATGGAGTGAACTCCAATCAGATTCATCATAAACTGAAAAAAGTTTTAAAGGTATTGTATTGGCTTAGACTAAAAGGGAAAGAAATATTTCAAAATGAAGAAGCCTCTGGTCCCCTAATGTTTTACAGGCAGGAAGCAGGCTAAGAAATCTATTCAGCTGCACACCTGAGCCATTCTTATGGAAAAGGAAAGACATCTCAGAGAGTGGTACCAAGAACTCAGGGAGTGGAGCCTAAAGTGGAAGAAAACAATGCATCAGAAAACCACTTCTGGGGAACAGAACTGGGCCCTATTTAAGGAGTATCTGTTGCTTTCTGAGTGAAGAGTCTAAGACCATGTTACCACCTGGATTTTAGAATTGCTATGAACTGGAATATGTCTTTCATTCCTTCACTTTTTGAATGGAAATATCTACTGCAGTTGTCCTGTCCTTGTCTCATAATGGGAAGGAGTTTGGATATTTTCTGAAGGATAAAGGGGTTACTTATCTGTTAGCAGAGAAATGGCATGATCTGGGTTGCATTTTTAAAGCTTTCCAATTCGTGGGTGGAAAATTCAGAATGTTGTATATGAGCAGAATAAAAGTACTGAAAATTAGAAGAACATCAACAGAATCCTGGTGAGAAATGACAATGATTTAGACTGGGGAGTAGCAGTAGAGACAGAAAGAAGCAGGTGGATTTTAAATATATATTTGGAGGTAGAACTTACAGGCCTTGAAGGTGGATTGTTTGAGGTTGTTGAACAAAAGAAAAGAATCAGGAATGACTCTTAAATATAAGACTTGAGCTAGTTTGCAGATTGAAGATTCATTTAATAAGATGTCAGAGTCTGGGGAAGGGGGGCAACTTTGAGTGTACATGTGCATGGTGCTGTGGGGTGGAAGCTGGAATCAGAAACTCTGCTTCATACACATTAAGTGTGAGATGGTAGTTGGATATTAAAGGGGCAGATGGATACCTGGATGTATCCTAGAGTTCAGAAGACTGATTTGGACAGGAGATAAAGACTTCAGAATCAAATCATAGATTTGATTAAGAGATATGGACTGGATGAGACCTTTCTTGCTAGAAAACTGAAGAAGAGTGTTGACAATGACTCCTTGAGGCACTGCTATGTTTAGATATCAGGAAGAGGAACAAACTAAGCAAGGACCAGAGATGTGTAAAGAAAAGAAAGCTGAAGATAGGACAGTGTCTTAGGAAACATGGGGCGGCCCGCGGGGTTGGCGTAACAATAGGAATTTATTGGCTCACGGTTTCAGACGCTAGGAGCCTTGCTTCCTCCCAGCGTGGTACCTTTTGGCTGGCTGGCAGTCTTTCAGGTTCCTTGGCTTTTCTATTGTAAGGCAATGCACATGGCAGCATCTTCTCCTTTCTCTTCCAGGTTCTATTGACTTCCAGCTTCTGGCTGCCCACCGTGGCTTCCTCTTTTTCCATGTCCAGTTTCCTTTGCTTATAAGGACCTCAGCCAGATTGGATTAAGGCCCACCTCATTCAGTTTAGACACACCTTAACTAATAACTTTGTCAAGGTCCTATTTACAAATGGATCCACAGCCACAGGACCAGGGGTTGGAACCTGGACATGCCTTTTGCGGGAGACATGATTCAATCCCCACGCCACCCATCAGTGCCCTAGATCTTCTGAAATCAGTTTAATATTTGACACTTATGGATTTGAAAATCTAACGGTCAAATAACCAAGAACAAAGAAAATCAACAATTTGACTTGATTCAAATTAATTTTTAAAAATTGGTGCAACTAATTTGATACAAAGAGCAAACATACTAGGAAATATCTTCCATTTTTTCAACAAGTGTATACAGAACATCTGTTACACAGCTTTCATGGTAGGTGCTTAGTTATAGAAATGAAAAACATAATTTCCTTACCCTCATGGTACAAAAAAAAAAAGAAATTTGAGTAGACAAAATTTGAACAACTTAAAAAGGATGTAAGTAAACAGAAAAATACCTTTGTAAGGTGAATGCCTTGGAGGAAACAGACACGAAGCAGAGATAGAGAACGATCGGTGGATCAATTTTAGAAGAGTTAGCTGTAGAAGGTCTCTCCTAGGAGGTGATATTTAAGCTGAAACTTGGATAATGAAAAAATCCAATATGGTGTGTACCTCCCCTACTGTGCAAAGAGTATGATAAAGGACCTGAGTAGGAAAGCTCCTGGCATATTTGAACAAATAAACTTTTACCTATATTTATATAGCATAGTGTCCAAGGGGGTGTGTGATCAGGTTGGGAAGAAAGTTGGCCAGATTATACAGGGACTTGTACACTCATTTTGAAAAGTCTTCCAAAATTGCCTTAACAGTTATTTTCTTTTTCTTTTTTGGCTAGCATAGAAATCAGAAAGAAAAATTTTCTGGTGCAACACTTCTAGAAAGTATTTAGGCAATTTGTGTAAAAAATCTTAAACATGTGCATATATTAGACCAGAGATTTCATTTCTAGGAATTTATGCACCAATTTATATGTATAAGACTATTTACTTGTATTTCTAACACTCATCAGATTTTATATTTAAAATGAGTGGATTTTATGACATATAAATTATACTTCAATAAAGGTAATTTTTTAATGAAAAGAATGCCTGTATAGGAAAATATTAAAAATACCTAATGCTTATCAATATCATATTGGTCCATTTAATAAGTAAAATAAATAAATTCTGTTCCATTCAGACACTAAAATTCTATAACCATATCTATTACTGATATAGTTCTTTTGTTAATATAAAAACTCATGTTATTTAGTATTAGGTAAAAAATAACTCAAAAACACTAAATATAATTTCAGTTTTTACTTAGATTAGAAAGAAACATATGCCTATAGCTATACATATAAAACAAAATATTAAGAGACATTATTTCTAAATGTTGGGATTCTGGGTATTTTTTATTCATTTCTTTATACTTTCCTTTGTTATCAGAATTTCTTTTTTTTTGAATTTGGTTTTATTCAGATATATTCACATATCTTACAACATCCATGGCGTACAATCAACTGTTCACAGTACCATCATATAGTTGTGCATTCATCACACCAGTCTCTTTTTTTGAACATTTTCTTTCTACCAGAAAAAGTAAAAATAAGGATAAAAAATAAAAGTAAAAAAGAACACCCAAATTACCCCCCCCCATTTAGTTTTTGTTCCCATTTTCTACTTATCCATTCGTGGACTGGATAAAGGGAGTGTGATCCACAAGGCTTTCACAATCACACTGTCACCCCTTGTAAGCTACACTGTTATACAATCATCTTCAAGAGTCAAGGCAATTGGTTTGCAGTTTGATAGTTTTGGGTATTTACTTCTAGCTATTACAATTCATTAAAATCTAAAAAGGGTTACCTATATAGTGCATAAGAATGTCCACCACAGTGACCTCTTGACTCCATTTGGAATCTCTCAGCCACTAAAACTTTATTTCATTTCATTTCACATCCCCCTTTTTGGTCAAGAAGATGTTCTTAATCCCATGATGTCAGGTCCAGATTCATCCTCGGGAGTCACATTCTGCGTTTCCAGGGAGATTTATACCCCTGGGAGTCAGGTCCCACGTAGCGGGGAGGGCAGTGAGTTCACCTGCCGAGTTGGGTTAGCTGGAGAGAGAGAGAGGGCCACATCTGAGCAACAAAGAGGTACTGAGGGGGAGACACTTAGGCACAATTATGCTCCTTTGTAGTAACGAGCTCTGTGAGGGCAAACCCCAAAAGAGGGCTTGGTATCCCAAACCGCTAGTCCTCAATCTTTGTGAGAACACCATATCTGAATTTCTTGACTATGAGTATGAATTACTTTGTGATTAGAAAAATAATAAAGGTATTTCCATATTTAAACAGAACAAACATTAATAGCAGCGGAAAAATATTTCTCTTCATGAGTCAAGTGCGGGAGCTTAAGGACGTCATTGGAAATCACTGAATACAGCCCCCACTTAAAATCAGAAAAAACTAACGTTAGAATTAACATCAGTTGTGATGATCAACTGTTTTTGAAAACAGGCCAGATGGTGTTCATCTTCTCTCTCCGGTGTACTTTAAGGAGGGTATTATTGGACTCTCAGAGGTGGCTCAGTAGAATCAATTATAAAACAACTTTGTAGCTGGGCCATCCTGTTATCCACTAGCAAAGATGCAACTAGTTTAAAAAGTTCTCACTATCCCACAATTTGTCCTTTGCAATACTATAGAATAACATTTGTCCAAAGGAGTTCATGTTTACATTCCTTAATTTTTTCTTGAGTAGGAAGCTCTCGATTTTGTAATCTCATCCTTCTGCATTTGAGTAGCCGATCATGCAGAGGACAGAGCATGTTGGCCATGCGGTTTGTACAGGTGAATCTTGTGATCACATATGTTCACAGGCAATTTAGCTACACGGTTGATGGCACAACTAGAATAGATTAGTTTTTAAAAATTGGGCTGCAAGGCAAATAGCATTTCCAAAGTTTCCTAAGAAATAGTACACAAGAAAATGCACCACACTTTCACATTTTTAATTGGCCAAAGTTGGGGAGTAATTTTTATTTTTATAGAAAATATAGATAAGTCCATAATAAAGGCCTCAGTCCAGCATTTTTATCATAAATTTAAAAGAAAAATCAAGCCAATGTAAATTACTAGTCCTTTGTTCAGTGCTTCATTTTCCATAAGTGGATTATTTTTATTGTGGATTTTGCATGCTACCAATTTTTCTGAATATTGCAGTCTTCCAGATGCCAGGTGGCTAAAATTAGACATAGTTTTTGATTGATAACAATTCAAC